>NC_073230.2:163615000-164240000 GCF_029281585.2 Gorilla gorilla gorilla
ACAATGGCATAAAACTGCAAGTCTATAAACTGGGCATAGCTCTTTCCTCCTCTGCTCTGCACCAACTGGGGTGACCAGAAGGGACTGAACAGTCTAGGGGCAGGTCTTGCTCACTCACGCGTCCATGGCTGACGCCAGCTGCTAGATGAGGCCTGCTCTGTGTCAGCCAGGACACCAAATGTGGCCTCTCCATTTGGCCAGGGCTTGCTCACAACATTGAAGGTGGTGTTCAGAGTGAGTGACCCAAGCAAGAGAGAGCCAGGGGAAAGCCATACCACCCTGTGTGAGGCCGTTCTTGCATTGTGATAAAGAAATCCCTGAGGCTGGGTAATTTAGAAAGAAAAGAGGTTTAATTGGCTCCCAGTTCTGCAGACTGTGCAGGAAGCATAGAGGCATCTGCTTCTGGAGAGGCCTCAGGAAGCTTCCAGTCACGGCAGAAGGCCAATGGGGAGCGGGTGCATCACGTGGTGGGAGCAGGAGTGAGAGGGAGTGAGTAGGGGTGAGGGAGGCACCACACTTTTTTTTTTCAAGGTTTTATTTTATTTTTATTTTTTATTATACTTTAAGTTCTAGGGTTTGTTACATAGGTATACATGTGCCATGTTGGTGTGCTGCACCCATTAACTCGTCATTTACATTAGGTATATCTCCTAATGCTATCATCCCCTTCCCCCACCCCATGACAGGCCCTGGTGTGTGATGTTCCCCACCCTGTGTCCAAGTGTCCTCATTGTTCAATTCCCACCTATGAGTGAGAACATGCAGTGTTTGGTTTTCTGTCCTTGCGATAGTTTGCTCAGAATGATGGTTTCCAGCTTCATCCATGTCCCAAACAGTCAGATCTCATGAGAAGCCGCTCACTATCATGAGGACAGCACGGAGTAGATGGTGCTAAACCATTCGTGAGAAATCCAGCCCCATGATTCAGTGGCTCCCACCTGGCCCCACTCTAGTATCAGAATGACAATTCAACATGAGATTCAGACAGGGACACACATCTGAACTATAACACACCCTTTATGACCTAGTCTCACAAGCCATCACTTTCTGCCACATTCTCTTCATTCAAAACACTGCCCTGGTTCAAGGAGCAAAGAATCACCTCTTCTTTGGGGAGTCTCACGCCCTGGAAGTAGCACTGAGGCTAGTTTTGGAAAATACAGTGTGCCACACTCACCAAGGCGCCAGTCTCTGTGAAGTAAATTATACTGAGACATCAGTGACTTCATAGAGAAAGGGCATGAATAACCCCTAACCACAAATAATGGCAAGAAGTATCCATGGAGGCATCTTGGGAAGAGGCTTCTGATGTTCCGTGCCTACTCCAGGCAGCTGTGTGCCCCACGGCCTTCCGCAGTAGTTGAATTCGCAGACTGAGCATGGCATTGGACCCGATGGCCTTGCTTCCACTGAGCCTCTGCACAACACTGACCCTGGGAAAGACCACAAAATAGTAACCGTCAGGGCTCAGTAGACCCGGAAGCTTAGAACCTGTAGAAAAGAGAAGGCTTCCTGTGATCCTCCTGCTTCAAGCAAGGGCTCCGCCATCTCTCCTGCAGTTAAAAACTCAGGAACATTTTATGTTCTGCTTTTGGAGGGAGTTTATAACTTTACATTCTGTCTTAAAGAAAACACAAGTTTTGAATTCTGGGATACCGAGTTCCTAAAAGAAAATCCAGGCAACAGGAGGCTCCCAATGTGTCCAACCTGCCTCGGATGGTGCAATGAAATAGCAAGTACTAAGAAAATCACCAAAGTGTGGAAGTGGCAGGGGACTGTTTTAACAGCAAGAGAAGGAGAAATCTTAGTCGTGCTAGTTCCACATCGTGGCTGCCTTTGACTTCTGGCCATTTAGAAATGGCTCTGCTGCCAGCTGGGTGCGGTGGCTCACGCCTGTAATCCCAGCACTTTGGGAGGCCCAGGCAGGTGGATCACCCGAGGTCAGGAGTTTGAGACCAGCCTGGCCAACATGGTGAAACCCCGTCTCTACTAAAAATACAGAAATTAGCTGGGTGTGATGGCGGGTGCCTGTAATCCTAGCTACTCAGAAGGCTGAGGCAGGAGAATCACTTGAACCTGGGAGGCAGAGGTTGCAGTGAGCCGAGATTGTGCCACTGCACTCCAGCCTGGATGATAGATCGAGACTCCATCTCAAAAAAAGGAAGGAAGGAAGGAAGGAGAGAGAGAGAGAGAGAAAGAAAGAAAGGGAAAGGGAGAAAAGAAAGGAAAGAAAGAAAAGAAAAATGGCTTGCTGCCGAGGGAAGAGAGAGAGATGAAATAAATGTGTCTCCTCACCCTCTTCCTACCCCTGAGCTAGGCACAGTTCGCTTGTCCATATGATGAGATATAGATGCGAGGATTTAGCTGTGGATTCCACAGCCTCCATCAGCAGCCTGCGTGCTCCTAATAAAAATGCATCCTAGCCTCCCACCTTGGCCTTTCCTCACCCAGAAAAACAAGGCCAGTGAGGTCCTAAGGAGCCTATTCTGCAGGAGCGCATGTGAGAAGAACTCTTAGAGAAACAGCAACAAGTTCAGTTTCCCCAGAGAACCCTAAAGCCTCCTATTTCCCTTCAGCCTCACGTCTGTGCTCCCTAAGCTGGCTTTGGATTTCTCTTTAGCTGGACTTCATTGGCAGGTGCGGCAGGAGGGTGTGGGGAGCCCCCTAGATACAACTGCCAAGGGGACTTTAAGTCTGCCTCACTCCCGGCCTCCCTTTTTGTACTTTCTAGAACTCCTCTTGGTGCCCTCTCTACCCACACCCCTGTGCCCTTTCTGCTGTGCACTCACCTTGCAGCAGACCTGTGGAATTGGATGCCCTGCCTCCATCTGCACCACACCTGAGCTCTGTGGGCGCTCTTCACCTCTGTGCCCTGGGCACTGCATCTTAGGCCTTGGCTGTCATTTGGAAGCAGAGTCTCTCTTCCTTGTTAAAGCATTGCCGGGATACAGAGGGGAGAGCTGTCCTTTCCCGGGCTTGGGTCCTCTGTAGAAGCTAAAATGGCACCTGTTGGGCAGCTCTGTCTTCCTCTTGTGAATGGAATTGTCCACTCTCGCTCAGTGGATTTGCTAGAGGAGCTTCATCTGATGTTATACTAAGGACCTCAAGAATTCACCTTATTCTTGACCTGTTAGGTCCATGATAGTGTTACTGTCACCTGCGTGGCCAATGAGATCTCCACTCCAGCCAGCAAGAAGTGGGAAAGAGAGGCGGTGGTCACACCCTTTCTCCTTAAAGGCGGGAGACAGGTGTCACTCATCACCTTTTCTCATCCCAGCAGCAGGAACTCAGCACACACCCAACCTCACATCTGGGGAGTCTGGGAAAGGTCTTTATCCTGGGAGGCCGTGTGCCCACCTACAAGCCATTGGTTCTTTTACTAAAAAGAGAAGGGAGCGTGGGTGTTGGAGGACAATGAGCAGGTTCTGCCATTCCACCTTCCACAAGAGCCTTCTCTAATTTCCTCCAACAAGAAAGAGGCCTCTCTGTGTTCCCAGACCTCATAGTTCTTTCTGGTTTCTACCTTGCCCACTTTCCCCGAGTTGCAAGTTGCAGCTCTGCTTCTGTTTACTGTATTACAAACTTCCAAGCTTTGTCTCTACTTTACTATACCCTAGGGAATTGTGTGTACTGAGTACTCAGTCTTTGTTCAATAAGGTTAATTTCCCTGAACCTCCAATTCCTCAGTTGTAAAGGGGCACTTAATATAAGCTTGTAGGTGCATCACATTCTCTCCAGAGAGACAACTCACTCCTAAGAAAGCAGCACCAAACCATTCATGAGAGATCCACCCCCATAACCCAGACACCTCCCACTAGTCCCCACCTCCCAACACCTCCACATTGGGAATTAGATTTCAACATGAGCTTCAGTGGGGACAGACAAACCACTTCCAAACCACAGCACACATATGAATGAGATCATTCGGCATTCGTCTTTCTGTTTCTGGTTTATTTCACTTAGCACAAGTCCTCCAGGTTTATGTACTATGTTGCAAATGCCAGGATTTCCTCTCTTCTAGCTAGTCATTGTTAACCAGAATGTGCACCAAACTCACCTGAAGAGGTTTTGCAGAAAAGGAGCCTGTATCCTCCTCACTGCCCCCACCAAATACCAGTTCTCCTGCCTGAAGTGCAGCCCCAGCATCTGTATCAGCAGCACACACATGCGCACAACAGTCCAATGGACTCCCCTGCAAACCTCCCTAAACCTCACTAGGCAAATAGGAAATAATAGTGGTGGTCACCTCTTCATCTGTCAAACAACCTGGAAAATGTGAAGATTCCCCTTCATTGTTGCATTGGCCTTTATTGCCTTGAGCACAAAGGGATTTTTCTCCTACTGGATATGACCTTAATGCTGCTTGGCAGGAATCAATAACACTCCAGATAATGGCACTGGCTTCTTC
Organism: Gorilla gorilla gorilla; assembly: GCF_029281585.2. Taxonomy (NCBI): domain Eukaryota; kingdom Metazoa; phylum Chordata; class Mammalia; order Primates; family Hominidae; genus Gorilla; species Gorilla gorilla. Next base: position 163,619,409 of record NC_073230.2, read on the forward strand.
AAGGTATAGTGACAAAAAATGAAAAATACCCAGCCCAGATCCTACCCGGGGCTGAAGCTCTGGATACAACTTTTGCCATCTTCAAGAGAGAAGCAGCCATTGACCACCGACTGTCCCCGGATGTATCTTTCTTTTCTGATGCTAAAATAGCCCCCCAGCAGGACAGGGAAGGTGAAGAAAAGATGTATTCTCTAGTTTTCCCGAGTTAATTATACTTGCTCAGAAAGCCAAGTGATTCATTTTGTTCCAAGGCAGGCGTCCATGCAATTAATTTCGTTGATGAAATAGGTTTTCTTCTTCTGCAAAACTCTGCTTCTAAACTGCATTTGGTGCATGGCATTTAAGCCAACTGCCTCATTAAGCTGGAATCCTGCAGAAAAATGTTTGCAGAATAGGGACATTTGGAATTAATGCTAAAATGTCAAGGTTTCTTCTGCCCAGCACTTTTTTACCCCTTAGTTTCTTATACTTCATTATCACATTAATGAGCAACTAACGTACAGGAAAATAAAAATGGCAAGGAGCGATGTGTTCAAGGACACTTAGGGAAAATAAACTAAAGCTGCCCTAGTTTTGTACGGCTGGCATTTTGGCGTGGCACAGGTTCTTCACATGTGCCACTGTCTCGATGTGGGATGACATTCAGAGGAACTACCCTCTGCCATCACACACACCAGATACCTGTCATCCCTGAACCTGATGACCCAATGGTCGCTAAGTTCCCTTCTTTTATTTTATTTTTTTGAGACCTGGTCTCACTCTGTCACCCAGGCTGGAGTACGGTGGCAAGATCTCGGCTCACCGCAACCTCCCAGGTTCAAGTAATGATTCTCCTGCCTCAGCCTCCCGAGTAGCTGGGATTACAGGTGTGCGCCCAGCTAATTTTTGTATTTTTAGTACAGACAGGGTTTCACCATGTTGACCAGAATGGTCTCGAACTCCTGACCTCAAGTGATCCACCCACCTCGGCCTCCCAAAGTGCTGAGATTAAAGGCGTGTCTCTAAGTTTCCTTCTAACCGTTACATTTGGTAACCTGTAGTGATGGTTTTGTTCTACCTCCCAGTTCTCTGAAGAGTGAATTGAGCTTCATGGAAACACTCTGGCATTTGCTGATAAGATCGATGGAAATAGAGTATTTTCAGCCCAGCCTTGTGGCCAGCCTTCACCCACATTTTTTTCAGTCTCTTGTCCCAACAAGCATGACCCACTTTGGACTGTGCTGGTCAGAACCAAGCAGCAGCATTTCCTTTAGGTCAGAGAGCGAGTCTAGAAATGAGATACAAACCACCTTGGGTGGAAATGAGGGGTGACCCTTGTCCCCCCCTTGCCTGGTGGCCTCTCGTGGAACCTACGGGGTAGGAATGAAAGTGGCCTGATGTTGCACGTGGCCGATGATTTATCATCCCTCTGGTCTCAGAAAAGATTGCTTTGGGTTCAAAGGAAAGAAATAAATGAGTTGTCTCTTCGGGGGTTTTGTTGTTATTGTTGTTTGTTTGTTTCTGTCCAAAGCTGCTTCATTTTTAAAGCCCTTGTTGCAGCCAGCCGTTTTTCTGTTTTGGATTTTCCCGAGTCGGCTGTGAATTAATGTCCCGTGGAAACCACTGCAGGGCTCCTGTGCTGATTTCTGTGGGCTCTGCACGTTCTCGCTCTGCCCGGTGAATTCTGCTCACTCCCAGGGACTCTACTCCAGCCCCACTGGCCCCTTTCTTGTGGCCCTGCGGCGCAGACGTGATTGAGCACAATCACCCACAAATTGCATTGCAAATGGTGCCTATTTTTTCCAGCAGACCATCTGCTGGAGTCAATTACTCACCATTCCAGGCGAGCAGCCCGGGCAGATCTGGTGACTCTGCATAAAGTCACTTCTGAGTCACCTCATCCCAAACTCGCACCTGAACGTCCACCTCGTGGCTGCCAAAGCAACTGGAAAATTACAGACCCTGGAGGTCTGGCCTCCTTCCTTTGTCTTCTCCTCACTGACCTCCACAGGCCTCTGAGCTTCTGTTGGCACTGCCAAAGCTTCTGAGGCTGTGAGACAGACGCAGAGGGGAAGGGGATGCTAGAGGCGGCTGTTGTGCCCCTAGCTTTGCAGATCGGGACTCAAGAACACACAGCAGGACTGGGGCTCAAGTCCAGCGCACCAGGGCTCCTGAATTCATTTTTCCCTGAGCACTGCTCTCCATACTCCGGGATGCACCAGAGTACAGGAGGTCAAACCCGCCACAGGGTTTGTATTTCAGGAGACTACTGAGATGTTCAGGAGTCTGCAGCAGACTCGGCATTGCCTTCGGTGGGGGGCTCTCTGCTGGGGAGTCTGACCAAGGCAAGATAAGGAAGACTCACGTGACAGGGGAGCGAGGCTCAATGAGCTGCAGCATCCCCATCAGTGCCACGCCAGATGCCACAGACATCTGGGCAGGGAGGGGCAGGGCATGCAGGCACATCACACCCTCAGCCCCACTGCCCTTAGAGCCTGGCTCCTGCTCCCACCCCAGGAGGAGCATGGGCAGCGTGCCTGCTGCAGGCCTCTGGGCTTGGCTGTGAAATGCCACCATGGATGACACTGACCCGGCGCTAAGCCCCCCTTCATGAACCCTCCTCCCGGCCAGCTGGTCTCCTCCTGCTGCCTCCTGCGGGACCTGGGAGGCTGTTGATGTGGGCTGCTTCTTCCCTGTCTGGGACTGTGCCCTCCTGTGGGCAGTCAGCCCTTGGCTTCCTTCCAATTTACATTGTTCTGTTGCATTTGATGCCCTCGTTTTGTCTTTGCAATGTGTTTTCAGGCTTCTTAATCACCTTTCTACACTACAGGTACATAGAGCAGATTTATGGTATGCACCTAATAATAGCGAGTTGAATGGGACTCATGAATTATAGTAATCATTATTTTAGAAGCAAATCTAGAGGGAATTAGTTTACACTATCTATAGACCCTGTACAAGACAGAACCCCTTGACCTAAGAGCTGTTCACAATGAAATGGATTCTCTGACTGGTTACCCTTGGGAAGTGTATTCTCCCAACGTGTTGAAAAAAACACTGTAGAATTTTCCCCTCTAGAATAGATATCACACCCTACAAAACTCATCTGTCGTTAAAACTCTAACCAGGACACTGATGGGCTAGGAAGGAATAGTGGGTGTTTCTGGTTGAAGCCCAAAAGAATCAGTCTTTCATTTCAGTCCTTCTGGAGATGGACCCATTTTGGTTTTCTGCCATGCATAGTGAGCTTGTACCCTTCTTGTAAGAAGCCACACAGAGTGAGCTTGCACCCTTTGTGTGCTGCAAGGAGCATGCTGGGCCTTTGGACTCATTATCTGAGGAGGGAGCTCTGTGTGTGCGTAAATCCCTGGTCTGCTTTTGGGAGACTCAGCCTCTGCCAGAGTTCACTTTCTCATTTGGTTCCGTCTGCATGGGACACGCTTCCATGTGAATTTACTTTCTCCAGTGCTGTTTTTCAAATCATATTAAGTAATAATCAACAATAGTACAATCATAGTTCAACTGAAAAGGACGTGTTGGGCTCATAGTGCTCAAATGTGTGCAAAGAAAAAAAAAAGTGTTTCCAGACGATTAGCATCTGTTTGATTGAGCTTTGGTTAATGGGGTTTTCCTGTGCTGGACTTAGTCATCAGCATCAGACATTTCTTGAGCCCCCATGGAATGGAAGCATGTGCAGGACACAGTGAAGGTTCCTCAAAGGTTGTAGCAGATAAGGGGCTCTGCAGGGACTCGTTTCTTTCCTGGCCACCTCATGTTCCTGCCGGTGCAGCTCCAATTTCCACTCACTTGTTACTATTCACATTTCTCTACTCTGTTTTCCCTTAGAGGAGATTTTGAAGACACACATCGCACACTGGTGGTCTCCGGATGGCACGAGACTCGCCTACGCCACCATCAATGATTCCCGTGTCCCCATCATGGAGCTCCCAACTTACACCGGCTCCATCTACCCCACCGTGAAGCCCTACCACTATCCCAAGGTAGGCAAAGGGACACCGCACAGCAAATTCTTTAAATTATTCATGAACACCCCAACCCTGCTCACTCAGTGTGCAGACGTGATCATCAGACATGTGTATGAGCAAAGCAGTTAACACAAGAAAGATTAATCATGTCTCATTACATTGCATTACATTCCCGCCTCTGTTGAGCTGAGTCATTGGCAGGTTTACTTCTTTTAGGTAACCGAACTAATGTTCATCACCTGACTCAGCTTCACCGAACCAAAACACACAGGGTACCTCCCCTCACCACTCCCCAGTGATGAAGGTGCACCTGCCCTCTCCCACGCATCTTATTTCTACTTTGAGTTTGGCCTCTGGGAAGGCGGAAAGACTTCCATCTGCCCCTGGTCCCCTGGGTCTGGGCAAGGCTGTTTTGTTCATGGTCACTGCTACGGGCTAAATGTTTGTGTCCTTGCCAAATTCATACATTAAAATCCTAACCCCCAAGGTGATGGTATTAGGAGGGAGATCACTGGGAGGTGACAAGACATGGAGGGCAGAGCCTTCATGATTGGGATTAGTGCCCTTAAGTATTTGTCTATTTTCATGCTGCTGATTAAGACATACCCAAGACTCGGCAATTGAGAAAAGAAAGATTTATTGGACTTACAGTTCCACGTGGCTGGGGAGGCCTCACGATCATGTCAGAAGGTGAAAGGCACGTCTTACATGGCGGCAGACAAGAGGAGAGAGTTTGTGCCGGGAAACTCACCTTTTTAAAACCATCAGATCTTGTGAGACTTACTCACTATCATGAGAACAGCATGGGAAAGACCTGCTCCCATGATTCAATTACCTCCCACCAGGTCCCTCCCTCATCTTGGGAATTCAAGATGAGATTTGGGTGGGTACACAGTCAAACCATATCACCTTATAAAAGAGACCCCAGAGAGACCCCTCTCTGATTCCACCGTGTGACCATACAGCAAGAAAGCATCCTCTGTGAACCGGAAATTGGGCCCTCGCCAGATACTGAATCAGCCAGCACCTTGATCTTGGACTTCCAGTCCCCAGAGCTGTGAGAGATACATTGCTATTGTTTGTGAGCCAGTCAGTTTATGGTATTTTGTTACAGCAGCCTAGAGGGGCCAAGACAGTCATGTTCTGACCCAATGAGCCAGTAGAACAGCAAGTGTCCAGTGGCTGGGAGGGAATATTGGGGGGAGCAGGGATATCCAAATTTCACTGTATTACCAACTCAAAGCATCCCAGTGTGAGTGTAGGGCCTGATACTAAAACCTCCACAGCCACTCAGCTGGAGAGAAGCCAGTGCCCGAGTATGGACACAGCTCCCATGGACACATAGTTTCTGCCATGCTGGCCTCTGGCTTCACTAGACTTCTCCAAGACCCCTGGGCTTGGTGGAGGTGAGCAGTTTCCTGCCTGCACCCTGCCTGGTGACTGGAGGCTCACTTCCTGCCATGAGCTGCCTCTGCCAGGGGGCATTTAAACCTCAGCATCCTAGCCCACCAGAGAGCTCTGAAAGCTGATGGTATGTGCCTGCTCTGCCATAATCACCCCCACAGACCAGCTGGCTTACAGTTTGCAGCAAGAGGAGTGATAACTTACAAGGCAGATATATGAGGCCAGTGAGGTTCCCAGAGTCACAGCCTAGAGAAAGGAAACACCTGGTGTCTTAGTCAGTTCCAGCTGCCACAACAAAATAACACAGACCTAGGCAGCTTAAACAGCAGGAATTTCTTTCTCACAGTTTTGGCGGCTGGAAGTCCAAGATTAGGGTTCCAGCTGATTTGGTTCCTGGTGAGGGCTCTCTTCCTGGCTTGCAGACAGCCGCCTTCTCGCCATGTCTTCACATGAAGGGGCAAGAGAGGGCTCTGGTGTCTCTTCCTCTCCTTTTGTGGACACGGATCTCATCACAAGGGTGCCACCCTCATGACCTTGTCTAACCTCAATCACCTCCCAAAGGTCTTACTTCCAAATAGCATCACACTGGGGGTTAGGGCTGCACCGTATGAATTGAGGAACTTGTTCCATCCATACACCTGGTAATACAGGCTCCTTTCAACAGCCTTTGATCAGCATGGTCAACATCTAAGAGAGCCCCAGAAGGAAGAAGAATGAGGCCCTTATGGCCACAGCCTTCCTTTCTGCCTTTTCCAATTCTGAGAGCATCTGGATGTTAACATGGCATGGATTTGCCTTCGACAGAATTATTTCACTCCTTTTTCAGCTAACCTTGATTGGTCTTAGTCTGTAGCATGTGGAAGGGTCCAGGATTTTAGTTGGAAGCATAATTAAATAGAGAAAAGTGTATGGGACTGATGCTAGTTCCTTCTAACCCTTCTACATTTCTTACCAGCTGTTCACAGCCACCCCACCCGCCAGAAGAGCTGGTGGCTGTCTGACCTTCATCCAACCCAGAGATGAATGGTTCCAATGATTATCTTTTTGTGGGAGTTTCCCCAGTCTAGGAGTGATAACCTGGAATCCAATAGGGTGCCCTTGATTTTACAGTGAACTCTCAGAAGGTGCTCTGAAGCTGGGATTATGAAATCCCATATTACTCAAGATTTGGGGTTTCATATTTTAATAGAAAACCAACATTCTGGCTGACAGAATTCAGATGCTCCTTGCCCCATTCCCACCCACTCCTAAATCAGAGGCATGAATAGGCAAGCCTGCCTGACATGCCCTGTTGTGGGCCTGATAGCCTCTGTAAACCTGAACATCTTCTGCAGGGTGGAAGTGAGAACATCAGACAAGACCCTGAAGTCCCCCTAAAGAGGAAGCCCCACATTTCTCCCCAGACCCATACTTGTCCCCCAGAGAGTGGGGAGCAGGGAAGCAGAATAGTGCCCCAGTTCCTTTTTGAAGGACTTAATCTCTCCCCATGCTGAGCATGGCCACCGCTCCTCAATGCCCATCATTTGCTCACCTCCAACTCTCCCCTTCCTGGCATCCAATCCATCTTTTCTCCCCCACTCCTCTTCTCGTCTTCTCTTTTAAGCAAGGGGCTCAGTACTCACTTGACATTGCCAAACCGGGGAGTTGGGTGGAATGGGAAGCAGATGGGATTCTAGAAAAGCAAGAATCAGCCCACTTAGCCCTTTGTCCTTTTGAAACCCTGCACATGAACCATTTGTTCTCCACATTAATTCTGCTCCTTAATATGGAGCTCCAGTGTCCTGGAGTCCCACCTCGGAATCTCCCAGGAAAGGCTTTGCAGAGCTGAAGTTCACTCTTGTATAAGGCTGCTTGTTTATGTCTCTGCCCCTTTTTAATTCCCAGGCTGGAAGTGAGAACCCCAGCATTTCCCTACACGTTATTGGCTTAAATGGACCCACCCATGATCTGGAGATGATGCCGCCTGATGATCCACGGATGAGGTTTGCTTCCTTCTGTTATGTTACCAAAAAAAAAAAAAAAAACTAAGATGAATGTTCAATGTGCATGGTCTCTTCTGGATCAGATTTATCTTACAACAAATTTAAACATCCAAGAAAAAGGTACCTTTCCTAAAGATTTCCTCACTGCTTTATGATTCCATTTTCTAGGAAAAGAATACCATTCACCAAGTACTATTATTTTTTACCTTAGGTCAGGTGCAGGTTATCCTCCTGAGAGCTGGGCTCCTCTGGGAGGGGCATGACTGGGCCCCAGGCCTGCCTCAGGGGGACACCAGAGGAAATGATGCGGTCTTCCCAAGACAATCCATGGAGTCTGACCTTCCATAAATGGTGCTCTGTATTTAGAGCATTTTTTAGAGCGTGGAGCAATTTGCCAGTGGCAAATCCTATTCTAATAAAGCCACATCTCCCAGTTGGTAAGGTCACAACCCTGTGGAAGGTATTAACAATGTTATTGAGTTATTATTATTAGCATCTGATTGTGGTCGATTTTTTCTAAATCAAAACAACTGATTTAGGATCGAATGTAGTGATCTGAATATCAGTTTAGTATTTTCCCCAAATTCAAGCAGCGTGGGGAATGATTATACTTCCAGAGTCCAGCTATAACATCATCAGCCTTCTCTCTGTTAAGAATATTGATGAGAGACTCAAAAAGAGGAGGGGATTTTAGGGGTGCCAGGACCCACTCATGTATAGATTCTGAAATTTCATGAATGGCACTATTTAAACTAAGAATAACTCATTCTGAGGCTCAGCAAAGACTCAACCCATATTTTGCTATACCTCTAGCCTGGGCCTTTATTCTTCCATTCAAAGCTCCATATTACTAGTAGCTTCTGGGAGCTTCTGGAAGGGCAGGAATCGAGGCCTCGGGTCTAGCTCCGGGATGGATGCTCCAGCACCTGGTGACTCTGGACCTCTCTGAATGATGGGCTGGTCTCCTGCAGTGGCTCCAATGCCACCTTTGCCCCACACCCTGAGCTCCTGCACAGAAGCCCAAGGCCTCTGCAGAATTCTACTGCGATTCCTTCCCCTTGTCTTTCTTCAGTGAAACTTATAATGTTGTAAGATCCCCAAGTGGATGCATGAAGCCCAGAAGCCCAGGGCTCTAGGAAGGGCGAGGCACTGCCTGTCCCTCTCAGCCGTGCATGGGTCTTCTCCCCAACATAGGAGGGCCTGTGTCTCTAGAGGTTTAATGAACCTGGCCTCCAGCAGCTGGTCTCAGGGACAACTGGTCACTGGGGTGTCAGCCCAAGGTATGCACTGGTTTGGAGAGTTGAATTGATTTGGCTGGTGATATTTTTGCTGAGATTTAAAAAAAAAAGTTCAGATGATTGCTTTGGCTTTTCTCCTGAAGTTCCATATATTTTATTGTTTTCCTTTCAGCCCCCATCCCTGCCAAGCCTCCTGGGGCCTGGTCCAGCAAACTCACTGAATTAATATGGAAAGTCACCTGGAAAATTTCAGCCATCTGTTTGAGTTAATTGAAAATCTCGTGTAGTCAGTTTGGTGATGCTGTTTCCACAGGCTTGATTAGCTTCAAGGACAATGAAAAATTAGCGTCAGCCAGGACTTGAAGCCTGGATGCTGGGCTTCAGGTTTTCTGGTTGCTCTCATTTCCTAAGCTCAATGCAATAATGCATTTTATATGCAATGTAAATTTGTAGCATGTAAATGTCACACTTTCTTATACTGCTTCTCTATCACACATCTTTGAGAGTTTTTAAAAGTCCGCACAGATATATCAGAAATCCCAGACTCAATGTAGAGCAGATGTTTAGTATTTGCCAACCATTTGCCTGAGCACTGGGAATTTGGTGGCAAATGAACCATGGAGTTCACAGTGTGGAGGGGAACCTGGATCCTGAGGAAGTCATTACTAGCAAGTAAATCCCTGCAGGTGTGAGAAGGGCTGTGGAAACGTGTGGAAGAGGAGGCCACCTGGTCTGGAGGGTGGCAGTGTCACGGTTGAGGTCAGAGTTTCTGCACGTCCATGCTACGGACATTTGGGGCTCAGCAATTCCGTGCTGTAGGGGGCAGTCCTGTGTGCCCTAGAGCATTAGGCAGCATCCCTGGCCTTACACATTAGATGCTGTCATATCCGCCTTTTCCCCCTCCAGTTGTGACCATCACAAATGTCTCCAGCCATTGCCCAGTGTCCCCAGATTGAGGACTACTGGTTTCAAGTGAAGATTCTCTAGCCAACTGCCTGGGTTCAAGTTCTGGCTCTGTGGACTCTGTCAAGTTACTCAGCCTCCCTGCTTCAGTTTCCTCATCTGTAAAATGGAGATAATTTTAATAAGAAACATGTTTACTCTCGTGGACAGTTGTGAAAGTTAGATGAGATAAGGCACGGATCATAGGGCTGGTTCCTCCAATCGTTCCATCCTGTGGCTATACGTACCCCTTGTATGTGGACAACTCTCACCTGTGTACCTCAACCTGGCCTGGGTCAGGACTCTAGGTTCAAAAAGCCAACCACCCAACCAGCATTTCTACTGGGCGTGGTCACCATATAATTTTTAAATGGTCAAATTGTGATTCTCAGACAAAATCAATCAACATGTGTCCAAGACTTTATTTAACTCATTAATTAATAAGGGAGCTAGTGAGCTCTTAAAAAGAGACCATAGAACCATCGAGAAGCTAGTTGTATAGAGGCAATTGAACAAGGACATCCTAGGGTGAGTCTGCCGGGTTACTCAGCCATCCGGGAGAGACGCCTACCCCAGCAGGGTTGAGACCGCCCCTGCAATTGGAAATCAAGCCCAGCATGTCCCTGGAGGAGGGCCCAGTGATCCCACCTGCGTCTTTACCACCTTCAGATCCATTTGCTGACACTGTCTACACAGCATCTCAGGCCGAACCCGGTCAAAGCCAACCTCCCACTCTCCTTGTCTACACCTGCTCCCTGCAGTCTCCCCATCATGGTCCAGGGCAACTCCACCTTCCAGGATCCCCGGCCTCCTTTACGTCCCTCTGTGCTGGGGACCCTCCTTGGCAGGTGCCTGGCATCAGCCTGCAACCCCCCGCCGCTCCCCACTCCTCCCTGGCCTGGCCCACCAGCACTGCCCCCTCCTGCCCCACCCACTGCTGACCCCACACAGCAGCCAGAGTAACCCTTTAAATGACATCAGGCCACGTACCCGCTGCTCCCAGACATCTAGTGGCTTCTATTTCTCTCCAAGTAAAGGCCAGACTTCCTACAGTGGCCTCAGGAGTCCCCATGATAGATAGATAGATAGATAGATAGATAGATAGATAGATAGATAGATAGATAGATACATAGATAGACAGATAGATAGATAGATGATTGATAGATAGATAGGCCATGCACCCTTTCTATCCCCCCTCACATCAGCTGGGTCACTCCCATACAAGGATCTGCACAGAGGCTCCCCTCTGCCCAGAGAGCTCCTCCCCACTTAGGTCCTGATCAAATATATGGTTCCCACAGTGACTTCCCTGATAACCACATTTCACATGGCAGCCCCACCCCGCTTCCATTTTCTTCCTTCAATTCATCCCAGTGGAATTTTTAGATACTTTTTAAATTGTTTCATTTTCATTTTCCCGCCTGCCACCTAGAACAGGAAGTTGTTGAGGCAGGGACGTTAGTTCCTGTGGGGCGGGCCCTGGCTCCAGTTCTGCAGCAGGGCTCTGGAACCTTGGCTGGATGGATGTATTGACTTCAAAATTAGCCGGTAAAATCTTATTTGCATGAGATTCTTGAAGCTTGAGACATCTTCAGTTGTGCTGGTACCTTTCTAAGAACCAAAACTTACTTGCTATTTAGCCATGGATGACGTCTTGTCCTCTCAAGCACAAGATGCTAAAGGAACTAACTGAAACTAAGACACCTCGTCTGTGGAGGGACACAAAAGGAATGAACCCTAAGCCATGCCCCTGAGCACCTAGGAAGGGAGAGATGCAGAGGTTTCTGGAAGCCTGCAGTTTATTTCGGCAGGCTAGCTCACGAACCAAGAGGAAGGGAGAAAGCAGTTCATGTATCTGCTATCTAACCTTTATGCCACTCATTTTCAATTATTTTTTCCTGTTTGTTTGCTTGTTAACTAGATTGACTTCTCCGATGGTTCTCAGATGCAGGGAGAGTTAAGTCTGCACTTTCAAATCTTTGCATTGGCAAGCACTTACTCATCATCCATGTGGCATCTGCTGTGTGAGGCCCTTGGGTGATTAAGACGTGTGGCCTCTCCTAATGAGAGCTCACATTCCAAGAGGCCTGGACAGCTTGTAGCCAGGGGCTGCAAGGAAGTGTGGCAGGAGCCGCACCTAGGAGCAGAGGTGCCCCTTGTGGGGTGAGTGGGAAGTGTTCAGGATGGTTTTGCAGATGTCAGAAGGATCCCGGGGCAAAATTGGAGGCCCTCTTGGGAAACGGTTCTATTAAAGAGAACTAAGAGCGGTGGGCCCAGAGTAGAGCTCAGCCTTCCTCAGGCTAATGCAGGGACCCAGGCCTTGTTAAACTGAACCTGACCAGGAAAGAATAAACACTGTCTTATCCTGTGGGTGGAAAAAAATAAATGCAAATCGCTGTGCTGTGGTTCTTATGCTTTCACACAGAAACCCAGCTGCACTGATAAAACAAATGCGCTTGTTTTTTGCTGGTTTGCTCCGGCCTTTCCCGAGCAGTTGAGCTGCGTGTTGAGTTAAGATGCGGCAGATAGCCAGCACGATCATTCTGAAGACATGTTGCCCTGCGCTGATATGTGCTGTTATTTGCCTCCAAAGATCCTGTTTGGATGCAGTGCAGCTGCTCTTCTCCTGATTCCCTGGCAAGTAGAGGTGGTAAAGGGCTCCCAGAACCCAAGACACAAAACCAACCATGTCCCTGATGCACCTGTGTGCAGCTGTGGGGGCTCACTCCTCCACCACCCACTTCCACGGCTCACGAAAGGCTCAGAGGCCTCTCACTTTCATTTTCTTTTGCTTCCATTTATTTGTTTTGATCCCAAGCACCAAGGATTTAGATGCTGTGCAGCTCCTGGCACAGAAGCGTGGTCGGTCCATGCAGGCCTCTCTCATTTTATTGATTTGCTCTTTTTCAACTTTAGCCCCTACTCCCATGCCCTCACCACCTCATAGGCACCTACGTCGCATGCTTAGAGGACCTTTGTTACTCTGTGTTTTTGTAAAGCCTGTATTGTTGCTTGGGTATGTGCACGCTTACTTTACATCAATGACATTGTGATAGAGAGCCAGATAAGCTACAGGATAGAAACAGAGCTCCAGACATAGATGTCTGTTTCTCCTATTTTCCTGTGAGCACCATGTGAAGACCTAGCACACCCATGTGTATTTGACTAGCCCACGGCTTCTAACTGCGCACAGTGACGCCAGATGCCCCCAGCTCCTGGGCAGCTTACACCCTCATGGCCTTCTCTGCCTCCAGGCTTCTCCCCAACATGCACTGCCCGTGACACCTCCATGCTGACCCTGATGTGAAACTCAGCCTTCTCTCTTTCCAATTTATACAAAACATGGTATGTGCACGAGTTTTGGGAAAGCTGAGGGTCATCAGAGCCATGAAAACAGCACAGAACAATAGAGTTCTCATACCTAATGGCTTGAGCACCCCCCCCAAAAAAACCACCACCATCATCACTACCACCTCTTCCCCAACCTTCACCACCTATATGACCTCCACCACCACCACACCACCACCACCACCACCTCCACAACCTCTACAACTTCCACCACCACCTTCACCACCAGCTCCACCATCACCACCACCACCTCTATAACCTCCACAACCTCTACAACTTCCACCACCACAACTACCCTCACCATCACCTCCATCACCTCCACAACCTCTACAACTTCCACCACCAGCTCTACCCTCACCATCACCTCCATCACCTCCACAACCTCCACCACCACCACCACAACTACCCCCACCATCACCTCCATCACCTCCACAACCTCCACCACCACCACCACAACTACCCCCACCATCACCTCCATCACCTCCACAACCTCCACCACCACCACCACAACTACCCCCACCATCACCTCCATCACCTCCACAACCTCTACCACCACCATCACCTCCACCACCACCACCACTACCACCACCACCATCACCACCAACCCATCATCACCACCTCCACCACCATCACCATCACCCCCACCATCACCTCCACACCACCTCCATTACCTCCACAACTTCTACCACCACCACCAGCACCACTATCACCACTATCACCTCCACCCCCACCATCATCTCCACTACCTCTACCACATCCATCACCCCCACAACTTCTACCACCACCAGGTCCACTGTCACCTCCACCACCTCCATCATCTCCACAGCCTCTACCACCACCAGCTCCACCATCACCTCCACCACCTCCATCATCTCCACAACCTCTGCTGCCACCACCCCTACCACCACCTCCACCCCCACCGCTACTATCACCACCACCCCCACCATCGCCTCCACCACCACCACCATCATCACTTCTACTTCCACCACCACCACTGTCAGCTCTCACTTGGTCCCTGTTGCTCTCCATTCTTAGGTCTCCTCTGCCTCCTTCCCCATCATAAACAAGCTCTCCTGTCTCACATTTACAATGTCAATAACCTGTCACATTTACAATGACCTGACTTGCCTATGGCTGCACTTTTAATTAGTAGTAGAACCAGGACTTGAGCACGAGTCTCCCATCACCAGAGCCATTGCTCAGCATTGTTTAAGAGCTGTCACGCCTACTGTATTTCCCTTTGTGCTTGAACTTTCAGGTGGCACAAAGCTCATTTGGAGGGTTTGCTGGCAAAACCTCCGTTCTTCCTGCTTTCCTCCCTCAGGCTGTGGTCCATCTGGATGTTGGGGTTGTTCAGACATCTTCCCGTGATTCCTAAGTGTGGCCAAGGCAGAGAAGCCCTTCTCAGCAGCAGCATTTTACAAATTATAGATATGCCCAACCCCCCATTCCACCCCATCCCTGAGTCTGCCATCTTACCTAAACATAGTCCTAACCTCTCTTTTGTCTGGGAAGATATATTGTTTTATCTGAATTTGTCTTCCAATTTTTTTTGGACGTGGTCTGGGTGTAAATTACAATTGCACAAATGTGCTCTGTTCCCCTCACCTGTAGTCCTATCTCTGTTTTCACCTTGTGTGTTAAAGAAATCATCTGGGTACCTAAATACTCAAATGGATTCATCTTAGGGGGCACCAGTTCAAGGAGATTGGCTCCAGCAGACAGCTTTGTTTACAGCCTTGTGCTTACAGCATCAGACCAGGGCAGGGTCTTTGTTATTCATTAGGGTGAGAAGCCATTCCCAGTGACTAGGGTGATGGAGAAGCTCCAGACTAGAGAAATGCCAGATCTTTACTGATGTGCTGAAAAGGAAATTCACAAAGTTCCTGTTGATCATGGGATCATTAATAAAAATGTTCAGTGCTGTAGGAGGCTGGAAATCTGAGTCACAGCTGTCAGAATAATAAGTTTCTGGTGAAGAAAGTACGTTTTACATTGTCATGGCCTGTGTTTGAAAGGGCAGCTGGATTGTTCTGAAGATGCTGTAAATGCAGGGAATGATTGGCTGTTTGGCAGCCTTATAATGGGCAGGAGACATCAGAAAAATAAAATGGGATTCTGCGTCGCCATCCTCATCAATAAAACACCTTAGCCATATCTTCCAGCTAGCAAAACAGTCTTGACATCTGAAATTGTCAGTAAAACACTGAAACACTGGACAAGGTTTGCCAAGGCAGAGTCACTGGGCTGGTGAGCCAGTGCTGGTCAACTCCAAGGGTGTAAGTGACATCTGCAGTTTCTTCCTGTGGACCACAGGTAGCAAATTCAGTACATGGATTTCATGGCATCTGCAGGAAAATGAGACTTGGCAAAATTTACCTAGCTTCATGTTTTTAAATGTGTTAACATGCATTGAGGCATGAGCAAATATTGAGGAGACAGGTTGAGTCCATGGGTGGGTAGGTGGGTGATGAATAGACGCATGGGTGATGGTTGGGTGGGTGGAGGGATGGATTATGAATAGATAAATGCATGATGGATGGGTAGGGGGATAGATAGATGAATAGGTGGATAGATGGATAATGAATGGATGAGTGGATGAATACATGGATGGATGATGGATGAGTGAATGGATGGATGATGGGTGGGTGGATGGATAGATGGATGATGAATATATGGATGGGTGGATGGATGGATGATGGATAGTTGGATGAATTAATGGATAGAGGGATGATGAATGGATGGGTGGATAGATGAATGGATGGAAAAATGGTTGATGGATATATGGATGGGTGAGAGGAATGAACAGTAGATGGATGGATGGATGGACGGACAGACTGATGGACAAATAGATAGATGGGTGCTGAGTGTGTGAAAATGAATGGCTGGGAAAAGGACAACATGGCTTTACCCCCACCACTCCTATTCACTGGGTGTCTTCATGTTCACAGCATTAAATTGTTGAAAAAGGATGCCGCAGTCCCTAAGGCGCGTTCTCTGTGACCCCTTCTCGTTTCATTCTCCCTCATCCTGACAGCCGGCCCTGCGTTATAGCCAGCCCTTGAGATGGAAGGGAAAGGCAGCATGGTCTATTGCTACATGGAAAGTGAAATTATGGAAACAGACACCAAATAGTAATTTGTCTTAAGTCATCACTTTTCTGTGTTGTAGAGGGCACTCTGCCGGCAGATGTTTTTATGCAACTGCTTGGCTGCCCGAGAGCATACTCAAATGTGGAACTGTACACTTTAGTAGAGCGGCACTTGGTATTTAGGGTCGTTTCAGTTTGCTCAGCGGTGCCCTCTATTAAAGCACATCATCTTTTAAAATGTCCTCTCTCATAACATTTTTGTACCCCTGCTCAATCCATGGGATAAACATTGCTAAAAAAATACCAGAGTTAACTGTGGGCCCTTTATTTCATGAGATAAACCAGCTTTGTTCCCCTCGCCCTTTACTGCCACACAACTGTCAGAACATTTGCCAGGATTTGGAACACAAAGAAGTATCACAGCACATTAATCCCTGTGACAGAGACAATGCTCTATTAATATTTTATGGCAAACAAATGGACAAATAAAAAATTCATATGCTTCTCACCAGGAAGAGTCACTATATTCTGATTTGAAGGCACCTTTGGCCGAGGACTCATGGAATGTAATAACGTTTCCTCAGCCAGGCTGTGCCATTGCATGTGCTCCCCCACGTAATCCATGGCAGTCCCCACCCTGTGCTGAAGTTAGTGGCTTGCCCATCTCTGCACCGTCCGCACCTAGAACCGTGTCTCCCACATGCCAAGCCCTGACTAGACGCGCTTGGATGCATCAGTGCATTGGTAGGCAGATATAGTGCTTTAGAATAAAGAGAAATTTGGTAGCATTTCTTCCATGAATCTTCACTTCCTGTTCATATTTTGGTATCATGCTCTTTTTAAAATGGAATTTTGATGATTATTAAAATATGACCGTCTATTTTCTGTGATTATCAAAATGCTTCAATATCTCTCTTCATCTTGGCAGATAGATTATTGCGTCTTTTAGCACGCAGCTCCAGCCTTATGTTAAAAAACGATTCCACTTCAAATCCTATTTTCTCCTCTCCTTTAACTGCTACCAAATTTCTCTTTATTCTGAAGCACTTTACCTGCCTACCAATACATCTACCCATTCAAAGAATATTTAGTAAGGGCAGATTTGGAGATGGAGATCTATAGTTAAATAGCGCTTGGAGTTATTCTCATGTGGTCGCCCACTGCCAGACAGAGGATCGCTCGTCTCCAATCAGTAGTTCTCCACTCGAGCTGGCATTGGAATCACCTAGGGCCTTGTTAAGCCAGGAACTGCTTGTCCCCACCCCCAGAGTTTCAGATTCAGAGGGTCTAGGGTGAGGCTTGGGAGTTTGCATTTCTTTTTCTTTTTTTTTATTATTATTTTTTGAGACAGAGTCTCGCTCTGTCGCCCAGGTTGGAGTGCAGTGGCGTGATCTCGGCTCACTGCAACCTCCGCCTCCCGGGTTCAAGCAATTCTCCTGCCTCAGCCCCCTGAATAGCTGGGATTACAGGCAACTCTCACCAGGCCTGGCTAATTTTTGTATTTTTAGTAGAGACGGGGTTCCACCATGCTGGCCAGGCTGGTCTCGAACTCCCGACCTCAGGTGGTCCACCCACCTCGGCCTCCCAAAGTGCTGGGACATGCGGTTCCTAACACCTTCCCAGGGGCTGCTGGTACAGGAACCACACTGTCAGAACCTGACTTGTCTCATTAGAGATAGGGGTAGAGACTGTTTCCACCACCTGCTTTCTCCCCTAATTGCATGGACTTTGCCTGACTTTGCCACAAAGGCCTCGCATCCCTGTAGCTGTCCTGCTCCCTCTGGGTGGCCTGACCTCCCTGGGCGAGGGTGACAACACTGCCTGTGATTGCTGCGAAATCAGGACAGCTCACACAGGGGCAGGGTCTTCTCTAGTCTCTGCCCATGCTTCCTTCTAGGCGGCAGTGCCTTCTGAGTACAGTCATGGTGGTGCCAATGATGTCCCTGTATGACACGGGATGTGTCACCCATGCAGACACCAACAGGTTTACAGGGAGCAGCGCGGGTCAGTGGGGTGTGGCATTATTGCAGCTCACTGAGCAGTGGGCAGCCATTCCTGCAGCACAGGATTCTGCTCTCCCTCCACTTCCCTTTGTGAGGCATGGACGCCTCCCATCAGTCCAACCTGTTCTCATGACTGTGCCTTCTGTTGACGTTGAGTGTTCTGGCATTATAACGTTCCTGTAGAGTCTCCCTCTGATCAATGCTTCCCTTTGTCCCCTCGAGAGACAGTCTTACTCAGGGCATGGGAATTTGACAGGCATCTGCAGGTCCCACGCCTTGGGACAGAACACACGTGAGTAGAAGCACTTCCTTCTCCTTGCTCTTTGTTTGTCTCAAGGAGCTCCCCGCCTGGCCAACCCAGGACTGTGAGGAAGAATGATAAGGCCTAGACCTTGTGAGGGAGGAGGCAGGAACCAGAAGGGCTGGAAAAGGGCACAGGACAGGCTGACAAACGTGGCTTTCTTGGAGGCTATCGGATTGGAGACAGCTCTTCTCTGCCCTATTTTCATCATTTTCTATAGGGGCAAAGACACCTGGGGAACTGCACAAGGAAAGGAGAGTTTTCGGCTCCAGCTTGAGCCACTGGGACTTTGCTGCTTGGAGAAGGTTGCTGCAAGGGGTCCTGTGTGTTTCGTTGCCTGTGAGCCTCATGCCCAACATGGAACCTCCTGCATGGTGTGAACAGTGCACATCCAAGCTTCGACAGCAGCCTCTGGGGAGGGAATTGAGCTACAACTTGCACTGTGAACACGCCATTCTCCTGGGACAAGAGGCCCTCATAAGGAGAGAGACCTAGGACAAGAGTGAGCCAGACCTCGGCCCCAGCTGTGCGGACACTTGCCTGAGGAAAACCTTACCAAGCCCCCACCCTTCTGTAAAATTCAGAAGTCACAGAAGCTTATCCAAGCAAAGCCCACAGAGAGCTCAGCATACCCGATCCTTTAACACTCAAGCACAGTTTTCTGAGAAAGAAACACTTCACTGTTAAATCAAAGCAACGTACTTGTTCCTTCATTTTTTTCCTAAAAGGACAGGAAAAAAATGTGCACTCAGTGAGCTGATGTAGATTCTAGTTACAGGGCAGTCTGGTTTTCGCTTGGTGAGAAAGCCAGCTCAAGTATTGGTCACTGTTGAGAATATACGTGAGACCCTTACCTGTTCCGAGTTTGTGGGGTCAGCCACCACCATGCCCGTCACAATCAAGTAGGGGTGACTCTGGAGAGCTCCATCTAGGCTCCCTGAACAAAAAGAGCAAGCTCTCAGGTCTGCAGCAGATTCTGTGTGTCCTATCACCAGCTCCCTACCTCAGTCCACAGACCCGTCTAATCTGACCTTGCCACCTTCATGAAGACTTAATCATTCCCGTCCCCTTATCAGATGAATGGGTGGGCATTATTAATTAAATATCCTGCTGCTTCTGTGCCCTTTCCTGCCTTCTTTTCTTTGAATTAAACTTATTTCTTGAGGAGCTTGAAAAAAAATATCTCATTCTTATGAACTTGGTCTGATTGGAAGCATCTAGAGCGGCTGTGATCAGGTGTGTGGGGAAGGACATCTCCGCCGTGTACCAGTGAGAGCTAGCCAATAGGTTCAGCCTCATTCAGAGGCACTGAAATATTTCTCCATGACACTGGGGGTTTATTTATTGTTGTTGTTAAGTTTTATTTAGTTTTAACTTTGCTTTTCTTTTTTATCAAAGTATTGCATATTAGTGCTTAAAAATAAAATAATATGGAAGAGTCTATAGTGAAAAACAACAGTCTCTTCCCTCTCCTTCTAACCCATCCCACCCCCAGATGGAGATGACTTTTCACTCTTTTTACACTTTATCCTGATATATACCATCCTATATGGTAAATCACTAAGCAAAATG
Organism: Gorilla gorilla gorilla; assembly: GCF_029281585.2. Taxonomy (NCBI): domain Eukaryota; kingdom Metazoa; phylum Chordata; class Mammalia; order Primates; family Hominidae; genus Gorilla; species Gorilla gorilla. Next base: position 163,639,255 of record NC_073230.2, read on the forward strand.
CACATTTCACTGTTTTTAAATGAATTTTTGTCTTATTTATTGTCTTTTTATGATAGACAAGAATTCAGAACACTTACCTTCCTACCTATTCTACCTCCTCCATTTATATGTGGATTTTATTCTCTATGTCAGTTACCTTTTTACATTTAAATACTATTACAAGTTTGTTCATGTTACATTAACTACAGAGAGGAGCTCTTAACTTCCCAATTTGTAAACTGAGATTAGTCCCCTGCCCTTTCCTACAAAAGTCCCTTTCCTGTCCCTACCACACAGCAACTTCTGCATCTTTGTTTTTACTTTTGCATCATTGAGGTTGATGGCATTTACACTCTGTCCTGTAATCATAACTAAACCTTCCTTACTTTTCCATAGGTTGATTCTAAAAGATTAAAATCAATAAATAGCATTTACTTTGTCATAACTAAGTGATTATCTTTCATGATAGAGCTAAGGAGTGCCCTGTGATTGCAATTCTTTTTGTTTCACTTTTTGTTTTCCTGGAGTTTTAAATTGCTTTTGTTTTTTACCTGAAATATTTAATTTTATTACATCCTCTCTCTCCTTTTTTCAAATCCTCTCAGCTATTCTGTTGCATTGCCCTTTTCCCCAAATCTGTCTCTCTGAGTGCCCTCCATAGCCCTGGTATTGTCTGGACTACTTTTTCCAACCTCTACACTAATGCCATCCTGGGACCTCCCCGCATTGCTTCCTCATGTTGGGGCAACTGTTTCCTAGATCTCATAGATCATGTGATTTACTCCCTCTTTTGTCTGGAGTGCATTCTCTTAATGATCTACTAAGAAAGGAGTTCAGGAAGTAAAATTTCTGAATTCTTGAATAGCTAAAAATGTGTCTCTTTTTTTACACATTTAAAATTTTAGCTGTATGTAGAATTGTAGTGTTTTTAGTAACTCTTTATTCGTCAAAGCTAGAGGGTATAGCTCCATTGTTTCCAGCATTTTGAGATGCTAAAGATAAACCTCATGTTGGTCTGTGATATGGTTTGGCTATGTCCCCACCCAAATCTCATCTTGAATTGTAGTTTCCATAATCCCCAAGTGTCGTGGGAGGGACTTTGTGGGAGGTAATTGAATCATGGGGGCGGTTACTCCCATGCTGTTCTCTTGATAGTGAATGAGTGCTCATTTGATCTGATGGTTTTATAAGGGGCTTTTTCCCCTTTGCTGGGCAATTCTCCCTGCCACCATATGAAGAAGGATGGGTTTGCTTTCCCTTCCACCATGATTGTAAGTTTCCTGAGGCCTCTGCAGCCCTGCAGAACTGTGAGTCAATTAAATTTCTTTCCTTTATAAATTACCCAGTCTCAGGCAGTTCTTTACAGCAGCGTGAGAATAGACTTCTGATAATTTTTCCTCTGCAAATCACCTTTTTTCTTTCCAAAAGCTTTTTGAATTTTGAAACAATATATCTATGTGTGTGTTTTCTTTTCACTTATCACCGTTTCATCCATATACTTTCAATTGTTCCTCCTGTTTGAACTGCATTTCTGAGTCTCATACGATGCTTTACCTGGAGCTCTGAGTCCCCATGATTCTCTCTGAGGTTTCAGCTCTGCAAGTGTCCAGGTTGCTGTGCCCTCCAGCCTGACTCATCCCTCATGACCCTCCTATCTACTTTCTGTCTTCCAGAAACATGAAATCTCTCAGCCCTCCCCTGTTGTCTTTATTATTGTACATATATTTTATTTCTTTATTATCATTGCAATTAGGTTTCTGGAGGGAAAACAAACTAATGTGATAAATCTACTAACTTAAATTGGAGACTTACAGTGTTTTCTTAATAACCATCTTCCTGTTTAAAAAGTAACCTATGCAGTGTGGAAAATAATAATCCCTTGTCATTGCACATCACACTACCCAGAGGTAACTACTGTGAGAAATTTGATAAATTATCCTTTGAGATTTCTTTTCTGAAAATGTATATTTGTTCTTCATTTATTTGGGTTTTTTTAAAAAAATGATTAAGCCATTTTCCCAACACCATCGATTGTGGAAGTCTTCCTTTCCCTACTGATTTGGAATGACATCTTTATTAAATGTAAAATTATCATACAAACCAGTGTGCATTAAAGGTGCCCGTCCACTACTGATGGTTGCCTCAGTCAGATGTCAGGTGGTTCCAGAAATACACTTATTATTAGCAACTTTAAAAAATAGATCCCCTTTCCCTATGCTTCCTTTTTAAAACCACCTATCTATTTCTTCTTATATGCAAGCTTCAGAATTATTTTATTTGACTCTGTACTGAAAAGAAATTCATTGATTTGCTATTAAAATTAAATTCATTTCTTTAACCAATATTAAGTATTTACCATGTGTGAAGCCCTATGTAAGGTGCTAAAAAATATACAAATGAATAAGGTGGGTATGGTCTCTGCCATTATGAAGGTTAAATATAATAAATTCAGTTCTTTCCAAACTGATCACCATTTTGAAAACTTTACCATGTCTTTTCTCTTATTCCAGAAACATAAGTGTTTCTATTCCTTTTTTCTAAATAATATCCTTCCATTTCATCATGTGTAATGCTGCTACATTTTGTTTTTAGCCTTCTTTTTGCAATTTACTAAATGCTTATGATCCTACAAACTATTTGCCCAGTATTTCCTTATATTATTTTTATCACTTAATTTGAATTTATCATCAAATTGATAGTAGTTTAGAACTAGCTATGGATGAACTGATTTTAGAGATTACTTTTTTTTACATGTTGAGTTTTTAATTTTGAGCCATTAATTTTGAGTTGCCTTCATAAGTCAGTGTAGAATATATTCAAGTAAAAGATAAGGCCGGACACAGTGGCTCACCCCTGTAATCCCAGCACTTTGGGAGGCTGAGGCTGGTGGATCAGTTGAAGTCAGGAGTTTGAGGCCAACCTGGCCAACAAGGCGAAACCCCGTCTCTACTAAAAATACAAAAATAAGCTGGGCGTGGTGGCGCACACCTGTAATCTCAGCTACTCGGGAGACTGAGGCAGGAGAATCGCTTGAACCCAGGAAGTGGAGGTTGCAGTGAGCTGAGATCGTGCCACTGCACTCTAGCCTGGGTGACAGAGTGAGATTCTGCCTCAAAAAAAAAAAAAAAAGTAGAAAATACACTTTAATACAAAAATATATTGGTTGTCAAAAAAACACATTGAAATATTAAACATTAAGTATTAGCAATAGACAGAAAGGAGGAGAAGCTTCAGATCAGCCTAAATTTTGATCCTTTGTCAAAACTTATTTCCTTATTAGTAGATTGTTGTGGAATTTCTGTTTTCCTATAACTCAAAGGTTCTAGCACAACATATTTAGATGTTTCATTATTTTCCCTGGAATGTGGGAAATCCCTTTTAGTCTTCACATTCGGGTCTTTTCTCCTACACAGAAGTCTCGTCCTCTTTGTCTTTGGTTATCGTGTCTGTAGCCACTCTGGTTTCTCTGTAGAAGCACTGCTCTTCCCAGCTGGTAGGAAGGCTCATCTTCTTCTTTACACCTCTGTGTCACCTTCCTCTGCCTTGTGGGAGAACCTCCCACATTTTCCTCAATTTTCCTGACCCAAATTTTTCTAATTTTAGTTTTAGTTTCCTTGCAGCCCCCTCATCTCACTTTTTGATCTCATCTTGGACTTTTAGAATTCTGTTCTCTTTATTTTTAGTGTGACTTCCCTTTTCTTTATTCTGCACCATTTGACCCTCACAGTTCCACACCTCAGGAAGGAGAATGCCTCCCACACCTGATACCTGGCCACAGACAAAGGGTGAGAGTCAACTTTGACTCTGTGTTCTGACTTTTTAGATGCTACTGAGCTCTTCTCCGGTGTAAGTCTGGAAGACAGTCTAACCCATATGCATCTGGCATGGATCATCTGGGCTGAGTTGACATTTTTTTTTCTACCTTCTTAAGAATTTTTCTTTGACATTCTATGTAAATTAGTACACATGGAAAATTACAATCTTCCTTAACACCCATTTAGCAAAGGTTTGACTTTCCAAATCTGTGGCTGGTGTGAGCCCAGCATTTCTGAGGGAAGAATAGTACAGTGGGGAAGAGAAAAACCTTTTCCTTCTGTGTTCTCATGGCTGGGGCTGCCCTGTTCCCTACAGGGAAGAAACTGGGCAAGACCTTGTCTGGTTTCACCAGTGCCATCTGTGTTGCAGTTAGAGATTTTCAACATTCATTTCTAATGGCATTGTGACTTTTCATTATTTCTGTGTCTTTTTAGACATGATAACACAAAGTTAGTAAAGGTCTCCCTCTGCCGGCCAGGCACCACTGCCTGCTGGAGACCTCTGTCTGGAGAGTCCACACTTGATGTGGTGTATGGTGTGCTGTTTGTGAGCAAGTAAATGTTTTATTTTCCCTTCCAGCAGCAAAAGTGTGACTACAAACCTTATAGAGCAAAAGAATGTCCCTTTGTCCAAAGCGTCGCTGCCTCGCAAGGTGCCTACCTTGTCCCCAGAAAGCTGCTAGAACGCCTTCAAGATTGCCCTGTTGGTGGTGATGCTTCACCCTTGTACACCGACTTGGTTTTTAGAAAATAACTAAAATGTATTTGGGGCCAGGCGCAGTGGTTCATGCTTGTCATCCCAGCACTTTGGAAGGCCAAGGCAGGTGGATCACTTGAGGCCAGGAGTTCAAGACCAGCCTGGGTAACATGGTGAAACCCCGTCTCTACTAAAAATACAAAAATTAGCCGGGCATGGTAGCAGGCACCTGTAATCCCAGCTATTTGGTAGGCTGAGGCATGAGAATCACTTGAACCCAGGAGGAGGAGGTTGCAGTGAGCTGAGATCACACCACTGCACTCCAGCCTGGGCAACAGAGCGAGACTCCGTCTAAAAAACATAAAAAATCAAGTGTATTTGGCACCAGGCATAGTCATTGATGCAACTCATGGACTTAGGAAATGTTGACTAGAGATGAGATGTTGCTATGCGGGTCATGAGGCAGCATCAAGCTCTCAGGGCGAGTCGGCAGAAGGGGCCCAAAAGCTTTATGATAAATGGCAACAGGATTAGAAGAGGCAAAGAATTGCCCAAAATGTGAGAATCACGGCTTCCTTACATAGAGGTGGAGCCCTTATGGATGCATGTATGTAAAAAGAAATCTTATTATATAATCTTTATAAATTCCATTAATAGTGTTTATTGTTTGGGGTTTTTAAAAATATTTCACACTGTGTTTCATCACCATAACATCTCTAAGGGCACCACCAGGCTTTAAAAATTCACATTACACAAATGAAGAAACTGAGGGTTGAAGCACCGTATAGAATTAGTTGTAGAACCAAGGCTTTCTCAGGCCTCTGAGGTGAGTCACATTCTGCCCCTCGACCCAGGGATGATCCACGAGGCAGAGTGGGTCCACATTTAACTGTCCTAATTTTTAGTACAATTATATTTTTCCTCAGTGCAACAGCCTCATATTACAAACTAAGAGAAGGAAGGAAAGGAGGGAGGGAGGGAGAGGAAAGGAAGGAAGGAGGGAGGGGAGGGGAGGGAGGGAGGGAAAAAAGAGATGATCTAGCACTTGCTTTATGTAACTGGACATTTTACTTGGGGCTCTATATTAGTCAGTTCTCACACTGCTAATAAACACATACTTGAGGCTGGGCACGGTGGTCCATGCCTGTAGTCCCAGCACTTTGGGAGGCCGAGGCTGGCAGATTACTTGAGGTCGGGAATTTGAGACCAGCCTGGCCTACATGGTGAAACCCCATCTCTACTAAAAACACAAAAATTAGCCAGGCATGGTGGCAGACATCTGTAATCCCAACTACTTGGGAGGCTGAGGCGTGAGAATCGCTTGAACCTGGGAGGTACAGGTTGCAGTGAGCCAAGATATTGTGCCACTGCGCTCCAGCCTGGGGAATAGAGTGAGACTCTGTCTCAAAAAAATAAAAATAAAAATAAATAAATAAAATAAAGACATACCTGAGACTGGGTAATTTAGAAAGAGAGAGGTTTCATAGACTCAGTTCCACATGGCTGGGGAGGCCTCACAATCATGGTGGAAGACGAAAGAAGGGCAAAGGGATGTCTTACCTGGTGGCAGGCAAGAGAGCGTGTGCAGGGAGACTGCCATTTATCAAACCATCAGATCTCGTGAGAACTTATTCCCTACCATGGGAACAGCATGGGGGAAACCACCCGCATGATTCAATTGTCTACACCTGGCCCCGCCCTTGACATGTGGGGATTATTACAATTCAAGGTGAGATTTCCCGGGGGGCGGGGGGGCAGGCGGACATGGCCAAACCATATCAGGCTCTGAGTAAAGAAACAGTGTGGTGGCTACTTCTAGAAAATAACAAACCACACCAGAGTAACACATCCTTGCCTCCTTCTAAAGCCATGAAGCAGGCTTGTCCCTGTGTGTCCACGTTTTGTGGCCAGGAGCTTTAAGCAGGAACAGTACCATGACTCCACGGGCCATGTCACTGCTGTTGATGCTGCACACCCCAGGCCCCTGGTTCCATCCAGTGGTACTCAGCCTAGTGACATTTCCAGCATGATTTGTTCTGGCGGCATCAAGAGAAAGTTTGCATCCATCTCATTTTCATTTATAACATTTCACTTCCAAATTAAGAAATAGAAAAACTAAGAATAGTGTGTAGTCATATTTGGCCTAGATGAAGATTATTTGTACAAAAGAACACTATAAAAAGCAGAAAGAAGCATAGGATGAATGAATGTTTCCAACAATTGAGAACAAAAGCAGCATTCTTCCTAATTAGCATGAAGGACATAGAGGGAAAAAATAGTCATGCCGGGAGACCTTACATTTTCTTTCTTGATTGCTTGCAGACGAAATGTGTTTGCTGAGAGAGTAAGTGCAGGGTACCCTGTGGCTTCTCCACTGTCCCCAGTGTGGACATGGAATCTGCAACCACAGGCCCCATGTGGCTCTCACACACGTCCCATGGTAGGGAATACGTTCTCACGAGATCTGATGGTTTTATAAATGGCAGTTTCCCTGCACACGCTTCAGCGTCCTCCAGTGTGGACTCAAAGACCAGTTACAACATCATTAAAAAATAAAAGTGTCCTATGTAAAGCAAGGGCTAGGCACAGACCTTGAATTATATTTAAGGACAAAAGTGACATATATTTTTTTCTTATGATTGTAAATAATGACCAAATCCCATCATTATAAATGCCTGTCCCTGCCTTTGGGCCGTGAAACAGCAAAGCAGGACTTTTGGTGGATGTTGCTGGCAGGATGTGCCACCTTTCAGTGCCAGGGCCAGGATGGAGAGCAGAGGGGAGGGCATGGTCCCTGTGGACATGCAAGCCAGGTTCTAGGGCAGGCCAGGCTCTAGGACGGGCTAGTATGGGGAGCAGATGGTGGGAAGAAAAGCAACCATGTTTCAGACATCACAGAAATGGAGCAGGTTGAAAGTCATGAGAGCTGGATTACAGCTGAGCGCCCCTCCTGTGTTCACGGGTTGTGTGCCTCCTTACCACCCCAGTCCTCAGGAACTCCCCATGACCACAGTGGGCAGCTGCAGACCTCCCCTCCTGGCCACGTGCCAGCAGCCGCCTGTCTTAGGCCCTCACCGGCTTGCCGCTGTTCCTTCTGTTTGCCACATGGTCCTGATTTAGGTCAAGTTATTAAGAACCTTGATTAACAAGTTTTAATTGTGGGAAATGGGGGAGATGTGGCACTGGAATCTCCTGGTTAACTGAGGCTCTGGCCAAGGCACCTGGCTATAGTCCTTTCTGTTAAAATAATTATTAAGTGTAGTGAGGTCGTTCTCTGGCTCGCCAGGAATTGTCTAGTGAATGTACTGCTGTCTTTAGTGATAAAAGATCTTGTAAGACCACAAAGTAATCATTCTGAACAGGAGATCTCATTATAGATAGAGAAGGGGTCAATGATTGAATGCACATTAGCTGGCTTCTAGAACATTCTGGGATTCACCTGGGGATAGTCTTTTTGGGGCATTAATTTTCTCAACACTTTCTTCTTCCTCTTAAATGTAAAATTGTATTTTTTAATCTGGTTTTTGGAGGGCTCTGGGTGACTGGATGAATTCCCAGAAGCCCCGGTACCCATCGGGCTAAGTAGAGAGCCGCACAGAGCCTGTGGTAGTTTCAGGTCTGGGCAGAATCAGGCGCATGACCCTTAAGATATCAAACCAAGTTCGCCTGAAGCCCAGAGCCATGAACCAATTTCCCTAATTAGCTAGAGAGTGTCCCTGGGTATTTTATCTTTAAGGAGGAGGAATTAGAGAATGGAGCCTTCAACAGCCCAGGCTGGGATGCTTCTCACCCTGTGTCACTCTCTGGGGCCTCCCGACAGCCCTTTTCCGGTTCTTTCTCTGTCCTGCCTCCCCAGACCCCTCGCTGCCTGGTCAGGTGGTTAGTTGTGCGTTTGCCTGGTACTGCGGTGTGAAAGTCAAGGCATCAGCTGGAGAGACGAGACCTCAAAACCCACGGAGCAGCCCCCACACCCCTCACCCCCAGGGCAGCCACACGCAGTGACATGCAACTCCCAGTGTCTTTGGGTTTATTTAGCAAGAGGTAATGACTGGGCGGCCCCTCAGAGTTCCGCACCAGTGCAGATTCTTGATAAGCCGGATTTCAGAAGCTCGCAGGCTGGCTGTGTCACCACTGGCTCCGGCCCCCGGCTCCCGTGTCGTGTCCAGGGCTGGGGTCGGCGGTCCCCTGGCTTCTGTCGTGCGGGGGTCCTGCCAAGCTGCTCATGCTGTGTTTGGCGTTTCCAGGGAGTACTACATCACCATGGTGAAGTGGGCCACCAGCACCAAGGTCGCCGTGACCTGGCTGAACCGGGCGCAGAACACGTCCATCCTCACCCTCTGCGACGCCACCACGGGGGTCTGCACAAAGGTACGGGGGGCTGTGGGGGTGGAGGGGAGACGGGTGAAGAACCGATGGTCAGACGCGCCCGAGGTGGCGCCAGAGTCTCAGCCCTCGGGCCTGGGACTTGGGGACCGGCCGCCCAGCTGCTGCGGGGCGCCTGCGGCGCAGAGTCCCGGCTCCGGCGTGGCTGCCACCTCGTGGCGGATGCAGGCGCTGCCGCAGACCCGGCCGAACCCATCCGTGAATTGCCAGAGGCACCCCGTGCCTGGCACCTGGACGCCGTCCGTCCGCAGTTCACTGAGTGTTGCTTCCCTTCATCCGCGCTCGCCGCTGTGACCTAAGTGAGCGTCCTCCTCGTTGCAGCTGATGCTCAGAGAGGAGGGGCCCTGCCTTTCCCCAGACCCCGCCGACAGCCTCCGCCAGCGGGCTCCAGGCGTGCGTCCCTCCCCACGTCCTGGTGAGGCCAGCCGTGTTTCTAGGAGTCTCAGGCCGATTCAGTGTGTAGTGAGAGGAGGTAAACGCAGGGGAAAGAAAATTAAAATGCTCAAAGAGTGAGCAAAGGAAAAATGAAGTGTAAGAGAGGTTGCCCGGGTGGAGCAGGCAGGCGGCCCACGGCCTCACCCTCGCCCCATGGGATGGGCCCCCCGCTCCCACCCCCACCCCCACCCCACGCTGCTCCATCAGGGCCCCCAGAAGCAGGTCACCTTGCGGCGGGTTTTGTAAACATCAAATAATGTCGATTAATACATTCAGGCAGGCCTTTCAGAAACTCCTTTTTGATCTTAAGTTTCTGTCTCCCGGCTGAGGGGGGCCAAGGCTTGCAGGCATATTTACTTGAGAGGCTCCTAACACGACAGCTGTGCCTGAGATCCTAAGCACCGTGATTGTTTCTAAGGTGGTCAGTCTTGCCTGACCTTTTATCTAACCTGGGGCGGATTCCAGGCTATTCTGATGAGCTTGCTTGAGGGGAAGGAAGGAACGTGAGGACACAAAGCAGGCAGCTAAAAATGGCTTGTAATCTGCAACTTCTCCATGCCCCTGAGCCTTGAGTGTCAGTGGCAGACGCTGCTTCCTGCTATAACCCACGACAGAGGCCTGCTCCAGGGGCCCGGAGGTCCAGTCTGCACCAGCACCAGGCCCACAGCGCCTCCAGGTGACACGTGTGTGCTGCACAGCTTGAGTTTGGTGTTTGGAGTTTTGTTTTTCTTTTGTTTGCACCTTTCCACAGACCACTGTGAGACCTACTTTTCCTATATGCTTTAGCCCCTTTGAAAGGGTTTCTGGTCCACCAGGAGTGTTACTCAGTGTTCCAGAATGGGATCTGGACACAATGTCCAATGTTCTGACTCAGTGTAGCCTGAGGTTCACTGTTAGATGGACACATGCCCGGGCAGTGATGACCGCCCCCTGGTACACGTGCCATCTTCCTCCAGAGGGTTCTTTCCCACCACGGGTTTGTCCTTGTTGCTAGGGATAGTGGCATTTTCTCATTTGAGGACGCTTGTGTTCGGCTCCGAGCCACCCACGAGACAAAGAGGAGAGCTCGGGATTGCCTCCTCCCGGAGCTGCCACGGCAGCTGTGCAATGCTTGTGCAGCGGCTGTGTAGGTGAAGCCAAATTGTTTCCTGCACTGTTGGTCACAGACACAATACGTGCAAAAAAAAAAAAGAAGAAAAACCCTCTTGTCTAATGCTCTTATTTCATTTCAGAAACACGAGGATGAAAGTGAGGCCTGGCTCCACAGACAGGTAACTACTGCATGTCTGGGTCCCCACTGTCACCTCCACCCGATCCACCCCAGGGCTGGCCCTCAGAGCTTCGACAACAGCAGAATGGCTTCTCAGAGTAAATCACACAGGGCTCCCCAGGCAGAAACAGACGGCGTGCCGGCTCCGCTCACGGTGCCTCCCGTTCTCCAGGGTTGCCCAGAGAGCTCCCAGAGATTCCGAGTTCCAGGGAGGGTCATGTGAAAATCACGGCTCTTCAGAGTGTGGAATGTTTGGTGAGACCTCAGCTTGCAGTTAGATGCCAGCACCTTGCTGAATTGAAAATGAACAGTCCATCAAAGGTGGCTTAACATTATCTACTATAGTAAAATGGTGGAAAAGTGGTGGATATCCCTGTTTATTGCCAGGGGTGGTTTTGTTGGTGTCTCATTTGGAGTCACCTCTTCTGTGATTACGTAAGACCCGTCCTCAGGGACATAACTGCAAACCATCCCTGGAGATTCTTCATCCCTAACTCGGATAAAGGAACACACATTAAAACAGACTCTAGGAACTTGAGACCAAAAGAGATCAGGAGAAGCCCAGGTAAATCATTCTGAGACAATTTTTTCTAAATTAAACTTGCACAAAAAGTATCAGTATTTTCTTTCTTCGAGCCTTTTTGTCTCATTCCACACTCTGACACTAAGAAGAACACGTGAAAAAGCTTTGGAAGCTTCCTGTCTCCTTATCCTTCCTAAGGGGATGAAAATTGTCTTAAAGACTCTGGAAAAAGTCAAGCCAGACTTGAGTCTCATGAATTATGGTAGAGACACAGGTATGCTTCTTCATCGATATGGTGGATCCTATTTATGGAAAATAACTGAAGCTGGACAAAACTATCGCCATGGCTCTCCAAGAACATTCCAGCACTATAGATGCTGAGCTGCTGCTTCTGCCTGTGGAGTCAGGAATATAATTATCTCAGAAGTCAGAGCCTCATCAACGGACGGGCTACTCCGAAATGCATCCTGTTTCTGCTCTGTGCCAATCTTATTCACAAGAGGAATGGCTCCACATGGCCACTTTCATTTTACATGTCCCATTTTGGGTGCCAAGTCCAAGCCAAGAAGATATCGGGAAGAGGGAAGACTTAGGGAACCCTCAAACATTAGCATGCTGGAAAGTTCTTGAATGCCACCTGGACCAAACATATAAGCATACATATCAAAAATAGTATTGTGATGTTCATCTCACATTAGACAAATTGTCAGAGAGATTACAATGAAAGGAACATTTTGTAAACTCTGTTATCTATATATCATGTGTTCAACCAATATTTATGGATCTTACCAGGCACCATGCTAGGCTGTGGATTTCAAAAAATGAGTCGGCTACTATCACTGAGCACACATTGTGGTGTGTGTCAGAATTTTATTCCTTCTTATGGCTGAATAATATTCCAGAATATGTACGTAGTATATATCCTGGAGTATTATACATATGTATGTGTGTGTGTTTTATGTATATATACATATATATACAATATAATACATATACTGGAATATTATTCAGCCGTAAGAAGAACTGAAATAGTATTCCAGTATATTCCGGTTTGTTTGTCTGTTGATGGACATTTGGGTTCTGTCTACCTTTTGGCTGTTGTGAATAGCACATCTAATAACAGATACAAAAGGCTACCTTATTGTACAATTCCATCTATATAAAATATCCAGAATAAATAAACTCATAGACACAGAAAGCTGATCAGTGGTGTCCCAAGGCCGGGGGAGTATGGAGAGGAAGAGCTTAATGAACAGGGGTTTATTTTGGGGGGGGTGGAAATGTTTTGGAACTAGATAGAGGTGGCTGCACGTCATTGTGAATGGATAAATGCCACTCAATTGTTCACTTTTATTAGTATGTTTTCTTTTGTGTTATGGGAATTTTACCTCAACAATTTTTTAAAAAATGAATAAGCTAGAGCATGAGCTCTTAAAGATGGTACATCCTAGACAGGGAGATGAGATGTTCGCATTACATCCATTGTGCAGGCCACGAGGGTGATCCTCAGACATTCAGAAGCAGTGCTGAGGTATTCGGGTGTTGGTGGGAGTGGGAGCCAGGAAAAGAGTGGTGGACATGGAGCAGGAGGCCCTATGCCAGGCCCACTTTGTGTTTGAACAGGAGGAGGTGAGGGACGTGATTCTTTGTTGGGGGCAGGGAGGCTATGGGAAAGCAAGGTGGACATGCCCACTCTGCTTCCCTGTCCCCCTCAAGAGGCATTCTCACAGGGGGAGCTGGCTTCCCAGCTGGCTACCTGCGGTTCTGCCCTCTGGATGGACGGCAGAGTGCATGGTCCCTGGAGGCCCATGGGGGGCCGTGGTTCTGTCCTCCAGCGCTCACTTCATTAGCTCTGCAGAGTAGCTACAGAGCCGAGGTCATCAACAGGACTTTCCTGTATTAGCGATTGTGTGTCTCATCGTCCATATGAGAACAGCTACTAAAGTGCGGGGTAAGACAGCCTGAATGGGATTCCAGAAACCAGATCCTTCCAAGCAGAATCCAGTCAACACTTAAAAGGTGGCATGAATTAAAATAATTCTTACTGTTTTCAAATGTAAAGTTTAAAGCATTTACTAAGCACATACCTAAATTTTTAAAATAGCTGCTTAAACATATGCAATGCTGTCATGAGTTGGAAACGTAAGGTTCTGTGACAGGTGTGATTTCCTGGGATGGAGCGTCCCTGGGTCAGGTCAGCCCATCAGCTGCAGTTGTGATTGTGACACTGGGTTGGGGCATCCTGCCCATGGCAGCAGTTGGGAGGCCAGAATGTCTCTGAAGACCCTACAGGTTGTGAGTCTGCACCTGTGAAGATCGCAGCTCCGTGGTCTGCAGGAAGATTTAATTTCAAACAGTTTCTTATGACATTGTTTTTCTTGTAAAGGAATTCATGGACCCTATTTTTCAAAAATAATCTGTAGTGTTTCTGCATCCCTCAAGATACTGTGATATCCTGGAGAACAACTTAGTAACTTTTTAAGACTGGACCTGCCACCTGCTTCCAGCGAAGCCATTGGCTGCCGCTTCAGACAGAGCCTAAAGGGGCTTTCCTGGGAGGGCTGCAGGCGTGAGTGAGGGAGACACACGGAGGCCACATGCCCTCTACCCATCCATCTCCAATGGGTCACAGAAGCTTGCCCCAGCTGGCCCAGGAGAGACTGGCATCTGGAAGGTCCTGCAGACCTCAGGGAGACCCGGCCTGCTTAGGTCCACCGGTCTTCCGAGGACCCGATGCAAGAACAGAGGTGAGCTGTAGCGAGCCTGCTAATTTTGTGTCATCTGAGCTGTTCATCTGAGCCGTTCATCCTCCTGTCTTCTCTTCCCAACTCCTTCCTGGAATCCTCAGTATGGTCACCCACAGAGATTCCCCATGAGCCAAAAAGAAGAGGCAAATGCATGTGTGGAGACCCACCAAGTTCCCTCTCCTCTAGGAATATTCCAGAGAAGCACGCAATCCCCCCTGCCACATACACACCCTGTCACTGCTGCGCTGACCCTGCAGAGTCAGTCCTGACGCAGACCCACGAGGATCCTCTGCCAGGACCATCTGCATTTGCCATAGAACCCCAGAGCCTATTGTTTTGGTTGAAGGATCGGTTCCATGGATCCATTTCTGACTGTCTTTCTTCTTTCATCGGAATTTTGGTTTTGTGATTTCAAAATTTGGGCTGGAAGGGGGGTTGGACAAAATTATTATATCTGAACCATGGAAAAAAAAACTCGCACAAATGCTACAAATAGCTCACAAAGAAGCTCTCATGAGTCAAAAGGGCTCCTTCTTCACAGATCTGCTGAGTGGAGTTGAGGAAACCAGGCATTGTGTGTGATAAATTCTGTTATCCAGAGAGACTAGAAACGCTTCCCCCAAAATCAAATGAGAGACGGAACCAGGATAAAATCCAGGTCCCCTGGTCAACAATCATTGCACTTTGTCACTAAAAATACATTTACCACATGAGAAACCGGGTCTCAGACAGACTCAGAGGCTTCACCTGTGTTCCAAGGAATGTTTCCATGACAAGGTAGAGATGACATCACAACGGTGGAGGCCTTCTCATTATAAAAACAATGCTTCTGGCCAGAATTAATTATTTATTACATTTATTTAGAGTATCTTTGTCTGCCAAATGTGCAAACATGTCCCCCAGAAAACTGAGGGAATATAGCCCTACCCGCCGCACAGTTGGCAAATAGAAGTGCATTTTAAAAGCCAAATTAACCGCTGGTTTTTCCATTTCCTCTGCTTTTAAATACCATCCTTCCAACTCTAAATAGAAAAATAAATGTTTGCAGATTAAAGGTTCCATTTTATTGCAAATATTCATGAAGATTAAATGTCATTTTAATCACATGTTAGTTTATTTCTCTGGGCATATCATATCTGCATGGGTTCACTCACTGTAGGGAAATGAGTTTTGCTTGTGCCAGCTGGGGTTTATTTACCATTTGTTCTCATCCCCGCATTCGTGTGAAGCTCCTTGAGTCAGAAAATACATCTCGCAACCAACTAATTGGTGTTCACGGATGGAAACTTTCAAACTTGGGCTTCAGAGAGGCCAAGGTACCGCGGTAGCAAAATCCTTTTTCACCCGTCAAAGCAACAGCCATCCTGCGTGCTGGTGGAAGGCTGAGGCCGCTGGCTGTTCGCTGTCCGGGGACCAGGCAGAGATGGTGGCGACACCTGCCCTAAATCCAGCCCAGAACCCTTCCCCCAGGGAAAACTGGGCATGCTGATTCTGTTTCCAGGGAAAAGAGACAGTAGATCCAAGCAAGTGTTGTCATCCAGTGTGGCCCGAGGTGGAGCGCGTCCCTGGGACTGCTGTCCCCTCCCACCTGTGTTTTAGAACCCGTGGCATTTGTCCTTGTGTTTCTTTTCTTTTTTCTTGCCTTCTTGATGGGCTGTTCAGTGTGAGATCAACTGTATTAAATAAGAAGAAAAGACAGGATTGAAAGAAAAGATTTTGCTTTTAGGCAAAATCTGGTTTGTGATTGTTGAAAATAATGTTTTTTTCTGATATATAATAAATGCCACTGGAGAAATCTCACAATACGCTCTGGTTTCAATGGGCAATAATTCAAGGAGGAAGCACCTCCTTTTGAGTTTTGAGAGCAGAGTTCCTGTTCTCGCTGGTGAGCCTGGCATGCACACGGGGCTGGTCTTTGTCTCGGTGCTGTGCAGACTGAAGGATGCCTTTTTATTTGCCACTGCCGGGGCTGTAGCCTCTTAATTCCTCCATCTTCTTCTTCTTTTAGAAAACGTAACAGTTGACTCATGATTCCTGAGGAAAGTGACGGCCTCATCAAGCACTTATTATTTCAACTGTTCCTCTCCTTAGAAATCACATAGAAAATGTATCTCGGGGTGTATTTTATCCTGGTTCAACCTCTTCAGAATAAATGATATTTTACTTGTGGTTTCATCGTGGCCTTTGTCCACAGAATGAAGAACCCGTGTTCTCCAAGGATGGCCGAAAGTTTTTCTTCATCAGAGCCATTCCCCAGGGAGGACGAGGGAAATTCTATCACATCACGGTGTCCTCGTCCCAGGTAAGTCCTGCTAGTTTCTGGAGCTGAACTAGAAACTGGCCTGCTAGAGGCCGTGGGGTGACAGCCTCTAGGGCTGGGCGCACTTGCGTTTTCGAGGACCCCAAGGAATCTGAAGGTGGTTCCCGAAGGCAGGGCAGGGCATGGCGCTGTGAGTGCAGAGGTTCCCATCAGGCCTGGTGGAACCTTGCTCTATCTGGTCACGTGCAAGAATGTGAGTGATGCTTCTGCCAAGGTCAGCAGAGACCCTGGGGTCCCCTGTTCAGTGTAAGGCCGAGGACGTTGGAGGACTGTCTGTGCCAGGGGCCCTTTCCTTCTCCCTCTGCTGAGGGTCTCCTTAACATACTCCCCGCTGAGGCATGGCTCCATGCACTCAACATCCCTCAGGGGTCCAGCCTCCCATGCTGCCCTACCTCCACCCGGAGTTGGATGCAGGTATTATTTTATTATGTGACCACTACCAGCCATCACTCACTGGTTCTGGGGTCTGGCGAGTTCGGAATGGAGCATCCCTGGGTAGGGAATCTCAGAAATTAATATACGTGAATCTAGGATCAAAAGTAGACATCTCGGGGTCACCGTCTCCTGAAGAGGTCACCTCAGGGAGCCTCACGCCTGCAGGACGGGGCTGCCATGGTGTTGACTTTGGGGGACTCTGCCCTGAGGAAGAAGGGAAGCATGATCTTGGAGCTCCTCAGTTTTGGAGGCAGTCTAAAGTTATTTGGGATCAGGGTAGATGAATGAAATTTGATTAGAGAAAATGTTAATCACAAATATTCTATGGCTATAACATAGAAGGCTCATATTTATGATGAGGCCTCAAAGGCAATTTCAAAAGAAAATCCAAGAACATCCGCACTAAGAGCAGCTTTGATGGAATCAGGGTGGGGGCTGCGGGACCCCTGGGATGGAATCAGGGTGGGGGCTGTGGAACCCCTGGGATGGAATCAGGGTGGGGGCTGCGGGACCCCTGGGATGGAATCGGGGTGGGGGCTGCGGGACTCCTGGGATGGAATTGGGGTGGGGGCTGTGGGACTCCTGGGATGGAATCGGGGTGGGGGCTGTGGGACTCCTGGGATGGAAATGGCGTCTCTTGGAGGTTCAGGTGCAATTTTTTCTCAGTGCACTTCATGACACGATTGATAGAATGTCTGCAAGCTGTTGCCTTTGCTTTTTCCTATGGTCTTCATTCTACCATCCAAATTCTTTTGTTTATTATTTTACATCACTTATATCAAGATTTTAAAATGCTGGCCAGGTGCAGTGGCTCACGGCTGTAATCCCAGCACTTTGGGAGGCCAAGGCAGGTGGATTACCTGAGGTCAGGAGTTCAAGACCAGCCTGGCCAACATGGTGAAACAAAAATTAGCTGGGCATGGTGGCACCTGCCTGTAGTCCCAGCTACTTGGGAGACTGAAGTAGGAGAATTGCTTGAACCCAGGAGGCAGAGGCTGCAGTAAGCTGAGATCGTGCCACTGCACTCCAGCCTGGGTGACAGAGTGAGACACTGTCTCAAAAAAAAAAAAAAAAAAAGATTTATAAATGCTTCAGTGTTTTCATTTGGCTCCCAGTCTTGTATTTATCCAAGTTGCCATCATTTGCCCAGAGCCCTATCAAACATTCCAGCAGGAAGCAGGTCTCCTGCACTGCCCATGAGGCACCACCTCCTGCAGGTCCCCAGGAACCCCTCGGGGGGCCCCCAGGGCCTTCCCTTTCCAAACCTGCTTCAAACTCCCCAGCCTCTCCTACACGCTGTCTGCGCCCCCAGGCCCTGCTGCCCCCCCAACCCCCATGTTTGAGTCTGCAGCCCACAGAGTATGTGCCTTGGGCCCTCCACCTAGTTTAATGTCCACCTGCTCTGCGCCCACCTCCCAGGGCACCTGCCTTCCAGAACAGCTGCCCATTTCAAATCCCCACTGAAACATCGCTCCCGCCTAGACAGCCCTGTCTCTCTCTTCTGTTAACATTGGTCGTTACCATTGTCTGTTACCATTCTTCTTAGCTCAAGGGGCACATAGGGAAAGACAATGCGTGCAAAAGTTGTAGTGTGGCAATACAGGTCCAAACTGTCCTTGTCAGTGGCAGCAGGGAGCACCCTTTCTCCCTCCGTTTATTCTTCTCTCTTTTTCCCTCCACCTCCCGGCATTTGTCTCTTTCCTCCCTCACTGGTCACCCTTCAGTAATGGCTCCATTAATTAGATTTACAAATGAAAAAGGCCTATAAAGCATTGATTCTCCTCCTGAGATGCTTCCATCATGGTTGGAGGCCAGGTCCAAGTGATTCGCGTCACCAAAGAGGACAGGGCACTGTTCCCACCACTGACATTCCGGGGTCGGGGAGGCTGCGGGCCTGGGGTTGGCTTGGGAAGCCTCAAGGAGGATGTTGCCTCCCAGGAGAGGAGCAGGCAGAAGGGGCAGAGAGCCTTTCCCACAGAGAGAATGGCAGCCCCTGTCACCTGGTGTCCAAAACAGTTGGAGGATGAAGAGCCATGCTGGGGCCGGGACACCGGTGTCTGTGCCTGATGCCATGTCTGTGTGTTTCAGCCCAACAGCAGCAACGACAACATCCAGTCCATCACCTCCGGGGACTGGGACGTGACCAAGATCCTAGCCTACGACGAGAAGGGGAATAAGATGTGAGTGAGAACCAGGGGCCTGCCCCGTCTTACTGGCCAATGGGGCACATTTGTTATTTTTTGTCAGTTACACTCATGGAGTACAGGAGCACAGCAGGCCTCCTCTTTCCTCCTCAGGCAGCATCACTGACTCCTAGTTTCTTCATGAAAATGTATAGTAGATTCCCGTCTCAACAGTCCGACTTCCAGAGCTGCGGCGTCCTGAGGACGCAATTAGGCTTGTAGCCAGCCCATGAAGGGAAGCACGCTAGCGGCAGTAGTAGGGGTAGTACTGATGTTGATTGAGTTTTTACTAGTCCAGGCACTAAGCCAAGTGCTTTACAGACATTATCTCATTGAATACAACAGTTCCATGAGGTGGGTTTACTGCTTTCCCCATTTTAAAAATAAGTAAATGAATACAAAAATAAGTAATTTGCTCCAGGTTATTCAGTTGGTAGCGGGTAGATTTGGCTCAGATGAGGGGAGCTCAGTTCGGAGGACTTTACCACCATACAATTTCACCTCCCTGCTCCCGGGTTAAAAGCCAAGGTTTCTGCATTGGGAGGTCTTAGGTGAAAATGAGTCAACAGCTATTTATTGGGCCAGGCTATATGTCTGAACTTGTCTTAAATGTGCTCAGCTCCTTGCCCTTCAGAAGGTGAGTGATCTTGTAAAAGAATTCCACATCCACATTCAGGTGTGTGTCACCCCCAACCACAGTACCCTCTGGCCACGAAGCAGAGGCCAGTGCAGGGGGGGCACCTGGAGCCAATGGAATCTGCACTGGTGTCCCTCAGCCCTTAGGTGTCTGGCCACCCCTTGCTCTGGTCACAGGTGTATCTGGACCTGAACAGGGGAGGTACTCCCTGCAGGCCATGGGCGGCAGTCCCTGAGGAGTGTCCATAGAGGTAGTGCCAGGAATGTGAAGTGCAGACGTGCCCTGGAGCAAACTAACCCTGTGCACCTTGGTGATCTTTGCAGCTACTTCCTGAGCACGGAGGACCTGCCTCGGAGACGACAACTCTACAGGTAACTCCTGCTCCCCCTGCACACAGGGCTCTCCCCCTTAGGAGGGCATCCAGGCTTTGCAGAATTGCACCTTTCCAGCAGTTCAGAAAGGGCGGCTGCAAAGACAGACCCCACCACAGAGGAGTAGCTGTAGAGTCTGGAGAGAAGTAATGAAACTTGCAGAGGCCACCAAAGGGGTAGTTTTGAGACTTTTGAAGCTTTCTTTTTCTGCTGTTGTTGACTTGGGTTTTCCCGTCGCCCACTTGCCTCTTTGGCTAACGGATGGACTTTAACCCGTCCTTCCTTTTCACCTCTGTTCAATGTCACCTCAGAGGAATTCTGCCCATCCCCCCAACCCCACCACCGATTTTTTGTAGGGAGCAGAGTGTGATTTGGAAATGAACCCGTGGGTCAGCGCGAGGAGGCCGGCCCTGCTGTCCGGCATTGTAGCTCACTGGCTTTGGGGAACTCTGCCCTGAGGAAGACGGGGAGCATGATCTCGAAGCTCCTCAGTTTGGAAGCAGTCTAAAGTTATTTGGGATCAGGGTAGATAAATGAAATTTGATTAGAAAAAAAGGTTAATCACAAATATTCTATAGCTATAAAGTAGAAGGTTCATATTTATGATGAGGCCCTAAAGGCAATTTCCCTTCTCAACAGCCCAACTGTGCGACTTTGGACAAGTTTCCAAATCTCAAAGAGGGCAGGGACGCTGTGTTCTGAACCCTGGAGGGGGACTGATTTTTTTTCTAGGGGCTGTCCCTCTTCTACATTTAGTCCTGTCATCTGCCCAGTCACTGTTCTCACTAAAGGAGGCTTTGGGTTGTGAAGTGAGATTAGCCCTGGGCACTTTCTACCAGGGCCACAGAGGTGAGGAAGGGGTGTCTGCTGCCTCCCCCGTGCCTCTGCATGGGAGGGCTGCAGCCTGTTACACCTAAAGGCACCTGGGCCGCTGAAGAGGATGTTGTTCAGGGCAGACCTGAGGCTTGAGGCCAGTGGTGCATTGTCTAAATGGAGCCAATGCCTGTTGCCCCCAGCCCACTGCTGGGACATCGGGAAGCCCCCCTGGTGAACGCAGCCTCCCTTCCCAGCCATCGGCAGCTATGCGGACAGGATGAGGCCAGCAAGAGGCAGCCAGTGGAGGGAGAGTCACGGATGTGCTTCTCCGTGTAGACGTTCCATCGTCACCGTGTGTCTACTAGGAAAATTGAAATACACATGTCACCAATTAATAAACATGAGAGGCTGCCTGTGGCCCCTGTCCTCTAAATTACAGAATGAGAAGGTTGTCTTCTCTCTCCCGTGAAATGTCTTTACTCCTGGAACAACAGACTTCATATTGAAACCTATGGTTAGAGGGAACCCTCCTGGGGCAAAATGTTCAGATAAGAACTTCTTCCAGGTAGATCCAGTATCTTAGGATCTTTCCATTTTAGGAAGCACATTTTAGGCCTTCTTGACTTGAAATGACACTTGACCACAGTGGTCCCAGGTAACATCTTCAAGCCAGTTCCCACCCGTGTAGCTCCATTGAGTGGGAAGCGCAAGCTCTCGAGGTTTCACTCTGTCAGGGGATGTGGCTTTTGGAAGCTGCCAGAGTTCAATTCCACTGGTGCTGGAGCCCCTGCCTGCTCACATGCCAGCGTTTGGAACCCAGATAATTTGAAGATATGTCACTCTGTCTACTGTTCTCAGATTGCTAGCCATCCACTCAGAGAGACGGGACACGTGCAGATAGAGTGCTAGATCATAAAACATTGACAGCTCCATGCTCCTCACACCAGGCCACCTGCAGAGCCCAGAGAAGGCAGCATAGGTGACCGCCTTCCAGCCCTCCCACAAGCAAGGGTGCTGAAAGCTCTTGAGAGTGGGAGGGACCCACCAGCAAGGGAAGGTGGAAATGGAGCTGGGTGGTCTCAGGGGCTCCAGCAGGGAGACAGAGGGAGAAAGGCCCGGGGGGTCTGTAGCAGGGCTCCGCAGATCACCCTCATGGGGAGAGCCCACCAGCTTGCGGCATCCAGCGTGGAGGGCAGCTCCTCTTCGCCCACATTCACACATGCGTCCTTTGCTCTTCCAGTGCCAACACGGTGGGCAACTTCAACAGGCAGTGCCTCTCCTGCGACCTGGTTGAGAACTGCACCTACTTCAGTGCTTCCTTCAGCCATAGCATGGACTTCTTCCTGCTCAAGTGCGAAGGTCAGCTCCTGCCACCCCGTCAGGGCAAAGAGCCCTGGCAGGCACATTTGCAGGGAGGGGGTGGGCACACTTGCAGGAAGCGGGCGGCGGCTGTGGTGGGAGCACAGCATATTCCAGAACAGGTGAGGATCCTGCCTACCTGATAACATTGCTTATGGTGCGAGATGACTGGACCCCCACAGAGCCTGGTGCAGTGGGGCTACTTTACGTTTCATACAGGTGTACAGCTTATCAGAGTGTTCTGTGCACACTGTGCTGGTAATCTCTCAGTTTGTCTCCCATTGTCCACAAAAAGAATAGTCCCATGAGCTAGGAGGGGTAAATATCCTACACAGTGATGAGCCAAAGCCATCAATCCATCAATAAAGATAGGAAAACAATTTCAAAGATTAACTTTTCAATCATATTTAAGGATGATTGAATATCACCAGGCACGGTGGCTCACGCTTGTAATCCCAGCGCTTTGGGAGGCCAAGGTGGGCAGATTCACCTGAGGTCAGGAGTTCGAGACCTGACTGGCTAACATGGCGAAATCCCGTCTCTACTAAAAATACAAAAATTAGCCGGGCCTGGTGGTGAATGCCTGTAATCTCAGCTACTAGGGAGGCTGAGGCAGAAGAATTGCTTGAACCCAGGAGGTGGAGGTTGCAGTGAGCTGAGATCGCACCACTACACTCCAGCCTGGGCAACAGAGTGAGACTCCATCTCAAATGACCAGATAAGAAAAAAAGGATTGAGGTTATGTTAAAGAAGTCTCAGAAAAATATTTCCCTATGTCCCAATTCATTGATAATTTATCCCAAACTGCAAGAGTTTGATCACACCAACCAGCATACACAAAAGAGTAGGCCATGTTGCATATGGCATACAAAGGATATTTTTGCTGCTTGTCTGTATCTTGGAAAGATACGATATGAACCCATGGAAAGGTAAGTCATCCTAAATATGGTCGTAACAAAATATGATCTCCTGCGATGACCTCAAAGAATGAAAATATGCCACAGGCAGAGACTAAGATCGGGAGCAATTCGCTCCTCTGTCAGAGTTTCAATCCCCTAAGCCATAGGTGGAGAATGAATAACTTTTATCAGAGCAATGTCTTTGCTAGCCTTTGCTAGCTACTAGAGAGCTCATGACTTCATGACTTAGTTATCTTTTTATCAGTGTCATCTAAAATCTTGAAAATCCGCAGAACAGGGACACTCAGCCTCTTGCTCAACACAAGCTCAGCCCCTGACATTCTTCTAAGACAGCAAGGAGACCACGGAGGGATGAGGGGGGTGCGACTGAAATATAACATTAGTGCCCCAGTCCCTGCAACGTTAATGGTACCAAATTCCTCATTCCTGTGCGTCCCAAGAAGGAGGCCACCAAGTATCTGAAATCATAGAGTGCTGTAGGGGAAAGAACCTAAGATCTAACTGACCCACTTCATGTATCAGATGGCAAACCCTAAGCCAGGAGTTGAGTGGATTCCCTGACTCCCAATGAGCCAGTGACACAGAGAGGGCCAGCATCAAGGTCTCCCAGTTCCTAGCCCAGTGACATCTGTCTCCTAGGGCGGGATCTTCTTGAAATAAGAACTTGGGAAATTACAGGGATTGACGGGGCATAGGGATTGGGAAAATGTGGCAAGCAGACCCACTAGGAGCCAGAGAGTCTTTTGAGGAGCTACGTAATCAGAATCCACAATCCTGTCTCAGAAGCAGGAGGCAACTTCAGCACACAGGAGGTCATGATCAAACACAGAAGTGAAAAATTGAAGTAGATTTCAAGAAGAGTGCCCCAAGCAACAATGGTTGAATGAGAAAGGTGACAGAGCCTCCATCATGGAGATCCTGAGTCAGGGGCAGAGGTCATTTGCCAGAGGGGCTTGGTCTGGCCTAGGCAGGAGGCAGAGCCTTTGGGTTCTGAGGTCTGTACTGGTCAAGGCAGCGACTTTATGGATTTGTATTTCCCAAATTCTTACTATAACCAGCAAGAAGGGTCTGGCTTCTCACCGTTCATGGAAAGAAGTCAAAATAATAATGAGTTGTGATATGAAGGAGTGATATTTCTTTATTCCCTATGCCAGCAAGGGGAAGAGCAGAAAGCAATTCCACTCTTCAATTTGTGGAGCAAATACAGGGTTTCTTTTTTTAAAAAAAAAAAAAAGAAGAAGAAGAAGAAGGGTTTGGAATAGGGAAGAGCTTGGGGGGTTAGGAGGTGCCAAGGAGTGTGACTGGCTGTGGTGGCCCCTCTTTAATTATTGTCCCATTTGATGAAGGAGCTGGCACAGTTGTGGATCCCACCAGGTTATCAGTTAATCACAGTCAGCCTTGTAGTCACTCTTCAGCCATGAGTGGGTTTCATCCTTGAAGTAATCTTTTGTTAAAGAAAGAATTCTGGAGGTATCTGGGTCCTATCAGGAGCTGACTCCTGGAGGTTTTAAGGAAATACATGACCAGATAAGAAAGCGTGGTGTGTGCTCCACAAGCATCTGGGTTAATAAATGTGCATAAGGCATAAGAGCATAGAATGGGAAAAGAAAGGGAGTGGAGGCGACAGTACATTCTGAGGCTGTGTTTCAAGATGAAAGGTAACACATACGCAGCTTGTCTCAAAGTTGTGTCTTGAGACGGGGAGCAGACAGAAGAGGAGAGGAGAAAGAAAAAAAGTTTAAATCGTGGTTTGAGGCTGAGCTGCTCGGTCATATTCCTAACACATACTAACATCTGCTCCACATGGTGACCCTCCCAGAATCCAGAATCCAACAGCTTATTAGTTGTTGTTGTTGTTGTTTGAGATGGAGTCTTGCTCTGCCGCCCAGGCTGGAGTGCACTAGTGCGATCTCAGCTCACTGCAACCTCCGCCTCCCGGGTTCAAGCGATTCTCCTGCCTCAGCCTCCCAAGTAGCTGGGATTACATGGATACATAATTTTTGTATTTTTAGTAAAGACAGGGTTTTGCCATGTTGGCCAGGCTGGTCTCAACACTCCTGGTCTCAAATGATCCACCTGCCTTGGCCTCCCAAAGTGCTGGGATTACAGGCATGAGCCACCTTGCCTGGCCCTTACTTAACAAACAGTTTCGCTGCTTCCCTTTGGAGCTCACAGCTCCCTGCTAAGTTCAAGCTCAAGTTCAGTCTGGATGCCTCATTCTGACAACTGGAAGCCTTTTATGGTTCAGTTTCCATAAGCTGCAGCCCTGGGTTGAAATCAAAAAGGCTCTCCCAGGAGATCCATAGCCATGGATTTAGGCAGGGAAGTTCCAGTTCCCACATGGTGGATGTAAACATGGAGCCCATGGTAGATAGAAACACAGCCTGGTGTTGGGAGGCTGCTTGGACAGAGTGTTAAAGTTTAGAGAGCACTATAGGGTGGCTCTTGTGCAGATTTCTAGTCTGCCACTGGCCTTCTGTCCCAGGGGAGATTCGTATTTCTTTTTGTGTTTATGTATTTGCAAGGCTTGTGCTGTGGTCTGCAAATAGTTATTGTGAAGAGATGACTCCATAGTTGATACCTGGGAGGAAAATAGAAGCAAAGAACAAGTACAGCAACACAAGGTCAGACACACGACTGACTCAGCCCCCAGGTACAGCCACACCGGGTCACACACATGACTGACCCGGGCCCCAGGTACAGCCACACTAGGTCACACACACACAGCTGACCTGGGCCCCAGGTACAGCCACACTAGGTCACACACATGACTGACCTAGTCCCCAGGTACAGCCACACTGGGTCACACACACACAACTGACCCAGTCCCCAGGTACAGCCACACTGGGTCACACACACACCACTGACCCAGTCCCCAGGTACAGCCACACTGGGTCACACACACACGACTGACCCGGACTCTAGGTACAGCCACATTGGGTCACACACACAACTGACCCACACCCCAGATACAGCCACACTGGGTCACACATACACAACTGACCTAGGCCCAGGTACAGACACACTGGGTCACACACACATGACTGACCTGGCCCATTGGGCACCTCCACAGTCTCACCTTCAGAAAGGATGGGATGCTCCTCCTGCCAATGCCTGGATCCCTATAATAATCAAACAGATTCCTAGAATTTGAAGATAGGAATAGATCTCAGAGCATCTAATCCAGTCTCCACCCTGCCTTTCTTTTGTTGATTCAGAAACTGAACTCTTAGTCATTATGAAATTATCACCCTAGGGTTTCCTGAATCATTTAAGATCTATTTAAATATTTAGCCTGTTGCCTCATCTTAAGGTAGACATAAACTAGCCCTCTTCTCTACAAAATTGCTCTTTAAAATGTTTACATAATAAGCTATTTTCTGGCTAAAGTAACTTTTGAATGCCCAAATTAAACTCTCCCCATGGAGGTAACCAAAATCCCACTTATAAAAGGAGATTTTCCGAAAAGGTTTAAATTTACAAAGACAACAAAGTACATGGGGAGACAGGAGCAGCCAACTGTTTGAACCTGGAAGCAGTTACCAGTGATAACTGACTTAGCAGACCCTGAAGCTGAGCCTCATTCTGCCATGGGGAAATCTGAGCAGGCATTGGCGATGATTGCCTAAGGGATGAGATCAATTGCTATGAAATCTTAAAGGAGAAAATGATTATACCCATTTGGATTGCTTAGGGCATTTGGTGGAGGAGAAGACTCAAGGAAGGTGTCAATGATGAGGTGGCATTTGTTGGAGGAGAAGACTCAAGGAAGGTGTCAATGATGAGGTGGCATTTAAAACAAATGAGTAGGTAGGATTTAGAATGGGAAAAAGCAGTCCAAGTGG
Organism: Gorilla gorilla gorilla; assembly: GCF_029281585.2. Classification (NCBI taxonomy): domain Eukaryota; kingdom Metazoa; phylum Chordata; class Mammalia; order Primates; family Hominidae; genus Gorilla; species Gorilla gorilla. The sequence continues at coordinate 163,665,990 of NC_073230.2, forward strand.
AAGGTACACCCTGAGAAAAAGCACAAGAAATGTTGTAAGATTATGCAATGGAATCTTTTGCAGCATGTGAATCAGGATCAAGTGAATACAAGCGACCTGATTTAATAAACAAAGATAATTTAGAATAACTTTATTTTTCTCCACGTTTCTCAGTAGATATTAAAATGGACCCAGATGTGTAGCCTAGAGCAACGTTTAGTCAATGCTCATTTCCTGTCCTGTTTCCTTCACACCCCAGGTTATTCTGAGAGATTCTTGGAAACCTGTGACAAAAATAACGTCTCCACTCCTAGCATTAGAGACTCTTGTTTTCTTCTCCTTCCCTCTTCCTGCAGCATTTTGTTATATAAATTAACTTAGTCTTCTAGTTGCAACCAGAACCAAAAAAATCCTCCTTTTTTAGGTTGAGGATAAATGTACTGGCAATGAGAGTCTTCTCTATGGTAAAATCTGTAAACGTGCCCACATTCAAAGCTGTTCAACTCGTCACACAGGGAGGGAAGTGCAAGTAGTTCAGGTTGTCTGGGCATAGGAAGGGATGATCATCAAAGGATTTAACAACTAGGACAAGATGGATACCAACCAGCCAAAAGACATGTCGCTGAGAGCAGATATAGGCTATCAAACCACATTAGGACATAAGGGCTGGGTATAAAATCATGAAATTATAACTGTTTCATATAGACTTCATCATTCTTCCTGCCTTTCTGTGGGCCTTCCATTAGGACAGTTTTTGGTAAGTTTAGCTGATATTGACCTGTCTTGTAACTTATATGCAGTATTATAACTTATATTCACCAATATAACTTTATTGTCTTAGTCCATTTGGGCTGCTGTAGTTAAGTTCTATAGACTGTGTGGCTTATAAACAACAGAAATTTATTTCTCACAGTTCTGGAAGCTGGAAATCCAAGACCAGGGTACCAGCATGGTTGATTCTGGTAAGGGCCCTCTTCTGGGTCACAGATGACCAGTTTCTCCTTGTATCCTCATGTGGTGGGAAAGAGGGTGACAGAGCTCTCTGGGGCCTCATTATAAGTGCACTAATGCCATTCCCAAGGGTTCCACTCTTGGGACCTAATCACCTCTCAAAGGCCCCACCTCTTAATACCATCACGTTGCAGGTTAGGACTTAATGTATAAATGTGGGGGGGACATAAACACTCAGTCCATTGTAATCATAGCTGATTGTAGCTCATCAGTTGTTTGCAAGCAGTACTTCTATTTCATTAGTCCTTTGGCATACTGATCTTCTCCTAATGTTCAGTTTTTCTTCCACAGTGTATTTTGTCCAACATCATTATAGAGTTCCATCTAGCAGTATCAATGTGTGCTTTCTCTAATTTTTCATTAACATTTCTTCTGCGGCTTCTCAATATTTGACATTTGTATGCTTATATGTTTATGTTTTATGTTTATAATTCTTAATTCCTTAATTTTTTTATTGTACATACAAACCTAAAAATTATTTTTAGGTTAATAATAATTACTATTAACTTAAATAATAATTATTTTAGGTTAATTCCTCAATTTTTTTTTTTTGAGACAGAGTCTCACTCTGTTGCCCAGGCTAGAGTACAGTGGCACGATCTTGGCTCACTGCAAGCTCCGCCTCCTGGTTTCACGCCATTCTCCTGCCTCAGCCTCCTAAGTAGCTGGGACTACAGGTGCCCGCCACCACGCCTGGCTAATATTTTTTTTTTTTTGTATTTTTATTAGAGACGGGTTTTCACTGTGTTAGCCAGGATGGTCTCAATCTCCTGACCTTGTGATCTGCCCACCTCGGCCTCCCAAAGTGCTGGGATTACAGGCGTGAGCCAGCGTGCCTGGCCAATTCCTTAATTTTTGATTGTACATACAAACCCATAAATTATTTTTCTACTTTGCACAGTTACATTAAAAATATATTCGAATACAATATATAAATAGAGGTTCAGAAATGCTTATAGCCACTATATCCACTCACTCCCTCGCTGGATCCCATCTCTGAGTGTCAATATTTATATCTAAAGGACATGGGTTTCAGATGACCCCTGGATACTTGTGCGAGGGATCAGCTGTAAGCCAAACTCAGTGGAACCTTGTGGAAACTCACCTATCTATGTAATACAGAGAGTTTCTGTCCACCTCTCTATTGTCTGGAAGTGAAGCCAGCTATAATCTAAATATTGTATTATGATGTAACCTTTTATGATGATTTTCAAGAATATACCAAGCAGCTTTTGGCATACATACTTAATTGGTCTTCTCAAAGACCCTGTGAAATGGGTAGTAAAAGAAATAATCTTCTATTTGTTAAGTTCTTTACAATTTGAAAAGCACATTTCTTTTTTTTTTTTTTTTTTTTTTTTTTTTGGGATGGAGTTTTGTTCTTGTCACCCAGGCTGGAGTGCAATGACACAATCTGGGCTCACTGCAACCTCCGCCTCTCAGGTTCAAGCAATTCTCCTGCCTCAGCCTCTTGAGTAGCTGGGATTACAAGCGCCAACCACCACACCCAGCTAATTTTTGTATTTTTAGTAGAGACGGGGTTTTGCAGTGTTGGTTAGGCTGGTCTCAAACTCTTGACCTCAGGTGATCCACCTGTCTCGGCCTCCCAAAGTACTGGGATTACAGGCTTTGAGCCACCGTGCCTGGCCTGAAAAGTACATTTCTAATTATATTATAACAGTTGATGACTATGTTCCCATTTCTGATTCCTTGAAATTTGTATTCTAGCATAAATATATCTACATAGAATTCCCTAAACTCAATATCATTTTTCACATTTCCATGCTTTTGTCTTTGACTACCTGATAAACCCCTACACATTCTCCAAGACTTTCAGGGCAGGGTTGATTTTCATCCCCTTCCAGGAGGGATGAATGAGAAGTCAGAGAACATGAAAGTGGCTGTGTATTCACCCGCAGAACAACGCCTGTGACAGAAACTCAGTCTTCAGCTGTCTTAGATGACTGGGGATGCCCAGGACAGGGGAAGGCTGGGTGGTCTCACCTTCTAGTCCTGGATAAACCCAATTCCATCTTTAAAGAAAAAAAGTACTCACCTCCTGGACTCATCTCCTAGGACAGCTGTAACAAATTACCGCAATCTGGATGGTTTAAACCAACAGAAATTTATTCTCTCACAGTTCTGGAGGCCAGAAATCCAAAATCAAGCTGTTAGCCAGTGTGGTTTCTCTTGGAGGCTGTGAGGGAGAATCTGTTCCACGTTTCTCTCGAGCTTCTGGTGGTTGCCAGCAGTCCTTGGCATTTTTTGACTTACCAATGTATTGCTTTCATCTTTGCCTCCATCTTCACGTGGTCTTCCTCCTCTATCTCTGCATCCAAATTTCCCGCTTCTTATATAGATGCCAATCATTGAATGAGGACCCACCTAATCCAGTGTAGCTTCATCTTAACTTGACTACACCTGCAAAGACCTTGTTTCCAAATAAGGTCACATTCACGGGAACCGGGGGTCAGGATTTCAGTGTAACTTTTGGGGGGACACCATTAATTAAACCCACAACACTTCCCTTATAAGGCCTGCATTGCCTTCTTATATAAGAAAGAAAGAGTGCTCAGCTTGTTCTTCTCAGGAACACAAAATTAAGGGCAGCCACACTAGACTGTGCCAGAGACAGTTCTTAATGGTTTCACTGCATTCTGGAAGCAGCAAGGGGGTCACTGAAGGAAGTAATGTGATACTACCATATCTTTGGATGGCAACTCTAGCATATTAGAGGAAGAAGAGCAGTTCCAGTATAGATTCTCTCTAGGAATACTTCTTCCCTGTCATAATGCAAAATTCACAGTCAAGTGGCATACAGCCATAACAAGTTCTGTAGGGTTTTCTCCTACCCATCTAAATTCAACCGTCAGAGCCACTGAACAACAGAATCAAAGTGCCCAATTTACATAATTTGTGTTTCACAGTCCTCGCCTCTGTTTAGAGAACTGGATTTTTCTCTTCAAAATGAATCTCAAGAGTATGATTTATTTTCCTTCAAGTTTTTGAAAACGACTCAATCAATCCTGTTTCTAAGAAATGTCCAAATGCCACCAGGAAAATGAGTTCCGTGTATGAATTGGCCATTTGCTGCTTCCTACTGAAACATTTTTTGTATGTTTAAAAATAGCTAAATAAACTTCCTTTTCCTGAAGCTGAGGATGGAATTATTGCAGTCACTTGCTGCTCTGAGTGGGAACGGGACAGTCTGTGTTCATGAATCCCTTACAGCTCTGGGCTCTCACCCCCACCCCTTTCAGTGTTGAGCCATGATTAGGGAGCTACTTTCCAGACTTTAAGAAAGTTTGGTCTTAGACTTAGCGGTTTGGTTTATCAAGACAGGCTTCTCCTTCTCCAAGTTGAATGGAACCAAAATATTATTACCTGAGCCTAAAATACAGTGACTCAATTCTGATAACTATTCTTCTTACTATTAAATATTCCCCAAGATCTTCTGTCATCACCATCATTGCCATCATTATCAAAATCACAGGAGATTGAAATGGCAGTAAGGGAGGTGTATGGAGTATGGAACCATAGAGCTGGGTTCAAACCTGGACTCTGCCACCTACAGCTTCGTGACCTTGGGCATCTTGGTTAACCTTGCTTAATCCTCCACACCCTCATCCTGAAAATCGGAGCAATAACACTATGGCAGTCCCCCCTTATCCACAGTTCTACTTTTTGAGGTTTCAGTTACCTAGAGTCAACTATGCTCTGAAAATATTACGAACAATAAGATATTTTGAGAGAGAGAGACACCACATTCATAATAACTTTTATTACAGTATATTGTTAGAATAGTTTGATTTCATTATTATTTATTGTTCTCTTACTATGCCTAATTTATAAATGAAACTTTATAATTAGGTATGTAGGCACAGGAAAAACATTATATATATGGGGTTCAATACTATCATTGGTTTCAGACATCCACTGGGGTCTGGGAACATGTCCCTGGTGGATATGGGGCACCACTGTACCTGTCCTGTGAGGCTGTTTTGAAGATTAACCTAGATGGTGCATGTAGAGTACTTACCATGGCATCTGATACATAGTAAGTGTTTAATAATAAGTGTTAACTATCATAATTGTTTTCATCATTGTCATCACCTCAGTAATCAATTGAGTTTCCTACACATCCACTTGCTACCTGCTCAGTATCCAAGAGTTGGGGCCAAGGCTGGGGGTGGCAGACATGCATGAAGTCAATGAAGCAGCATCCCTTCCCAAATGTTAGTGGGCACTCCAGCACCTCAGCAGGCTTAGGTTGGAACCCCTGGATCTTGCACTTACACTAGCAAATTCCAGAAGCGGCCATGGATGCCAGAGCCACAAAACATTAAATCAACTGTCAGGCATGGCAATGAGTACCTGGTGGCTTCCAGAGTGCATGTGTCCACCGTGGTCCTCACAGTTGGTTCCTGGCAGAAGTTAAGAAGTAAATTTCCTGCTTTCTTAGCACCTGCCCATTCCTCCTGCTATGACCTTTCCCCTCCATGCCTTCAGGTGCCCGGAGCTCCCAGCTGCCCCGCCTACATCCTCTCGCTGCAAAACATAATTAACCAGGGGAAATGTCCACGAAGGTGCCATTAAAGTGTCCTGCAAATATGTATACTAAGGTGCTTGTTATTCTTCCCCAGGTTTTAGTCAGAGCAGTGAGTAAGGCAGGGATGAAAAACAGGAATCAGCCAACCAGCTCCACTTGTTGGGAAGGCGCTGGCTGCAGTGCTATGGATGAGAAGGGTTCTGAGGCCAACTGCAGGTTCAGCAGGAAAGAACATCATGAGTGATTGACAGATGATGTCATGAAAGTCATGAGTGACTGATGGATGACGTCACAAAAGTCATGATGTCATTAACATCATGAGTGATTTATGATGTCATGAACATTATGAGTGATTGATATATGATGTCATGAACATCATGAGTGAGTGATTAATATGAGCAACTTCAAGAGTAATTGAAGAATGATGTCATGAGGGTCGTGAGTGATGATATAATGAAACATGAGTGAGTGACTAATGTCAGGCACATCATGAGTGATCGATGTTACGAATATCATGAGTGATCGACTGATGATGTCATGAACATCATGAGTGAATGATTAATGTCATAAATGTCACAAGTAACTGATGTCATGAATGTCCTGAGTGATTAATGACATGAGCATCATGAGTGATTGATGCCATGGATGTCATGAGTGATTAAAGGGTGATGTCATGAATGTCCTCAGTGATTGATGGATGATGTCATGAATGTCCTGAGTGATTAATGACATGAGCATCATGAGTGATTGATGGGTGATGTCATGAATGTCCTGAGTAATTGATGGATGATGTCATGAACGTCCTGATTGATTAGTGATGTGTGTCACCCACAGTCGTGGAGGAGCAGGTGGCAGCCACATGCCATGCATCTATGATGTTTGGTGTAATCCCCTGAAATGAATGAATACCTCCACATGGTGAGACTTCAGATTCCATATTATCCAAGATGACATACATTTGGAAGTTTGAGATTTATCCTAAAACTCACCTTGTACTGCAGAATGAGGTGAAGGGGCTTATTTTTTTAAGGGCCTAGACTCCTGAAGCATTATGGCCAGCCAAAATAGAAGTGACAGCACGTCACTTCAGAGAAGAGAAAAGGGCATGCATGAAGAGACACAGATTGAGACTCGGTTACCTGAAGGGATGGAAATGGCTGTCATGGAAACTCTCCTGAGGGAGGCTGTTGCCCAGGGTTTCTAACTGAAGGGCACCTCTTCTGTCACACATCTTTTGAATGAGGGAGAAGAAATCTCCAGATCCTTCCAGAGTGGCTCAGGGGTGATACTGATTCACACCCCTTCAGAGTGCTGGATCAACAGTGTAAGCAGGCGTGCCCTTTGCATGATCCCAACATAGGAATTAAATATTCTACTGCTGCTCAAATTATTTGCTAATAACTCATGCCTAACCATAAATGAGTAGTCCCAGAGCTAGAAAAATAATACATAGTTTGCGTCTTCATTGATAAAACTGTCTTATTAGCCTCAAACATGTAGGGTGCTGTTGACTCCCAACAGCAAATTTGAAAACAAATGGTTTGGTTCTACAAACTAGTTAATCCTCTAGACATCTCTTATATCAAAATTTCCAAGGAATTTACCTCAGCTGCCCTTTTTAATTTTGAATTTGTCCAAGTGAATGTTTAGAACCGGTTTGAAGCTCCTTGGAGCATTGCTGGTATGTTTGTAAGAACATCTGTTCAGTCTCTCAAGCATTTGGAGCCATTCCCTTTGAGGCTGCATGAACCAAGAACAAGGAAAGGGATTCTCAAGGCAGGTTATATTGTTAATGTAAGTGACATGAATACTTTGGAACATGTCACACTCTTCAGTAAATGCTACCAGACACCACGTAAACCACTCATATTCCTCCTCAGTAACAACCAAACAAACATCTTCCATGGAAAAGAAGCTTCTCACTTTCCCACTCAACACCTTTCCCATTCCTGGGCAGTGGCAGGTATGCTGAACCTGGTACAAGTGTGCCTTTCTACATCAGAGGCCATGTCCTGCAGTCTTTCATCTGAAATGTCCATTAAAAATAAATAATGGGCCGGGCACGGTGGCTCACGCCCATAATGCCAGCACTTTGGAAGGCCGAGGCAGGCGAATCACCTGAGGTCAGGAATTCAAGACCAGCCTGGCCAATATGGTGAAACCCTGTCTCTACTAAAAATACGAAAATTAGCTGGATGTGATGGCACGTGCCTTTAATTCCAGCTACTCAGGAGGCTGAGACAGGAGAATCACTTGAACCCGGGAGGCAGAGGTTGCAGTGAGCTGAGATCATGCCATTGCCCTCCAGCCTGGACAACAAGAGTGAAACTCTGTCTCAATAAATAAATAAATAAATAAATAAACAAACAAACAAATAAATAAATAAATTCAACTCAATAAATAATGACTCTAGAATGTGTCCATTCCTTTTATCCTTGTTGCCCCGGCTCTGGGTAATAAAAGCCATTTTGTTATTGGTCAGTTTTCCTGTGAGATTTCCCACTAGCCAGTTCACCTTGCTTCTGCCTGAATATGACCAGATGGTATTTCCTAAAGAATATCTCTCTTCAAAATGGCTTCCAGAGCACATACATTTCTCTTTTTTATAAGTAAAATGATAGAAGAAATAAAACAAAAACAAAAACAAAACAATGCCACTGGGCCACTAGGAAGGGGCCCCAATGGACTAGAATGTTGAAGAATTTTTGTAAAGTAAACATAAATGGTTCACTGTTAAAGTGAAAGCCAGACACAAGGGATTGTAACATAATTGGCAAAAGACATGATTATAAAATGAAGACCAAAAAGAAGTTTTTTTTTTAGAATTCTGAATTGTGGAGCACCTGTCAGAGTAGACGCTGCCGCCTCCCATTTTTGCCCCTAAGACAAAAGGAGACTTGGCCAGGGAGACTTCCAGAGTGGACGGTGGGGCTGGAAGGGGAGCTGCGCCGCAGGTGGCCACAAAACCAAGGCCCCAAGGACTGCAAGAGGCCCCCTCATCCCTTCATCACTGCCCTGTCTCCACCTGGCATCGGAATCCGCATTAACGGAGGGAGTGGCTCTATGGCTGCTGAAGCCATGTGTCCACAGCCTGGGCCCCACCTGGACGAGAGTATAGCCAACAGGGCACCACTGCAGCACACGGGACACTCCAAAGGGAGGCCCCAGACCAAGCGCCTGGGAAGGAAATCCCTGGAGAAGCATTTTAAAGATCTCATCCATCTGCTGCAGTCAGACCGACTGTAAATATCCTCCAAGAGAGTCCAGAAGGCGTCACCTTTACCACACAGAGCGGTAAAGAGTGGGCTGCTGTGAAAATGAAGGAAGCTGACTGCTCAAGACTTACAATATTTACAAAACAATTTTTTTTTTAATTCAGAAGAAGAACTGAATAGGTAAAGTAGTCAAATACCCCAGTTGCCCCCAAAAGCCTGGATCACGCTGACGTAAATGAATACGGCTTCTTAATTATTTCTAGTGCTTCTTCCCTTCACTTCCTGAAGTGTTCTTGTTTGGTCAAAATTATGAACAGAACAACACCAGAAAGTGCCCTAGAAAATACAACCAAAAGCCTTCCCAGAGGACCCAAGAACTGGACAAAGATGAACATTCAAACACTTGAGAGCTATGAAAAATAGATCCAACAAATGTAATCTCTTGGTAGAGGCTTTAGAAGGAGAGATTGGGGAGAAGGAAGGGGGAAAAAATAAATCAGGATATGATGGAAAAAAACTTTCCCCACGCTTTTGAGTCATTAGAGAAAAGAAACCTAATGAGTGTAATTCTAAGAATTTTGGAAAAGATCTAACGATACACACCTCCTAATAAAACTTGACAATTCAAGTTTAGAAATTATATAAGATTACAGGCAGGGCTCAGTGGCTCATACCTGTTAACTGAACCAACTAATTAAATATAGACTGGCCCCATGAAACGTGTTCTTCATGTTTACTGCAAGCATATTCTTAAGGCCAGTGTTGGGGACGCCTTTCTGGCTACTGTACTTCAAGACGTTCTCTGCAGAGGGTCATTTGGAATAAATTTTCCTCTGGTCTCAACACCAGGAATGGTTGAGCTTCTCATAACCTATCTAATGGGCTGTGAATTGTGTTTCCCTAAACTGTGTTGGCTGCTAGAGAGCTTAGCACGAAATGTGTGGCATATGTGGGTAGATCTTTGTAGCACACATTTTTAATCTTTTTCCTGATGTCTTTTCTTTTTTCTTTTTACATCGTTCTGATAGCCTCACTTACTCATTTTAAGTTTATTTTATTTTTATCTGTGCATTTCATATCATCCTTATCTGCCTTCAGTCCTTTTTGCCACTAGATCCAACATGGATAGACAGATAATAGATGAGAGGGAAATGACTGACCGACTGATTGGCAGGTAGGAAAATTAAAGTACTCTTAGCCTAGCATTCAAGGCTGCATACAATCCGGCCACATCCTACTTATCCAGCCTCATAATGACAATACTCCTCTATCAGAGCTTTCAAACACTTTTAGAGGCACAATCAGTTTTCAAATGAAATGTTAAGTGAATATATATATTTTCTATATATATATATACACACATATATATATACACACATATATATATACAGAAAAAACGTGGTGTTTTGTTAGTATTAAAATGTTTCCTCAAGTCAAAGTATAGCATTTGCTTTTCAGTTCAAAGGAAACAGTAAGACCATTTTGGTGACTACAAAATGTAAACTACTAATTAAGAGATACAGGTCCAAGTTACAGCCTCTTGTTAATCACCGTCAACCTCCAGGAAATTCACAGCAAGCCTTTGCAGACCCACAGCAGCGCTTCCGGTTAAAAGCCACTGTGGAATACATGTCTTAAGCTTCCCTGATGTTATTTCTGTACCTGTCAAACTAGCGACTTATTTAAATATCTGATACAACCTCCAAGATTCAACCTCATAAACTTTCTCTGGTCACATCCTCGCTTCTTCCTTCCCTGGGGCTCGGAGGGCATTTTTTGCCTTTACACCATTGCATCTTGTCCATCCCCTTACAGGTGCTGAGCTCCCAGAGGCAAGACTGTTTCACTGATATCTGTGCAGCTGCCTTGTAGTAGACTGTCTTCATCCATTCAGGCAGCTGTAACAAAATACCATAAACTGGGCAGTGTCTAAACAGCAGAAATTTATTTCTCACAGTTCCAGAGGGTGGGAAACCCAAGGCCAAGGCAACTCGGTGTCTGGTGAGGGCGTGCTTTCTCGCTGCATCCTCACATGGTGGAAGGGGCAAGGGAGCTCTCTTGGGCCTTTTTTATTAAAGCCCTAATCCTATTCAGAGGCCTCCACCCTCGTGACTTAATCATACCCTAAGGCCCAACCCCCTAACACTGTCACCTTGTGGGTAAGGATTTCAACAGAGGAATCTAGGAGGGACACAAACATTCAAACCATAGCCCAGACTATGTGTAGCTGACACTGTGCCAGATTGTGATATTCACTTTGTGGGTTCAGGGGACAAGAAGACCCAGTGCAAGCTTGTAGGGACCTTAGGGACCAAAGCCAGTGACAGTGTCAGCACCCCCCCCCCCCCAACGACTTCATCCATGCCTCTGCTCACAAATGCCTCGCTGGCACCCTCTCAAAGGCCCCATCCTAATTGCTCTCTAGCTCTCATCCTGCTCCTCCATCCTATTTCCTGCTCCTCATCCTGTTTTCTCTCTTGCACATTTCACTCCTGCCATTGATTTTTCTGTGTATGTTTTCAGATGCCCATCTTCTCCACTGGCGTGTAGTTCAGTGAGTATAGGAACTTTGTTTGAACCACCACTTTGATCCTGACATCTAGTGCAAGAGCTGTGGCATAGTGTTCTCCATAAATTAGCATTTTTAAATGGATGAATAAAAGCTGCACTACCATACTATACTTTGGGGCCGATGCAGACCTAGGTTAGGGTCATAATCTTACCCTAGAACTTCCTGGAAAATAAGTTAATACACACACCATTTTTAGGTTACAATGAAAGCTGCTTCTCATATTGTGAGTAGCCAAAATATTCTTTAAGACATTATTTTTTTTGCCCTCGTTTATAAAAGCATGCTCACAAGACCTGGAAGTGTGAACACTGATTTAATTTTTTAAACAGAAATGTTGTAAACAATGAAAGAGGATCAAAAACAATTAAAATAATGCAATATGCAGTTTGACCCAGGAGTCTGATGCTGTGGTGAGCTATGATGGCACCACTGTACTCCAGCCTGGGTGACAGAGCAAGATCCTAACTGTAAAATAATAATAATAACCATAATGCAATATGCAATTTTAAACCCTATACTTAATGCACAGTAAATGGGTCTGAATGAATTTTCAAAGTGAATACATAGACCTTATTGGCAACTTTATATGTGTCTTCTCTGTTACTTCAGAGGGAAGTACTGGTGCCTGCGGATAAAGTTTTAGGGAGACAGATTTCAACTTAACATAAAGAAAAAGTCACTAAAGTCCTAACCATCATTGTATGGATCTCATCGTGTGTAATGTATGGACATACGGTGAAGGTGGACATGCCAAACTCTCGTCCCAGGAGTTCTCCAGGCAGAAACTAGATGACCAGTGATAGGCACGTTTTTGTAGGATCCCTTTTTGGATTATTTTGGACTCGATGGACTAAGGTCCTTGCCAGTTTAAGAGTCTGTGATTGTTCTTCTCTGATACTGACTCAATAGAGCAACTTCAGGGCCCATCGCAGCACCCAGGCAGATCCGGCACCTTCTCCAAAGATCTTTGTCTCTGGCTTCATGGAGTGGTGCTGATGGTGATAATAAAAAACCGAATGCATGGAGAGATACTGAAGTGCATCCTGAATAACCATCAAAATTCATTGGAAGTATGAAGTCAAAATTTATATTTGCAAACTTTGTTGAATTACCCATTTTGAAAAGTTGATCTTTGTCAGTCACTCAAGACAAAGTCAATTCCATTCTTCTCCTTAGTGGCTATTGGTGAGAAGTCTGTTTCTTAGTTGTAGATCAGGAAACAGTGCTGCTTGACTAGAGGATTCCTCGCCTTACACAAAGACTGCTGACACATTTTGGTCAACAGTAAAATACCTATTCATCTCTTCCACCCATATTTCAAAAGTAGATAACTTATTCCTTAAGGAATGTTTTTGTTGTTGTTGTTTTGTTTTGTTTGTTTTTTTGTTTTTTTTTGAGACAGAGTTTCACTTTTGTTGCCCACGCTGGAGTGCAGTGGCGAGACCTTGGCTCACTGCAATCTCTGCCTCCCGGGTTCAAGCGATTCTCCTGCCTCAGCCTCCTGAGTAGCTGGGATTACAGGCATGTGCCACCACACCCAGCTAATTTTGTATTTTTAGTAGAGACAGGGTTTCACCATGTTGGCCAGGCTGGTCTCAAACTCCTGACCTCAGGTGATCCACCTGCCTCGGCCTCCCAAAGTGCTGGGATTACAGGTGGGAGCCACCGTGCCCATCCAGGAATGTTATCTTAATGCTTAGTAAAATGAATTAGAAGAGGTGGGAAATATCTACTAGCTCCTAACAAAAGTTTTTACTTTAGCTATGAAGACATAAAAAGAATCAGTCCCAAACTTAATTATTGATGCTAATGAGGAGGAAAAAGATGAGAGAAAATCAGCTGCTTCCCTGGCTATGCATTTCTGCTTCAGCAATTCCTTGTTGTTTAAGAGAAAGGTGGCAAACAGAGGTGCCCACTGCAGCCAGAAAGGAATGGAAATGAGTAAACCCCTCTTCGTGTCATATAACGGAGGCCACTGGAGAGAACCCCCGGTCTCTGACAGGAACCGTTGTGACTCAGCTCTGGTCAGTCATTGCCATTCAGAAATTGTTAGATTGCCAGTTCTTCCAGTATTTCAACAGAAGTACAAAATCCATATTTCCATATAAAAATATGATTTTTAAATGTTGACAACCCATTACAATTTGAAAAATATTTCTTTTGGTGAAATGAAACACCTGCAGGCCACATCTGGTCCACAGGTGACCAGTGAGTGGTGTTCACTTGAATCAATATACCAGATGGCCAAAGAGGACTTCTTCCTGTTTCTCAGCCTCGCTTACAAGCTACTCACTTGGTCATTAAGAAATCACCAAAGTTTATGTAGCCAGAGGGAGCCATAACAGAAGTGGATGTGCTTAAGTGTCAAGGATCCAACCTGGACACTCAGAAATCCACAATACTTTTTATACTGCTCTGTATGTAAGACTATTTTAAATCTACCTGTACTGAATTCTGAGCTATGCAACAGAGTTGAGTAAGACAGCATTCATAGTGATAACATTTCTCCCACTTCAGCACGCATAAATTGTCTTCCAAGAAAAGGGATATTTGTCACTTATTCTACCAGCTGTCAGTCAGTCTTCCCTTGATGTTCCGGGAAGCTCTTTGGCCCCTCAGTGCCTTCGTCACTGACGTGAGCATCTGTCCATGTGAGGAAAAGAGAATGCTGCCACAAAAGGGGTTGTGGTGACTGTTGAATCTGCTTTTGCTGCCTCAGTGTTGAGGAAGCCAGGGCCCAGGACTTGCGCATGGCTAGTTAAGAGTGGGGTCAGGACTGCTTCCCGTGCCCCGACTGCCACACTGCTGTTTCTCCAATGTCATTCTTCTCATTCATATTCTGGTTAATTCAGTAGCTGGTCACTGAGGCTTTCTGTGCTTGGCACACAGCACATGGAGAAGGAACAGGAAACAAACCTGCAACATTCCCTAAGGGAAAGGTAGAAAACAAAGATCAGGGTCACACATTTATTCTCACAAGACCTGTTGGTTTCATGAGCACCAGTTTTATAGCTTCTCAAACCAGGGCTAGCTCACATCTAGGTGAGAAGGTAGCAGATGGTGGTTCCAGCCACTCATCCCAGCACCCAGAAACTTATATCCTAGTGAGTAACTGCAGAGGAATCAGTCCAGAAGGGAATTACTTCACCCTACATTTCACAAACGCAAACCCATGATCATTACAAGAATGGGAGCTGCAACTAATCATAAGGATTGTGAGCAGTTCCAATCCTGCACATTCCGAGTTTGGCACAGTGTATGAGTTTAATAAATATTTGATGCCTTCAAATAGGAACAAAGAGTTTTATGGACACAAAATATGTCCTAAGTAACTGTTGAGAAAAGAAATGTTGGCTTAGCTTTAGATAAAGTCTCTGTCTTCTTATACCACTCTTTATCTTCTAGACATTAAATTGGGTGTATATTCTTGGTCAATATCCCATATTAAAAATGTACTCCCTGAAAATATTAGCATGGGTGACATTTTCCTTTGTAATCCTGATTCCTTGGCCAGTTTCCTTGTTATCTTCCCAACTGTCTCCTAGCTGAATTGTTCAGTGGTTATTATTTTACGGACTCATGGAGATTCACAAGGAGGAAGATGTCCATTTCTCCACCAACACCCAAAGGCTTCTTGAGAACCTCCCAGCGATGAAAATCGAGAGGGTTTCTATGTGCTAGAGCTACAAATCAAACATGGAACAACAACCTTCTCCTCGGCACTGTTGTCCACCAGCAACGACAAAGCCTAAATAGGGCAGAGAAGGGAGAGATTCGAAAAATGAATTAGAAAAATCTCCTTACAAAGTGCTTTCTTCAGGAAATGTGGGACCAAAGAGGCCTGCAGCTTTTTCTCTTAATGGAGATAAAGTAGGATCATCCACGTGCTTAAAATAGTCACATGTAGAGAAAAATGAGCGGAGACATCTGGCTAAATGTTACGTCTGCTTTCACTTTCATTAATTTTCTTGCCCAGAAGAAGGTATTAGTTAATGTTAGACAGCTGTCGAATGATACACCACTTTAAACACATTTTTAAAGCCACTATTTCATAGTTTGTAACTGTAAGTCCATCAGAGTGAGACAACATGAACATGAATATGGAGAACCTAGAAACACAACATAGCATCTATCATAGTAGGACATCATCTCCTAGCACATAGTTTAAGCTACGTTGACAAGAAGTGTCTGAAGTTTTTATTACTTGCTTCTACTTAGAATGGCAATATAAACTATTTTTAAATCAGATGTTACGGGCATATGAGATATATAATCTACACTGAAATCCACCCCCTCCCAGACACACACACGCACACACACACACTTTAAGACACCCACTGGATTTTGAACAGCTCAATCAGCTCTTCCCCATTCTCATCCTCTTTCTTATCTGTTTCTTTTCCCTCTTCCTCCTCCCCTTTTCCTCCCTTCCCCTTCCCTTCCCTTCTTTATTCTTCTGACCAATTCAGTCTCAAAGCCTTTAGCTGGGTGAAGACAGGTGGGCATCTGCACAGAGAAGCAGCCCCGCATGGGCTGCCTGAGCTCAAGCCAGGAGGTGGAGGCATCTGCCCGTCTGGGAGCACCTGGGCTGTGGAGTCAGCCCTGGGTAGGAAGAGAGGGCGTCCGCGTAGAGGGGCAGCCTGTCGTGGAAAGTCAGAGCCTAAGAGTAAGGGGTGCGTCTCTTGGAAAGGATGGCCCACTGGGGGTGTTTAAGCCCAAGCGGAGTGAGGAGGGGGTGTCTCCCAGAAAGGACGGCTGGCAGGGGGGTGGTGTCGGAGCCCAAGCAGAGTGAGGAGGGGGTGTCTCCCAGAAAGGACGGCTGGCGGTGGGGTGGTGTTGGAGCCCAAGCGGAGTGAGGAGGGGGTGTCTCCCAGAAAGGACGGCCCAGTGGGGGTGTCAGAGCCCAAGCAGAGTGAGGAGGGGGTGTCTCCCAGAAAGGATGGCCTGTAGGGGGGTGTCAGATCCCAAGCGGAGTGAGGAGGGGGTGTCTGCAAGGGGAGGTAGCAGCGATGGTGATGAGAATGTCTTAGACTCAGGAGCTAGATCAAGTAAGAACAGTAAAGAAGATGAAAACCCAGTTTCTCCCTGTTGGGGATGGAAGTCACACATATGGGGAGGTGGAAACTGGAGGCACACCTGCGTGGTGCTGGACTGGAAATGGGGGGAGTGGCGTGAGTCCCTGTCTTTCTAAACGCAGCGCTGAACTTTCAGCTGAATCTTCCTGGGTCTATTTGCAGAACTCGAATGTGGTGTGAAGATTAGCCTGTAGGAGTGCGCCCGTGTGAATTTTCTGAATGTAACGGTAATGCTGTGGTTCTGGAGGAGAATGCCTTGTTTGTGGGAGATACACAGCCCCAAGAGTGTTTGGGGAAGATGGGGCATTAGCTCAGGGATTCCTTCTCAAATGCTTCAGGGGGCAAAGTCCTTTGCCCTGTACTTGCAGCTTTCCTTAAGTTTGAAGTTGCTGTAAAATCTTTTTTTTTTAATTAGATAAAATTTTACAAAAATGAATAAACTGTGCGCCTGGCAAAGGAATTGAGCGTGAAGGTCACTAGCTTCAGGTTGGAAAGTGCTCTTCCCTGTCACCAAGCGTGCAGCCACCGGCAAATGACAAAGTCTTGTTCTCAAAAACTTAAACAGTTTTCTAAAGAAATAGCTGCTAAAGAAAATGAGAAGCCAGATAGAAAAGGCATTGCCTAGTTTATTCCTCTCCATTTGAGACATTGTCATCTTCTCTAATATATTCCAGTGGGCTACATTAAACACCTGAGCAGATAGAATGTGTACATGTTCTAGTAATTGGTATATTTATTTCATGAAGGTCATTATGCTAGAATATGATCATTATAGTTCGGGCACAAAATCTACCCATGTTTCCCCTGGGCTCTGACCCATGCAGATGTCAGTATGCTTCCACAAGGACCATCTTCCAGGTAAACAGGTTACACTTAGCTCAGCTTTAAGATGGCCATAAATCTTAAAATTGCGGCATACTGACTTTTGTTTCAGAGTCAACTCTCAGTAGCCTATACACCTCAGAATTTGTTTTTTAGTTTTTCAGCCCTACTTTCAATTATTTACAGTGCCCTGAACATCAAATACAGTCTTGGTCTCGTACCTTTGTAAGTCATGCTATCATCAATAATGCAGATAATTGTATTTTGAAATGCCTAATTATAATTCACATTTATATTTATATTATTCAAACACCCAATGCATTTGCCACATGCTAGACAATAAGAAAAACAGACCAAGAGGCTGAGCGCAGTGGCTCATGCCTGTAATCCCAGCACTCTGGGAGGCCGAGGCAGGTGGATCGCTTGAGCTCAAGAGTTTGAGACCAGCCTGGGCAACATGGCAAAACCATGTCTCTACAAAAAATACAAAAATTAGCTGGCCATGGTGTCATGCACCCATAGTGCCAGCTGCTTGAGAGGCTGAGGCAGAAGGATTGCTTGAACCTGGGAGGTCGAGGCTGCAGTGAGCTGTGATTGTGCCACTGCAAGCCAGCCTAGGCAACACAGTGAGACCCTATAAGAAAGAAAAAGGAAAGGAGAGGAGAGGGGGAGAGGAGGAGAAGAGGAGAGGAGGAGAGGGGAGGGGAATGGTGGGGAGGGGAGGGAGGAGGGAGGGAAGAAGGACAGAAGGAGGGAAGGAAGGAAGGAAGGAAGGAAGGAAGGAAGGAAGGAAGGAAGGAAAATGGAGAGAGGGAGGGAGGGAAAAAGAGAAGAAAAACAGACCAAGATATTAGCAGGAAAGGGACTGAATTTCCAAGCAAATTGGGAGTCAGTGCAAGAGTAATATCGGCTCAATGGCCAACAACAGTCAGATGGTTTTCAGCAGATGGGGGCTAGCTGGCATCATACGCAAGAGCATCAGTCTCAGCCAGATGGGAACTCTGAGGTTCCTGTGAGTAGCTTGGTAATTCTAAGAGGAACTGCAGACCACTTGCCATAGGTAAGATGCTTCCTCTGTCCTGCTCTGTCCCTCCCACCCTTCACCACCACCAAACACCATCTCTGCTCCTCATGTGGAATCTAGGGCCCTCCATGATTGAAAGTCAGCCTTCCAGAAGTGCCTCCTGTGATGTTGGTGCACAGACCCCTGGGTCCTTTCAGTTTGCTGTTCAAGTCTCGAGACTGCCTGTGCCCTCCCTCAGCTGTGCTCTTGCCGCTGCCGTTCTCACCACCCGATAGCTCGTCCCAGACTTTCAGGCCATCAAAATCCTCACCTTCCTTTAAAATTCTCTGGTTCACATCAGCTTTGTAAGTATATCCTGAGCACGTATTATATGATCTTGATGATCTTTTTGAGTCTTCCAGCTATGCCTTTGAACACGTTTTCCTGTCTCTATCTTTTTCATCTCGAAAATCTACATTTGCTGCCACCTTTTTTCTGAACACCTTTTTGGTCCTTACCTCCTTTCCGTCTGGCTTCCTCTGTCTATTGATTGCTCTCACAAGGTCTCTGCTCAGCCACTAATTGCCACAAGTTCCAGGAAGAGGCAGAGCCAGGCCCAGGCCAGGAGGCAGGAGCTGCTCACTCAGGGGGCACTGCGGGGCCGTGCAGGGGGCAGTTTGGTCCAACAAGAAAGCGCTTGAAGGAAAATAATGGAAAATCAGTTCTGAAAGGTAGATTGAGATAAGTAGAGCTGTATAAACCTTGTGACATAGATAGTTGTGAATAATGTCCCACTGTATAGCCCTAGAACAATCTGACTGTCCAGTGGAGAAACCTTACCAGCAAGGTGGTTTCTTGAAGAAAAGAAAGTTTGCCATGCAGAAAGCCCCAGCTGGTTATGAGCAAAGGGTAGCACCTGCACCAAGTATCAGGGCATGAACCTGCCTCCTGGGTTGTCCCAGCCTTAATCGTACTTCATTTTGATCAGATGGCTTGCAGGGTTGCTGCTCACAGACTATTTCTACTATCTGTACGTCCACATTTTAAAGACACCTCCAAGCACACACCGTGCATGCCCCGTGGAGAGGAAGCATTTGCATTTCCACCCCTCAGATAATTGCTGGTGCCCAGTTCATGTTTCAAGTATGAGTTCCTTCGTTCTATCACCAGGCTTAAGATCCCTTTGGTAGATGAACTGATGTTTACATCTGTTATTGCTGGACGGCCACAGAACCGATTCTCGCAGCATGGCTGTAGTTGTGAACCCTCTCCAGGATTCTCTACCACGGACTCTGTTCTTGCCTCTCACCGTCCACGCCCAGGTGACCATGTCATCCCCACGGTGAGTGGGTGCCCTCCTTCACCCTCAGAAGCCACCCTGCCCCAACCTCAGCCCTGCCTTAGAAAAAGGACCACAAACCTCTCCATCTGGAAAGACAAAGAGACCACACAGGATGAATCCACACCAATCCACGACCAGTCGTCCACTGTGGAGAGCTCTCCAGGCCACCTGCCGCCAAGGGCTTTCAACAGCAGTCAGAAGCCAGATGCATGAGGCTCAGAGTGGCTTTGATGAGATCTTCAATCACTGGTTGACCACA
This sequence comes from Gorilla gorilla gorilla, assembly GCF_029281585.2. Classification (NCBI taxonomy): domain Eukaryota; kingdom Metazoa; phylum Chordata; class Mammalia; order Primates; family Hominidae; genus Gorilla; species Gorilla gorilla. Next base: position 163,685,817 of record NC_073230.2, read on the forward strand.
CAGGCCACAGTGCTGTGGTAGAGACCCTCCCTACTCCAGGGGCCACTGATGTAGGGTTACCTAGAATTTAGGCAGAGCTGGGTAGAAATTTAAAAAGGGGGAAAAAACTCTTTATTGCAAAAGTTTTAGAAAGGGAGGCTGCTGAAAGGATGTTGATTCTTCTTAAGAAAACTTTCTGCACATCATCTTTGCATTTCTGTGCTAATTTCTACTGCAATTTATTTTCTCATCCCAGCAAGTAGCAATTTCAGGTGACAGTTTATGAATGTTACAAACATTATTTCTTTTTAAAAAAAATCTCTTGAAATCAGACTTGGCAGTCCAGATACATTTTCCCATTCGGTATGAGTGGGAGCATTTTATTAGCCATAATCAAGTTTTCCTTTTCGTGACAAGAAAGCTTACAGAGACCTGGGAACCACTCATATACCACGGGGTTTCTCTGCAATTCATGTAACTGAGGAATCAAACCCACATCTGCGCCTCCTCTGGCCTTACTTATTGTCAGAGAGTTCCTCTCTTGTCCTGTCAGTTAGAGCACCAGTAGGAACTGAGCTGTGTATAGTCAGCTGCTAGCTTGAGATTCTGACAAATCTTTACAAAAATGCAAAGGCTTCTATGGCCCTCTCCTTCATCACAAGTTAAACCCACATGAAATAATGTATTATGAGACTTTGCGAAGAAGAATGCAATTCATCTTACTGAGAAAGCAAAACCCTGCCAGGTTGATTTCTTTCTCGGTAGCTTCGTGACAATTTCAAGGAAGCCACTGTACCAGCACTTCATTTCCCTAAAACAAGTTATGACTCTTCCCTCCCTCATGCATTCAGCTCAGTTCCTGAGTGGCTGCCGTATGCCAGGCAACAAACTGGGTGCTTGGGATCGATGCTTTTGAGGGGCTTGTGTTGGAGGGGGAGAGAGGTACTCAGGAGGACTGTCCTTCACTGTGACAATGCTGGGACAGAGACATGCTCTGGGGCTTGGAGGACCCAAGGAATTCCGCATCCATGTGCCAGAGACTTTGTTGGAACCAACGATAAGTATGCATTTGCATGAAGAGGCATCGTGCTAGACCTGGGGAGTGACAGACACACATGAAGTCTCTACCCAACCAACGATCATGGGGTCACACCATTGGGAGCCTGGAAGCTGCTGGAAGCCCAGGAGCTCACCCTCTCCCTTCCCAATAGCAAAGCCACCACTCATTTTACAGATGAGAATATTAAGACACTGGTTACGTCTCATGGGAGGGCACACAGCTGATCAGGAGCTGAGCCCGCACGAGAGCCAGAGTTCCTCCCACATCCGCACACCCCAGGGCCTGTGAACAGCGCTCTGCCCTCTCTTGTGCACAGGGAAACACCAACATTTTTGCTGACACAGTCCCAGAAATCTCCTCCACAGACCTAAGTGTGTTGAACCCTAGTGACGTCCTAGACACAAGAGGGCACTGCAGTACCGCACATTTGTGCTTCTCCTCGCAGGACCGTGATGGGTTCTGCAAGTGACTGGTAACTTCCCAGGGAATGGTGTTGCCTCCAACATGTAAACCACACACCACATCGCCACTGCCACAGCTGACGATGTCAAGACCACCCTGTGGGGACACAGAGAATCGAGCCCTCCAGTTCGAGAAGTCTTTCTTTGGGACCCAATATTTGGCAGATGCCAGGCAGAATGCTGAGTTTGTGGAGATGAGGACAGAGGCCCTGCCCTCAAGTAGCCTGAAGTCTAGGAAAATGAATCCCACTGGGAAACCAGTCAAGGGACCCAAGCTTGGGGAAGGGACTAGCACGTGCTGAGACCTCTGCTAAGTGGAGGCATCTCACTCACGCCATGCAAGCAGCCTGGGCTCTGATGCACACAGGAGCAGTGCAGAAGAGTGAGGGTCCCGGGGTCCCAGTGCCCTGCCAGCATATTGTCGTAGAGACAGGCACACACAGCCAGCAGGAGGACAGTCAAAGGCAGAGGATGGCAAGGTGTTTAAGAAAGACCGCAAAGGCTGTAGGAAGCTAAGAAAAGGAGTGTTTGGTAACTGGTAAAAATGGGGTGTGGGGAGGAAAAGGCAGACAACCCCTCATCAAGAAGGAGCAAGAAGTGACTTCTGTGTGCCTTGGCTGCCTCATCTACAAACTTGGGATAGTAGTACCAGCCTTGTACGGCTGACGAAGTGTAAATTATTTATTATCTGAAACACTCAGAGCAGGACCTGTTGCTGGTAGACGGTGGTGATGCTGGAGGGGATGCTGACACTGATGCTGATGTCATCCGTCATTGTAGCTCCGACTCTGACTCCGTATCTCAGAGGTGGGGGGCTCTGGTCATTTGCACCAATTTCCTGTCATATGGGGAGAATTCACCTCTTGTTTCCGATGCCTGGTAACATAAATTCACATAGCCACCAGTTAATAGCGGCTGATGAGTTTCCATTCTGTGCAAAAAATTACACTAAAATGACCAAAGATTCTCATAGACAAAGGAAATTTGAGGACAAAGGAAAATTATGTGGACAAAGGAGTTTTATTTTCTTTCTGGGTACAAGAGTTGGTGGTGGCCTTAGCAGAACTGGATATGGAAGGCCTGGGCTAGGCCTGGATGGTCCCAGGGCTGCACGGATGTAGCTCATCTTCACGCAGACAAAAATAAGGACACCTGTCCTCTGAGTACTCACTGCCCAGTGAGCTCATCAGCACCATTTCCAAACAGAAACAAGATGAAGAAACAACTCAGTGGTGAGTTGTGCCTTGCCAGGGTGGGCGGACACTCAGCCTCCCGTAGCTCATAAGCTAGCATCTGTCTCTGTCTCCCTAGAAATCCCAGCTGCCACTGAGGAATATTTACACTATTAACAACAGCTCCCAGCCGGGTGCGGTGGCTCACGCCTGTAATCCCAGCACTTTGGGAGGCCGAGGCGGGCGGATCACCTGAGGTCAGGAGTTCGAGACCAGCCTAGCCAACATGGTGAAACCTCGTCTCTACTAAATACAAAAAAAAAAATTAGCCAGGTGTGGTGGTGCGTGCCTGTAATCCCAGCTACTCGGGAGGCTGAGGCAGGGGAATCGCTTGAACCCAGGAGGCGGAGGTTGCAGTGAGCTGAGACCATGCCATTGCACTCCAGCCTGGGCGACAAAAGCAAAACTCCATCTCAAAAAAAAACAAAAACAAAAACAAAAACAAACAGCTCCCATTTATTTTGCTCTAATAATGGACAAGAACTGCAAAGAGCATCTATGTCACTTACCTTTTAGAAACGACACTATTGTCCACATTTCACATGTGAGAAGAGGGAGACTCGGAGACTAGGGTTGCACGGTGGTGAGCAGAAGCGCTAAAGCGTAAATTAAAGTGCAAGACCTTCACTAGACCCTGCCTCTTCCGCTGCTGTGGGATCGTGATATTCACGGCAAAGAAGTAAAGTTGAATGTATTCATTGCAGAAATGATTATCATTTGTGGGCCAGCGACTGGAAGAGCCCCTTTTCTCTTGATGTGATTTGGGGCCAGTTGTCTACGGTCTGAGAAAGACTCTAGGAGACACTGCCGCAGGGCACCCCTGCCCTGCAAAGGTTTGTTCTGATAGTGACTGCTTCTGTGCCGTATTTTGCTGGCTTGGGGGTGTCTGAAAATATAGTCTAAGTATGATATGTAAGGGAAAGGGAGAATGAGAATGACTTAGACGAATAGGGTCAGTGTGCACCATATGGAGCTCTTCTGACATCACCTTAGAGCAGTGGACCCTAAGACCTACCTCTAGCTCCCTTTTGTGACTTATTTCCCCAAAAAATGTGTTAAAGTCCTAATGCCCAGGAAATAGGATCATTGTAGATGTAACTAATTAAAGTGAGGCCATACTGGAGTAGGATGGACCCCGGATCTGATACGAGGGGTTGCTTTCCAAGAAGAGGAGAAGAGACAGACACGGGAGGCAGACGCTGCTGTGCAACGTCAGAGGCAGGGGCAGGAAGGACAAGCCACGGACTGATGGCCCCCACCAGAAGCTGAAAGAGCTGCCGCCCTGCCCCCACCTTCGTCTCGGACTTCTGGCCTCCAGACCTGTGAGACAATCTATTTCTGTTGTTTGAAGCTGCCCGGTCTGTGGGACCTTGTTAGGACAGCCTTAGGAAACTGATCCAGTCCCCAAGTACCTACTCCTCCAAATCCTTCTGCAACCACCTACAATTCCTCTCTGACTTAAGGCCAGCTGACAAGGAGCTTGCTTTAAATCATTACCTTGGAGCAGTGGACCCCAAAGTGTTTTGGTGGCTGGATTTTGTTAGAGACACACATTCTCAGGCCCCAATCACAAACCCATGGAGTCAGAAACACAGGGCTGGTGCCCACCCATGTCCACTTTAACAAGCCGTCCGGGTGATTCAGATGCAGTTCAGAGGCTGAGAGCCCAGAGTGTACAAAATGCCCATTCTTTGCTTCCAAGACACACTTTTGCTATTTTCATTTTCTGAAATCAGAATGCCTCTTAGACGATCTCTGTAAAATCTTATGATTAATAAATCAGTGGTTCATCTTACAGTTGGGGGTGTCTCAGAATCAATGAAAAAGAAGGAATACAACCTCCACCTGATATGCCTGTGAGTGCTGCTTTGTTTAAGAAAGCGGCTTCTGATGGTGGAAAGGATTCCTGTGATTTTAAAGCGGTTTGTGTCCCAGCAGTGGGCCCTGTAATGAGCACCTCAGGCACACTATGACCTTCAGGAATGTTCCTCCGAGGCTCCCAAACCTTCCGTTCATTTCTGATGCACCAAAGCTGGCCTGGGGCCTAATCTCTGGGTCCCACTTCTGTTTAATTACCGCGAGCCTTGTTTCTGCTGCCTGCCTGCCCGCCGCCTGCCGCCCGGCTTTCAGAAGCATCTCTGGTTCTGGAGGCTTCACTTCGAAGATGCAGCCCCTTGCATGGAGGGGAGGCCCCTGGCTGGGGGAAATATGCGTTTGGTCGACGTGGTTTCTTCTCTCTCTTCTGCCAGTATTTTCTTCTGAAGCACACAGCACTGCCTCACCCATGCCCAACCCACCTGGGGAGCTGAGCCTCCAGATAAAAATAGTGTGCAGTTTGGAGGCTGGTGTTTTTGAGACTGAACAGCTGTTCTGTCGCACTTTCACAACACGGTTATTAAAGCAGGAGAGAAGTAATTAAAATTGTCACTTGTGCGGCAGTTCGAATTATATTTCCACTTCCTCTCCACAGAGCATTCATTATGTGTTACAAAAATATTTCATTGTGGTGTTTTACATCATTAATTTTGTTTAAATTATTCTTAATTGCTCACTGACATGACAAAAAATGAGGAGGAAATTGGGAGGAAGAGATTTTATTTTAACAACAAAAAAACTGTAAAGGGTGAATTTTATTTATTTTGATTTTGATTTCACTTCTTTTCGAGATGAGTTTCGCTCTTGTCACCCAGGCTAGAGTGCAATGGCGTGACCTAAGCTCACTGAAACGTCCACCTCCCCAGTTCAAGTGATCCTCCTGCCTCAGCCTCCCAAGTAGCTGGGATTACAGGTGCCTGCCACCACGCCCAGCTAATTTTTGTATTTTTAGTAGAGACAGGGTTTCACCATGTTGGCCAGGCTGGTCTCGAACTCCTGACCTCAGGCGATCTGCCAGCCTTGGCCTCCCAAAGTGCTGGGATTACAGGAGTGAGCCACTGCACCCAGCCTGAATTTTAGTAATGAGTCCTGGGCTGGTGTGGGCATGTCTGTGGCCAACATGCATGTACACATGCACTCACACATGTGTGCTTATTCACACACCTGCATGCACACACACACATGCATGCATAAGGCACATTCACACATGCATGCACACACATGCACACAAACACATGCATACACGCATGCATAACGCACATTCACACATGCACACACACATGCATGCATAAGGCACATTCACACATGCACACACATGCATGCAGGCACATTCACATGCATGCACACATGCACACAAACACACACATGCATGCATAACATTCACACGCACACACATGCACACACATGCATGCATACAGGCACATTCACACATGCACACACACATGCATACATGCATGTTCACACATGTATGCATACACATTCACGTGCATGCACGCACACACACATGGGATGTGCATTTGGGATGGGCTGGAATTGAGCGCCCAGGAGCCACAGTTCACCCCACTGCTGAGCCAGCTCTGGGGGTGGGGGCAGGTAGAGTGTGGGTACCAGCATGGGAGTATTTTTCTGTCCCTGGGCCAGTGGCAGAATTTGTGGCAATTTCTGGTGGGCGAGGCGCTCCTCCTTGTTACTTTTTCCTCAGATGGTCTTGGATAGCGTGGCCCTTTATCTTCTGAAAGAATGAGACTTTGTGTTCCGCTTTCAACTTAAATCTGACAAAATCTCTCTATTTCTTTCACTTCCACAGCTGGTATGGAGGGAAAACTAAACCATGTTTACTCTATTAGTATGAGTATCATTGCTCATTTCTTTCCTTTCCCCAGTATTGGTGAGGTTTTCTAGAACAATGATTAGCCAAGACCCAACATCTGTGTTCATTTCTTTTTTCTCACTTCCTTTTCTATCATTTCCATTTCAAAGCAAAGAAAATAAGACTCTTATATTCACATTCCCCCAAGAGATCCTACATTTTTAAAAAAATTGTTCATTTAGTTTAAAAACTGAGTAGGCAGCGTCTCCACTTGCAGGGCACTCCGGGGACCCAGCAGCCACGTTAGGATGCTTCTCCGGTCCTGAGGTTTGGTTGATGGCACTCCGTGTTCACGGGGACAGGAATACAAGGAGAAAACAGTAAGCATAAAGACAGCAGTAAAACAATCCTTAAATAATTCATGGAACTAAGAGCTTCCAGCTAGACGATGTCAGGAATGTTTTTAGATTCACAGAATGTTAGAGCAGAAAGAAGTTCCAAGATCCTCTAATCCAAATGTTTTCAAACTTGTTTTAAGCCACAGAGCCCCTTCTTCAAAAGGAAACTTACTGGGAAGCCCAAAATGGAAATAGCGGCTTCTCAAGAGACTCTTGGGACTCGCTTTGAAGATCTCTGATCCGGTTCCATTGCCACATTTTGCAGATTAAAGAAATGTGGGGCCAAAAAGGTTAAGTAATAAGAAAAGTCTGCTTGCAGGAAATAAAAACGAATTGCACCAAGAGCCACCGTGGAACAGCACAGAACGTGTACGTGGCTTATGTAAGTAGGTATTTGCAGGGGCTTCTGTGCAAGATGCCCAGGACTGCAGCGGGATGCCTTCGGGAGTGGAGATGGGATGGAAAAGCCGGGCAGACTCTGGAAGGCAGCCAGGGTGCTGGCCCCTAAGGACGCACGTGCAAGACCGGATAACGGGAGGCTTTGTGCACCTGGAGAACAGAGGTGCCTCCTTATAAGTGACCTCCCTGGACTTTAAACATCTCACAAAATGTGGAGCCAGTTCTCAGGACAACAGCACATCTGCTTGGCCGGTGGGTCCCTCGAGGAAAAGAGGATGGAAGACTGGTGCGCAGGAATGCCAGTGGCTCATACCTAAGAACAAGTGTTAAGACCAGAGCAGTTTTCATCATGAACAGGGTTTCAGTAAAAGAATACTCCTGTGTTGGGGCTTCTTATCTTTCTTGAAGGGTCTTCCGCTAACCCTCACCAACCAACCATCTCACCATATGCCCATTCGTCCACAGAGCCCCAGGCAACAGAGTGAATGGATGTTAATAGCTCCTTGATTAAATAGTAATAAGAACAAGAAATACAGATAAGAATGCAAGTAATAACAATACTAGACACACCTACTGAAGGGTTAGGAGGGCATGGCACATTCTAAGCATTTGATGTGTGTTACTGTGTGATGCTCAGAACAGCTCTTTAAGATGAGTGGTGGTATCATTCCCATGTCACATATGAAGAAACTACAGAGCAACTGATTCAAGTAACTTGCCCAAGTCTACTGAGCTAGCGAGTGGTGCAGCCAACACTGAACACTCAGGTTTACTTTTACTTTATGATAAAGACATAGACTCACACAGGGGGCAAACGGAGCCCAGTGGGTAGAGGACTGAGTCTGTGGCCAAAGTGCCTGGCTTTCAGTGCTGGCGTTACCACATACAGTTCTGTGCCTGTTTATTCCTCTGTGAAATGGGGACGTAGCGCCTCTTGCCTGGGGCTACGTTAAGGAATGAATGAGTTTGTGCATGGAATGCACTGGGACACTGTGGACATGATGAGCAAGGCGGGATTGTTAACTGTTGTTGTTGCCATTGCTGTTATTACGGTGGTGCCACAGAGGAGGGAGGAGGCAGAGAGGCATCACAGAGAAGATGCTGAGGCTGAATCTTGAACACTATGTAGAGGTTTAGCAGGAAGACTGGGAGGGAAGAGCGGGTGCTCAGGCAAAGAACAGCACAGCCCCCACGCAGGAACGAGGACTCCAGAATGCTGGGCCACAGTGTGTGATAGGTCAGGTCTACAGAGGTCTTGTATTTCACGTCAAGAGATTAAACCTAAGCCTCTGGACAGTGGAAATAACTGGTGGTCCCAGTCAGAGGAGTGCCACATCAGAACTGTGTGTAAACCCTCGGGCAGGAGAGTGGGGGACAGCACTGAGGACATTAGCATGGAGATGGGAGGTATTTAGCAGGCACAGTGAGAGGAACTAATGAGGAATCAAGAGTGGAGGTTAAGAGAGGCCAGAGCGTGGAACGACTTCCATTCAAAAAACGGGGTTTGCTTGCGCTACATCCTCGAGTCCAAAAAGAAAAGCAGGTGATTTTGTATCGCAGGTAGCGCCAACCAAGTGTCTGGAGCTTTATGGGTCAGCCCACCTGGTCATCCCCATTGCTTGCAGGTAGTGACATCTCCCACCTTACAGATAGCTGAGAACGGAAGTCCCTACCCTCAGGACACACACCCAGCAGGTGGCCATGGCGAGGTGCCACCCACATTCCTCCATTCTGCTGTCACACGGTGGACCAACCATCAGGGGCTAAAAAGGAGGATGGGCAGCAACCTCAGCCTCCATGCAGACTGAGGAATCCACAGGAAGCGGAAGCCTTTCCAGTCTCCTCCTCACTACAGTGACCTGTCCCGTGTCCAGGTCTGATCAGATGTGAAAGCAAAGATGGACTCCCATGTACTCCATGCTCACTGTGTTGATGAAAAGGAGCCTGGGTTTCCCAACACACCACAGGTTGTACACGCAAGCGTTGTCTCGGGAAGCTGAGCATTTATTCCCATGATGAGCATGTGCTCGGAAGTTTTTAGATTTCCTCTTGTAAAACTGTTTTTACGTTCCAGACTCATACGGAATATACAACTTTTTACTTCTTAGTGTGCTTAACTGCTGGCAGTGTTACCTAAACATGAATTTTATCATACCTTCATTACCAAACTTCGTTTCAATGATCTTGTGCACTTTTTCAAAAGCAAAGCTAACCTCTAACACAGGTAGCTGGCGATTTAGAGGCTATTCTAGAGAATGCGCCACCAACTCTGAACTGACTCTGCCAAGTGTTCACCTTCCCAGGGAATGTGCACCACCCGCGAGCCATCCACCCATTCATCCTATTGGTGACCGTCAATTGGCGACTTGCTGTTAACGAGTCAATGTACGTTTTCCTAGGTGGGATGCAAAGTTGTACGAAATAGATTCCTACGTTCCAAGTACAGTTGAAGAGATAAGACATAACTAGATCACTGGAAATCAAATCAGAACTTAATTGCTCGGATCGAAAGTCATTGCAGAACTTTGAGTTACAACATGGCAGACTGTGCTCAGTGCTATGACGATCTGAGGGCCGGGGTCATACCAGGAGCTGCGAGAAGTATGCTGAGAAGGCCGGGAAGTGGGGCCAGACACTCCATCCACAGTCTAGCTGCACCTCAGTCGGGGCGAACGAAACAGCCAGTGAGCGCTGTACCTTTCCCCTGCAGACTTTTGCCCACCCCTCCAAGCAGGCTTTGCCCCTCTGCAGGCTTTTGCCCCCCTGTAGCCTTTGCCCCCCTGCAGGCTTGCCTCAGCGCACAAAACTGAAATACTAGGTTCCTTCTTTCATACTTGGAATCCTGTGAATCATGTAAAACACCTGAAAATGTCACTCTAATGGGCATAAAACTGATGCTGTGAGTTCAATGCAGATAATTCCTAACACCTAAGGCTTTTACAAATCAACTACTCAAAGGTACGAGCTGAATTTTGGGAGTGTACTGAGAACCTTCTCTTTTCTTCTTTTTTTTTTATGATTGCAAGGTTTCCCTTATTCAAAATGCCTATCATGAGCCCTGAGTGTCACCGGTAATTTCTAGAGCAAGAGGTTCCCTGTGACTATAAAAAGTCAACGTGCCATTGCCTCCCCATCATTTGTGAGCGTGTAAAACAACCCATCCATTTCCACGGCCCCCCCTCGAGCCGCGCTCCTCCGACTGCTGTATGGGAAATAGGATCACTTTCAAGTTCCCTAGACACATAAAATTGGATTGAAGCAAAACTAAATGCTGTGGGGCACGGAGTGGAGGGGGTGGGGGCAGCCTCAATCCCAGGTTTGATGTCAGCGATAACAAGGTTTCCAAATCAAACGGCAACAAAACCTGTCGGCAGTGTTGACTAGGAAATTCTGTCCTCGGAACAAATATTTTAATTATCCGCAGTAGTTCTGGTAGCTTGGCTAGCTCCCTGTTTATTAGTATGATAATATCACCTCAATGTATAAACTTTATGCATCAGGCATGCATAATGCATGAACGGGCAAATAAAGAGATCTGGAGCCTGTTCGCAGCGGGCCATGCCAATTATCTCGCTCGGCCAGAGCCTGCCTCTGCTCGCAGCTGTTCTTTGAAACCATTCATCAATGCTTAAGAGATATCGGTGGTGCCGGCCAGGCTGTTTGAATCTCCATTGTTTACATACTAGGAGTTTAGCTGCTGGTTGGAAATTATCTGTCACATAAACATCCTCTGAGGATACAGACGAGAGGAAGGGAGACAAGCCCTGTCTTTATGAATTTTTTTTATTTATTCTGATGACTTTTTTCTTTTACAGTTTTGTGTTCTTTTTAATAACTTCATTTTCATCTGGAATTGTCACACTTCTCCCTCCAGTTGAGCAGGTGAAAATTAATGCTCTAAAATGACTGGGGCTGCAAACCAGAGACACAGAAATAAATATTTTCTGTTCACAAGTCTGTTGTGTAATTCAAAGCTTTTCTTTTGGTAATCTGATTTTTTTTATTTTTGGCCCTCTGGTCACAGGATCTTTTTACAGGGCAAAAACGACTTTATATGTGGGTTGTGAATTCACTTGCTTCCATTTGTTTATTTTCCCTTCCAGGAACAATATAAATTTTGATAGTCAGATATTGAACTTGAGCCAAAATAGTATGTGTCACCAACCAAAGTTTTTAAAGGGCCAAATGTTGTTTTTATTGTGGTTATCTCTTCATAAGCAAAGGCTGAGCAGATACCATCAGTTTTCTGCTATCAGCAGGCGTGCCATTGTATATTTCAGTTTGAACATCAGGGCTGTTGTTGCATGCTCCAAGGCTGCACCAGCCACGAGGCAGGCTTATTTATCAAGGACTTAGGAAATATGAGGACCAGGCAGAGAGAATCCTAGTGAACACGTTTTTGCTGATGCATATGTTCACGTGAATTTGGGAACATGCACATAAGAGTGTGTCATTAGACAAATGCATAGAGAATCAGATATCTAATATTTGACCTGACCCAGGAAGGAACTCACAATGAAATATGATTGTGTGCTTTCATTTAAAAGCATATCCTAAATACAAAAATTAGCCAGGTGTGGTGGCGCATGCCTGGAGTCCCAGCTACTTGGAAGGTTGAGGTGGGAGGATCACTTGAGCCCGGGAAGTAGAGGTTGCAGTGAGCCCAGATAGTGCCAATGTACTCTAGCCTGGGCAACAGAGCGAGACCTTGTCTTAAATAAATAAATAAATATATAAATAACAGCATATCCTATGTTCCAAGACTAGACCTAAACATAAAGATACCAGAGATATTGGCTGAGAAAAAAAACAGAAAACCAGTCCCGTGTTCTCAGCCTCTTTTCTTTCTTCTTTCCTTTCCCTCAGACTTAGACCAGAACTTCTTTGTCAGTACAGGTAGACACCATCTCCTTCCATCCTTTCCCATGACCATGGCAAATGTTGACATTGCAAAGGCAGATTCTGACCACGGAATTCTCATCTCTGGAGGAAGGTATCCCCATCACAGAGAGTTGTGACGAGGTCGAGAGAATGTCTCTAAGAGCCGAGTGCAGTACCAGGCAGATAGTAGGAAAAAATGTTGGCTGCTGTTGTTTTTGCTGAAGCTGCCGTTGCTCTTACTAAAAGTAGACCTTAGCAAGCCTGTATCCTGCAGTTGAGATCCAGAGAAGGAAAGCTGCTTACCTGGAATCACAAAATAGCTGGTCTCCTGACCCCTTCTTTACTTACAGCGGTCCCCGCGTAGACCTCTGAACCATGGACCGCGTCTGGTGGTTGTACTGGCCACATGGCATCAAAGCGTATTTTCATGCAAGTCTGTCTTCCATACTGGACTCTGAGCTCCCTAAGAGTAAATGCTTTGTCTATTTCTGTCTGTTTCCCCAGCACCTAGCACCGTGCCTTGCACATGGTGGCATCTCAATACCTATTTGTTGAATTACATGCAAAGTAAAAAAGAAACTATGAATATGAATTGTCAGAAGAATAGCAGCTACGTGGAGTCCTAAGGTTTAGCCACAAGAATCTGTGCCAAGGCAATACAGATGGATTGTCTTACAGGCATCAGAGACAAAAGGGCAAAAGCTTCCTATTGTATGAAACAAATCATTTAATAAGTTTTACTGACCAGACTTGCATAAGATCATTTGGAAGAAGAGGAAAACAAGTAAAAAACCAATGTGGTTAAAACCCCTCATAGGTCTCCTTGGTAAAAGTATTCTCTGTTGTTTCAGATAGGTTTAAAGTGTTCCTCTTGAATGGTACCAGCTTCCCCAAAATTCTGTGTATGTTCTTCGTGTGTTCGGCATGTCCCCTCTTCTCTAGAAATCTTAGGTAAATGCTAACATGGGTCTAGTCTGGCCAAAGTAGCACAAATTTTAAGTATCTGATTCCTAATTAGGATTCTGCTTCTGTTTCCTTATTAGGAGAAAATGTATTTTGATTTAGATGTTTTCCTGAATTATTTGCCAGTTTTCAGGGGCCATCACAGAAACCTTGAGGCCTGTGGTGGTCCTACAGTTCACATAGACAGTAGTGGGCGTGCATCCCCTGGGCCAGAGAAGCCAGATGTGAAGGCAGCCTGTGGAGCCGACCTCAGACCACCAGAGGGTCTGATCTCAGGGCAGAGACTCAGTTAGGCTGCCTGGGATTAGGAATCAACAGATACAAAATTATAGAGAAGCTGTTTTTCAACTTTTGTTTGTGGCCTCCTTAAATGTAATTGTATTCACGTTCTTTGTATTCCACTAGTGTAAAGAAGTATTCTATATTAAAATATCAGTGAAGATGGCCTGGTTGTCATATGGCTTCACAAACAATATAATTCCGATCTTAGACATGGAGACTGCTACCCTTGGAACTTAGTGAAAAGGGCAGGGGATTCCCTATGTACGAACAGAGAGACCACAGCCTGAATTAGAAAAACCAAGACTCCAAGAATGGTCTTGAGAGACCTTTCCTTAGCCTAATTTAAATTTGCCACCTTGATATGTCATAGCCAATTATAAGCTTGGGAGGTCATTCATTCATTAACCATTAATCTGTTCGTCAAACATTTTTATACAACGCTGAGTCCAAGGTTCAGAACAGGTGGAGGGGATGAGACACGGCTTCATGGCCCAAGGATTTCAGAATGTGTTTGTCTTTCTGTCTGTGTGAGATGGGGTTGGAACAAGGTCAGAGCAGCTATGGCTTTAAAATTGCAACACAGTGTGACACTTGCTATTATTGGTACTTATGGCACTTTCTTCAATCACAAATTTAGAAAGCACACAGGAGAAATACCTGCAGCAACGTGGTAAGAAACAATTAGCTTCTAAATAACATAAAAAACAGCAATGCCATTAAAGTGGACGAAGGATGAGAGAGGGCAGTTTGTAGTCAGGAAAACACATGAGAAATGCAAATGTCAAGGGGGAAGGGGGGAGGGATAGCATTAGGAGATATATGTAACGTAAATGATGAGTTGATGGGTGCAGCACACCAATATGGCACATGTATACATATGGAACAAACCTGCACGTTGTGCACATGTACCCTAGAACTTAAAGTATAATAATAAAAAAGAAAGATGTCCAGCTTTACTCAAAATTTCTAAAAATTCAAACATTTACCCATTAGAGTGGTTTTAAAAATTTTTTTAAGATACAACCTAGATCTCCATACACTATCAGTTGGAGAGCAACTAGACAATATTTACTAAAATGTGAACTGTTTCGACTTTCTGTGTAGACTGTATTATTGTTCCCCGTGTTTCACAGCCCCTCCCTGTAAAAAGATCATCCTCCACCCCATGGCTATGAGGCCTGCAGGGCCTCTGTGGAGATACAGACTCATCCCTGCTCTGTTGGGACCAATGGGATGTGTCTTGGCCAACAGCATGACATGGCCATGTGGCCTGCAGGGCCTCTGTGTAGATACAGACTCATCCCTGCTCTGTTGGGACCAATGGGATGCGTCTCGGCCAACAGCATGAGAGTGGACATGAACTGCACCATGTCCAGGACATTTTTTAGTTATGCAAAATATTTTTGGTAATATTTATTTTTAATTTATTTTTTATTGAGGTAAAATATACATATATAATGTATATATAAATATATATAAATAAATTATATGTATGTGTGCATATATGTATATAATTTACCAGTTTTACCATTGGAGTGGTAACAAATACATTTATATTCTTTTCTCCCCCTTCATTGTGCATTTCTGCAAGCCCCCCTTGCTCATTTCCTTTTGTCGTGAGCTCAGCCTGTTCCAGATGAAGGCTGATCTTTCAGCCAGGATCCTAGAAAGAAGACACATCCTGGAGGATAGCCCAGCAGAGCACAGCCGGGCTGCTGCAGACCTGGTTACCAGGACGCAACATTAGCGGAAAGTCAGCTTCCTTGTTTCACACCACTGAGAGTCAGGAGTTATGTGTTTGAAACCACAAGATTATTTCATGAACGCTGACTATAAAACCTTTTTGAAACAGCAACTGCAGTGCTACCAACTAGCTTAACGACAGATGCAGTCTTACCCGTGTGCAAAGATATATGTAAGAGGTTTTTCAGCAACACTGTTTTAAGATAGCAGAAAATGAAGGGAAACAACCTAAATATCCACCAGTAGACAATGGACTCAATAAATTATTATATTTCCATATGATGGGATACTATGCATCTCTTCAAAAATGAAGTTTTACAACTTTTAAAAATTATTTACATCATTGTATATTATAGTATTAACGCTTCTGCTACTAGATGTTTTCGCTTAACCTTATACTCTTCATGTTGGCCCATGTTGATAGGTGTAGATCTACTAATTCATTTTGCATGCTCTATAATATTCTGCCATGTGAGTAACTGTGTTTTATTCATTTAATCTCCTGCTAATGAGTAGCTGAGTAATTTCCCATTTGTGACCTGTACATAGTTGCTGTTAGGAACAATCTTCTGCCTGCCTTCTTGTGCACAGGTGCAGAGGATGCTCTGAGATGTGTTCCCAGGAGTGGAGCTCGCAGGTCATACGCATGAGCATCTTCAGATGTCATGGATATCGCTAAGCTGTTCTCCAGAGTGGCTGTGCCCACTGACACCCCCAACACGGCTTCACCCTCTTGTAGTGGCCAGACTAGATGTCAAGACCGTACCAAATATGTTACATTGAGACATGTCATATCATACTATATATGGCATGTATATTATTATGAATACATAGCCATGGGGTAGAAATATCTTTTAAATATGCAGAGAAATGATCAACATTAACTTCAAAATGATGGTCACTTCTGGGATGAGAGAGGACGGGGATTAGGGAAGGAATGCAAATGACATCGTAGCTATTTGTTATGTCTTGGTTTTTATTGTACTCAACACTACTTATTTATTATTGTTTTCCCCATATTCTTTTATTTTGTTTGGTTTGGGGCTCTTTCATTTTTATTCATCATTAATAATTGCATATATTTATTGGGTACAAGTGATGTTATATACATATATACATTGTGGAATGATCAAATCAGGCTAATTAACATATCTGTCACTTCACGCATTTATCATTCTTTGTGGTGAAAACATTTAAAACTCCACTCTTTTAGCAATTTTGAAATATACAATGCATTATTATTACCTAGAGTCACCATGCTGTACAATAGACACCAAAAGGTATTCCTCCCGTCTAACTGAAACTGTGTACCCTTCGACCGATAACTCCCTTTTCCCCACCTGCTGCCCCCTCACTTCAGCCTCTGGTAACCATCTTTCTACTCTTCGTTTCTACGAAATCAACATTTTTAGATTCCACATATGAGTGAGATCATGTGACATTTCTCTTCCTATGCCTGGCTTATTTCACTTAGTGTAATGTCTTCCAGATTCATCTGTGTTGTCACAAATGACACAAGTCCTTTCATCTCTAAGACTGAGTAGTTCTCCATTGTGTATATGTACCTATGTTTTAATCCATTCATCTGTTGCTGGGCAGGTAGGCTGTCTCCATGTCTGGGCTGTTATGAATAGTGCTGCAGTAAACATGGAAGTACAGACAGCTCTTCAGCATCCTGATTTCAGTTCCTTTGGATCTTTACACAGCAGTGAGATGGCTGAATCATAGGGAAATTCTATTTTTAGTTTTTTGAGGAACCACCATATTGTTTTACGAAATAGTTTTACTAATTTACCTTCCCCCCAGAGCATATAAAGGTTTCCTTTTCTCCGCATGCTTGCCGACACTTGTTAGCTTTTTTTTCTTTATAATAGCCATTCTCACAGGTGTGAGACGATATCTTATTGTGCTTTTAATTTGCATTTCCCCAGTGATTAGTGATGCTGAATATTTTTCATGTATCTATTGTCTATTTGCATGTCTTCTTTGACAAATTCAGGTCCTTTGCCCATTTTTAATAAGGTTATTTGTTTTCTTGCTATTGAGTAGTTTGAATTCCTTACATATTTTGGTTATTAGCCCCTTATGTGATATATGATTTGCCAGTATTTTCAACACAGTTCATGAAATGTCTTTTCACTCTATTAATTGCTTTCTTTGCTATGCAGAAATTTAGGATGATGCAATCCCGTTCGCCTAGCTTTGCTTTTGTTGCCTGTGTCTTTGGGGTCCAAGCCAAGAATCATTGCCCAGACCAATGTCATGGAGCTTTTTCACTACGTTTTCTTCCAGTAGTTTTACAATTTCAGGTCTTACATTGAAGTCTTTAATCGATTTTGAGTTGATTATTGTATAAGGAGTGAGATAAGTGTCCAGTTTCCTCCTTCTGCGTGTGAATAGCCAGCTTTTCCAACACCACTTATTGAAGAGACTGTCCTTTCCCCAGTGTGTGTCCTTGGCATCTTTGTGAAAAATAAATTAACCATAGATGAATTGGTTTATTTCTGGGCTCTCTATCCTATTCCATTGGTTGATGTGTCTGTTTTTATGTTAGTACTATGCTGTTTTGATTACTACATCTTTGTAATACGTTTTGAAATCAGGCAGTGTGATGCCTCCTGTTTTATTCTTTTTGATCAAGATTGCTTTGGCTATTTGGGGTCTTTGTGGTTGCATATGAATTTTAGGATTTTTCTGTGAAAAAAATCAATTTCCTTTTGTTTCTATGAAGAATGACTTTGAAATTTGGATAGAGATTGCATTGAATCTACAAATCCCTTTTGGTAGTATGGACATTTTAACAATATTAATTCTTCCAATCCATGAACAAGGGATATCTTTCCATTTATTTGTGTCGTCTCCAATTTTCTTTCATCAATTTTTATAGTATTCAGTATACATATTTTTTACCTCCTTGAATTTATTCCTAAGTATCTTTTTCTTGATGCCATTGTAAATGGGATTGTTTCCTTAATTTACTTGTAGAGAGTTCATTGTTAGTATACAGAAACACTGCTGATTTTTGTGTTGCATTGTGTAACCTGCAGCTTTACTGAATTTGTCCATCAGTTCTAACATTCCTTTGGTGCAATCTTTATGGTTCTCTTTATAGAAGATCATGTCATCAGCAAACAGAAAAATTAACTTCTTCCTTTACTATTTGGATGACTTTTATCTCATTTTCTTGCCTAATTGCTCTTGCTAAGACTCCCAGGACTATGTTGAATAAAAGTGGTGAGAGTGGGCATCCTTGTCTTTCTCTGATCTTAGAGGAAAAGCTTTCAGCTTCACCATGGATTTTGATGTTAGCTATGGGTTTGGCATAGATGGCCTTTATTGTATTGAGGAACATTCCTTCTATACCTACTTGTTGACAGCTTTTATCATGAAAGGATGTTGAAGCATTTGTCAAATGCTTTTTCTGCATCTATTGCAAGGATTGCATGGCCTTCATTTTGTTAATATGGTGAATCACATTTACTGATTTGTGTATATTGAACCATCCTTGCATCCCACAGCTGAATCCCACTTGTTTATGATGAATGATCCTTTTTAAAAAAATTGTTTATTTCCATAGGTTTTGGAGGAATCAGTGGTATTTGGTTACATGAGTAAGTTATTTAGTGGCGATTTGTGAGATTTTGGTGCACCCATCACCCAAGCAGTATACACTGAACCCAATTTGTAGTCTTTTATCCCTCACCCCCTCCTACCCTTTCCTCCAAGTCCCCAAAGTCCATTGTATCATTTTTATGCCTTTGTATCCTCATACTTAGCTCCCACTTATGAGTGAGAACATACGATGTTTGGTTTTCCAATTAGTGATCCTTTTAATGTACCATTGAATATGATTTGCCAGTATTTTGTTGAGGATTTTTGCATTTATGTTCATCAGGGATATTAGACTGTAGTTGAGGTTTTTGGCGGGGGTGGGGGAGTTTGGTAGTCTCTTTGTCTGGCTTTGGTATCAGGGTAATGCTGGCCTCATAAAATGAGTTTGGAAGTACTCCCTCACGTTCCATTTTTTGGAAGAGTTTGAGAAGGACTGGTATTAGTTCTTCTCCAAATGTTGGTAGGATTCAGCAGTGAAGCCATCAGGTCCTGGGCTTTTCTTTGATAGGAGACTTTTTATTATTGATTCAATCTTCTTACTCATTATTGATCTCTTCAATTTCTTCATGATTCGGTCTTGGTAGATTATGTTTTTAGGAATTTATCCATTTCTTCTTGGTTATCCAATTTGTTGCCATGTAATTGTTCATAGTAGTCGCTTAAGATCCCTTGTACTTCTGTGTTATCAGCTGTAACATCTCTTTCATTTCTGATTTTATTTGCATCTTCTCTCTTTTTTTCTTAGTCTGGCTAAATTTTTGCCAATTTTGCTTAGCCTTTCAAAAAACAAACTTTAGAAAAACTAACTTAAAATAGAGCAATACGGTGTGTAATGTTAAGATTTTGTAAAGCTTGCAGATATACATGCAACCATTTTCATGTTATTTTTGTCTATGTTTAAAATACGTGCTTATGTGTAAATATGACCATGTATGCGCAGACAAACATTTAAGAACATTTTAGCAACATTTAGGTTACTTCTGGGAAATGGGGATAAAATAGATCACTGTTACTTTATTCCTTTCTTTAGTGTTTTTTAGAAACATATATTAAGTTTATGAATTAAAAGATTAAAAGTGACTAATTCGGGCTCAGTAGCTTTTTTATTGTATGGATGAGACAAAAGACTTAAAACTATCTACACCTGTGGTTTTTTTCTCTGTAAAATATGGTTAGCAATATCTACTTTGCAGAGCTGCTGTGAGGATTTGATTAGAAATTATTCATAAAAATATCTAACAGCATGCCTTTTACATGGTAGGCACTAAATAAATAATAATTGTTTACATTATTAATAAGAACATAAGAGATATTCTGTTTTCAAATTTACTCACCCTGAAATGTGCAGAGAAAATACTTATAGGTCCTTTATTTTTCAATAACTGATTCTTTCTTCTACTTGAGCTCCCCATGGGGGGGAAATGAATCTTAGAGCCAAGAAACTTAGTTTGACTCAATAATTTAAACTGGCATTTAAATCTCTTTTGGTAAGTGCTGCCTCTTTGGGTATAAATATGTGGACTTTCAGATCGCTGTTCCCTCACTGGGTAGGGGGTGCCATATTTAGCAAATAAAAATTTAAGATACTCAGTTACATTTGAATTTTAGGTAAACCACAGATAATTTTTTTGTAGTATGTCCCAAATACTGCATGGGACACACTTACAGTAAGAAAATACTTATTCTTTATCTGAGCACCACATAGAACCAGGCATCCCGCATATCATCTGGCAGCCCCATCTGTGGGTGAACAGAGAGGGGCACCACGTTGGGGAAAAGGGCCCTAGACTCCTGGACTTTGTGCATGGGGTAGAGTCTGGATCCAGTCCTTGGGCAGCAGATAGGCCTCTTCTCTGACGTCCAAGGCCAGCATGACCCACAGTCTGTGTGTCTCAGCTCATCTGGACCTGTGGATGGGCACTGGCCAGACCTTCCACCTTACCTCTCAAGGGTAGAGGACTCCTTGCATTTCTGCCACACGCTCTTTGGGCCCTGGACTAGGGTGTCCACTCTGGGGCCTCTGCAGTGAGGCCCTGAAGCCCTCAGCATGGTGGGATCATAGCAGATTCCCTAGCTTTCAACCAGCTGTCAGACGGCCCCTCAGAAGCGTGTGGGGAGTTTTGATGATGACCGCAGGAATACTGAACTCCACCCATCCCTCTGCCCAAGATAGTGTGCATCCTTCAGCTTTGCTGTGGCCACCCCTTGTGAGTCCATGGCATCCTGGGTCCATAGCCTGAAGCAGAGCACAAGCAGCAGCCCTGGCCACAGTGTTCCCACAGTGCATCTGTCTCCCTCGGACCACCCACTTCCCACTTCCTCTTTCTCCCTGCATCTTCCCACAATCCACCTGAGCCAAAGGGACAGGCTCTCCTGCCTCTCCTGCCTCTCCTGCCTCTCCTTCCTCTCTTCCCTCTCCTCCCTCTCCTGCCTTTCCTGCCTCTCCTGCATGCTCTGTGCTTTCTAATTCAGCATTCACTCCACAAACATGCAATTGAGCACAACTCTATTCAAAACACCCTTCTCGATGCAGAAAATAACAGCAGTGAATCTGACACATTCTTGACTGTCTCGGAGCTTACATCCTAGTGCAGTAGATGAGGAGAAGGACAGCAAGAAGTATGCTGATCATTACATATTATAAGGTCCCAATAGCGTAGTGTGTGGTAATGAGTTCTACAAAGATCAGCAAAGCTGTGAGGATGGAGGCTGACCACATGGTCATGGAGGGGAGTTCCTTTAGATGGGATAGTTGGAGATGGCATTTGAGTAGACATTTAAATGAAGAGAAACACAGGCCATGGCAGTGTCTAGGGGCAGAGCATTTCAGGCAGTGAGAACAAGCGGCTCAGTGGGAACAAGCCTGACATGCCTCCAGCCCTGCAGGAAGGCCAGCTAGCTGGAGCCGGTGAGTGCAGAGGACAGTGGCTAAAGTAAGTTTGGAAAAGTCACCAGGCCTGCCTCTTAATGTTTTCAAAAAGATACAGAAAATAATTCAGGGAGACTTTTTTTCTTTCTTTCTGGACTCTCCTTTTGCTAAGAAGAATCGAGAAGTCACCTGCAGAGAAAACAGATCAGGGGCTAGTTGGTCCTGAGTTGGACCTTTCTTCTCACTTCTCAGGGCTGCAACATTCCTGCAGCTGGGAAGCTGCCAGCTAGTGATTCAAGGAAAAACTGAAATATAGTTTGACATTTTCAAAATATTCCTGTTACATGAATACGTTTTTACAAGGTGTTATGAGAGACCCATTGGATGGAGTGACATCCTTCCTGGAGGAGCCAGCAGACTTAGCACTGAGGCTTGAGTAATTTATAAGAACCCATAAAGCCATCCTGGAATGTGTGTCTGTATGGTAAAAATGATGTTATGAGGATATAAACCAAATGTAATGCTTCATAGAACGATGTTTTATGGCATTACAATAATCTGAAAATATGGACTTTGAGTTGGGTGTGTTGCAGTTAACACAGGTGCAGAGGTAGGGAGCTGTGCCTTGGCCCCCCTGCCGGCCTGGCCTCTGCCATCCCATCATTGATTACTCTTGCATGAATTCGGGTTCTCCAGGCTCCGCACGTCTATCTACGTGGCGTAAGAAAAGCCTGTTTTCTTTTCTTGTTCTCGGCTAAACTAATGGCTTCGTTTTTGTTTTCTTCCTGGCTATTCTCTACCCAACACAGGTCCTGGTGTTCCTATGGTGACGGTGCACAACACAACAGATAAGAAAAGTAAGTGCTCTTTTTTTTTCCTTAAATCTTCCTGAGACTCAGGAGAAAGGAAGCAAAACACTCTATGAGATCAGCTGGCCCACATTCTCCTACTCAGAGACAGAGGGATGAGTCATGTCCTAGCAGTTCAGAATAGGCCATGCTGATCACCAATATCAACGAAACATGATGAAAGTCAAAGTCCGCATACCCCAGCCAGAGGGCCCCACACCCCTTCACAAGTGCTGAGCCTGGAGGATCATTCCAGGCCTACCCAGGTCATAGCCTGACATCCTCTGAACAGCCAGCTCAAAAGGCTTTGTAGCCTCACATGAGTCCGTCCCGACTGAGAACCTGCCATGTGGCACCAAGACTTGAGGGGCACATGGAGGCTCATCTGTCTTTGTGGGTCTGGGAGCTTCATGGCATGGAGGGTCTCTGCATCCATGCTGCACAGGATATCAGAGAAAAACTTATTCTGCCATTTGTAAAATGGTAGGGAAGGCTTTTTCAGGACTGTTGTGAAAGGGGAGGGAGATTCAGGCTCAACTTTGAATACATCAAGATCCCGTGGGGGTTTATAGCCAATGACCAGAGAAAGGGGTCCGTGGATGGAAAACTGCTAAGAGAAGGCATCAGTGGGAGGGGATTTTTGCTAAGCTGACCTCACAAGATTCTTGCTGAAGGCAGGACAAGGACTTAGGCTCAAAGGTGGAGGATGAGGAACAGTTACAGAGGGTGATCAGATATCAGGGGTGGAGACTTCTTGCTAAAGCTGGGCAATGCAGGCCAAAGACAGGTTAGGATCAAGGTTGAAGCCTGGTCAAGAAGAGGACTCAGAGGAGCCTCACTCAAGTTTGGTCAAGGAGAGTCTTTGTAAGACTTCCCAGGGTCACTAGAGGTGGCATGTGTTTGCTCGGAGGGACCCCACACAGGTCACCACGGGCACATCCATGTTTACGCGAGGGATGTGTGCTGTGTGCAGTGGGAGGCAGAGGCACAGCACAGCTGAGAAGAAAAGAGAACTCGTCCTCGGTCCCTCCCTTTCCAGCCCTCCCTCTGTCTAACCCAAAGCAGCCCGTGTCCTCCTTCCCCTGAATCCTTCCCACTCCCTTCCACATTCAGGACCCCCTTCCCTGGCAGGAGGGCAAACTTCATGGCCCGGGTCCGCAGTTCCCCTAGGTCTGGGGACAGAGGTGACTCCACGTCTCCAGAGACCATCGAGCATCAGCAGCTCCCTGATTCCTCTCTCTGTGGTGGTACTTCAAGCTCCAGGAGAACTGGAGGCGGCGGCGGTGAGGGGCATGTTGGAAAGGAGGACTCCAGACGTGTGTTTAGACACCGTGAAGTGGTTAAACTGTTCCAAAGTGGGCAAAATAGATTTGTTTAAAGAGACAGCACTTAGCCAATAATCCCAAATAATGATGATCGTCTGCCAAGCTATCAAATCATTATTAGAAATACAAAACCAAAGCATAAGTAATCATAAAACCAGAAATAAATTAATAGATTTTAAAGCCCCCACAAAAAGCCATAAAGTGGATGTCAGAATGGATATACAAAAACACTCAGAATGGCCGTTGGAGGGACCCCGTGCTGAGAAGAAGCGGGATGGCCTTCCTGTGCTCCTCCCCAGAGGAGGGGCTGGTTTCCCCAGCAAAGAGGTTCACCTGCTCCCAGGCTGCTTTCCAGCCTCACCTGCGAGGTTTGGGAATCTGGGCCATTTGAGCAATGGGGGTGGCATCCCCGGAAGGATGTTGGGAGCGATTGCCTGGGTCTCTCACCTCCCCACTGCATCCACCCCCCCTCTGCCCACTCTAAGGGGCACGAGGCTGTGAAGAGCCCTCCAGGAGGCCGCAGAGGCCGAGCTAGAACTTCCACCAAGGCCTGGGGTCGGTGGAGTCTGACAGACATACTCCAGCATGACAGTGAATGTTTAAGACACCTGTGCTAGACCTCTTTAGGTGGAATTTTCCCTGAAAAAATGCAGGTGTTGCATAGAGCCTCAACTGTGACATCTTTTTTTTTCCTTAAGCAAATGTATATTTTCATTTTGAGTATTTGATAAGATTTAGAGTCCATGGACACCTTTCTGATATTTGTGAGGTTTTCCCCTTCTTGAAAATTGATGGTCTGGTAGAAATGAGATAAGGTGTCCAATGGAGCTCACAGCATTGCAGCCTCCCGGGTTAGCTGCTGCCCGATGGTTCTGTGAGATGCCACCACTGAAGACCCAGAAGTGGAGACACAGGACTCTATGTACTATTTGTGCAACTTCCTAGGAATCTATAATTATTTCAAATTTAAAAGTTTTTTCTAATCTGTGGTCTAATAAAAAACACAAAAGTATCTTTCAGCTTTGAAAAATATGATATAGCACATGGCTCTTCTTACAAAAGTCATTCCCTTAAATGCTTGTTACTTCTTTGGAGGAAGCTATTATTAATCTATTCAAGTTCAAAGGTTAATGTAGTCCCTACTTTTGGGAAATGCATTTTGACTTCTAAGCCACTTCCAGCCTGGATGTGATCAGTCCTTGGGGCTCCTAAAGCCTCCCACGGTGCTGGATCAAGTCAACACAGTTTCCAAGGCTCATGTGTGAATGAAAATGAAGCCGGCCTATATCTTAGGTGTGTGTGACACTGTTGAGAAAATATTTCATTTATTCCATTTATAAAAATAAGGTAATCTGTAGGTGGGCTGAGGTGCAATTCTTCGGAAGAGAGTCCCAGTAAGAATTGACCAAATGTCTTCCAGCAAGTGCAACATGCTAATATGCTCAAAGATCCAGGAAATTTTGTTAACTCTGCTGGGAAACAAAACAACCACTTCTTTTCCTCTGTGGGACTGGCTACTGCATTAACCAATCAATCCAATCAATATTGACAGACCATAGGCCCTAGGTTGCCATCCATATCCGTCGCGGAGCTGCATAAATGG
Source organism: Gorilla gorilla gorilla (assembly GCF_029281585.2). NCBI lineage: Eukaryota > Metazoa > Chordata > Mammalia > Primates > Hominidae > Gorilla > Gorilla gorilla. Next base: position 163,711,157 of record NC_073230.2, read on the forward strand.
GAATTTTTTAGGAAGCATTTCGCCGTTTGCAGTTGAGCTGTCACTTTGGTGACTGTGACTCCCTGAAGCAAAGAGATGGGACCCAGTGGCTTAAGAAATAAAAAGCACTGTGCACACAGGATGGGGCTGGCGTTACATGCCTGTACTCCCTTCTTCTCTGTGTGAAATTTAACAGTGAACCTGAAGGTGACACCATTGCGCTTGATCTCAGCAAAGTGCTGACTAATTGGAAACTGGACGGCGTTTAGAATTATTTTGGTCACATTTATTTTACAAGCCTATTTATATAGCAGTGTTTGACTCTGGGTTTCCTGGAGCCTAATTCAAACTCTAGGAATATTTCATCATGCCCTAGCCTGTTTCTGCATTTCTGGCTGTCAGTGTAGTTCAAGCTCTTTCAGGATGGTAACTTAAGCTGCCATTTTAACTTGGAAAAAAAAATGATTAAATGTGGTTGAGTTGATTGTCGTTCCCATCCCCAGGAGGACAGTAGGGGGCCCATCTTGCTCAGTGTCTATGTTACATTCAGACTTCATGATTTGAGGGGTTCCACGTTCCTGAACACCCACTTTTTCCCCGTGCCTGGATAAAAGTGCCTGAAATCCCTTCCTTGCACGGCCATCCCTGAGGGTTGGCACATCATAGCTGCATGAATGGCTTTGAGTCCACCTGGGAAATAAGAGTGAGTGTGGCAGGCCCTGGTAAAGTGCCAAACTCAGCCCTGAGTTCCAGCCTCCAGGTGTTTGCCATGGGAGGCGTGTGGGGTTTCTTCAGTGTGTTTACCTTTTGATATGGATATGTCTGATGTCCTCTTGCGGCACTTCACAGCCCATCTCCATCCCAGCTGTGTCTTCCCCAAACAAAATGCACTGAGTTTTCATTTTGTCTGTCAAACTGGTGCATCTTGGATGAGAAGGTAGGTGCCTGGTGCTTCCAGGCCCCCAGTTCCAGCAGCATCTTGTTCGTGGTGTGGTTGGACCACATCAGAGCCTCCTCATGGCCTCTGCAGTGGATGAAGGGTCCACAGCATGTGGTTTGCAGGGGGATGTGCATATCAGGCAGCCAACGAAGCCATTGTCAGGCCAGCACTTCACACATCAGCCTTTGGGCCTCAGGTAAGCTTGAGATCAGTTGTCCTCTTTCACGATTGAAAAGGCCGCTGAAGACTTCCAGGAGCAACACAAAGGCAAGCAGTGAGTCACCCATCCCTGCAGATGCCTGTTTCATCCGAACACTCAGCCAGCTAGCGGTTCTGCATCGTCAGGATTCTGCAAAACCCCACACCACTTGTACTTGTTCCATTTGATGCTCCATCCTAAACAACTCAGACAACCGTGTTCTGATCAGGGGGCCAGAGAAAGGCTGGAGGTCACAGGGAGCCGTGGTAGTAACAATAGTGGCCCCAACCAGCATTTATCAGCACTTGCTCCGGGGCTGGGTGCTGTGGCAAATACTTCACATATTTTAACTCATTTCAGCCTCACAACAGCCTGTGAGGCAGGAACTGCTATTATCCCCACTTGTCAGCTAAGGAAGCTGAGGCACCGCAGCTTAGGTGATTGGGCCACATGCATGCAGCGAGGAAGCAAAAGCAGTGGAGTTGCATCTCCGACGCAAGCAGTGCGGCTCCTGGAAGAGCCTGTTCTTCCAGACATGTGGTCATTGCGTGGCGCTGCTCAGCCGCCTGCCCTCGTGCGGTCTGAAGGACAACTGCAAATCCAGAGCGATGCCCGGCCTGCACTCCCATTGAGATGAATCTGGGGAGGCAGAAGCAGTCACACCTGCAGCTCGTTCTCAGCACCTTCTCCGCCTATACACCACCCCCGGGGTCCATCCGAGCCAGCTCTGGGGTAAGCGTGCGGCACGGCACCTTCTCCTGCTCTGAGAAGCCTTCCACGTCACAGGGAAGAGATGCTCCTCAGGCCCTGGTGGCTGTTAAACCTGTGGGAGCCCCGTCGAATTAAGGGCTCTGCTTCCTGCAGCAGCTCAGCCTCCATGTGCAGGCTGGGGTCATACTCCATGCACTGTGAGAGCTCAGCCCTTGAACTTCACCCTCTAATGGCAGCCCCTTAGCCCCCAGGCAGCAGTCTTTGGCTAGCCATCCATTATTCTCTTTTGAATGTAATCGTAGCAGCAGTTCTGGGCTCTCCACACAGCACCAGGCCCCTTCCTTGTACCAACCCTATGAGGTTCAACAATTCATCTGAGATCCACAGCAAACTTCAGGGCGAGGCCCGGACTCTTGTCTTATCTGACTACCAAGCAGGTGCTCTTGACTGTGGGCTGGGGGCTGATACCAGATGTCTGACAAGGGGGGAAAGGCAGCCCCAGACCCCAAGACCCAGGATCTCCTGGCCTTCACGTCGCTGCCATCTGGGAAATGTGCTCACAGCAGCAGCCTCTGTGACCACTGAGCTGCTGGTCAAAAATCACCCCTGGTTTAGATCAGCCCTGGTGAGGCCGTGCCAGCACAGGCATTTGCACCTCACGCCTCTAGTGAACAGTGTGCAAAGCAGCAGCGCTTCCAACCCGCCCTGTGGGGCTGAGCCAGGAAAGCGGGGCCCATGGCCTACAGCTGGGCAGGGCAAGACAGGAGGCCTCGGGGAGCCGGCTCCTGAGCCGCTGTGTGACGCCATGACTGGCAGCTGAGGTGTGGCCCACGTTCTGTTACAGGGCAGAGCCTCGGCACTGTGCGTCAGCTAGCAAAGGGGGCTCTGGAAGGCTGGGACCCGTCTTCATCATACTATCCTCTCCCAGCCCTGCTGTGAAATTTGAAATTACTGTTTCAGAATTCTTTGTCCTTTCCCCTCCTCTCCCCCACTGACCCCAAAACCACCCTGGGAATATTTGACTTTTTTCCTCTTTAGAAAATCTTATCTACAAACAGAGCCTGCGGGGTGTTCACAGATGTGACTCTGAATTATTTAAAAGCTGTTTCCTTAAGAAGGTAATTATGGTTGGGACCAACCTATACTCATTTGGTGCCTGGATATTCAAACAACTTAGGTATTGGGATAAAAAACCCAACAAAATCATAGTGAATACATTGCGGGCTTTAATGTAAATATGAAAGGCAGGCCCACTTAGAGACGTGGATGCCGACTCGACGTGTGGGAGTCGAAATTGCGGTGTGGCTTGCAACGCAGCCCCACAGCCATGCAGAGAAAGCGTGCGTGTGGCGGGGTTGAAGCTGGCTACACTGGCTGACAGCACCCCACGGCGGCCTGCAAGCGCATGTGGGAGCTTGGGATCACTAGGCAGCCTGGTTCCCACTCCTTTATGGCATCAAAAGTTAGTTAGGTTTCTCTACCTCCTACTCTCTTCATTTGGGTCTTTGTAAGAAAGCAAAAACAGCCCCTACCACCAGTGGTGCCCAGGTGGGTCCATGAAGCAACGCCGGATGCAGTTAGCTTCCAGCCTCTGTTCTTGCACCAGTGCTGCTGGGAGCACCCCTGCCCCTGCCCCACCTTCTCCCTGAGGCACCCCCTCCTAGACTGTCAAGGCTGTGCCCACAGCTCCCCTTCCATCAAGCACAGGGCGCCCACACATGGAGAGACGTCAGGAGCATGGCATTCCAAAGGGCCCGCTTGTCACTGTCACGCTACACACCAAGGAGTTTGCCCACCATCCTGCAGGTCCCAGGAGGAGCACTGTCAGACGTCCCTCTCTAAAAGCTTCTGGTCGCTGTGCAGAGAATGGCTGGAAGGACCCCAGGTTGCAGACGGGAGGGCTGCTGGGGACCATGCTGGAAAGGATGAGAGTCTGGACCAGCAGGGGGGCCTCCAACGAGGGGCTGCTTCTGCAGGCCCTGCAGGGAGAGATGCACCTGGAAAGGGGCCAAAGAGCTGCCATCTCAATCCAGTCCAGGGAGGTGTGGCACTTGCTGGGGTGGCAAAGCATCATACAGAATCCTACAGCCTGTGGCCCTCAAAACCTGGGTCTTGTCCAGTCCTAACAAAGAAGGAACAGCCCCGCTGCCTCCTTGGGTGGAGCAGCAGGCGACTGGGTGGGTGTCTGGAGAGTAGGTCCTCATGCCTCTCACCCTGCAGGCCAACTGGGCAGAGCCCTGGCTCTCAGAAACAGTGGCCAGGACACAGCGGGCAGCTGCCCCATCACAGCCGTGGAGCCACCACCAAGGCTGGGGCCGTCCAGCAAATGCACGAACCCATTTCAGACCTGGAGATAAAAGCCAGCTCTTTCCTGCAGATCATATGGGGCAGAACCAAAAAGACTAAAAATGTAAAAAGATGAAGGAAAGTAAATGTTAAAAGAAAAAAAATTTCAAAAGCAGCCTGGTGCCTAACTTCAGCCCTAGGTCTTAACACGGCTGCATCAGGCAAGTTTCTACCTAAGACCCACAGCTTTCAAATATTTTAAGGAGCAATTTGGTGGCCAAAGAGAGAAAGTCACATTATAAAGTGGCCTTTATGTGAGGGGACCTTGCCAAGTCATGCCAAGACAGAGGACACTGGGCCATCTGTCCTCAAGTAGTTTTTGCTCATGAATCCCTAAGATAATTTTTGAAAAATCATGTTTCCCCTACACATTTTTAAGTTGTCACCTAAAGTTTTTCTCATTAACTCAAAGCTGTACAAAATAAGTTTTTAGCATATTGTATTTTATTTTAAAATAAAAGTATTACATAATCCTATGATATCTAAGTATTGTGGCAATTTGATACTTACCACTGCCCAGTTAAACATTTCTGGAACAAGTTCTTCTTCTAGCTTTACATCCTTCCTTTTCCTCCTCGAGCTGATATTTACATTCCATTTGTCCGCCTGTCACCCCAGAATTCTGTCCTAACGTCATTTAATCTTGGAAATATTTTAAAGGTCTTTTCTTTTTAACTTCCGGTGACCATAAGGCCATAATCATTACTTGTTGGATGGAATTATTATCATAATTATCACTTGTTCACATCAAGCAATTAGGATACATTACATACTTTGATAATTGTTGGACATAAAAAGTTATGATTGCTCTGAGATGCATCTCTTAGCGAGCTGGGCGTGGTGGTTTTTCACTCAGTTCATGAGCACACCTGACTCATTTCCAGAGAAGACCTTGTCAGAAACGTGTGCGCCCCTGGTTTTTCCCTCCTTTTGGTGGTCGCTTCTTTTTGTTTCTGTAGAATGTCTGAAAATGTGTTCATGTAAATAAATGGAGAGAGAGGAGTCTTGTTATAGCAGTGCCATTTTCACTGAACTCCTGAGCTATATGCCAAAACATTGTGGCCCATCCATTCTCTGTCATTAAGGATTATTTTCAATGATCTATTGATTTTTAGCTCGGTGAGATTCCCCTTCCGTTTTGTTAAAAATCAAAGGATGACAAGCCGACCATGTTACTGGGGGCTCTTACCCATTACTGGGGGAGTTCTCTTACTGAACTCAGCCTTGGTGGTCCCTCATCCTTCATGTGGAGCCCACCTGTGTACAAGATGCCCCAGGGACAGACGAGGGGGCTCCAAGGCCTTCCTTGCCCTCGTGATGCCTGTGTCAGGCCATGATGAAAGAGGCACAGGAAAGGAGCAGTTCCTTGGAGCGAATCAGGCATGTCCATTCTCAGCACATTTGCCAGCAGGCTCCTATGGATGCAGAGAGCCTGGGAACCGGGCTCCTGAATCCCACGTGTCTGCACTTGAAATCTTCTGGACCCACAGGGTTGCACGCGTGAGCAGCTGTCCTGGTGGGTGGAGTGTTTGCAGATTTGCTGTTGGAACGTGTTAGACTTCAGTCCAGCATTTGGGTGGGCAAGCTGGCATTTGGCTAACACAGAGTGGAAAGCAAGCCACGCATGGAGCTGCACGCCCTGCAGGATGTCTGCAGGTGCTTCTTCCTCTCTACTACCTAATGCGGGAGGAGAGCTGGGCTTCGCTGCCACCCAGCAGCTCTCGGTGCCTCGAGGAGCACCTGCAGGCTGGGCACCGTGCCAGCCACTGCACCTGCTCATCCGTGGGCTGGAGGACACACACATGAGTCCCCTCAATGCACAACTCCTCTGGCATCAAACACCTGCCATGGGCCCAGCATGATGCTAGAAGGACCAAAAATAAATGCCACCTCCTGGGACCCTGCCCTCAAGTTGCTTAAAATCTGGCTGGAGGAAAAAAGATATGGCAAAAAGAACAATAGTTGCCCAAACTGTGTCAGACTGACTCTAACAACTCAACATTCGGAGTTCAGAGAAAAGAGGCTGGGTGCTGTGGCTCACACCTGTAATCCCACGAAGGTGGGAGGACCTCTTTTTCCTTTTTGACCTCCTGGGCTCAAGCAATCCTCCCACCTCAGCCCCACAAGTAGCTGGGACTACAGACATGCGTCACCATGACTGGCTAATTTTTACATTTTTCTTTGGAGAGATCAGGTCTCCCTATGTTGCCCAGGCTGGTCTCGGACTCCTGGGCTCAAGTGATCCTCCTCCCTTGGCCTCCCAAAGCATTGGGATTACAGACGTGAGCCACCGCACCCAAACCCTTTCCTTTGTCTTTTCTATTTTGTTCATAAAGCATGTCTCTGTTGATCACTGCATGTATATGTGGAGGGAAGGACAATATGATTTTAAGAAATGTAATATTTACCATCTTGGCCCCAAGATTCTACAATCCTTTCATAGGATTTTTTTTTTTTTTTTTTTGAGATGGGGTCTTGCTCTGTCACCTAGGCTCAAGGGCAGTGGTGCGATCGCAGCTCAAGCTATCCTCCCACTGCAGCCTCGACCTCCAGAGCTCAAGCTGTCCTCCCACCTCAGCCTCCTGAGTAACTGGGACCACAGGTGTGTGCCACCATGCCTGGATTTTTTTATGTTTATATTTCGTAGAGATGGAGTTGGGATTACAGGTGTGAGCCACTGCACCCAGCAAGGAAGATCTCTTGAGTCCAGGAGTTTGAGACTAGCCTGGGCAACACAATGAGACCCTACCTCTGCAAAAATTACAAAATTTAGCTGGGCATGGTGGTGTATGCCTGTAGTCCCAGCTGCTCAGGAGGCTAAGGTGGGAGGATTGCTTGAGCCCAGGTGTTCGAGGCTGCAGTGAGTTATGATTTCACCACTGCACTCCAACCTGGCTGCAAGACCCTGTCTCAAAAAACAAAAATGGAGCTCAGAGAAAAGAGATTTCCAGTTAAGGTGAGTAGGTTTAAACGTAGTCATGCGGGCTCTGGGCCTGAATCTGGTCTTCGAATATGACTAATGGCGTAGCCCTGGGGTGAGCAGACGGCAGCTGCAAGAGCACAGGGAGGGGGCGAGGTGGGGCAGAGAGGGGTCCTACTGATGGCCGCAGGGGAAGGTGCACGTGAGGAGTGAGCAGAAATACAGCAGGAGAGGCCTGGACTAGAAAGGCACAGAAAACCCAGGCAGGGGAAGTCAGGCCAAGGCAACAGGGAGATGCCGGAGAGACTTCTGCCTAAGCCTCCACGTGCACACACCATCCTGCAGTTTTATTTCTTGTAGAAATGTGAGAAAGGGAAGGGGCTGCTCTCTCCTCTTTTAGATCCATTGCCTATTGGTATTCATTGGATCTGGTCACCAGTTTTCCAAAATTTAGCACAGTGGTGATTCCATCAATCCCCTGAACCTGCCAGGCCACTTGGAAGCATGTCTTGCAACAGTGCACAGCTACACCACGACCTGCCCATGGGACGCAGCGAGGGAAGCAGCCTCATGAGCAGGCCTGAGTCTCTGCGGTCTCACTGTGTCCAGATCTGATAATAGCTAATTCCACCAAATATTAGAGGGGGCTCACATTTAATTAAAGAGTGGCCATTTGTGTGCTCCAGACTGGAGGTCCCCACTGCCCTGAAGTCAAAAGAAGAGTCCTTCAGGGAATATGCCAATCTTTTCTTATTTCTCTGCTGAGCTCCTGCCCTCTTTGAATGCAATTATGGGAACAAATAAAATGGCTTAACTCAAGTCCCCTGTGGGACAGTCAGCTCTCTGCTGATAAAACCAGTTGTGTGGGCAATCATTAAATGAGAAATCTAATATTTAACTACATTTAATAGTCTGTTGCTTTGGTGCTTTCCTGCGAAGGGTGGGATTTCAATAGAGAGGAACGAGGTATTCACACGCAGCCTGTGTAGTCCATGAGCGATTAGAACATGGTGCGTTCCCACATGAAACCAGAACTCTCAGATCCGGAAACTGGTAACGGGGTGTTTGGTGGCCAGCCTGTGTTCCGTTAGCTCTAGGCAAGCTTAACTCAGTAGGCAGCAGAGAACATTGCTCCCTGAGTTTAACCTTCTCCTTCATGATCAGCATTTGAGATTGCACACTGACGCCTGAAACATCAAATTCACATGCGTATATATGGAGACAAGAGCGTACTTTAACCAGCTGTAAGAGGGTCTGTCCCCATTTTCTCTCAGTTTGAGATTTAGCCATGCAGACAGGCTCTTGCCACCAGCAGAACCCCCCCAGCTGAAGCCCTTTCTGGGACCCAGAAGCAGAAGCTAACTGATAGCAAGAAGCCCATCTCTGTTCTCATTGGTAGGGTCTTTCTACCTTTGCTGCTGCCAGTTCCCCTGATCTTCATGGGTTGGCACTTCCATCATTTGACCCACATTTGCACACCCCAAGTTCCTCACCTGTTTTGCACCTGGGATGATCATGTCAGCAGGCAGAGAAGCAGAGACCACAGGTTCTCCAAGGGTTACAGCTGAGGCGTCGAGATGACCTCATGAGATCGAGGCACTGGTCTCCTACAACAAGCTGGAGTTTGGAGCGTGTGGATGAACTGCCTCATAGTCCCAGAGTCGAGTGAATTAACTTAGGCGCATCATTAGTCTCCTAAACATCAGAAAATTTTCCATCAACTTCTAAACACCAGAAACTTTTCCATCAACTTCTAAACACCAGAAACTTTTCCATCAATTTCTAAACACCAGAAACTTTTCCATCAATTTAATGCAGTTTGCTTTGGGTCCTCGGGTCTGAGCTGTGTGGGAAACACTGGTTGATAGTCTGGCCTCGGTTTTTCCAACTCTTACCTTTCAAGAGATCTGAGCCCTGGAGACCTTTGCAGCTTCCTGAGACACTCAGGAGGACCTCTCCTTGGTCCTGTTTAGTTTCCTGGGGCCACATGGGAACAAGGAGAAAGACTTGGGTAGAAACCCAGACTCGTTACCATCTAAAGATGCTTAATTTCCAAGATATGAATCGATTTTCCACAAACCCGTCTACCCAGGGTACTCAAAACTAGTGCATTTCGTCTCTGGGATAGGACTGAACACTGATACCTTGGCGAGGGGTAGGGAGAAGGATTTGCTGCCAGGAAAATGACCAAAACTTTCATTTGGTGTTAAGTGTATCCAGAGAGCTTGACAGGTGCCTGAGATAGGGTGGTCAGGTCCCTCTTGGAGGAGGTAACACTTGCGTTAATGGAGGAGAAGGAGCTAGCAAGGAAGATTTCAAACACAGGGCAGCACGTGCAAAGGCCCTGGGGCAGCAAAGAGCTTGGGAAATGCTGTTCTCTTCATTACCGGGCAGCACTCCCTGCTAGTCTTCCTTTCCTGTAACTGTGAATAGAACATGAATGATATGCAGTCACTGTCTCATAAACCAACTCCTCTCACCTGAGTGTGTGCCTGGAGCATTGCATTAAAGGGCTGAGGGCATTTGGACTCAGCACCAATGAGTGCTGCCGCCCATCCATTAGGAACATGGGCTGAGGCTGTGAAGCTGGCGCAGGGGTATGCAGGCCCCTTGGGGTGGAGTGCACCTCCCCTAACTCACGTGCGTGCCTGTGAGGGAGAGTGCGCCACCTCTGCAGCCAAGTCTCTGGGTCTCAGAGTTAAGGTCAAGTCTACTTGGACTTCCCTTGGACTTCACCACTGCAGACACCCCTTGCAGACGTAGCTGTGTTTCCTGCTGGGACACGTGTCCTGCAAGGGACACGTTTCTCGCATGCTACGTGGTGTTTGGAACCTTTCCCAGTGGTGGTCTAACGTCAGATTTGTTAAAACTCTACCTGTTTGAAAACTAGTGTCACTATTTCTCCCCTTATTTTTTATCAAGCTCAATATTCAAATGTGTCCAGCAACTTGCAAGTCATTTTCATTTTATGTACTCGTCACAAGCGCTGGGAGCTTCCATTTCTCCCTGTTCCTCTACAGAAGGTTGCCAGGCCTGCTGGGCAGAGTTCTTGAATAAAGCCACAGCCCCATGTTCTCCACACAAAGCCACACGTCCAGATTCTCCTAGTTATGGGTGGTCATTTGACCTCCAGCTGCCCCGGAGAAGCGCCCACCTGCAGAGCAGCTTTTTTTTTTTTTTTCAAGAGAGTTATATGGGAGGATGACTGGACATCCATTCTAGCATTGTTTGTGATCATTTGTTTACGCTTTAAACAAATGCACAAATTGCAGCTGCTTCCAAGTGATTTGACGAGCCAAAGGCAAAGTTCCTTGCCGAAAAATTCCCTTTCACAATGAACCACAAGTTATCCCCATGTGTAGGCTTAGTGTGAGAAGGGAGAAAGGAAGTTGGGTGGTTTTTATGACACGTCAGATGGTGAAATGAAACAGAATGGCCGTTTCAGTACATGAACGGAGAGTTCCTCAGGGGACTTCTTTGCATCTGAAGAAATAGATAACGAGGACGTGTGTGTGCTGTCGCGGCCGAGGCACAAAGGTCCAGCGCATCCACACCACAGGGCAGAACTGACCTTGGTCTCTACCACGGAGGGAGGACGGCCAGTCCCACTGCAGTGTGAAGCGAGGCTCACACGACTCCACTGTCCACAAATACAGTCACCGAAGTTAAGGTCTCTCCAGAGACCAGCTTATCTTCTGTTTTGGGAGAGAGATCGGAATCCATTTTATTTCTGGGAACATTTAATAAAGATGATACCCTAGTTTCTACCCACCTTTCCTTTTCTGGTTATTATGGCCACAATTTTTGGAAAACCATTTGTCCTAACAGATGTGTAATGTAGGTTTTCTTAAAACCAGCAGTCATGGGAAGAATCATACCAAAACCTGTGCGTGTGACGCCACGGAGAACAAAAACCTCTGGTGGGGGAAGGAGAAAGCCTAAGGCGGTGGGGAGAATCTTTAATCCACCCAAATTCCAGATTTGAGTCTAGGCTTTTGAGCGCATAACTTGAGCATGTTTTTTAATGCCCAGTTTCTTGGTCTGTACACTAGAAATAATAATAATCACCTCTGAGGCTGATGAAAGCAGCAGTTACGCACATGAAAAGCCATGGCCCGCAGAGGTCCTCCATGAGTGACCACTGCATCTCAGCGTGTCCCTGTTTCCTCTCTTTCAGAAATGTTTGACCTAGAAACAAATGAACATGTCAAGAAGGCCATAAATGACCGACAGATGCCTAAAGTGGAATACAGGGACATTGAGATTGATGATTACAGTAAGTACTACGTTTTTCCCCTCTAAAAAGAAAGAAAAAGAAAAAGAAAACGTGAGCTGTGACACAGTGCAGTCATCAGCAGCAGGTGCCGTGCAAGGAAGGCTCCCCAAGCACGGGGGTGTATCTTTGCCCCTCAGCTCCTCTGGCATGGAGTGTCTTGTCAAAACCAAAAAAAGCAGGGCACAGGATCTCTCTCCCTGAGAGGCTGACAGTTGCTTCAAAGCAAGACCACCGACTCCAACGCTCTCCTTCTTTGGTGACCGTGTCAAGACACCGTCCAGAAAAACCTCTTCCCTCTGGAAATTCCCTTTCTGTGCCATCTGAAGTCCTTCCTGCCTCACCAGCTGGTGGATTATGGGCTGATGAGGGGCGTCCTTGCAGCCAGGGTTTACGTGAGGAGGTTTGAGTGCTATTACTCCCTAGGAAATGCTTCTCACTCTGCCTTTCTCTGCCTGTGCCCTTCTTTCCTTGAACTGTCCCTCCAGTCATTCGGTAAGTTCTCCTGGGCACTAACTCTGTGCTAGGTGTTGCTAAGCACTAAACACCCCAGAGCATTAGCTGGACCTGGACTCACAGCTCCAGGAGGGAGGCAGAGCCTCGGAGCCTCAACTCCCACCTCCGCACAGATGGCTCCCAAGTCACCCGGCTGGCCCCGTGTCCTCACTGCCCACCAGGTCGTTACTCTTGGAAACCCAAGTGTAAAATGCCCACAGCAGATTTCACTGTCTTCCCCCAGAACTCTGTCCCCCTCCAGACTTCCCCACCTCTATGCATAGCAGCCTTTTGGTGGTAGGTTGGTGTCGAATAACTGAGACTTCAAACCTTGAAGCTGTCTTTGAGTCATTCATGCAGACACCACTTACCCATCACCTCTGAGGCTGTAAACGGGTTTCCCTCCTGTGCAAACTCCGACTGACTGATAGTAACTGCAGGAGCTCTTTGTTGAAAGGGAAGGTTTCCAGAGCTCGGGGGAAAGCATGTTGAGGCTGATAAGTAACACTGAGCTGAAAGGGCAGGGGGAGGAGCCACACACCTTGCGTTTGCCACCCCTAGACCGTCTCTGGAACCTCTTTGTCTGCCCTTCCCTGACACGAGACAGCGGCGTGTCGCCTGGAGCCTAGGGTATTCGCTGGCAGCCCCCTTGTGCTCAGCAGCTTAGAGGAGACACAATCACCTAACAGACTCAGCTCCCAAGAGCAGGTACCAAGGCTCACCCCACGAAACAAAAACAGGTCCCCCAAACAGTACGTGCTGCAAAGCTGCATTGCGTAGAGCAGAAAGTAAATAGCACGAGAGTTCAGAGAAGAGCATGAGACTGGGCTGGGGACATGTGGGAATGCTCATGGAACGTGGGACTTGAACATGGTCTCTAGAGTCAGCATCAGGTGGGCTCACAAGAGGAGACCGTGCAATCCAGAGAAGAGGGCAACGTGAGGGGTCTTAGGCAAGGGCAAGTGCAGTGCAGTGTGACTGGGTCTGGAGGCTGCCCTGGAGTCCCAGCCTGCAGGACAGCCCAGGTGTGGGCCCTGCACAGGGACCCTCGCTCGCCTGTGCTCACCACGCCCTCCCTGCAGCCCACCACAGGTCCGGGCCAAAAACTTCTGGCCCTGCCATTTGGCCACAGGAAGCTATGCTCTATCACAACTTTTCTGGACATTGCATTCACCTCTGAAAGTCAGAACATTCTGGAATTTTGATGCACTTCAGATCCGCTCCTGCCCCCACCCCCACCCCTGCCCCCAACACATTCACATGTCCAAAGGCTGTCTCTCTTAAAATACCCTGAAGGTGACCACGCCAGGGAAGGGGGCATGAAGGAAATGAGTAGGGAATACTCTAGGAGAAAGAATAATTTTGTGTGTGTCTGTGCGTGAGACAGAGTCTCACTCTGTCCCCCAGGCTGGAATGCGGTGGTACGATCTTGGGTTACTGCAGCCTTGACCTCCCGAGCTCAAGTGATCCTCCCACCTCAGCCTCCTGAGTAGCTGGGACCACAGGCAAGCCACATGCCCAACTAATTCTTTTTTTTTTTTTTTTCGTAGAGACAGGGTCTTACTATGTTGCCCAAACTGGTCTTGAACTACTGGGCTCAAGCAATCCTGCCTCAGTCCCCCAAAGTGCCAGGATTACAGGTGTCAGCCATCATGCCCAGCCTAGAGGAGGAAGAAGAGAAATTCAAGAAAACCATAAACAAGGGCTGGGCATGGTGGCTTATGCCTGGATTCCCATTACTTTGGGAAGCTGAGGAGGGCAGATCACTTGAGGTCAGGAGTTCAAGACAAGCCTGGCCAACATGGTAAAACCCCATCTCTACAAAAAATACAAAAATTAGCCAGGCGTGATGGCATGTGCCTGTAGTCCCAGTTACTTGGGAGGCTGAGGCACGAGAATCACTTGAACCTAGAAGGCAGAGGTTGCAGTGAGCCAAGATCGCGCCACTGCACTCCAGCCTTGGCAATAAAGTGAGACTTTGTGTCAAAAAACAAAAAAAAAAACAAACAAACAAAAAATGGAGGCTGTGACAAGCTGCTTTGGTCAAGAAATGTGTGTATTGGCCAGTCACAGTGGCTCACACCTGTAATCCCAGCACTTTGGGAGGCCGAGGCATGCGGATCACTTGAGGTCAGGAGTTCAAGACCAGCCTGGCCAACATGGTGAAACTCTGTCTCTACTAAAAATACAAAAGTTAGCTGGGTGTGGTGGTGCACACTTGTAATCCCAGCTACTCCAGAGGCTGAGGCAGGAGAATCACTTGAACCCAGGAGGCAGAGGTTGCAGTGAGCCGAGATCGCACCACTGTACTCCAGCATGGGTGACAGAATGAGACTCCATCTCAAAAAAAAAAAAAAAAAAAAAATGTATGTGTTATCCCAGCCCAATGGAGAGACCATTGCCCCGGCATGTCACTGAAGCTCCTCTGTTCTCAGCTCGAGGCTCCTCCGCAGCCTTGGCGGCCAGGCTGTCACCCTGGCAAGATCCCTTTCTGAGCTCCTTAGGCCTGGCCTCCTCCTCCTCCAGCCCACTCTACCCATTGCTGTCCCAGTAACGCTTCCCAAGCCTGCAGCACTGGTGTGTGACTGTCATCCCTTCCTCTTAGGAAATGCAGAAAAGACCATTCGAAGCACAAAGCCAGCTTTCCCACCCTTGCCACACACTCTGTCCAGCAGGGGGGTTCCTTAAAAGGTAGGTGGGTACAGATGCCAGGAGAGGATGTGGGGCGCCTGTATGAGCCCGGCATCAGGAAGACCCCCTTAGGGATCACAAGAAATCTGAAAGATGTCAGCCCTACAGACCTGACTTGGTTTTGTTTTTTCACTTTATGCTACCAGAGGCTAATACTTTTCTTTATTTTATTTTATTTTTTATTTTTTAGAAAAGTAGGACATCTTCCAGAAGGGCTCCCCTGAAATGTTTTCAGCCAGTCAGAACACGGTTTCCAAGGTCTGCCCTTGGGCTTATCAGTGGCAGGGAGCAGCCCAGACCATGTTTTATGGAATTTAAATGATGAAGTCCAAGGCCTGCCTCTCAGCCAGTCCCTGGGCCATTGAGCCAATTTGCAAGCCATTAACATTCAGCCCGAATCAGTAATGAGACGCCAGGTCAGAGCTGGCTGCCCAGCCAGCCGCCCAAGCCTGCAGTGTATCTGTGTAGTAATTGTATTGAAAAGCCGCTAATTCCAATTTAATTGCTGTGCCTTTGGTAATCTGGGTCGTAGTTAACATCAATAAATAAATTCAACTTGGATGGGAAGATTTGTTGGAAGGTAGGGGCACAGAAGAAATTGGTGAGGCAGGTTTTTGAGGTTTGGTTCCTACCCACTCTCCCTCACCCACTGGATTTCATGCTGCTGAGGACCAGATCCAGTGACCTTGGTAGCCACGGGATCCAATGGGCTGTACCATCCTTCCCTGACTTCCCCTAGCTGTGGCTGCAGCAGAGCCAGAGCCACCCAGCACAAACCTGCCAACAGCAAGACCCACAGATCCACCTGGCTCTGCACAGAGGCACTGCCATGGGCCAGCACCCTCTCCCCTCTAGGCGGCCCCCTGTCTCCCCTGACCCTCTGTCTCTTCCTCTCCCTGCCTCCCTGCTCCCAAATATCCATCCCCAGCATCCCCGATCAGATGCTGAGAGATGCTTTTGTTGCTGCAGGCAGCCCTCCTGCTCTCAGGGCACCATATTTCCCTGCCTGAAATTCTGCTGCTAGCGAGTGCCCAGGCCATCGAGTCTTCCGTGCATTCGGTGCACTCCCATATGCAAGACTGAATGGAAGCTTCAGAGAAATGAAGCTTCACACAGGTTGGGTGACTTGCCCAAGGCCACGCAGCAGGCCAGAGTCCTCAGGATGAAAACCCTGGGCCAGTCTCTGTCTGTGGGCTTCCCCTCAGGCCCCACCCAGAGCACCCTCACCCCCACGGTCACCCAAGGGCATGCCCGATACCCCGTGGCCAGCGTTGCCCCCTAACCCGTGCTGTGCTCTGCTTCTCCCCAGACCTGCCCATGCAGATCCTGAAGCCAGCAACCTTCACCGACACCACCCACTACCCTCTGCTCCTGGTGGTGTAAGTATCGTCACATCTGTCTTTCCCTGGTGCTCGCTCTGGGGCTCCGTGACACCCATGATAAAGGAATATTGAACTCTTAAGAAAAGATAAGCAGGAGAAATGATATTGTTGCAAACTGAAAACATAAGATCGTTTAGCCCAATGTCAGGTTCTTTAGGACTCTTGGAGACACCCAGAGGTTAAAGGAAAGTGGGTGCTGTGTACCCACCGCCTCTCCCCAGGCTGCCTCAGGTACTGTGACCATAAAGTGAGGCTGCTGGGATCATCGTAGTGGCATTTTGCATGACAGGCTCACCGGAGGCTGGCAGGGGACAGGTCCCAAGACACAGAGACACAAGATGGCTGGAGCCTGGGATCCGCACCCTGAGCCCGTGGGTCTCACTGGCTGGCATTTCTGGCCACTGCCCTGAATGCCCTTTTTTCACCAGAAAAGAATTTTTCCAGCTCTTTCTTATATTCATTAATAAAGCCTCTGGTTTGGGTTTTGAGAACAACTTTTTGTGCTCTGTAAATGCCTTGAAGGTGTTGGGTCTGATTAGGGAACTCAGTGCTAGGAGCCGGCCCAGTGCCCTGTGCATAGGTTCAAATGTTGCCTGACAGCCCTGAGTCTAGGTGATGTCCACGTGCTGACACCGCACGGGGAGGCAGTGCAGAGGGGGCCACCTGGACCGTTGAGCAAATGCCCCAATGCACCTCCTGGTCTGTCCTTTCAAGACCACGGAGCAGGAGAAACTCCTGCGCCCCTTGTAGCCTGGGAGAGCCAGCTGAAGCAGAGGCCTGTGCTGGGCTGTGTTAGGGATGCCAGTGCAATGACCCCCTGAGTAAATGCTGGCACCTGATGGAGCTCTGATTAACCCTGGTGTCTTGCCCTGCTCCCTTCCTGAGGGCTGAGTCCCTAAATAGCAAAAAGATTCCATTATAGAAACGCCCCAGGGCACAGATTCCAATAGCTGATTCCGTTTTGCAATTAACCCACTTTCCTTAATATCTGGACTGCTTTCACACTTTCCCAGCAGCCACGCATGCACACTCACCCACATGCAGACACACGCACCCACACACAGGCACGCGCACATGCACACACACCCTCACATGCACACATGCACCTGCATACATAAACACACACACATATGCATACCCACATGCACACACACCCACAGGCACACACATGCACACACACGCACCCACACACACAGGCACACACACATGCACACACCCACATGTGCACACATGCATGCACACACATGCATCCACACACGCACCTGCATAAACACACACATGCATACCCACATGCACACACACCCACAGGCACACACATGCACACACACGCACCCACACACATAGGCACACACATGCACACATCCACATGTGCACACATGCACACACAGAGATGTACACACACACACGTGCACACACACCTGCATGCATAAGCACACACATGCATACCCACATGCACACATACACACACCCACATACACACACATACGTGTGCATACGCATCCACATGCAGCACACACGCACACCCATATGCACATGTATGTGTATACACACATGCACACATGCACACATCTATACACACCCACACCCACACACCCACACACCCCACACATGTGCACACACACCACACACGTTTCCTGCCTCCTTTCTCTTACTAAACCAGATTTTCCCCACTTTCTCCAGGATGCTAACAACTTCCAAACCAGCTTTCTTCCCCTGCACACTGGTTTCTTCAGTGATCTTAAAGGAAATCCCCAAAAGCTTTTCAGTTTACAAAACAATTCACTTTCCCTTCAGAGGTAAAAGTGGTCGTGCCCGGTGGAGACAGCTGAGCTCTGCTGAGCTCGGACGGGACCGGCCAGGCAACCCCACCCCCTGGGTGCACACTCACTCTGGCCTTGCTAGCTTGCCTTGGAGGCTGTGTCTTTTTGTTTGTTTCTCGCTGTGACATCAAATGTGATAGCAAGGAGATCTGGAGTCCCTGAGCCCCTGCTTCAGATTAAAAAAATCCAAAAGAAAACAAATGCACACTCGACATAGAGCAGCGCCATGACTCACCAGGACCCTAAGCATGCGGCACTCCAGCGCGCCGCTCCTGGCCCGCTCCTCCTGCCCCCCGCCCCACTCCTCAGCCCTTGGCGGACAGCTGGGAGAGTGCCGGTGGTCGAAGCAGTCACCTGGCTGGAGCCACTCTCAGGAGGGGCACTGCTCCCTGCTGCTCCAGGGAGGCAGGCTGGACCTGGGGCCGACTTTCTCTCCTGTCCATCTTTTTCCCGGCAAGAGGGAAAATCACTTAAAAACTTCCCCACACCTTAAGTATGCTGGCCAATGAGGAACAACCAGTCCTGCATAGAAAATGGCCCTGTTCCCAGCCTGGGCAACATAGCAAGACCCCATCTCTACAGATTAACAGATTTTTCTTTTAATTAGCCAGGCATGGTGGCACATGCCTGTGGTCTCAGCTATTTGGAAGGCAAAAGTGGGAGGATTGCTTGAGCCCCAGAGGCCAAGGCTGCAGTGAACCAAGATTGTGCCACTGCACTCCAGCCTGGCCGACAGAGTGAGACCCTGTCTCAAACAAAAGAAAAAAAAGAAGAAAAGAAAAGAAAGAGAGAGAGAGAAGGAAAGAAGGAGGGGAGGGAGGGAGGAAGGGAGGGAACAGCCCTGTTTGAGGAAAAAGAAAACAGCCCTGTTTGTGGCACTGGTCGAATCCCATGGTCCGAATGCCCCACCATGGATGCCTTTCAGCCAGCAGTGCTGGGCTCGCAAATGAAGAGCTGGGAGGAGAGCACAGTGGGAGCCGCCAGCCCAGGTCGGAGGCCACACTGCCCAGAGCCAATGGCTCCTTGACTCCCAAGGAGAGGGAGGGAGAAAGGCCACCCATATGGCGGGTTTGCTGTTACTTCCGACTTAACAAGAGACAGACCACGTCTTCAAGCCAGGGATGTGGCTAGAGTCAGCGCGGCCTTGTCACTTGTGATGGGTACTGAGGGGCACAGCCTGGGACATCTAGAACCCAGGAAAGAGAAACCTTCTTGCCGTGTAGGGAAAGTCCCCACAGGGAGACGGTGGGAGGATTTGTATTGTTTCCCTCACCAAATAGATGCTTTTTGGTGGCTGTCCCAGACAGCGCCGGTGTGTGTAGGGATGGCCCTGGGTGCCCTAGGCTCTTGGAGGTCTCCTCTTCCTCCTCACTTTATGGGGTGTGGATAACACCTGGCTCACCTGCCCGGGGCAGCAGAATCTGGGGTATGGAGTTGAGCGTGTGGCAGCCGGGTCACGGGTAAAATCCCTTACGGGGGTCATCTGACGTGGCAGCTGCTAGACCAGCCGCCACCCACCACGCAGCAGGCCTGCTGAGCCCGGGATTCTCTTTCCAGGGATGGCACCCCGGGCAGCCAGAGTGTGGCTGAGAAGTTTGAGGTGGGCTGGGAGACGGTGATGGTGAGCAGCCACGGCGCGGTGGTGGTAAAGTGTGACGGCCGTGGCAGCGGCTTCCAAGGGACCAAGCTCCTGCACGAAGTGAGACGGCGGCTGGGCTTGCTGGAGGAGAAGGACCAGATGGAGGCCGTGCGGTGAGCACCCGCCCAGGAAGCAGGAGAGGCCGGGAGGGGACGGGGCTCCTCATGGGGGCAGCGCCGCAGTCACAGTGCGGGAATGCTTTTTCTCCATGCACACATTTTGCATGCAATTTGCTCTTACCTAAAATCTCTTGGCCATTCCAAAGAAGTTTCAAAGGAAACTTAGGAATCTTCTCCTAGGGACATTTATAACTAGTTTTCCCACTGCAGGGTAGATTGTTGAGTTGACTAAAACAAGGGGATAGAAATTGCCGGTTGGGTTGGCTTGGCTTTTCTGCGCTGTGGTCACTGACCCGGGCCAGTGTCCATGCATGTCTTTGCCATTTATCCCAAGGGGAGGAGAGAAGAGATCAGGAAGGAAGGACAGAAAAAGAGAAGGAATATGAATGGGGCTGGATCCGTGGAAATGGGTCACCCTCGTTACTGAGAGCAGGACCTCCATGCACATCCAGGTGGGGCCAGAATGCCCTCCCCGGCTCTGAGGAAGGGCAGGCTTTTGTTCTGTCATTCCTGTGCATCCCTATCACTGACTCAGCAAGAGCAACCGACATCACAGAAACAAAAGGAGGCTTAGCACCAAGGGGCAGATGCTCCAAATGACTTATTGAATCTTATTATTGCACTGGAAATAAAAAAAGACATCAAGACACTGCACCAGGCTGCAGCTGGCCTTCAGGCTCATTTTGTAGAAGAGTTTTCACAGTCTGATGGCACAGAGGACTGCAGCACTTACTCTAACTTCACCCCTTAGAGATGCTGCAGGAACAACTCAACGGACTGTGGACTTGGGTTCTGAGAATGACAAGAAGGCAGGGAGAAGCGCATCTACCAGGGACCCCCGCCGCGACCACGATCATCACCGTTATGGGCAGGGGAGCGTGAGGCTGGGCCCGGGCACACAAGGAGGGTGGAGCACAGAGCCCAGCTCAGTACATGTTTATTGACTGGAGGATGATAGGAAACCTGGCATCTCTGTACCTATTATACCAGGGTGCTTTGTGTGTTTGGAAATTTTTACTCAACTGACTTTGAAAACATTTCTCCTCATTTTGAAAAAGATTGACGGCCTCTGGTATGTACTCAGTGAATGGTCTTTCAATGGAAAACAATGAGCGTGTGAATGAATGGCCCCGCTCCTCCTCCAGGGAGCTATGAACTGGGTGATGGCAGACAAAGCAATTGCTTCAGAAACCCGTGTTGCAGGTGGGAAATACAGAGCGGGAGAGCTCTCAGGACACAGATACTCAGGGAAGGAGTGTCTGCCAGGATGCCTTTGCCTGGAAGTCAATGACTACAACAACACATGTGCACGTGCGCACACACACACACACACACACACACACACCCCTCAAATAAGGAACTATATTGGCTACAAAAGACACAGGGATGCCAGGTCTCAAGGTTGATGAATCCAGACACCAACAATGTCACCAAAGACCCAGACTCTCTCCGTCTCTCCGCCCAGCCAGCCATGATGGTCTCATCCTAAGCCGAGCCCTCAGTCAGGGGGTGGCCCTCAGTAGCACCTGGCTCCATGCTTCGTCATCTACCTCCAGCAGGTTGGGGAGGAAACCACTTTTAGAAACTTCCAGAAAGGAAAGGAAAGTCTCCCCAGAAGCAGACAGCAAACCTCTCCTTCCATCTCCCTGGCCCTCCCCTGCCCATTCCAGAACCTGCCACCAGTGAGACAGGTGCAGGCAGCCCCCCAGAGACCAAGTGGGTCCGTCTGACACCAGTGTGGGGCCAGCCCCTGAGCAGAGGACGTGGGGTGACAAGGGAACGCTGGGGTTCAGTGTGGAAGGAGGATGGGTGGGTGGCTGCTGGGTCAGCAGTGGGCAGTGCCAGCCACAGAGGACTCACTCCCAGGACACAGAAGCCGGCCCAGGCTGCGCTCTGGAGTAGAGTGGGCCTGGCTTCCTGAGTGGGGGCACGAGGGCTCTCCTGGCTTCCCGGACCTCCTCCTTTGGGTCTTTTCCATTTGTGTGTGGCTTCCCCTGCCATCTCCTGCTCTTTCCTCACCCCACCTGCTCTATCTCCTCCCAGGGAGGTTTGGAAGCCCGGGGCCTCCCCGCCATCAAGTGCAGGCCCAGGGGAAGGTCGCAGCACCCTCAGGCTCCCCTTCGACACTTGGCTCTGCCTGGCATCTTTCCCAAAGAGCACAGGAGTTAGAGGACAAAGGTGTTTCACACACACACACGTCGTGCCCTAAAAAGAAGGAATGGGCCCAACCATCTGTTCCAAAACAAGGCAGAACCTGTTCTGGAAAAAGTCAATAATGCCAACTCCTAAACCACCGAAGCTCAAAGAATGGGAGCGTGTGGACAACGGCAAAGCTTAGAGCCGTTGCCAAAGCACAGACTTTCTTAGGAAGCTGATGCCCAATGGCGCCAAGCCATAGAAAGCCTCCCTCAGCTCTCCCTAGGAACGAGGTCTGCATTTTCATTCATCAGAAAGAAATAGCCCAATTTGATCAGAACCCTAAAATCAGGAGCCTGACTCCTCCCACTCCCACAGTTCCCCCGTCCACCACCACCATATCCTCACCGAGGAGCCCACAGGGCCAGCCTCCCACGAGCAGCTGAGATGAGCTGTGGAAGGGAGCTCGTCCCACCCCTGTGGAAGGCAGCGGGCAGCTGTGTAAACCCGACTAGGGCCGGTGGGCTCCTGTCTCCTAGAGACAGGTTGTCTCTGGGCTCAACTTGGGATTTTCTTCACGATTTTTTCTTTTGGGTCCTATGTGCTCATGTGTACACACACAGACACCCTGGGCCATGTGCTAAGGAGCAGCAGAAATGCCTCATTTTTATTTATTCATTTGTTCACGTAGCTAGTGGAGGAAGCCAAAATAGTTATCCCCAAAATATTGAGACCTGCTAAGTGAAAGACACTGAAAACGCAGGGACTCTCTGCCTCTGCCCCTGTTTGCCAGGCGCCAGGACATCCATCCTTCCTTCCTGGGGACGGCACCTGCTCATCAGCCCAGAGAGGGCCCCAGCCATTGCCAGGGACTCTGGGGGCAGATTGCACTGCCTTCTCACACGTTCCCTCCTTTTAAAAGACTGGAGGCCGGGCACGGTGGCTCACGCCTGTAATCCCAGCACTTTGGGAGGCCCAGGTGGGCTGATCACCTGAGGCCAGGAGTTCAATCAAGACCAGCTGGCCAACACGGTGAAACCCCGTCTCTATTAAAAACACAAAAATCAGCCAGGTGTAATCCCAGCTACTCAGGAGGTTGAGGCAGGAGAATCGCTTGAACCTGGGAGGCAGAGGTTGCGGTGAGCCACGATCGCGCCACTGCACTCCAGCCTGGGCAATGAGCCAAACTCCATCTCAAAAAGAAAACCATAAATAAATAAAAGACTGGAGCTGCTCTCTCCTTTGCCTGGTCACTATGCTGAGAGTTATGTCTCTTTGTTAAAATACTGTGTAAACAGGGCCCCTAAGCCACTGCCTTGAGAGGCACTGGAACTGAGGCCCCCGCCACGTGGAGGGCACAGCGCACGCCAGGAAATCTCTTCTGGTTTGCCTCTTGTTCATCTGACTTTCATTTTCAGGATAGTGACAGTGTCTCGACCAGGAGCTCATAAGGGTTGAGAAAAGAAATTATATTTTCTCCTCTTTACTAGAAAATGTCTAAAAATATCTCTAACTCCACACTTGACATTATGGCTTGGCTTGAGGTAAAATCCAGACAGACAATAATTTCCATCTAACAAGCAACAAGCCCACAGCCTGCAGGTGTCCTGCTGCTGGTTGAGGTCCAGAAACTGGAAGGACCCCAGCCACTTCGTGGGGGAAGCAGAAGACCACAGTGCGGGGCAAGGTCCCAGCAAGGGTGAGGCAGGGACCCAGGCAGCACTGGCCCAGAGCACCAAGCGGCTGCTGCCAAGGCTGGGCCGTAGCAGGAAGCTCATGGGAAGAATCCCTCTGTGGCCAAACAGGTACAAGACAGGGGCCTCCTCCCAGGAATTGGGAACAGAAGGCTGTGCAGGTGGGATGGGGTCTCACTGGCTTGACTCTGAGCCCAGAAGCATAGAACCAGAGCTCCACAGATTCCTGCCGACCCCTAAGGCTCATCCCAGAGCCCGCATGCTTGGAGTCACAGGCTCTGGGTGGGGGCCCAATAGCAGCAGATGGACCCCATGCAACAGGGGCTGCGTCTCCCAGAAGGGGCTCTGCGGCTGTGGATTAACGGCTCGCGGTGGAGAAGCTTTTATACCTGGAAGTGCTACAGAGTTATTGCAAGGGTGCTTTGAGGTTTTAACGTGAACATGCTGACTTGGCACTAAATAAATAAAAGCAATAAATAATTATATTGGAATGCTAAGGTTGCTTTTTATTTGAAGAGGGGTTTTCATCCTTGAAATGGATGGAAAACATGGCTCTGGGCTACAAGAAGACAAAGTGCCAGCAGGATGTGCACTGAACCCTCTCTCCCCTCCTCAACCTCACAGGACGATGCTGAAGGAGCAGTACATTGACAGGACGCGCGTGGCCGTGTTCGGGAAGGTGAGTCTGCGCCACCCTGGTCTGAATACCCCTCAGTTCCAGTGTGGCCTGCACCATTACCCACGTCTAATCCTGATTTATTGAGAACGTCTGTGGTCTGCTGGTGAGCAAGTAATTTTTTAAAATCAAGAGCCTGGGTGCTTAGTGATTCCAGCCGTGGGAGGTTTCATTTGATCAGCTCATTTTTCTAAGTTTCTTTTTACATTATCTGGAAGGAAAGAGAAGGGAAGCCAAGTCCCCGCAGGAGAGCTCTAATACATTCCTAATGACTTTTCTCCCATCCATCTGCTGTAGCTCTTGGCATGGTAGCCAGGAAAGACGGGAAGCAGAATCTATTTCTGGATAACTTGATGTGGAGTAACAACGTTAATTACCATGTCTACTTAGACGGAAGCACAGGTGTGGGGAGGGTCGCGCAGTGAAGTGAACTCTCAAACCAGAGCCGCTCCCATCTGGTGGCCCTTGTCAGAAGGCTGTAGCCTGGGACAGCTCAGCTGTAGCTGAGGCCCACGGTTTGGAGTTAGGTCCCTGCACCGCCACCTACTATGGCCCTGGTACATGGCCCCTCATTCTCCTTAGCCTAGACCTGAGGCCTCTTGATCTCAAGAAGGCCAGCACACAGATGGGTCGGTATAGACCCATCTTCCCTCTGAGAGTGACCCTCAGCACAGGCCCTGCAGAGGAGGCCTTGCTGTGACAACCCCACAGGTGAAGGCTTGGACAAGTAATCAGCACAGTGCCTCTTACGTCATCGCCTCCAAAACCTCAGAGCCCAGCATGCACTGGAGACCCGGCCCTGCCCTGTGGGCTGCTCCCGGAAGCAGGGGATGCAGGATCCCTCCCATCACCTCCTCCTTACCTGCTGGAGGTGAAGCGGTCAGGAGGAGGGCCAGCGGCTTCTCTCCTTGTTCAGAGCCCGGGCACAGAGCCCTAGAGGTGCATTCCAGGTGCCTAGATGTCCACTCACTGCCTGTGAGGCCCGAAGCCACTGGGTCATTGGTAGGTGTAACTTGGGTGTCAATAGCCATCACCTCTCCCCACCCTCATGGAAGTGACTTCCCAGCAGACTGGCAGCTGAAAGGCAGGGAGCCTGGGCCGTGGTCAGTCTTTTCCAGTCGTCACTGTGCCCCAAATGCACATGGATGCCACTCCTGAGGGCCTGGCCTCCTTCCTGTGCCTTGCATATAGTCCATCCACTCAGAGCCTTTCATAGTTCACTTCTGGACACAGAGAGGCTTTCTCAACAGGCAGCTCGTCCAGAAGCACAGGCAGCCGAGGTGCCAAAGGGAAAGGGGACCCTGTGCACCTGTCAGAGCACAACTGATGCACCCCCACACGCTGTACCCCCGCACTCAGCTCCGCCGAGGACATCTGTCTGAGCTCCGTGCTGGGGATCTTTCCTTTGCCATTCTGCCCAGTGGATCCCGGGCGTCTTTCCAGAGCATAAGCATCTCTGTTTTGTTTTAACAAGCCTTAGATAGAGGTCCGTAGATCCCACAATGGTATTTCTCCTCTGAAGAATAAAGTGTCAATCCTTTTAGTGGCTTAGCATGTTGTGGCCTGTCCATTCTGTTTCCTCCTCGCATGTGCCCCAGTGATCTGGCTGCAGCCTTTGTCAGGCATCGCGGGACCTGGGACACAGAGCCCAGGGGAGCAGCAGCCACCCTGCACCCAGAGGTGACCTGGAGAGCAAGGGGGCACCTGTGCATTATGTTCTGCAGTTTCCCCCCCGACACCGAAAATCCCCCCTGCAGAAGATTGCCTGTCTCTCATTTAAACCAGAGCAGGCCGCGTGGCCCTGCAGGAAAATGAGATTTAAAGAAAACGAAGAATGACAAGTAAGGACGTGTGGAGTTCACTGACAATAAATATTATTTGTCAGAAAATGAAAATATTCTTTCATTGTCATTAGACAAGGTGCCTCTGCCCTATTAAGGGAACACACCGGAACGATCGTACAGGTCATAAATGGTTGATCTTGGGGGAGTTTGGCATGACCTGCGCTTCACGGTCTCAGTCAGGTACCTGGGTTCTCTACACTCCATGCTCCCACCAACACGCATGCTCACAGACTCACATACACATGGATGCTCACCCATACACATGCTCACACACACATGCTCACCCATACACCTGCTCACACACATGCTCACCCATACACCTGCTCACACACATGCTCACCCATAAACATGCTCACACACACATGCTCATACATGTTTACCCATACACATGCTCACACACACGATTACATACACCTGCTCACACATACACGATTACATACACCTGCTCACACACACACACATGCTCACAAATTACATACACATGCTCACACATACACATACATGCTCACAAACACGATTACATACACCTGCTCACACAATTACCTACACCTACTCACACACACATATGCTCACACAATTACATACACCTGCTCACCCATACACACACATGCTCACATGATTACATACACATGCTCCCACATACATGCTCACGCTCACGATTACATACACATGCTCACACACATGCTCGCCTATACACATGCTCACACACGCTCACACACATACACACGATTACATACACATGCGCACATACACGATTACATACACATGCTCACACATACACACATGTTCACACAGGCTCATACACATGCTCTTACACATACATGCTCACACATACACGCTCACACACAGGCACACATGATCACACATACACAGGTTTGCACAAGTTTACACACATACTCATACACACATGATCACACAGGCATACACACATGCTCACATATGCACACGCTCTCACATACATGTATAGGCACACACAGGATTACACATGCTCACACGTGCTTATACACATACATACACCCATGCACATGTTCACACGTTTATACACACATATCACACATACACACACCCATATACTCACACACACGCTGCCACATGCTCTGTCTCTCACACATACCTGACAGTTCCGTGCTGTCCCCTGTTTCCCTCGGGGTCTTCCCTTTGGAGGCTGCAGCTCGTCTGAGCATCCAGCCTTGAAGGCACCGAGCAGGCAAGGAGGTAGGGCTTTTCTCTGGGGAGGCCTGCACTGCAGTACGGCTTCCTCATCCCCACCAAGGGCAGGGAAGGGCAGGAGTCTAGGACTTACCTGAATACAGAACACCTGGGAGCGTCTGTCTCGTGTCGGCCTTGTGCTGAGCATGTGCAGACCAGGACTTGCGCCCTAAGCCACTTGTTGGCCCCTCCCTCAGAATCATGTGCAATGGCTTGGGCCTCACCCACAGACAAGGGAGGCGGTAAGAAATGCCGTAAAGAGACGCTGAGCCTGAAGGACAGCACCTTACACCTGTGCAGTCCACACTTGCCTTTCCAATTCGCCGTCGCATTTCATCCTCACGTCCCTTGACACCAAGGCTCAGAAGCAGGGAAGGCGCACATCGCATAATGCTGAGTTGGAAGGGAGTTTGCTTTTCATCTCTTGTTACTGCCCCGTGAACAACTTTCCAAGTGACACATTTTGTAAAAGGAGAGAACTTGCATGGAACTGGCTGCTCTGGGGCTGTCTCCCTGCCCGAGGCTGCTTCATGCTGAGTTACTGCCAGGACTCCTAACTTTCTTCTCTCTGCGCTTTCTCCAGGATTACGGTGGCTACCTGAGCACCTACATCCTCCCAGCAAAGGGAGAAAATCAAGGCCAGACATTCACCTGCGGCTCTGCTCTCTCTCCAATAACAGACTTCAAACTCTATGGTAAATAGCCCTGCAGGACCAAGCGATGGGCCCTGCTCCCGCCCCGCCCCGCCCCACCCCGCCCCGCCCCGCCCCCTGGCTGCGTGGCCCCACAGCCCTCCCTTCAGCACCACCGTCCCTCTAACCACAGGCGCCTCCAGGCCACAGTCACCACCTTGGGCTGATGGAAGAACCCGGGGAAGGAGAGGGAAGGTCTCAGGTGATATGTTTTGAATGAAAGTGGTCAATCCCCTGATGGCTACAAATCACATCCCAATGAAGACCACAAGTTGGAAACAGCTAGTATTCCGCTGGCAGCAGTGGGGGCGAGGAAGCCAGGGTGTGCAGGAGGGGAGCAGGTGCCACAGGCCCTGCCGGGCCGCCCTCCTTCTCTGCTCCCAGAAGAATCCGAGCAGGGCCCTGCCCTGAGTTCTATGCCTGGGCATGGGTATTTGGTGCACAGGTGTTACCAAATAAGGAAGGGATGGTTGGGAGGGAATTGCTACCATAGAGCAATTCAATGAGGTCCACGTGGCTCAGCTCTGCCTTCCTGACTCCCTGGCCATGCAAATGGCACCTGGTCAGCACCTGTCCTCAGAGAATATGGCTCTCCATGGGCACAAGGCAGAGATGGGGTCAGGCTTTCAGGGTGACCTGCTGTGGGGACCAGATGGAGATGAGCCCACCCAGGTGTGGGAACCAGACCTCTGTCCAGGCACAGAAGGGCTTTGCTGTGTTTGGGGGTTCCAGGCTCCTGCATTCTCCTCCTTATGGTCACCCAACCCTTTTTCTCTGAACCTGAGCTCTGTGACCTGAACCCATTTCTTAGAATATACAGAGAGGTCTTTTCTATGGCTCCGAGAACTTGAATTCAGGTCAGGGCTCCGTGGCAGCCAGGCTGTTCCCTCCAGCTGTCTCCACCCTAAGCAGCGCTGGCAAGTGAGGTGGAAATGGAGGGGGCTTCCTGCTGCTGGTCCACTGCAGCCCTGCCAGAGCCTGACATTCCCTGCAGGTTGGAGGAACAAGTCCAGCCCCCATTGCCACACCTAGCCCCAGCCCTGCTGTGCTGGCCGAGCCCTGTAGACACCGCCCAGCAAGGCAGGGACCATGGTGGGCCCAGCAGTCTCCTGGCTGGTGCAGCCAAGTCTCCCAACACCTTCACAGCGGGCTCACTCCAGTGCAAATTTCAACTCATACAGGAACTCTCCTGGTCCAAAATGTGAATCATGTAAGAGGAATCTCCCCTCAGGAATGCAGGTGCCACCTTCAAATTGAGTGAGACTTTCTTAATTCTTTCATCATGCTGTTTCAGATTTGTCTGATTCAAATGCACATAAATCTGAATCAGATTGTCTGATTCAAATGCACACAAAAGCTGCCATCATGTCTTGATGGGTCACTGTGCCCAAAACTAGCCAGTCCTCTTTATTGTCTCCTGGGCGCCCTCAGGCTTACCCTGCAGGCCAGGGGCACTGTGCAGAGCCCTTTCGACCCTCAGCCCTGGGAGAAGCCCCTGACACTCCTCCTGTCACCCAGCTGACCGCAGGGCCTCAGGCAGAACCAAGAGCAGGGATGTGCCTGGACTTTTTAAAAAATAAGTAAATCTTGATGGAAATGTGCTCTCTTACCACCCATGCCCTTCCTAAGTGTTGAAGGAGGAGGTTATCCTACTTATTTAGGAATCAGATTAACTGGGTTTTGCTTAATTAAGGTTCTGCGGTGCTGATGAAAATTGCAACACCGGCACTCACACACGTTAAGGTTCCCGTTGTACCGCCTGATGCCCCTTGTAAAGACCCAAATGATTTAGGTGGTGTTTTTAAAAAACCAACAATCTGCCACACAAGTGGCAAGTGGGAATGAGCCTGAGTCCCCACCCCGCACCCGGCCCAGGGCCCTCCTTAGAGTTTGGGGGCTGCGCTCACAGGGCCTCGAAGCCAGCGGTAACCTCCCTCCCTTTGCTTCCGTGCAGCCTCTGCGTTTTCCGAGAGGTACTTGGGCCTCCACGGACTTGACAACAGAGCATACGAGGTATGTATGGGCACAACTAGAGAATGTGATGAGACCAGTCAGCCTCTGCCACAGTCTCCCAGCCTGCCCTGGCTGTATGGCCCACTCTGCCTTCCCCAGCCCCATGCTTCTCCCTCACCAGCACCAAAGCCCACTCAGAAACCTCCGAAGGATCATTCCGCCAGACCGTGGATTGAGGTTAACCTGGCCTCTCTGGGTTCCGCCTGATTTCCCGTTGTACGACTTGAGGGATGAGGAAGAAAGTAAGAGGATATTTGATGGCGGAGTCAGTCCCAGCGTCCATGGATACCTGATGTGCACAGGACTCCTGGCTCTCCCTACAGCCAGAGCTGTGCTGCTGGGGGAGAGTGAGCTTTTTTTTTTTTGAGATGGAGTCTTGCTCCATTGCCCAGGCTAGAGTGTAGCGGCATGATCTCGGCTCACTGCAACCTCTGCCTCCCAGGTTCAAGCAATTCTCCTGTCTCAGCCTCCCAAGTAGCTTGGATTACAGGCACACGCTGCCATGCCCAGCTAATTTTTGTATTTTCAGTAGAGACGGGGTTTCACCGTGTTGGTCAGGGTGGTCTCCAACTCCTGACCTCAGGTGATCCACCTGCCTCAGCCTCCCAAAG
The DNA here is from genome assembly GCF_029281585.2 of Gorilla gorilla gorilla. Lineage (NCBI taxonomy): Eukaryota > Metazoa > Chordata > Mammalia > Primates > Hominidae > Gorilla > Gorilla gorilla. Next base: position 163,741,546 of record NC_073230.2, read on the forward strand.
TGCTGGGATTACAGGTATGAACCACCACCCCTGGTCCGAGAGTGAGCTCTTGACTGAGGAGCAGAAGGCCTCTCTGATGCGACCTCCTGGTCAGACCTGTTGATTTGGTGCAGCTGTCAGACACGGCATTTCTCCAGCTGTGTGCAGGGAGGGAGGCCAGAGCTCCTGGCCGAGGCAGCACTGCGTTTTCAGAGTGGAAACTTGGACAAAGGAACTGAGTCCGACCAGGGAGTCAGCTCCCTGAGGCTCCAGGTGAAATGATGGCCCTCTGAGGCTACCTGGAGTTGGAGGAAACTCTTCCTTTTTCCCTTCTTCTCTTCCACCCCCTCCTCTTCCAAAAAGGGAGTTAATGTGGGGGAAAGCTGGGTGTGGTGTATTAGTCCGTTTTCATGCTGCTGATAAAGACATACCTGAGACTAGGCAATTTACAAAGGAAATAGGTTTAGTGGAGAACTTACAGTTCCACGTGGCTGGGGAAGCCTCACAATCATGCTGAAGGCAAGGAGGAGCTGGTCACATCTTACACGGATGGCAGCAGGCAAAGAGAAAGCATGTGCAGGGAAACTCTGCCTTATAAAGTCATCAGATCTCGTGAGATTTATTCATTATCATGAGAACAGCAGCACAGGAAAGACCCACCCCCATGATTCATTCATCTCCCACTGGGTCCCTCCCACAACTCGTGGGAATTATGGGAGCTACAAGATGAGATTTGGGTGGGGACACAGAGTCAAACCATACCACTGGGCTTCTGACATCTGCCCTGCATTTCTTTGCAGATATAAGGCATCCCGGTTCTCCGGGAACTTAGTGTTTTCAATACACTTCACCTACCTTCTCAGTCAGGTTTCCAAGCAGAACACCTGGCTCCCTGCAGTGCAGCCCCCTAACTCTGTCCCCTTGCCCCCGCATGTGCAGATGACCAAGGTAGCCCATCGAGTCTCCGCGCTGGAAGAACAGCAGTTCCTGATCATTCATCCCACTGCCGATGGTAAGGACTGAAAACGTGAATTCACTGTGTATCTGGTAAGAGCCTCCTCCTTGATGGCACCATGGGTTTTAACAAATGTCTTCCTCTCTTTTTTTTTTTTTTGCACAGAAAAAATTCATTTCCAGCACACAGCAGAACTCATTACACAACTAATTAGGGGAAAGGCTAATTACAGCTTACAGGTACAGTACGCATGTTACTCTGTTTTGAACCTGGAGCAAGACATTCCTTTCACGGAGAAAGACCTGACGGGTGTTCAGGGCCTTCTACTGCAGCAGACACGCCTGTGCTGTGGTGGTCGGTGATGAGCAGGGTCCCAGCAGGTTGGAAAATCAGCACATGCTCAACGTTTTCTTATAATTAATGATAGCTCCGCTCTGTACTTCAGTCAGGTTTAAATCCCTTTAGGACAACCATCTCCCCGTACTCCCACCCCAGCCCTGCTCCCCTCCTCTGGGCAGTGAGAAGAACCAAGCCAGCACCTACCCTGCCCAGCAGTGTGGCTGGGGCTATCCCGGTGTGGAGAGTGGGACTGTTGTTCTGGGTTGGTGAGAGTGGTGCTGGTGGGCCCTGAGCCTTGCCCCACTGCTTCCCTCTGACCAACACCACATGTTACTACACACTAGCAGGATGTCCTGGGGCCATTAGTAGCTAGGCAGTAGTGAAAGAGGGGTACTCTTCCCAGAACTGAACTCACTTTCCCACAACCAACCCGTGGCCCGTCCACAACAGCATCAAGTGCTGACCCAGCAGCCTCAAACCTGGGCTCTTCCCAGCAGTGCACAGGGATGTCTCTGGAAACTTCTGCCATTTCCTTCCTGCCTTCTGCTCCTTTGGTGGAACAGGTATGACCCAATGGTCTCTTCAGGTCCAACATGAATGGGAGAGCTCCTTGGGGACAGATGACAGGCAGGCACCCTGCCTTCCTCAGAGAGCTCTTGCCCTGGGCTGATCACTGCCTTGGCCTCCAGCATCCCTGCCTGTGGAAGGGAGGGACCACCTGTGGGCTTGATCAGGCAGGGAGAGCTCCAGCCAGAAGGGAGTTGGACCCCAGTGTGGATGAAGAGGGGCAGAAGGACGGGGTTACACCACACTTGAGTTCCCTTGTGAAAGACATTCAGATTTCAGACTTTTTCAAAGTAAGTGTGGCAGTTGCATGGCAGTGTTAAGCACACTGACCATGGAAGCTCCAAAGGTCCATCTGTATGTGTTCATGTGGGCAACTCCCCAAGATACGGGGCGAGCTAAACCCCCCAGGTACAGAGCAGCCTGCATCGCTGCAGGCTCCACGGGTTTCAGGGAGCAGGACCCACCCAGGGACACACGTGGGCGCAGCAAAAGCCTTCACAGACACCCCATGCATCTGGAGCCAGGCCCAGCCCCAGGTAAGAACACGGGAGACGGGGGCCTGAGGCAGGAGGAGAAAGCTTCCTGCCCATACCCTCTTGTACTACTTGATGTTTTAATGACATATCATAGCCTAATGACAGCATTAATAAATACTTCAAAATAAAGATGAATTTCACCCTCCAAAAACATACAAGGACGGCAGGAAGAGGCAGTCTGGTGTCATAGAAAGATATAGGCTTTGGGCCAGATGCAGTGGCTCACACCTGTAGTCCCTGCACTTTGGGAGGCTGAGGTGCGGGGATTGCCTTGAGCTCAGGAGTTTGAGACCAGCCTAGGCAACAGAGCAAGACCCCATCTCTACAAAAAGTTTTTAGAAAATAGCCGGACGTAGTCATGTGTACCTGTGGTCCCAGCTACACAGGAGGCTGAAGTGGGAGAATCACTTGAGCCCAGGAGATTGAGGCTGCAGTGAGCTATGGTCACACCATGGCATTCCAGCCTGGGCGACAGAGTGAGACCCTGTCTGAAAAAGAAAAGAAAAGAATAAGATGCAGGCTTTGAATCCCTGCACGTGCACAGATGGTTCATGGTGCTCCTAGGAGATGGTGGCATCACTGCATTGGCAGTAGAATAATTAGCCATCATCCTATTGGCATCTGGGATCGAACAAGCCCACATTCCAGGCCTCATTCTAAGCACACCACGGCTATAAGATTGTTTAATTCTCACAAAGTGTCATGAGCTGGAGTCTGTGATTATCCTCCCCACCCGACACACCTGGAATCCAAGGCTCAGGCAAGTTAACCGTCCACAGTCACACAGGGAGTAGCCAGGACGCAAAATCTGTGGGGTGGGCCCGTGGGCACCCAGGACAGCATGCAGCCCTTCCACGGGAGTTTCCCACACTCAGAGTGTAACTGAGAGAGCATAGGAGTGTAATGGCGCAATCTCGGCTCACAGCAACCTCCGCCTCCTGGGTTCAAGTGATTCTCCTACCTCAGCCTCCCGAGTAGCTGGGATTACAGGCACGCCCCACCATGCCCAGCTAATTTTTGTATTTTTAGTAGAGACACGGTTTTACCATGTTGGCCAGGCTGGTCTCGAACTCCTGACCTCAAGTGATCCGCCCGCCTCGGCCTCCCAAAGCACTGGGATTACAGGCATGAAATTCTATTTCTTTTCAGAGCCTGACACCCTGAAAACTTGGGCTTCAGCTCTGTAGTCCCTAAGCTTGTATCCATGTTGCAAATTCAAGCAAGCAGATCCGGACTGTAGAGTGTTGAATGAAGAGCTTCCCAATGTTTTCACCCAGTTCCCACTGAGCATTTGCTGTGCCTGGAGAGGGCTAGGCACCGGGGGCGTGGTGGTGTTTGAAGGCTGGTTGGCTTCACGAATGGGTGGTGCATGTCCACGCTAGGGGAGGTGCCCCTCTGACTGGGACAGCCAGGCAGATCTCCCAGGAGGAAGAGGCACTTCCATCAGGAGTGGCATGGTTAGCAAACCCACTTCATCAACTACAATCCAGCCCCGGACAGGGCCCAGGTTTCACTAAGCTCCACACCTTCTGTGCGTTCCCGTCCCCTGGGGAGGGTATACCTGGGAGAGTAATTTCTCCGTGCCTTCCTTGCAGATTTACCCAGACGAAAGCCATTACTTTACCAGCTCCAGCCTCAAACAGCATCTGTACCGGTCCATCATCAACTTCTTCGTGGAATGCTTCAGGATCCAGGACAAACTGCCGACAGTCACAGCGAAAGAGGACGAGGAGGAGGACTAACCTCAGGTCGCTCTAAGCACAAACGTGGCTCTTTCTACAACAAGATGCAACCGAGGGATTTCCCTGCCCTCCCTCTTCCCTCGGAGGGGCGGGGCGGGGCGGGGCCGGGTGTTCCATAGCATGGGTGTCTCGGATGCCGAAGGCAGTTTTGCCTGGGAAACAAGCTCCTTCCCCGGGGTCATCACTCACGGCCTCCATGGCACCAGGGACAACGCTGTCCCCGCAGCAGCGCCTCCTCCGGGCGCCCGAGAGACCGGCACACCATGGCCCCTCCCCCAGGGAACAGAGCAAAGGATGGTGGCCGCAGACCCCACGCGAGCCCACAGGACACCGGCCCCTAGATTCCAGCCACCAAGCGGAAGCATGAGACCCGCCCACACTAGCCTCTGTGTTCCCGTTAGCGGCATCACACCCTGTCTCATGTCACAGTGCCATGGACGCAGCAGTTACAGCACAATTGTTTTAGCAGTGCGTGTTCATATATGGGCTTGCTACTTCCTGTAATTAGGACGTTCAACATGGTGAGGGGCTACAAGAAAACCCTTTTCTGTACAGAGTCTTACTGTAGCTACGCTAATGGTTAACCTGATAGAATTAACTCGTATTTTTCTATGGTTTTAACCTGATGCTCCACTGTCTCAGTCATGGGGTTGTTTTGCTGTTTGGGGTTTGGCCTTGTTTCGCTTTCCTTTCTCCAGTCCACGTGTAGACTTTGCGCTTGTTTGGATGAAGAAGCAGATCGGATGTAACTGCTCCCTCCTCAAGGTTGTCTTCAGACGTCTTGGAGACGTTCCTAAACACTGAGGGGGAAGACAGCCAATAGCACCCATTAAAAGAAGTACCTAAATAAAACCTCTCTCCCACTCAGCTATGCTAGGGCTTGGCTGTAGGTGTGCACTGTCTATTTACATCCGTCCTTACAACCATCCTTGTCCTCCTTGGTACCGTATCAAGCTCTTTCCCATGACATTTGGTTAAAAAAAAAACAAACAAAAAAAAACAAAAAAGACAAAGCGTCAACTCCACCCGCAGGCCTGCTGTGTGTGCTCAGGCCACAGGAGTCCTGAGGGTTCTGTGGGCCTGCACGCATCCCTCTCCCATCGTGGGGGTGGCTCCGTGACCTTCCTGCCACGAGCAGGAGGTTGATGATGTGCTACGTTAGCCTTGTAAGATACACCCCCACCAAATGTGCGGCCGGTGTTCCCAGTGTATATTTCATTCTGTTGTATATAAAGGAAGCAATGTGTGTCAGGCCTCTGTGCAGTCAACCCAGCCTCCTCCCGCCAGTGCTAACCCCGTGTTGAGCCTGCATGCTGACACTGTGGCTGATCTGGACTCTAGAAGTGCTAGTTTGAAATATATCCATTACCGTCATTTCCTTTTGAGCTTGTGGACAAGCTGAATGTCAGGACTGACTTCTCCAGCTCCCAGCCCTGCGGGGGTGTCCTTGGCATCCCATCAGCAGAGGAGATGCGTCCCTGTTGCATTTTGGCGTTTGGGGCTTTGGGTTTATCCACATGAGCTCTGAACGTCCGTTATAGTTAGGGTGATTGGAAGGTCTCCATCACTGGGTGTTTTAAAGGTGATTCACCACCATTTGTGAAAGGACCAACGTGCTGATAAACAGGACCGATCCGAGTGCTACATGACTGTGCGTTTGCTATTTCAATGGGCCTGAACGACTACAGAGCCAGCTAGGTCTGGAAGGGGAAGCCAGCTCTGGCCACGACATCTGGTCGGAGGGAAGTGGGGATGTGGCATGGTAGCGTCTGTTCATCCATGGAATAAAACATTATTTTACCACTCGGATTGTTCCTTTCTTGCTCATCCTCCACCATCGCACCTTAGAAAGTGTGCTAGGCTTCAGGAGACTTTCAGAGAACCCACTGGGCCCCTCCAAGACAGATGCATGGCCACAAGAGCCTGTTGTGTGCCAAATGAAGGTTGCATCCATGGTTGCAGCAGTCTGGGTAATAGAGAAGGACGCAACCAGTCAAATATATCAAAGCCCCAAATCAGTCCAAGAAAACAAATTTGAATTTTGTCTTGGGAGTCTTAGGGTGGAGACGCAGAGCTATTCCCTAACCCTGAGAGTGAAATTGATTCTCAGTGGAAGCCATAGTATTGCCCACTAGAAAACTTTAATTTTTTTTTTTTTTTTTTGTAGAGATGGGGTTTCACCATGTTGCCCAGGCTGGTCTTGAACCCCTGGCCTCAAGTGATCCTCCTGCCTCGGCCTCCCAAAGTGCTGGGATTATAGGCGTGTGCCACCATGCCTGGCCTAGAAAACTTTAGAAAAATGTCTCCATCTGTTGGAAATGTATCCGCTCTTATCAATGTCGATGTAAACATGGCCCAGCCTGAAAGCCAAGGGATTGATTTAATTAATTAATTAATTAATATTTCCCAACCATGGAGCAGCTGCTGCCTCAGAGATGGGGAATCAGTCCCATCAGCCCCGCTGAATTAGCTGATTCTTGTCACCCTCTGGATCAAGAATCATGGAAAGAATGGGGTGGGTGGAGAGGAGGAGTTAAAAAGGAAAAAGAAATAATCAAATGCGAAAGGAGATTTTTAAAAACCAGACACAGCAGAGGCCATCTAAGTCTAACATACTCATTCCCCCCAAACAGTATCTCTGTGAGCCACCCTGGCCCTCTCCCTGGTCTCGCCCCAGAACGAGGCCAGTGCCCCCATCCCAGCTTTCCATCCCTGAGTCCTTCCCCCGGACCAGGGCTCGATTTGTGGATAGGGGTTGATGGTTTGCTCAAGAAGGTGCATTTTCCCACTTTGGAAAACACTGAGTGTGGAACGACGAGCTAGGCCTGGCCCTGAGAACAAGCGTTGGCCGCAACCAGCAGGGACCACTCTGGTTCCCACTTGGAGAAGCTTTGGTCTTTCCCCAGCTCTAGAATGGCTTTGGGAAGACACCGGCGTGGCCTCACCAGGCCGCCGCGGCTGTGGTTGCTGTGCCTGCCTGGCTCAAATCCCCCACTGCAGCCTTCTCTGTGTGTTCAAACTGCACGTGCGTGGCACAGTACAGTGCTACTTGTATTTCCGTTTTAAATTAGGTTGTTTTTTTTTTTTTTTTTTTGAGATGGTATGTCGCTCTGTCACCAGGCTGGAGTGCAGTGGCACAATCTCAGCTCACTGCAACTTCTGACTCCCTGGTTCAAGTGACTCTCCTGCCTCAGCCTCCCGAGTAGCTGGGATTACAGGCAAGCGCCACCACACCCAGCTAATTTTTTGCATTTTTAGTAGAGACGGAGTTTCACCATGTTAGCTAGGATGGTCTTGATCTCCTGACCTTGTGATCCGCCCCCCTCAGCCTCCCAAAGTGCTGGGATTACAGGCGTGAGCCACTGCACCTGGCCTAAATTAGTTTTAATACTGAACTTCCAACCAGGCAGCTATGGAATTCCCAAAGCACCATCAGGTTTCTCAGCACCCAGCTCCAGGCCCACAGCCCAACTCCTGGGCTGCCTGGGGCATCTCTGAGGCCACGGGCCATCAGGTTCACAAAGACATGCACTTGGGGGGACCTCCATCCCCACTGGCCTGAAAACATGCTCCTTTCCCTCCTGCCTGACCCAACCCACCCAGAAGCAGTGATTTAAGGGATTGATTGCTTTCGGGAAGCCCCCATTAAAATCCCCTCTGTCACAGAAGAGCCCGGAAGGGCATTTTCAGAAGCTCCCTTGGTGCTCCCTCCTGGTACACAGCTGCGTGTTCGTAGGAAGAGATGGGTGCCTGGTGAGAGCCTGGATGTGCCCACGGACAAGCGCCAGGCCATAAATCAGGGCAGGGCTCCAACCTGCACCTGCAGACACTGCCCCGGGGCCAGGCATGGCCTCTGCAGCAGTTGGTCCCAGAGGTCAGGATTTGAGCGGTAAATACCAGCTTACCTTATTCTCAGCCCTGCTTCTAACTGAGGACCAACTGGGAAAAGCCAGATACCCACAACCAATCTCCTGGGACGCCCTGCTTCTGAGCGCCTCCAGCTTCCCACTCCAGCAGCCTCCAGCCAGAGCATCCCTGGAGCCTCCTTTTCTCCACCGTGAAGCTCACCCACCCCCAGTCCGAACGCAGGTAAGAGCAGCGAGCCCCTTGCTGGAGAAAGCTCTGGATAAGCAGCCTCTGCTCACACTCATTTTAGTGCAGTCTTAGCCTTAGCCGCCATAGTGAAGTCCCATAGACTGGGGGCTTAAATAGTAGGACTTGATTTCTCACAGTTCTAGAGCCCAGAAGTCTAAGATCATGGGGCCAGCACACTCGGTTCCTGGTGAGGGTTCTCTCCCTGGTTTACTATCGACCGTCTTCTCCCTCTGTCTGCACGTGGCAGAGTGAGAAGGAGCGAGAGGGAGCAAGAGCATGAGAAGAGACTTCTCTGATGTTTCTTCTTACAAGGCACAAATCCCATCATGGGGGACACACACTGATGACCTCTTCTAACCCTAATCACTTCCCAGATGCTCCATCTCTAGCCATCACACCGGGGCTTAGGGCTTCAACAGTGAATTTGGGGAAACATAACATTCAGTCTGTCACAGGTGGTCTTTGTTTATTTTCACACTGGCATTCCAGGGAGAAAATAGGTGTTCTTTTATTTCAGAGAAGAGTTGCTGAGGGGCCTCTGGGGACTCTGAGGCCAGGGAAGGAGGGAGGCAGAGGAGGCGGACAGAGCCTCAGGAGACTGACCTCCCTGCTGGGGCTTCCCAGGGGTCCAGACAGGCAGACGGGCAGCCTTCCAGGGCTGCTCCCGAAGGCCTGGCTTCCCCTCTGCAAACCACAAGCTCCAAAATGGTCATTCTCCATCTGAACTCAGCCAGTGACACTATACAGATAGGGAATCTGAAGCCCAGAGAAGGCAAGGAAGTTGCCCAAAACCACGCAGGAAGCAGTCACAGTCCTGCATTCCTTCCGCCCTTTTTTCCTGCTGTGTTTTCTTCAATGATAAACTCACAAGTCCTGGCCTCAGGGCCCCGGGAGTAGTAGCCAGCTGCCTTTCTCCACAGAGCCGGGCTGGGGGGGTCTAGCATGATCCCTTGGGGTGCTCGTCCTCACCCGTGTGGGTGCCCCAAGCACAGTCTCCAGCCAACATGGAGCCTGGCTCAGTGGACATGGGCGTCAAGATCCAGGCTCTGAGAAAACCACAGAGCTATGGGCCCTTCCAATTCCTATCCAGCCAGGGATCCTTTCTAGAAATTCTCTTTTTTTTTCCAACTTTTTTTTATTTTATTTTTAATTATTATACTTTAAGTTCTAGGGTACATGTGCACAACGTGCAGGTTTGTTACATAGGTATACATGTGCCATGTTGGTGTGCTGCACCCAATAACTCATCATTTATATTAGGTATTTCTCCTAATGCTATCCCTCCCCTCTACCTCCACCCCACGACAGGCCCCGGTGTGTGATGTTCCCCACCCTGTGCCCACGTGTTCTCATTGTTCAATTCCCACCTATGAGTGAGAACATGCGGTGTTTGGTTTTCTGTCCTTGCGATATTCTGCTCAGAATGATGGTTTCCAGCTTCATCCATGTCCCTACAAAGGACATGAACTAGAAATCCTCACTGATCGGCTTACCAACACCCAATGCACAGCCATAAGGTAGCTCTGTGTTGATTCCCAGAGTGGGATCGGAAGTGGCCACAAGTTCAAGGAGACACGTAAACAAACAGAAGAGCCGGGTCAGCCACCCGACTCTGTAACCTCCCGCCGGGAGAAAGTGCGTGCCACACACTCAGCATGGGCCTGGCCCACCGTGGGTGTGCCAGCAATGAACACACTGCCGCCTTGCCCACCCAAGTAAAGGGAACCCCAGAAAGCCGCAATCTTTGTCTGTTTTGTTCACTGCAGAAGCCTCAACACATAGAACCATGTTCACGATCAGAGGGAAGGGGAGGGTCCCACCTGGGTCACATCACGGTCTGGGGGTCTGCAAGAAACAGGTGGATGCTGGCGGTGACCAGAGCCGCCGTGTCCACGGTTCCCTCGGTGGGAATGTGCTCTGTGCGTCCGTCGGGCTGGCTCAGAGGCTCACAGAAGCCCTTTCAACACTGTGCAGAGCCAGGTGGACAATAAAATGTTTGGGAAAGAGGAGAACCATTTTCAAAATGATATGAATATATTTAAATCCATTAAAATGTTTCATTTGACATACATTCGTTTATCTTCAACCTCTTCATGAGCTCAGTGAGTCGAGTTCTGTTAGCTTCCATGTGTAAACCACAAGCATAGGTACGGTAGTATAAAAACCTAAACGTCAGGAATGGAACAGGGCCCGAAAGACCGTCATGAAGCCATCTGAATGGGAGTCCTTTCCGAGTTCTCCACGTATTCCTAGTCATTTACAGTTGTCTTGCCCACAACTTACTTCAACTCCTTTTTTTTAGCAGATTGCCCCTACTGAATTTTTCCAAATCACTCAACTTCGTTTTTCTAGGAATGACACCGTTTTGTTTTTATACTCACTGTCCAGAGTTTAAGTGGGATTGAATCCAATTTGGCTCCGTGGATACCACTGTGCTCCACCCAGCCCCTCTCAGAGCAGGGTGGGACTCTGCAGGACAGGACACCGTGGCCCAGCTCCTGAGCATGTGGGCTGAGCTGTTCACAGCTGGGCCCTTGGCTAGCCTACAGGACCTGCAGGGGACCTGCCTGGTTGAAGGTCACAGCCCCTCCCAGGAGCGCCACATGGCCAAGGACCGTGTGACTTGGGATACCAATACCCAGTCCCTCTGTCTCAATTTAGGACAATCTCAAAGGTTATCCCAGCCACAGAGGCTTCAGCTCAAGGGCGACGTCCTGGGGGACAGGCTGAGGCCGACAGGCTCAGCCTCAGCCCCCCCGGTGCGTCTCCCTAGGGCACTACCAGTGAACCTGCACGAGGCAGCGGTCCCTCAGAGAGTCTGTTTCTAGGGATCCTAATCTAACCTATGACTGGAGTGAGAAGTACAACTACAAAGGAAATGAAACAAAACAGGTGTGGGCGCAAACCCAACAGACGCTCGGCGAGCCCAGCGGCACTCACCTCTGGGGGATGCAGGCTTCCACCTGGAGGCGAAGACCAGACCGGCCGACCACCCTGAGTGTGGGCAGTCCGTGTGCTACACAGAGGGATGGAGCCGCAGCAGACAGCCTGCACCCTGCTTTCATAATGTCAGTCAGGGAACTGCTACCACCCAGACTAGACACAGCCCACCTGGAACCCCTCTGTTGACCTGCAGGGGATTCGCCTGGGGGTAGCTCAGCTCCTCCCATGCCTCTGCCATGGACCCCAGGTACTGCCTGCTGGCCTGGTGGGACCTTCGCTCCAAAGCCGAGTGACTAATGCAGAAGCGTGGAGGACCCACTGCCAGCGTCCTCTGAACAAAGAAGCTGCTCCCTCCCTCCCAGCCTTGGCCCTAGCATGGGAAGTTCCTAAGTTGGAGGAGTCTGGAGCTCTCTGGCTTTGACTTTGGTTATCATAACTGATGGCTTTCCAGACAGAGGCCAGCCTCACCCATGACCTGGTTATTCGTCTAATGTGGTTTGTGTCAGCCTGCTGGGAACGTGTGCTGGCAGCTTCAGCAGCCTCCACAGTCAGTTCTAGGGTTCACAGGACTGGCTTGGTGAGGAAGATGGTGGCACGAGGCAGAAACAGCAACGTCTTTGTGGTTGCGAGGCCTGAGACCACACGTTCCTATCAGCTGTGTAACATCGGGCAGGTCACTTCATTTCTCTGAGCCCCAACTTTCTCATCCTTAAAATAGAACAAGTACCTGCCTCTTTAGGGTGTTGTACACATTAAACATTGTCTGATAAAGTCCTTTGTTAACCTGTGTGCTACATGAGTGTGGGGTATGACTACTGTAAGTTTCATTACTGTTAGGGTTAGGAAGGAACTAGATCAGTCCCTTGTAGGAATTACTTTTCTAGCCGTGGACGTGGGTTTGCGTTAACAGAGCCATGCACTTGTCTTCAGAACATGTACGGGTCTCAACCCTGAAGCTGTACCCTTGGAGGAAGGCTGGCCTTCATCACAGGGCCCCCCAGCCCGGGAGGACCTAGGAAGCTATTTTTGAGAGACTTGGGTCTGCAGGTCTGACTCCAGGACAAGTCGAGGTTAACAAAGTTAGAATGAGAAGCAGCTTCCCAGAGGGCAGCTGAGGCCTTGCAGGAGGCCTGTGTCAGAACGTCCACTTTAATTAAAATATTTGCCTGCCTGTAGCCTGACTTCTTTTACACATGGTCTAATTTCTTATAGTGAACCTAAGTGACTCTCACACACCACCCTGCAAGGCAAGGCAAGAGTTTTTAATTTGAAGTTTCGACCATTAGGGAAATTCATGGATGGGCTTCAGGGGGTCTATGAATCCCTGAAATTGCATGCCAAAGTTGTGTGTCCCTGCACGTCTAATACCATCCTGGTGGCACCAAGAATTGCCACCTGGAAACACAAGCCATTCATGCCAAAGGGCTTTGGGCCTCATGGACGAAACTCCCTTACAAATCTCACTCAATGAGACAGCTTCTGGCCTGGAAGGGTTATCGAGGCACCTCCAGAAGATGTGAGAATCTCACTGAGTTTTCTTTCTCTTTCTCTAGAAAAGGGCTATTAACAAATTTGAGACGTTCATAGAAGACTTTCATACTCAGCCAAGTAGCAGCCATGAACTTCAGCCCAAGGAGAATGCGTTGACTGCATTTTCACCTTTGTTACTATTGGAGTCTCAGAACATCCTTGGGAAGGACATGAGGCAAGTAACATAACTATTCCAATTTCACTGATAAGGAAGGTGCACAAAATTTAAATGATTTGCCCAGAGGATGTAGCTGGTTTTTACTTGAACCAGCTCTAAAACCCTAATTCCCAGCCAAAGGCTTTTCCATTGGAAGGAAATGGGAAAATTTTTCATTTCCCAAATTAGTTATCCCAGTAGATCAAGAGACCCTTCAGGAGACCTAAAGTCAACTTGTGAAGATGCACAGTGTTAATTTCTGCTTGTCTGAACTTCCACAGTGATGAATGGAGCCACAGCCAGTCGTGCTAAGCTGATTAAATAAGCACTTTGCTAGCCACCCACCATGATGCCAACTCTATCCGCTTTTTTTAGTATTCCTGTCGTGTGTAGACCACTCCCACATGGAATCAGGCTTGACCCCTGTGACTACAGAATACTGCAGAGGTGACAGTGTGCGAATGCCAAGGCTTGGTCATTAATGGTGCTGCAGCTTCTGTCTTTCTCTCCTGGCCAGATGGCTCCTTCTGTGGGAAGTTGGCCACCATGTTGCAAGGATGTTCAAGCAGCTCCATGGAGAGGTCCATGTTGAGAGGAACTGAGGCCTCCCACCAGCAGCCAGTGCAATTCTCCAGCCATGTAGGGGCGCCACCATGGCAGTAAATCCTCCATCCTCTGTCAGTCCCACCCATGACTATGGCCACAGCTGACATCTGATTGCAACCTCAAGAGAGACTCTCAGACAGAATTCTTGGCCAAGGCACTCTCAGATTCCAAATCTAAAGGAACTGTGAGCAATCGTAAATGACTGTTGTTTTAAGCCACTAAGTTTTGGAGTGATTTGTCACACAGCATTCGATAACTAATACAACTCACAACCACCCCCAAAAACTCTGCCAGCACCCACATCAGTGCCTCTGCAGGACACCCCTTTCTGTAAATATGGGATAGGCTGGGGCATAAGTGACCCTTGAGAGTGGGCACAGACTCCGAACCGTCTGACATAAGTCATTGGTTCCTAGTCCCAAGCATCAAATCCCTGCTACATTGGGAAGGGTTCACAAATGGCAGGAAGAGAAATGGTAGAAAAATTCCTTCAGGCACTACCTGGAGTCCACCCTAGCACTACCACCCCTCTTTCTTAGAAGTGGAACCCCCAATTTTTAACAGGGCCTATGGTCATCCACAATAAAAACTGTTCCAGCCTCTTCAGTGAGCCTAATTTCTGGCCACTGGGATGTATGTGACATGCCACATGGCAGCTGCCAAGACACTTCCTCAAAAGACAGCAGGGACGCATCCTTGGTCTCATCTTCTCCCTCCTGCCTCCGGGTTCCTGAAGACCCAGCAGAGCCTTGGTCCACAAGGTGGAAGCTCCGAGCCAAGGGTGACAGAGAGCAAGCAGATGCTGCCTGGGCTCCTGGCAGGTGGGCACACTATACCAGCCCTGGTGTCCCCCATTAGAATGCTCTATCTTCTTTATCTTGGCCTTTTCTGTGTTTTGCAGTCAAATTTGACGCCAGCTAGCACACTGCACTGTGAGGGCTGAATTACACAGGCCAGCGGCTTGATCCTAGGGCCCAGAGCCTCTCACTGCAAAACGCTGTGTAGTTGCCAGTTATTCAGGACAACTAAGCATTTGCATTGGACACAAGGCAGATGACTATGCATCCATTCACTCCAAAGATCACAATAGCCACATTAATAATAATAATTAACATTTATGAAAAGCCTGCTCTATATCAAGCACTGTGCTCGCATTCTGCGTGGATAAACACATTTAATCTCTGCACAATTAACACATTTCAATCTACAACTACCCCATGAGGTCGGGTTACCATTATTTACGTTTGGCGGACAGGAAACAAAAGGAACAGAGAGACGCCGTCACTGGCCCCAGATAACAAAGCCAGTCAGTGCTCGGGAGGGAGTCCTGCCACCACCAGCTCCCTCTCCAAAGGGAGGCCCTTCCCAGGTCCCAAACCCGAGTCTACACACGTTTGGGCACAGCAGATGAACTGTGTGACCTCCATGTGTTTGAGTAATAGGCTTGGCCTTGGCAGGTTGATTTGTTTGAGCTGAAAGAGAACAAAGAAAGGCCTTCTGCCCAGGTGCCTGGAGAGGTGAGCAGGGGTCGCTGGTCTGCGAGAGGCTCTCCAGCAGGAGCTGAAGAACTCGTTTTCTGGGAGACAAAGGGAGGGCTGGCTTGGCCTGGGAGGCAGGGGGCACTCTCCGCGGCCCAGAGGGAGTGCCATGCAGTCGGTCCAGAGAAGCTTTGAGATCTGGGGCCACCTGGGCAGCCCAGGGTCTGCAGCAGCCTCCTGCCGGTCACCACGGCTGGAACCTGGGGGCTGTGGAGGGCTCCGAGGTGGAGGATGGTCCCATGTGTCTGGGTGAGCAGCAGACACCACAGGAGCAGCTGTCTGACCTGAGCCAGTCACACAAAGGAGTCAATTTCCAGCTGTGTGGGAGCCCGAGTCCAGGCACACTTGGCAAGGAGCCCTCGGTGGCCAGCGTCCTAGCCTGAGATGGCAGGGGGCAAAGCTGGTGAAATGTAGGTCGTCAGTGGTGGTGAGACCCACTCTCACCCAGAGGCTGGCAAGGTCAGCGAGCAAGATTATCCACTGTAGTTCGTTCAGTTGGATTTCACTGCCAGTATTCCCTGTGGAGAAAAGTGGTATAATCAACATAATTTTTTTTTTTTTTTTTTTTGAGACGGAGTCTCGCTCTGTCGCCCAGGCTGGAGTGCAGTGGTGCAATCTTGGCTCACTGTGACCTCCATCTCCTGGGTTCAAGCAATCCTCCTGCCTCAGCCTCCCGAGTAGCTGGAACTACAGATGTGCGCCACCACACCTGGCTAATTTTTATATTTTTATAGAGACGGGCTTTCACCATGTTGGCCAGGCTGGTCTCGAACTCCTGACCTCAAGTGATCCTCCCGCCTCGGCCTCCCAAAGTTCTGGGATTACAGGCGTGAGCCAACAAGCCCAGCTCATAAATATATAAATATGACGAATTCATTGACCAGTAGAAAAGCAGGCCCCATGAATGTCTCCAAATTCTGTTTTCAACTGCACCAAGACTGCTGGAGTTTTATGTCTCAGATATATTAGCAGATGTGTGCTTTTCCAAATAACCATTTTTACGGAAATCTCAATATTGTCTGAAAGTCAGCATGATTGTCCTGTGAATGAGATGTTTACTCGCTTGGCGGAATGAGGCAGAATGAATCCACTGCTTGAGATCCTCTTCTATGACTGCAGGAACTGTGAGCTTTGAGGACCTTGAGCTGGACTTAGATGACACTCTCAGTGGTATGCTGGCATCAGCCTTCCTAATAGAAAACAAAAGGAGAGAAAAACAAAAGCAAAGAAAATCCCAACCCATAGAGTCTGTCGATCTCCGTGGTGTAAGTGTTTCCACTATGGCCAACGTCAAACACCCAAGCTACCATCACTGAAAATGGAGTTGGGAAGTGAAGGGCCAAACCCCTTCCCGCCCATTTCCAGTGAGTAGGTGTGACACTCTCCATCAGGCACCACTAACTCCGGCTAACACCGGTTAGTCTATGGGGCAGGGCCTCTAGGAGGGCCAGAGGATGCAGCACCAGGAGTTGACAAACCCACACCCTCCATCTTAGACACGGTTTCTTCTGTGGCATTGGGCAGGCACTTCCACAAATCGAAACTGACTTTTTCCCACCCAAATGACAAGTTCCCGGGGTAAGCGAGACGGTTTATTTCCCCCATACCTCACCCCTCCGTCCCCCATCAACAGCGCCTGGCTCACGTGGCAGTTCTGAGCAACTGGAGCGACGTGGACAGAATGAATTGCAAGAGGATGTGGGGGGTCCTAGCTCCATGTTGGGCGGGACCACCCCGCGTTTCCACGCTCCTGGAATCCCAGCCTGAAGCTGAGCTCCACACCCCCGCTTCTAGAGCACTTTCAGAGACCGCAGCCTCAAGGAGGTCTACTGATTCAGTAACCGGCAGAGGCTGTCTGGGGAGCACAGTGGAAGTTAAACGCCATGAAGAGAGCATCCAAGGCCCCCAGACTCTAGGGTCAGGAGTCTCACACCACCACGCTGCTGGCTCAGGCATAATTTATCAGGCTTCATACATATCAGAGGAGGCCGCAGCTGCTAGCACTCCACGCCAGCCCTGCAAACATTTCTTCAATTATTCAGTCACCAGGCACAGGGAGCTAGTCCACTGCTTCAAAGTTACATTGTTATAAAGTATCAATTACGGCAAGGTTTAGGGCTGAGCTCCCAGGCCTGGACACTCCGCCCCACAACCCTGACCACCCCAGTCTTTCTCTCTCTCTCTCTCCAGTCGTCTCTCTCTTTCTCTCCTCTCTCTCTGTCCACTCTCTCTGTCTCTGTCCCCATCTTTCTTCTCCCCTTCTCCCTCTCTTTCTCTCTCCTCTTTTGTCTTTTCCCCATCTCTCCCTCCCTCTGGCCTTGTATCCTTCCTTGTCTCTCCCCATTGCCTCCCCTCTTCTTCCCTCCCCATCTGGGTGGGTGGTCAGGCCTTGGTTAAGGCTGGGCCATCCAGAGGAGGGGAAGCCTGGTCGAGCGCCCAGCACTGAGCAGACCAGACAGACTTGGCGAAGGAGGTGGGAGCAGGGATCAGGAGGGAGGGTGCAGAGATGCCCCTGCTGTAACAAAGCATCCCAAACCCGAGACTTTAATAACGGAGTTTTATCCTATGCTGCTGGAGACTGAGCTCCGAGATCAAGGTGTGGGCAGGGCCAGGCTCCCTCTGAGAGTGCTAGGGAAGGGCCTGTCCCCCGACACTGTGCTCTCCCCCGGGGGATGGGGCGGGGGGCTCCCTGGATTGTGGCTGGGTCTCTCCACACTCTCCGTGGCACTCTCCCTCTGTGTGAGTCTGTCTCTGTGTCCCAATTCCCCCTTTTCATAAGGACAGCAGTCATAAGGAGTTAGCGCCCACCCTGCTGACCGCATTTCAACTTGATCACCTCTGGTCAGACCCTGTCTTCAAGGAAGGTTCCATTTGGCAGTGCCATGGGTTAGGGCTCAGCAGATGTTTTGAGGAACACCACCATTCCAGCACAACAGCAGGGCCTCCTGGGTGGGAGGAGGAAGGAGCGGCTGGGGCGGGAGGGCCTGTGTCTCTGAGGCAGCTTGCGGCTATGGGGGTAGGTGGCCCCGTGAGTGAACTTGGGACAGGGCCTTGCTGTGTCTTTGGTCCTCCTAGGAAAGGCCTCCTGGACTCTCTGGGGCTCTGCCCTTCCCGATTGTCAGCAGTGCTGCGGCCTGGTCTGCAGGGTCAGCCTCTCATGCCTGCCATACCTGGGCTTTTTTTTTTTTTTTTTTTTTTTGAGATGGAGTCCCTCTCTGTCACCCAGGCTGGAGTGCAGTGGTGTGATCTCGGCTTACTGCAACCTCCACCTCCCTGGTTCAAGCAATTCCCCTGCCTCAGCCTCCCGAGGAGCTGGGATTACACGCGAACGCCACCAAGCCCGGCTAATATTTTTGTTTTTTGTGCTAGAAATGGGGTTTCACCATGTTGGTTATGAGAGGTAACAACGTGCTAGCAGCCCTCGCTCGCTCTCGGCACCTCCTCGGCCTCCTCGGCCTCAGTGTCCACTCTGGCGCACTTGAGGAGCCCGTCAGCCCCCGGCTGCACTGAAGGAGCCCCTCTCTGGGCTGGCCGGGGGCGCAGCCGGCTCCCTCTGCTTGCGGGGAGGTGTGGAGGGAGAGGCACGGGGGGGAACCTGGACTGCAAGTAGCGCTCATGGGCCAGTGCGAGTTCTGGGTGGGCCCTCCACTCGGAGCGACCAGCTGGTGCCGCTGGCCGGGCAGTGAGGGGCTTAGCACCCGGGCCAGCAGCAGCAGCAGCAGCAGAGGGTGCGCCGGATCCCCCAGCACTACCGGCCCGCCCGCACTGCGCTCAAATTCTTGCTGGGCCTTAGCTGCCTCCCCACAGGGGAGGGCTGGGGACCTGCAGCCCGTCATGCCCAAGCCTCCCCCCTCCACCCCTGTGGGTGGAGCCTCCCCGACCGGTGCCACCCCCTGCTCTGTGGGCCTGGTCCCATTGACTGCCCAAGGGCTGAGAGGTGTGGGCACCCTGCGTGGGACTGGCAGGCAGCTCCACCTGCAGCCCCAGCATGGCATCCACTAGGCGAAGCCAGCTGGGCTTCTGAGTTTAGTGGGGACTTGGAGAACTTTTATGTCTAGCTGGAGGATTGTAAATGCACCAATCAGCACTCTGTCTAGTTCAAGGGTTGTAAATGCACCAATCAGCACTCTGTGTCTAGCTCAAGGTCTGTAAATGCACCAATCAGCACCCTGTCAAAACGGACCAATCAACTCTCTGTAAAATGGACCAATCAGCAGGATGAGGGTGGGGTCAGATAAGGGAATAAAAGCAGGCTGCCCCAGCCAGCAGCGGTCACCCCCTTGGGTCCCCATGAGGTGGGAGCACATGGAGCCCCATGAGCTCCCCCCATGGAGGGAGGAGCGGGGCTGCGGTGTGGAGCCTGCAGTGGCTGGAGCTCCTGTCCTGCAGAGTCAGGGATGAGACGTCTTCCCCTTCTTCCTGGCCTCAGGCACACTGGTGTCTCTCCAGTCCCACCACAGTCCTGGCTCCAGGTCTCGCCAACTCCTCCCCAGCAGCCTCAAGGGGCTGCTTCTGATGTCACGGCTTCTGCAGGGTGTCGCATCCTCCCAGCTCCTGCTGAGCCCTCCCTGCTCCCACCTCCTGGGCTGCACTCCTCAGCCTGCTCTCTCAGGCCTCCAGGACCTGGGGAAGACATCCACAGTTTACAGGGCACTTCCTCAGAAACCTAATTAACAGTGTCACATGGGCGCTTTAGTTTGTTTTACACTGGGATGTAAACAAGCTGGGTGCGGTGGCTCACACCTGTAATCCCAGCACTTTGGGAGAGTGAGGCAGGCGGATTGCCTGAGGTCAGGAGTTTGAGATCAGTCTGGCTGTGTCAGGAGTTGGTGGGTTCTTGGTCTTGCTGACTTCAAGAAAAGCCGCGGAGCCTCGCGGTGAGTGTTACAGTTCTTAAAGATGGTGTGTCCAGAGTTTGTTCCTTCTGATGTTGTGTCCGGAGTTTTTTCCTTCTGGTGGGTTCGTGGTCTTGCCGACTTCAGGAGTGAAGCTGCAGACCTTCGCGGTGAGTGTTACAGCTCTTAAAGGCGGTGCATCCGGAGTTGTTCGTTCCTTCTGGTGGGTTCATGGTCTCGCTGGCTTCAGGAGTGAAGCTGCAGACCTTCGTGGTGTTACAGCTCATAAAGGCAGCGTGGACCCAAAGGGTGAGCAGCAGCAAGATTTATTGTGAAGAGTGAGAGAAGAAAGCTTCCACAGCTGCACCAGTGCCTCCCCTGCAGCTCAGGTCCTACTCCCGGAACCAGCTTCATGGCTGCCCATCAGATCCCGAAGCAGGTTCCCCTGAGTGTAGCCGATCTTTTCTCATGATCATTGTTAAGTAGAGGTACGGTGTTGAACAGCAGTTCTCTCCATTCCCGGAACCAGCTTCATGACTGCCCATCAGACCCCGAAGCAGGTGCTCCTGAGTGCAGCCGATCTTTTCTCATGATTATTGTTAAGTAGAGGCACCATGTTGAACAGCAGATCTCTGGAACCTACTCGTCGTGCATAACGGAAACTGTATTCTACCCCCGCTTCCCCTCCTCCAGTCCTGGAGACCCCCACCCTCCTCTCTGCTTCTATGAGCGTGACTGTTTCAGATTCCTTGTAGATGGGAGACCATGCAGTGTCTGCCTTTCTCCTTGCTTCACATAACATAACGTCCTCTGGGTTCATCCCTGCTGTCACTAATGACAGGGTTTCCTCTTTTTCGTGGCTGAATAGTACTCCATGGTGTGGTGATGGCCTGGACTCTTTATTCATTCATTTGTTGATGGACATGGAGGTTGCTTCCACTACTTGGCTATTGTGAATAGTGCTGCAATGAACTTGGGGTGCAGACACCTCTTCAAAATACTGACTTCAATTTTTTTGGGTCAATACCCAGAACTGGGATGGCTGGGCGGTAGGTAGTTCTATTTTTAGATGTTTGAGGAAACTCCACAGCATTCCCCATGGTGGCTGCCCTGGCCCACATTCCCACTGACAGTGCCCACAAGGCACACCTGATCCCACTCTTCCGCACGCTTTCCCCATCTGGACCCTCTTCACACCCCTGATCTCTGGCAGAGGAGGGGACTGGGTTGGGGGTCCGCCTTCCCCCACTCACTCTGTTTGTGACATTCAGCAACCACCTCGGCCTCCCACCCTGTTCTTCTCCTTAGCAACACGAAGACTTGGGCGAGAGAGTGGCGAACGCCATTTCCCACTCTACTTGTTCGGGTTCCTACGCTTTTCCCCGGCCCTGAGAGACAGCACTGCCACCCTTTCCATTCCTGCAGGGAGATCTGCCACACGAAGCAGGACGGATGTGAAGCAAACAGGCGACAGGGTCACCTGCCCTCCCAGACAGCCTTCCACAGCAGGGAGGACGGAGGAGAGAGGGAGGGGAACACCCTGGAGGCTGGGGAAGGTCTCATTCCTGGTTGGCAAACTCTCCTCTTCATGCCCACCCTGCAGGAGGCGGCTCTGCCAGCCCTCCCGGGGCCACTGCGGCTGCCATGGGGCCTTCGTTTCCAGGTCCTTGGCCGCCCCTCCTCTCTCCTGCCCTGTCCCACCCATGCTTGGGGGGCCCACGTATGGCTCTAGTGGAGCTGCCTCGCTGGTTCTCTCCCTCCCGTGAGAAAGATGCTGCCCATTTTCAGGCATCAAACCCCAGCCTCCAAGTCCTCTGTGGGGAAAGAGAGAGAATTTGACTGGAAAAGTGATTTTCAAACCCAGTATCTTGACCCACGAGTGATCTCTCCTGAGGTGGGGCTCAAGTGACCTGTGGCCAGTTGGGCTTAATAAGCAAGTGAGTTATATGTTGTCTGGAGGTGACAGGGCACCCCTCCAATTTTATAATGTCACTGCCACCTGCCTTTCAGCACACCCCCAGAGGCAGGAGAGAGTGTGTTGGTTTCTCCAGCATGCAGGAACCACTCACGGCCATGTCGACACTTGGTGGATGGACAGGGTTTCCTCATTCACGGTGGCCCTGCTCACCTTCACAGTTTCTCTTCCTGGAAAAAGAGCACAGAGCCCCAGGCATAGGCCATCACAGCTGACTAACCCACATGCACCCCAGATGACAAGGAGTGATGGTAAGAACATTCTAGAACATTCTGGAGCATTCACAGGTGGTGGGACATGCACCTTACTCTTTACATGCATTAGCTCTAAATCCTCACAACAGGCTTGGGATTAGATTTAAATTTTATTGTCATTTTCTGGGCAAGGATCAAAGTTCAGCAAAGCCAGGATGGGACTGGGACACCCCTGAGACTCTAGGACATGCCAGACATCCTCATGCAGCTCACACCCCACGTGGAGCAAGGGGCAGCCCTGCGTCTGGGGTCCCTTTGCCATTGCAGGAATCACAGTGACGCAATCACAGGGATGAAAGAGGAGTCAATGGAGGCCACCAGGGAGCAGGTGCTATTCTCCTGAGCAGTGTGATGGCTGCAGAGGCAGAAGGACAGTCTGCCCTTTAGCCTTCCCTGTTTTGAAGACTGAGAGGCTGAAGAGATACCAGGAATACACTTCAGTCAAAAGGTCTCACGCAGAGGTTTGAGAGAACTTGTTACCAACTTCCCTGGTGCACATAAGTGATCACTGTGCGATCATCAGCTCCCTGACAGCCTGGGAGAATACAAGGCAGAAGAAAAGAGCAGAAACAGTGAGTGCTGCGTGCTGGACGCCACTCCCAGATTAGGATCCATCACTGAAGGCACATGGCTCGGAAAGGTGGAAATCCGGTGGTAGTGGCGGTCCTGAACACCTGGCTTCCCCACCCTGGGGCCATGCCAGCCTCGGCTTCCAGACCCTCCAGCTCCATTCCTGGGGCCTCCCCATGCCCATGCCCACCCACCTCCATTCCCTCTTCCTGGGCCCCCTTCCGGTGCCCGTGTGGTCACTGCAGGCTCCAGGCTCCTGCCTGGGGTGTATGCCCCACGGCTGCCCCGTCCTCAGCTCATGGAATCTGCGACTCTGTCTTTCTCTTCCTCAGGGGTCTCTGACACCCACCTTGGAAGGAACCCTGGAGGTGCCAGGGACCACCCCAGGCCTGCTGTTGACTCAAAGGGCAGGGACAAGCACTAGGGCCATCTCTGCACACGGAGAAGCCGGCGTGGTTTGTAAAAGCTGCACCTGGTCCAGCTCCTCCCTTGAGCTCCCTCCTTCCTGCCTGGTCTGACCTGCCTGCCTCTGCCGCACGTCCTATCCCAGCCCAGCCCAGGGTGGAGGTGGGAGTGCGCCGAGGTGTGTAGGGATAGGGGCCGGCTTGAGTCGCCATAGTGAGAATGTCATTATCCAGAGCAGAGTCCAAGGGCACTGCTCGACAGCCAACCCGGCTGGGTGCTAGGAAACAGAGCAGGGGCGAGAGTGACGGTGAGTAGGGCTGCTCGGCCTGAGCCTTCTGGGCCCTGTGGGCGGGTGGCACTCCCTGGCCACTGTGGTTGAGGAACGATTTCCAGACACTGCACTGTGATGGGAGTCGTGGGACAGGCCCTGAGCTGGAACATCTCCGTGGTGGTTCCACAGCCTCCAGTGTCTTTTTCAGCCACAAAATTGTCAGCCATCCCAATGGTGACTCAGTCAGTCTTTCCCAGAGGAGGCGTGGAGCAGAGCCCCCAGCCAGCACTGGGGAGCAGGGAGCACAGGTGAGAAGGAAACCCTCCTTGTGTTAAGGCTCTGAGCCCTGCAGTTTCCTTGTGACTGCAGTGTTCTCTAGGTTGTCCTGACTGACACAGCGAGTGTAGGCATGACCTGGGAAGCTGAAGACAGCCAGCAACTGTCAGGTCACTGAGGCATTTAACCAGTGTCAGAAGGAAAGAGAGGCCTGGAATCTCACAGTTACTCCACAGCCCTGTGTACTTCGGAACATTTGTTGCCGGGTGTAAACAACAGCCAGAGACCTCCCTACCGGAATTCTGGGCCACGTGGCGTCCTCACTGTGTGCAGTCCAACATCCTCGTTTTGCTGTGGGAAACAGCTGAGGGTACAATTCAGAGTTTTCCTTACTGTTCATTCACTCATTTATTAGCAAACATGCATTGAACATCTGCCTGGAGCACAGCACTGTAATACGAACTAGAAACAAGCAAAGAAGATACTGTCCTTTTCCACGAGGAGCTCAGAGGCCAGTGGAGAAAAATCACACCAATGGAGTCACCGTGGATTTATGGGCAGGAATGACCCATACAGTCAGGGACCGCGACACAGGCAGAGAGCTGGCTCTCCCCAGCCATGCGAGGGCCCAACTGGGCAGTGAGCCGGAGGGGCTGGGGACACCCAGAAGCCCACAACCCAACCACCATGGGACAGCCTGGATTCATTTCTGTTGGAGAAAAAGCTGCTTTTTTCCTCCAGAGCAGGAATTTGCCGTCACTGTGGAAAAGGACCCTGTCCATCGCTGACCCATGCTCACGGAGGGCAGATGTGTAAGCGGGAGGACTGCGGTGCTGCACGGAGGCCGTGGGGGCTGCTAGCCTAGAGGGTCCTCAAGGAAGACATGCTCTGCAGAAGCCTCTCTTCTTTGCAGAAAGAGCTCTCTCTGGGGCTCATCTGAATCAGACGCTGATAAATTGGGTTAACCGAGTCATAACATCAGCAGAGTTTATTTGGGGCTGTCTCTCTGTTGAGCATGTTCAGTATGTGATGCCTGGTTTGCTAAATGTCTTTCCTGCTTTGTGTAAATTGAAGAAAGAGTCAAGCAGTGCCTCTCCCGCCCCTTCTCCTCCAGGATTGGAAGGCGCCCAGGGCCCTCGCTCAGGCCGTGCCTGGGGTCAGCAGGGTGTATAGGGCTCGGGCTCTGCAGAGGGACGGTGGCCCCGTGTAAGCATCTTTCCTCCAGAGACGCCTGGATGCGGAGTCTTCAGGACGCTCTTTGGAGAGGTTCTTTCTCACTACGCTGGCCTTAACGACTCACCAGTCCACCTGCAATTACATGGCAAAGAATTTAAACACGAGAACAAGGCCCCTGGCCTGTGGTGCTCCTGGGGCCCCACGGCTTCACACGGGAGCCCAGTGAGCCACCCTCTCCACTCATGTAATTCTCTGACCCGATCCTCAGAACAAAGATGGGTCTGGAGCCAGAACGCTAGCTCAGGAGGCCCCAGAACCCACCCACGCCCGCATGCCGCCTCTCCCCCTCAGTTCTCAGACGCTGGGCACAGATGCATAGAGGGACGCTGCCCATTTTCATGGAAACTGCAGGTACCCACACAAGATCAATGGACAGGTTCCTCTATGAGTCAGCCCTGCTCCTGCCATGGGGGTAGGGCCGGAAGACATCACAGAACACACAGCCTCAGCCCTGGTGGTGCTGCTCCTGGATTGCAGGGACTGGAGGGGGACGGCAACGGGAAGGGTTTGTGTCACGTGCTCACACATCCCAGCGGGACGACCCCAGGAGGAGGCACCAGGGAGGCACTGCACTTCCAGGAGCAAAAAGCCCAGGTGTTTCTCAACGGGAGTTGGGGCCTCCGAGGTCCGGAGCACGTGAGGGAGAGGGGAAGCGGGTGAGGAGACGCCTGCAACTCCATGTGCAGTCGCCACGCTGGGATTCAGCAGGAAGAGAACCGCTTTTCAAATGGGATCCTGGCTTTGGAAGTCAGACCTCTGCACAAATCCTGACTCGCTCCTTCTCCTGCATAACGGGGTCTGGAGAAATTACTTAGTGACTTTGTGCCTAAGTCTCATTCGGAAAGTGGGAATTACATCCCCTGACGCACAGGGTTCCTGCTGTGAGAGTTCATTCAATCCCGACTAACCTGAATGTCACCTGTTGCCACTTGTCAGGTGGTTTGGAGCTGGGAGCCCTGCCTTCCTGAGAGAGACGATTATTCCCAGCTCTGACGCTAAAAAGGGGGTCCCTGAGGCACCGCAGAATGCCAAGACCCGGCTGGCATGAGGGCCAGATGGGCCCCCCTGACTCCCCCCAGGCCGCTACCAGTTCACACCCCAGCATCTGTGCCCGGCCCAGCCCTGGGCACTGAGCACAGTGTGGCAGCACCCAGCACACAGAAGCCGGGCCCCTGCACAGCTGGATTCCAGTGGGGACAGAACGACAATACATATGAGAAATCTATTGCCCGAGAGGGCGCCTTGCACAGAGGGAGAGCAGAGCATGAGGAGGGGCTGGGCTGGGGTGGAGGCATCGTTCTCATGGAGGTGGCATGGGAGCCCTGCTTAGAAACTGGACTCTACACAAAGCCCTGGGGAGGGGGGGAATGCGTGGTGCAGATGCCTGCAAAGGGGGCTCCAGGCAGAGGAACCCCAAGTTCATGGCCCAAAGGGAGTGCCTCCCCAGCACAACCCCAGAATGCCAGAGAGCCCTGTGTGGCCAGAGTGGGGCGGAGGCACAGGGAGAGGCTCTACCTGTCCATCATCCTGCTGGGTGGGTGCCCCTCAGAGGCCACAGGGCCACACCGTCTCCTGGCTCTGTGCACACCCACCACTGTTGCCTGTTGTCTCAAGGGGCCAGCACAGAACCACCCCTGTCCCTGTGGACTTGCCCAGATGGACGAGTGCTTGGCACCCACAACAGGCAGACAGCAGGACCCAGGTCTAGCAGTGTGGTCAGAGAACGTCTCTGCCCCTTCTCAACACAGGCCAGACTCCATCTCCAGCCTGTGCACCATCCCTGCAGCCCAGCAGGAGCTCATGCTGGCACCAGCATCCCCACACCCACATTCCTTTTGGCCCAGGCCCCACTGCAGAGCTCAGACTGCTAGACCCTGGATTAGCCACCCAGTCAGGAACTGTCCCTGTGAACTTTATAAAATTCATCAGGGCTGAGGGGAGGCAGAGAAAGGAAAACAGACCAAGCTGCAGCACACTCAGCATGAATTACTGGGTCAGCCTGCTCTGCAACCCCTTCCTCATTGCCGTTTGCTGCCTGTCACCCCAGAATCACATAAAGCCTGGCACAGATTACAGATGCCTTGAACTGCTCTATAGACAAGTTGAACATTATGAAATGTTAAGTTTTGTTTACATTTCTCTGAGATATCCTTTCAATTCCTGTGTACCAATGCAACTACTGATGCCAGCTGGTCTGAAGGACTCCATAAAAAGCTGAGTCCCCACCAGAGAATGCAGTTTCCACCTCCTGATGACTTCACCCTCCTCACCCCGACCAATCAACCACCCCAGTTTTCCAGTGCCTCACCCTCCTCAACAACCCCAGCCCAGAACTCCCCAGGGAGATGGATTTGAGAGTCTCCTCCCATCTCCTCATCTGGAGCCCTGCCGCCACGAAACTCTTTCTCTGCTGCAAACCCTGCTGTCTTGGTGCATTGGCTTGCGACTGCACGGGGGGCTATGACCTGGTGTCCTTGTAACAGTCAGTCCTGAACTTCAGCCCTATCCTGTAGTTTGGCCCAAGATCCCTGTGGTGTCCAGCCTCCAAGCTGGTCCCCTGAGATCCTCCTCCTGGTGCTCACCCTTGTGGAGGCCCCTTCCACAATGCACAAGGGCTGGTTGGTGTGACCAGCAGTGACCGCATGTCAATGCTGAGATGAGAGGAGGTAATAAGAGACTGTGGCTTCTAAGGCTGGTGCTTGGTCTTTCCCCGCTCTCCTCTCTTTCTCTCCATCTCTCCTTTCCTTTTCTTTCTCCCAGTCTCTGTCTCTCCTCTCTCTGTGTGTCTGTGTCTGCCTGAATGTCTCTCTCTGTCTCATCACTAACTCTGGGGAAACCCAGCTGCCACTCAAGCAGAGGCCCCTGAGCAGCACGTCTTGCAGAGCCCTGAGATGGCTGCAGCCCTTGCTGAGAGCCTGACTGCAAACTCCCAAGAGAGCCTGGGCCAGAGCCATGCAATCAAGCCTCAGCCAGATTCCTGGCCCTCAGACTCTGGGAGATAATAAGTGTGGTGTTAAGCTTCTAAGTATTGGGGTTGTATGTTACACAGCAATAGGTTACCAATACAATCCCAAATGCTAGTCACCTGCCTCCCCTAACACACAGGAGACCGCCTGTCTGGACAGCCTCATTGGCCCCATGGATTCCCTTGGCCTGGCCCAGAAAGCTGCCCTCAGGAGCTGTAGAACTGAGACCCTTCTGCAGGGCCCTGTGGGCCTGAGCACATCCTTGAGGCTCCAGTTCTCCCTCAAACCCCAGCCCAGGGGTCACATAGGCAACCAAAGGCCTTTACTTTTAATTTTAGAAAATTGCTAACTGCAGCTCAATGACCAGCAGGACAGCAGCTTGATATCAGATAATGGAATCTGAGCAGCAGCTGATGTTAATCTGATTGTTCCCGACAGCCTGGGCAGGGCCAGAGAAACAGGCTGCAGGTCCCCGCACCTTTTGTCTGCAACACAGGGTCAAGTTTTGTTCTTGTCATCGGGCCATGTCTTCCAGTGTCATCAGCTCAGCACTTCATGGTCAGCATGTAATGACATTTGTTTTTCTTGCTAATTGCTCTTGGAGTGGTTTCCATTTCCCCAACTAGACTGAAATCTTGTTACCCCAGAAACAGTGTCTTTCTGTGATTCTCACACAGAAAGGAGTGCACGGTGGGCTGCCTCTCTGTTCTACCCTGTATTGTCCCTAACCAGCTGTCCACCAGAGCACGATGACCACAGATAAATAACCTGCCATGTGACAGCAAGTTGCTAGATTCACCAGCAACCAGTCACTCACCCGTTTCCTGAGTATAGATCTCTGGCTAACGACTCCACCTTGCACACTACAAGAATGTGGAGCAGGCTGGGTGTGGTGCTCACACCTGTAATCCCAGCACTTTGGGAGGCTGAGGCAGGTGGATCAACTGAGGTCAAGAGTTCGAGACCAGCTTGGCCAACATGATGACACCTCATCTCTACTAAAAATACAAAAAATTAGCTGGGCGTGGTTGCAGGTGCCTGTAATCCCAGTTACTCAGGAGGCAGAAGTGGGAGAATCACTTGAACCTGGGAGGCGGAAGTTGCAGTGAGCCGAGATCGTGCCATTGCACTCTAGCCTGAGCGACAGAGCTAAACTCCATCTCAAAAAAAAAAAAAAAAGAACGTGGAGCAATGACCATAAAGAGTGAAGCTGACACTAAGAAGTGCTGGCATCCCCCTCCGTAGGCCAGGTGTGGTTCATCAGCACCCTCGGGTCTGAGCTTTTGAGCTGAGGCCTTTCCAAGCCTCAAGGGAGCAGATGGTAGAAGAAAAAAAATGTTAAATTCCCAAGCTGGAGGAAAGTGGGTTTGCCAAGAAAAATCCTTCCAAAATTGTGTCTCCAATACGACCGTGTTGTCTTTGACAGCAGAGACGTTTTTGTACAGCTTCCCTCCTATTTAGGAACAGCTGACATGAACTCGACATCGGAAATATAAAATCAGCAGGGAAGTGGGTCTGAATCACAGGAAAGTTAGTTTTTTCAAGTGCCAAGGACAATTGAAAGCACATGCTTTTGAATTTGTCGACTGGTACAAATTGGTTTTTGGCACAAACAGAAATGTGACCAATTTCTACAGCTGCAAAAACGACCTCTGTGCAGCGGGACGGAGACAGAGGCAGCTGGCGTCCTTGGGTGGGCTCTGAGCCCCGTTCATCCCTGAGACTCTTCTCTCCCGCTCATGTGGCCCCTCATCTCAGCCCTGCAGCGGCCTCTCCCCACCCGGCATAGCTCTCTGTCCGCCAACTCATGTTTCTTGAACAGTCTTTGGAAAACATTTCTGGGCAGTGGAAGGGGTGTATCTCTTCCCAATTATTCAAGAACCAGCTCTGTGACCCTGGACAGGTCTCTGGAACCTCTTGGGCTTCAGCCAATGGGAAATGAGATGGTTGGCCAGAGGGTCCCCAAGACCCCAAACCTGTGAAACCCAGACCAGGCGATGTGGCCACAGGTTCCCAAGCAGCGGAAACTCTTAGGTCGGCCTCCGCGTCTGAGAACAGAGCGCAGCGGAACTGCCACGTGGCCAGCACCTGGGCTTCCCCCGGAGCTGCTCAGGAACGCAGAGTTCAGGCCTTGCCCCCTGCTGAACTTGAACTGGACTGGCCCTGGGAGGCCACTCCTCAGGCCTTCAACCTGTCATCTGAGAGCCGCCAGCAGATGGCAGCAAAGGCCCAGCTCTGGCAGGTCTCTGAGGCCTCCGGCTGGGCTGGGCCCTGGTACCTGGAGGAAGATTGCACGCTCTGGGACTGCGAGTTGCAAAGGTACCATGAGGAGCTCCGGGAGGTGAAAGCACTTCCCGGGCTAACGTGGCGCCGAGAGGGACTGCGGACCAACTCTTGGCTTCCTCTTTAGAGGAAAGATGGAGCGGGGTCCGAAGCTCACAGGCTTCGAAGGAACTAGTGAGCCAGCCGAGGGCAGCGGGAGCCGCAGAAATCAGCTCGGAGAGAGTCGCGTGCAGGCTGCTGGCGAAGGGAGAGCCGGGGTCAGGCTCCGGTGCGCCGCGGGGGATGGCGGACCCTCCGGGGGCCGTGCTCCCCGCATTCCCACCATGACGCAGGCAGCGGGTGCCCTGCTCATCGCCCCTCCACCCGGGGCCGGGCCTGCCTCTGGAAGCCCCACGGGTTCTCTGGGGCCTTTGGTTCCAGCGGGACCCAGGAGAGCAGCAGCTTTTGTCCGTGTGGGCCACGGTGTCCCTCCCAGACACAAAATCAATGCCTGGGAATTGCGGAGTGACCCATCAGCACACGTAGAAAGGGTGGCATTTGTGACTTTTGTGCAGCTCGCTCAGGTGACACGAAGTCAGCTCCGAGCCCTGCCCAGCCCCAGCCGCCTCCTCCCAGCAGCTTCCAGGGCTGCAGCCACTGCAAGAAGCCAAAGGGGAACCCGTCCCCGGGGGGCCTGGGGACCAGCAAGACGAGGCGGGTAAATGGGCTTCGCGGGCGGCCGCAGGCAAAGCCAGGGAGGATCTCACATCCTCGTCAGCTCGGCAGCAGCAACACAGCGCCGCGGGCCAGTGGGCTCAGCAGCGGGCGTCTGCGTTTCCCAGTCCTGGTGGCCACAGCCCGAGATCTGGGTGTGGGCAGGGCTGCTTCTGCCTGGGGCCTCTCTCCTCATCTGAGCTGCCGTCTTCTCCCCGTGCCTTCACCTGACTGTCCCTGCGTGCACGGCTGTATCCTCATCTTCTCTTCTTGGAAGGACACCAGTCCTGCTGGATCAGGGCCCACCCACCTGACCTCATTATACGTTACTGGCTGCCGTAGAGACCCCAGCTCCACATAAAGCCACATTCTGAGGTCCTGGGAGTTCGACCGGCAACTTATGAATCTGGAGGACACAATTGATTCAGCCCACAACCATCGCGGAGGCTTTGCTCGGGGCACAGCTGGCAGAGTGTGAGTCACCCAGCGCCAGCACCACACCGTGGTGGTCGGGGGTAACACCCGGGGCTCCAGGTGCAGGGAGCCCAGCTGCAGTGCAGGTGCTGCTGAGAGCTGGAGAATGCTGGGGAGACACGCGGCCTGGGCTTCCTGGGCCTGGCTGGCTGCACTGCCCCCCCACACCCGGGGGTCTGACTTAGCAGGTCTTAGGGGTGTCCAAGAACCTACTTTTAACCAGTCCCCAGGTACCTTAAGACCAGGAGGAGGATTTGGAAGATCCCGCTTTGTGCTAATTTCATCTAATCCTTGCCATAGGCCTATTAGAGGTAAGAAAACAGAGCTACAGAGATTGAAGAAAAATTCTCAAGATCACATTAAAAGTACATTTACCATTCAAACCCAGGGTCATGTGGCTTCAGAGCCCTTGTTCTGAAACCCGTGCCGGCATTCCATTTCTAGACCAGGGTGGTGAGCACCAAAGCCCCA
Organism: Gorilla gorilla gorilla; assembly: GCF_029281585.2. Taxonomy (NCBI): domain Eukaryota; kingdom Metazoa; phylum Chordata; class Mammalia; order Primates; family Hominidae; genus Gorilla; species Gorilla gorilla. The sequence continues at coordinate 163,773,242 of NC_073230.2, forward strand.
GAGAACCCATGGGGGTTCCAGAAGCAGGCCCAGCCCTGGGTGGAGAGGCAGTGCCAGGATGCCTGACACTGCACAACCTCAGCCCAGGACACCTGCAGCCCAGCACACCTGACACCCACACAACCTCAGCCTAGCACACCTAACACCACATGCCCTCAGCCCAGGACACCTGCAGCCCAGCACACCCGACAGTGCCCCACCTCATCAGAGCAGAGGTGATGCTCAGAGCACTAACAGCTTCGGGGCACAACCTGCTGGGGCTGCCCACATTGGGCTGGAACAGCCCCCTCCAAGCTCCCCCATGTCAGGTATTTGGCTCCCCTGGTGCCAGATGATGAGGTGATATTGGTGGGCGGGGATGCCCAAGAGAGGGGCTCATGCAGTGCTACTACAAACTCGTGTGGGAGGATTTCCATATTTCAGTATTTTTACCACAAATCAGGGCTCCACAGTGCCGGCTGCTGACTCTGCCATTCTTAGATCAAACTTCTAGGCTCTTAGTGCAATAAAACAGAAGTGACAGAAGTGTCCCCAGAGATCCCCCGCAGTGTGCGGCTGGGGTTACAAGTGGATCCCAAGTCTCCTCATCCCCAAAGTGCCATTTGACCAGGGGTACCCCTCACAGCAGCCTGCAGCTTCCCTTTTCCTCTCCTCCATCCTTAGCTTTCCCAGGCCACCCCTTCCTAGCACCAATCCACAAAACCACGTGTTGCCCAGGTCCCCGTGTCTTGGCTCAATAGGTGACTCCAAAACAAAAGTGTTGCATCTCTAAAAGTGCCATCATTTCCTCTCCGTGTGTGCTGGCAAGACTGGCTTGGAGGCTGGGATCAGGGCCTGGGAACAGATGGGCCGAGTGGGGGGCAGGCAGGGGCAGGCGGGGAATGCCCAGCAAGAACAGGGGATGCCTACGTAAAAGGAAAGCTGTCCTGGGCGCCCCAGGAGAGTCCCGGCTCAGGGCCCTGCATGTCGCCCGCAGAGAGAGATGGCCGGTGGGTGGGAAGTGTCACCTGAGCCCCCTGCTCTGTCCACAGGCCCAAGTAAAAGGAGACCCAGCACCACCTGCCATAACTCACAGTGGCTAAGGGCGCGATGTTGGAGCCTGTGCCTGGGGTAGACCCTGGTCACGCTACTGAAACCTCTGTGCTCTGCCTTCCTCTGCTGTGGAAGGGAGGAAGTGACAGCACCTGTCTCCTGTTGGCATTCTGAGGATAAAGTGGGTGTGTGTATGCACAGGACATAGCTCAGGATCTGGCATGGGCAAGCACAGTGCAAGCACCTGTCCTAACTGTGCACTGTTTCCCATCATTACTATTTAATTATTATTACTCTCATTCCTCTCCTTGGCTAATGGGGTGTGACGGCTGGAACGGGAACCAGGTGCACGCATCGGACGAGAAGCGCACTTGGACTGGCCTCTGTGTCTGATCGTGAATTGGTGTTTCTGAGATTCAACCTCTGGATAGTGCTTCTGTGCACTAACCAGTCTCCACAAGCCTAGTAACCAATCTTCAGATGACTAGTAACCAGTCTCCAGATGACTAGTAATTGATTGTAACCAATTGCCAGATGGCTAGTAACCAATCTTCAGATGATCAGTAACCAGATCATGACTAGTAGCCAATCTCCAGATGACTACTAACCAGTCTCCAGATGACTGATAACTAACCAGTCTCCAGATGGCTAGTAACCAGTCTCCAAATGACTTGTAACCAGTCTCCAGACGGCTAGTAGCCAGTCTCCAGATGACTATTAACTAATCTTCAGATGACTAGTAATCAGTCTCCAAATAGTAACCCACTGCCAGATGACGAGTAACCAGTCTCCAAATGACTAGTACTCTGGTCTCCAAATGGCTAGTAACCAATTTCCAGATGACTAGTAACCAGTCTCCAGATGGCTCCCCAAGAGACCACACCTTCAGTGTCATGCGTGGGACGCTCCCCCAACACTGAGCTGCCTGTCCTTGTGTCACCAGTAGCACCATGGTGGTGACACATGTCACTTCAGAGACTCAGTGATCAGAAGGCTTGAAGTACCCACCTTGGTGTCTGGGAATGCACAGTCCAGCCCACGCTGAAGAGAGAAGTGGGCAGAGCAACGCTGGTCAGCCCCCCAGCCCTTCCCGTCAGCGCAGCCCCAGCCGACATGGGGAAGGGCTAGCTCACATCTTCCAGCCCAGGAGACAGGGATGGCCTGGAGAGGTCATGGGACCCTGTGGGGCCATCTCAGTCAGCTCCAGCCAGGGAAGCCACGTTCGCTGGGGCAGGAGAGTTGTGGAACAGGCTCAGGCAGCCCCTGCTGTGCCCCTCCCACAGGATCCTGAGCACAGTGAAATGGTTCTTGTTTTAGGGAATTGAGTTTTGGAGTGTGTGTTCCCTACCTAGCTATATATATCCCACAAATATCCTGGTGTTCAGGCCACCGTGCCCATGGAAGAGGGCAAGCCCTTCATATGTGTATGGCTAGAAAAGGACTCTCATCGATTTCCCTTTTGAATTTGGAGCCCTCAAAATCATCTTTGGAGAAAGGCATAGTCCTGTCTCCCACGCACACATCCTTAACTTTGGCAAATAAACCTCCTGAAATGATTGAGACTTGTCTCGTCACTTTTCTCAGTTGACACCCTCAAGGACTCTAACTGGGGCTGTTAACGGTCAACCTAAGATCATCAAAAGGCTTGGGATCCAGTTAAAAGAGCTTACTCAGGTGTAAAGTGTGAGGGCAGCTGTCCGGGACACATGAACACTGAATAATGTTCACCAGTGCTCCTGGAGTCAGGAAAGGTAAAGATCGTTTATACAGGGAAAACACAGGTGAATTACATTTTCCATGGAAAGGTTGACACAAAGATATAAGATTTAGTTGGCTACTATTGCTTACACTCTCCAGGACTGCTTAACATTCCATTGTGAAGAGGTAACAATCACAAGGGTCTCCCCCAACATCATTTAGTCTAGGTGTGAATGAAGAATGAGGAGGGTAAAAATCACCTGGTGAGCATCATGCAGCCCCCAGGGACAAAAGTTCCTTATCTGAGGAATTTAGAAGTAATTAGACTTCCCTGTTACCTAAAGGCACCTGGTTCCAGGCCTCTTCTCAAAACGTGTGAGTAACTAGAATTTCTATACATCTCTGGAATGCATGCATGCCAAAACTTATGGTGCAACCCTTGCTGACACTGAAACACCAAAATGTCTACAAATGTAATACTTTATCGTGCAAATCACCCTTCAGCTCCTGCTTGAAGGTCCATAAATACCCCTAAGGAAAAATCCACCGCAGTGTGCTCAGTCCTCTCTAGCTGAGGCACCCACTGCGCTCTCCAGCAGCCTTCTTTCTTTCTAACAAAACTTTCCTTTGGCCGGGTGCGGTGGCTCATGCCTGTAATCCCAGCATTTTGGGAGGCTGAGGCGAGTGGATCACGAGGTCAGGAGATCAAGACCAGCCTGGCCAATATGGTGAAACCCCACCTCTACGCAAAATGCAAAAATTAGCCAGGCGTGGTGGCACATGCCTGTAATCCCAGCTACTCAGGCTGAGGCAGGAGAATCACTTGAACCCGGGAGGCAGTGGATGCAGTGAGCAGAGATCACGCCACTACACTCCAGCCTGGGTGACAGAGCAAGACTCCGTCTCAAAAAGAAAAAAAGTTTTTCCTTTTTCAAACCTATACTATTGTTGGTAAATTCTTACCAACCTACAAGTTGACCACTTCCCAATGCCAGGCATTTTGCCTGGCAAAGAACAGGAGCCTGGCTAATGTGTCACATCTCAACACACCAAGGTCAGACAGCTACAGTTGTGCCCCAGAGAAGAAACACAGCTGTTACATGACTTGGTTTCCAGGGCGTTAACTTTACCCTTTGGCAAAATACATTTAGAAGCTCCTGAAACTTATTTTATTTTCACATTTCTCCCTTTCCTTGAAAATTATTCAGAGAAAGCATTTGTTTTAGTCTATTTGTATTACTATAAAGGAATACTTGAGGCTGGGTAATTAATAAAGAGAAGAGGTTTATTTGGCTCACGGTTCTGCAGACTGTACAGTAAGCATAGTGCCAATGTCTGCTTCCTGAGGGCCTCAGGAAATTTCTCCTCGTGGCAGACAGGGAAGGGGAGCTGGCATATCATGTGGCAAGAGAGGAGGCAAGAGAGGGAGGAGGAGGTGCCAGGCTCTTTTGAAAAACCAGTTCTCTGGGGAACTCTTGAGGGAACCAATAGAGCAAGAACTCACTCATTACCTAGAGGACACCAAACCATTCCTGAGGAATCCACCCCCATGACTCAACCACCTTCCAGAAGGCCTCACCTCCAACATTAGGGATCAAATCTCAACTTGAGATTTGCAGTGGACAAACGTCCAAACCGTATTAGTATTGCAGAGGAATTGTGCTCAGGCCCTGTATTTTATCAAATCCCACATTGCTAGGAGGGCTCATTCCTCAGAAGTCACCTCCCCAGGAAGGGGGACTGGAAGGGACCAAGGTGAAATGTCAAAGGAACAAAGGGAGAGTAGTCCTGGAGCCTGGGTCAGGCTGCACAGCTGCCTCTTCAATCACAGCAATTGTCTGAACAATCGTGGTTCTAGTTTTCTCAGCTGCACGTTGACTCAGTTGCAGACAAACACCGCAGTACTGCTGTGGATGAGGACAGGACGAAACCCACCATGATGCTGATTCCCAGGATGAGCAGCCGCTTTTGCCAGCAAGTTCCCCAAGAGCCAAAACAACTACTTAGGCTATAGATCTGCTGCTGTAATTTTTAATGGAGATAACTGGTGTTTACCAAAAGGGATCGACCTCAGATTAAGCAGAAACAGTGGAAGAGCTTTTAGCCAAGGAATTTGAAAGACCTCCATTAATTTTGCCAATTGAGCTTTGATTATTCTGTTTGTGTGGTCCACTAACCCAGGTGACTGGGGGTGGTCAACACAATGGAAATACTGGAGAATGGGCCAAATTTAACGTACTGGTTGGATGATTTGTCCAGTGATCCCAGTGCCTCTGTCATTATGAAGCTCCAGAGGAACTCCCCAGGCTGCAATAATGTTTTCTAAGAGAATTGTACTCACCCTAAGGTCATTGCTCTTCTACATAGAAACACCTGCACCCAATGAGAAAACATGCAAATCATTACCAACATATATGTGTATATTTGTGAGGGTGGCAACTGGACGGAATGAAATTGCCATACTTTGACAGAGGCCTCCCTGGATTATTTTGGGGGCAAAGGTAACAACTGTACATCCTGTGTGCTACAGTCAGAGAAGGTTTCCAAAATATCGTTTCCCTCAAGCAATCACTCTGTCAGGCTCTGGGGAGTTATGTCATGTGCATAAGTTAGAAATGATAACAAAAATTCAGCATGAAGTAGAGGCATGTTGTTTGGTCCATATCATACCTCGTCTTTGGGGGAGTATGTTCCCCCTCTTTGCTTTCCAACTTTTATGTTCTGGTTTTGAAGCCTGGATTGAGGTAATTTTATATAAATGCAGGTGTTTCTTTTAAGATTACTGTAGATTATTTTTCTTGTTTAGACGCATTTACAGTAGCTCTTTTTACTACCTTATTAGCTAGCTGATTTCCTTTGCTTTCTGGAGTGTTTGATTTGGAATGGCCTGGAATTTTAATTATGGCCAGTGACTTTGGTAATAATATGGCTCCCAACAATTGTGAAATGAGGTGTCCATTTTTTATGGATTGACCAGAAGAGGTGAAAAATCCTCTGTTTCCATAGCATTCCAAAATCATGAGCTACTCTGAAAGCATATTTACTGAATATTAGTAATGAATATTATCAACAATTATTCCTTTCACCAATTGACAAACCCTGATCAATGCAATTCTGCTTGTTGATGTGAGGTGGCTTCTGGAAGGTAAGCCTTTCTATCTCTTCAGTTGAAGATACTATTGTGTAACCTGCTCGGTAAGTCCCTGATCCATCCTTTAAATAAGAGCTGCCTGTAACTCAAACAACATCAGCATTAATCAGTGGAGTCTCTTGCAAGTCAGTCCTAGGAAACAGAAGCCAATCAACTGGGGCTATGTGATTATGCAGTGTTTCATCTGAAAATGAAGGCAGAAGAGTGTCAGGATTTAGGTTACACCTGGAGATGGTGATAGGAGAAGCTGAACGAAGTAAAACTCATGTGAAGCTCGTCTACTAATTGAACAATGTCCAGTGTGGTGTGAGTTTAGTGATGCTTCCACAGAATGAGGGATAAAAACAGTAAGGGGAGTTCCCACCACAGTTCCTTGGGTCACCTTAATGAACAAGGTGGTTGCCGTTGTATCTCTCATGCAAAGAGGCAATCCTTTGGCTACCGGGCCTAACTGTCGGCTGTAATGCCCTACAGGTCTATTTCAGCCTTCATGTTTCTGAGTCAGATTATCTAAAGCATGTCCATCATTTTCATGTACAAACAATGAAAATGTGAGGTTATAATTTACACGCCCCAAAGAAGAGGCATTGGCAAGACCATTCTTAGTCATTTCTAATGTTAGTTGATTTTCTTTTATCCAGTCTAGAGGGTTTAAAGTTCTTTATTAAGAGGGCATATAAGGAAGGTGGGCGCAGTGGCTCATGCCTGTAATCCCAGGACTTTGGGAGGCCGAGATGGGTGGATCAATGAAGGTCGGGAGTTCAAGACCAGCCTGGCCAACATGGTGAAACCCCGTCTCAAGTAAAAATACAAAAATTAGCCAAGTGAGACTCTGTCTCAAAAACAAAAAAGAGGGCATATAAGGATTGGGCTTTTAAATAAAAATTTGGAATCCAATTTCTACAATATCCTGCCAGTCCTAAAATCCCGCTCAACCATCTCTTCATTCTTGGTTGTAAAAAGCTGAGATCCTTTCTTGTCTGTCTGAATTAATAAAACGTCCTTCCTTAGATATTAGGTGGCCTGAGTATTTCACTTGTCTTCGACAAAATTGAAGTTTCTCTTTAGAGACTTTGTTTTCTTAGGGCTGCCTTTTGTAATAAATGTAGCCCATCATTCACAGAACATCTTGTTTGCTCTCCAAGATGGAAGTCATTTATTTACTGGATTAATGCATGCATTTCCAGGAAATTAACATCTGAGAGGCCTATTTTTAATATTTTTGAAAAGTAAGTCAGGCTTTCAGCATATCCTTGGAGGCAGGTGTGACCCAGTGTATTGTCTATTTTCTCAAGTGAAGACGAAGAGAAATTGGCTATTTTTGTCTACAAGAATGCTAAAGAATGTACTACATAAGTCTATGACTGTAAGGAATTCCACATTAGAAGGAATGGCTGTGAGTAACATAGGCTTGTGCAGTATAGGGTGCCATGGGATTGCCATGTTGTTTATTGCTCTCAAGCCTTGTACAAACCTCCCTTCTCTAACATTTGGTTTTCTTACCAGGAGGATTGGGGTATTACAATGGCTTGTACAAGGAATGAACAGTCATCTTTCTATATAATCTGACATTATAAGCTTTATCCCTCCTAGACCTTTAGTTCTCAAAGGGTATTGTCTTGTATTTTGAAGATGTTTCCATGGGTATATTTAAATATTTATTAGAGTAGCTGAGATGATAGTTTCTATATCAATGGAGGACACTGACCACAATGGATCAAGTACTGTCTTTAGTACATTTTGTAATTCTTCATTAAGCAATAATTCATTGTCTTTCATGGCAATATGGATTGCAATTGGATTAGATTTTGAAAATTTTATTAAAATATCTGTTGTGTCTCATAGTTGAGTTTTATAATCTAATTTTAAATATATTTCCTTCCTTTGAGAGAAAGAAATGTGGGTATCACATAATTCTAAGCAGTTTCTTCCTGTTGAATGGATGGGGTCTGATGGAACAAAGAGGAGGGCACGAGTTCCTTGTAACGAACACAGTTGAAAGGTTACAGGCTGAGATTGGTATGCCAATACAGGAGGATTGTGATGCCCACCATTTGAATTCTTTGTTTACTGCAAGGAATGGGACCTTGTACCAAGATGGGATTAATTCCAGATAATGTGGCTCCAGTGTCAATAAGTGCTTGTGTTAGTTCTCCATTTATAATAATTTTTATTTCTCCCAGTGTTAGTAAGGAGGAAATGAAAGGCCCCTTTAAGTTCCTTGGAGCACCCCTGTTTTCTTTTCTGCCTCCGCTGGTTAACATTCTTTCCTTTTTCATCTTTGGCAATTCTTTTCAAAGTAATCATGCTTTTTGCCAAAATTGCAAAGTGGAAGGTTAGGTCCATTAGGGAGTTTCTAGGGGTATTGTGAAGGCCAAAATTGTGTGAATAGTTGTTTTAATTGTAAATTCATAATTGTATTAGCCTCGCTCTTTTGTTTGGCTTCCCTCTCTCTTTCTTCTTCAGTTAAGGTATCAGATAACTGGTCAATGAGACTGACCAAATCATGAGTATCAGAAGTGGCCCAACTTTGTCTTTTCATTGTTAGTTCCAATTCATCTAACTCATTTGTAAAACTGGAGTCGAGTATCATTTCGATGATTAGCACAACTTTCTTCGGATAAAACTAAATATTCTTTAAAATTTTTTCCACAGCCCTCAAAGTATATTACTGACTCATCTGAATTTTGTTGATATTGTATTTTGTTCCAGTTGACTACCCTGAAAAACTGAGGAGATGGCCTGATGCAAAGCTTTTGCTGTTCTTCAAGCCTGTCTGTGGTCCTCTTCTGAACATTTATGAAGATCCCTAACAGATTTCTCCAGTGAGCTTTGTCTAGCCAGCCTTTAGCTTTAATTTTGGCTACTAACATGTGAATCTGTTGCTAGAAGTCAGAATAACTAGGGTCATAAGCTTGGATATTTAATTCAAATTTCCCAGCAAAACCAATAGGAACCTGGTGAAGATCAAGGAATTCTTTTAACTATGCCTGTAAGTTTGATCATGATTGATAAAGCAAGTTCCCCTCTACCAGATGCTGGATGAAATGGAGCCAAACCAGTGGGAGCAGGAGGAGGGGCAGGAGGAGGAGGAGGAGAAGGTCAATCAGGGCTGGGTAGTTCTGACAAGGAGGCTTAGAGAGACACGGGAGCAGGGAGAGAAGAAGAAATTTCAGTGTTTTTTAAAATTCAGTAATGGTTTTAGAGTGCTTTTTATTTTCTTCCTCTAAGGGAAGAATTCTGTCAAAACCTCTTTTGGATGCTTCTGGGTGCCATTGGAAGTAACTCTCTTAATTATTTTATTTGATTCCATGGCTGGCTTTTTAAAATTGTGCATATAAATAAACTAATCTAGCTATTTCAAAGATAATTCTCTTTGATCATTGTAATTTAGGATCTTCTTAGGTCAAATAAGACCATTTCTCCAACTATCGACAGGAGGTGGCGCCATAAGTCTTGTACATAAACCCCGCTGGAGTTTCCAAAGGTGCATTGCTTAATGAGGGCTTGGTTATAGATGGATAATTGCTCATAATTTGGATTCTCTTTTAAAATGCCCAAAGGCTAAAAGGGAAAAGTGTTTGGGGTCCAGTGTGCTGCTTAGTAGGGATTATTCCTGGAGGTATCACCTACAAGTAGCTTCTTCCCTCTTACCTACCTCAGAGAAACCCAGACATTTCTGGGAGTTCAAGGCACTGGGTGACGAACCCCTTGTGTGTTGTGTGCCCCGGGGGTTAAGCAGCTCTCCCTGTGAGTTCTTCTCTGGGGTTTGTTGTGAGCTTCCACACCCTTGTGTTACCTCCATTGCCTAAGGTGCCTTTCAGCTGGGAGAAAGAGTGCTTTTTGTCTTCAGCTTATCACGTCCTCATTCCAACATTTTACAAATTTTTGGTCACTCAGGAAGAAACTTTAAATCTCAATGTTAACCAAGACCCAAAGCCTGGCTGGTTTAAAGCCACAAATTTGGCTTAAGCCGCAAACATTCACTTTCCCCTTTTAAAAAGAAAACTGCTTTCTCTTTAACCAAACGTCAAATGAGAGAAAAGGTTACAAACTTGAGCAAGTAAAAAAATGTCCAATGAGAGAAAAGGTTACAAACTTGAGCAAGTAAAATGTCCAATGAGAGAAAAGGTTACAAACGAGCAAGTAAGACGAACGAAAACTTAACCTAATAGAAAAGTGAAACCACAAACCTGCCAATAGCAGAATCTTTAGAGAAATGACTCGAAACTCCTGCCTTAAAGCCCTAAATGGCGGCTTCAATATCAGCCCCATTGAGCATGAAATTCATTTACTTAAATAAAATCTGAATCTCAGCCCAAACCTGGGAGATTCAAAACCTGAGAGCGGTCTTACCAAAGACGCCCATATGTCTGGTGAGGTCAGTCGGATGCAAGCAGTTTGTGCTGGTACCAGGGCCCCAGCTACTGATGAAGTGGCAGGAGTCCACGGAAGCCTACTTCGAAGTTCCCGGGGCTTCCAGGGGAGGTGAGAACACAAGTGACGGGAGAGCCTGGGGAGGGACTGTCTGGTGAGTAAAGGTTGTGCTGCTCTGTGGATGAAATGTCTCTGAGGTCGTAAACATCTCAGAGCCGCCTTCGGGAGAACGGGTGATAGTCATCTGGGCTGATGTCACCTCCAGTGTCCTCTCCTGTGATCTGTGTTAATCTTCCCAGATTGACGAGATTCCTGGGGAGGCGATTCATGACAGCTGAGTTCCTTTTGGAGGATCCGTCTTCAGGCAGGTAAGGGGAGCTCAGAGGAAACCTCTGCCTGCATCCGCTGATTCCCAAGTGCCCTCAGCTCAGAGGGATCAGCACTCCCAAGTGCCATGGGGGTGGCATTTCCTGAACTCCTTCAAAGCAATAACAACAGGCTGGGCGTGGTGGCTCACGCCTGTAATCCCAGCACTTTAGGAGGCTGAAGTGTGAGGATTGCTTGAAGCCAGGAGTTCAAGACCAGCCTGGGCAACATAGGGAAACCCTGTCTCTACAAAAAATAAAAAGAAAACTTAGCCAGGCATGGCAGTGCACACATGTGGCCCCGCCTACTCGGGAGGCTGAGGTGGGAGGAGTGCTTGAGCCAGGGTGGTTGAGGCTGCAGGGAGCTGTGATTGCACCACTGCACTCCAGCCTGGGCAACAGAGTGAGACTCTATCTCAAAACAAACAAACAACAACAACAACAAAAGTGAAACAATAACAACAACTTTTACAGAACGGACATTTGGGATCTACATGCCACACTCCTAAATGCGTCTCTTTAAGCAACAGGTGTCACAGTCTTAAACCTTGTTGTCCTTACCCTCTTCATTCTAGGCACCTGTTTCATTCCAGGTAGGGCTTCCTCCTGGTTTCCTAACACGGCGGGTTGAGACAGACAGCAGAGAAGGACACTGCACACCTCTGCAGGGTCTCCCCTCTGGCCCACCAGCCCTCCCTTCTCCAGCAGTGAAGACCTCACTATGTCATCCAAGCAGGAATAATATAGACAGAAACCCCAGAAGCCCCAAAGCTCTGAAGCCTAAACCACAAGTCCCACGAAGTCCCACAGGGCCCACTGGGCAGAATGGCGTGAACCTTCAGGGTTTGTTTGGTTTTATGAACCATTTAGTCATTCTTTCTCCTTCCTCCCATGGTAGCACTAAAATACATTCTCAGGCTCCCAAGTATATACGGGGGGGGGGGGGGGGGGGGGGGGACGGAGAGGGGAGGATATTGCTGATTGGAAAACAAAACAAAACCTACTTTTACTAATCTCAATATACAGATTAGGCTAATCAGATTAAATAATTCTGAAAGTTTTCAAAATTTCGTCGTTAGATTTTTCATTATTTTAGAGAAGAGGTCTTACTCTGTTGCCCAAGCTGGACTCAAACTCCTGGGCTCAAGCGAACCTCCAGCCTCAGCCTCCTGAGTAGCTGGACTACAGTTGCACACCACCATGCCTGGCTGAAATTGGTTTTTATTGAGGGTCTTGATATGAAAAAAAAGTCTTTGAATCTTAATGTTACTTTTTCATTTCTTCTTGGTGACCAAAGCATCCATATTTTAATTTTTATTTGTTTATTGTTGGCTGGAGAGCACTGCCTTCCTCATGTACTATATGCATCAAGCCCTCTCCCCAGCCTGAAGAACACCATGTTCCTCTTAGCGATCCTCAGTAACAAGGCGTGCCACTCAAAGAACTACAAAGATAAGGGTTTGGGGTTTATGCTGGGGAAAGCTCATGACCCTAGCTGCAGGAATAGAGGACTGAGCCTCCCAGGTCCTGGAAAGCAGAGGGAGGATGCCCCGCTCCGATTTCCTCGGCACCTTTGCAGAGCTCTTGGTCTCCTGCCTGTGCCCTGCAGGCCTGACTCACTCTCCTCTCTGCACGTGAGACTCTGCACACTTCCTATCGTGTTTATTGACACATGGCAGCCTCAGCCCTCTGTTTCATGTGACCTCCCAGCTTTGCTCTCTACAACACCTAACCCAGTCACTTTCTGTGTCCTACTTCAACATTGCTGGGAGAAAAAAAGTCTGATTGGCATTTGAGTTTGAGAACGAAGGCTTGAAAGAGCCAGTTTGAAGAATGGGAGCAAGGCCTGGCTAGAGCACTAGTCGACAAACTTTTCCTGTAAAGGGCTGGGTAGTAGATATTGCAGGCTTTGCAGGCCATGAAATCCACGCTGCATTGTAGTGGCATGCAAGCTGCCATAGCCAGTCTGTAAATGAATGAGTGTGGCTGGGTCGCATTAGCATTTTATTTCCAAAAATAGCAGGTGGCCAGATTTGGCCCATGGACTGTAATTTTCCAATTCCTGAGATACTAGAAACAGAAGTGTTTTGTTGTTGTTTTAACTAACTGTTTATTGAAGTACAGCAAACAGAAAAGTATACACATTATAGCATTGTATGAACTATCACAGAGTGATTACACGCATGTAACCACCAACTATGTGAAGAAAACATTGCCTGCATCCCAGAAACTATGTTTGCACCCTTACTAGTCACTAATCTCACACTCCTCCCCAAAAGTAACTAAAACTCTGATTTGTATTGTCAGTGGTTTCTCCTGTTTTGGACTTTATATAAATGAAGTCATATTGTATGTATTTCTACTTTCTGTCTAACTTCTTTGTGCGATATTCTCCCAGTGGAATTCATCTGTATTGTGGTTTGTACCAATGGTTCATTTCTTTTTATTGTTATTATAATATTTTATTGCATTACTATAATAGTATTTATTTCATTCTACTGTAGATGGACATTTAACATTGTTTCTAGTTTGGGGCTGCTGCATGTCTTTGGATGAATATGTGTACACATTTTTGTTGGAAATAGAATTGCTGGTCCAACATAGATAGATAGATAGGTAGGTAGATACATAGATAGATAGATAGATTTATTATTGAATATATATAACAAAATTTTCTTATTGTTCATTATAATTTCCAAATGACTTTTTTTTTCTATTTGGTGTGGAATAACTTTCATATCTTCCATTAATTTTTTAGACATAGTTCTTTTATTTGAACATATTTTTGATACCTGGTTTAATGTCTTTGTCTAATAAGTCCAACATCTGGGCTTACTCTGGGACAATTTCTTTTGAGTACTTTTTTATGTTTATAGGCCATACTTGCCTGTTCTTTTGTGTGTCTCCTAATTATTTGGTTGAAAACTAGACACTTTAAATAATATATCAACTCTGGAAATTAGAGTTGTTGCTGTTTTTGTGATTGCTGTTGTGGTGGTGGTTTATTTGTTTAGTGATGTTTCTGGATTGGTATTGTAAAGTCTGCATTCTTTTTTGTGTGCAGCCACTAAAGTATTTACTTGGTTAGCTTAGTGGTCAGCTAATGATTGGACAGAGAATTTCCTTAAATGCCTTCAACCAATAAGCCTCCCCTTGCTCATGGGCTGTTTGTTAGGGTATGTCTTCAATGTCCCTGCAATTCACAACTCCACCTTAGTCTTCACTCCTGCTTGATCAGACCCTCAAGAGCCACTGGAGTAAGTACTTAGGGCCTTCCTGGTCTCTCTTGGGCCTGCATGCAGCCGTGCACACAGGAGGCCTTCTAATCCCCCAGGAATAAGTTGGAGCTTTTCAAAGCCCCTAAGAATATCTCTGTCCCTAGACTTTCCTTGTAAGTTTTATATCCAATTTCTTTTTTTTTTTTTTTTTTGAGACGGTGTCTCGCTCTGTCACCCAGGCTGGAGTGCAGTGGCACGATCTTGGCTCACTGCAAGCTCCACCTCCCGGGTTCACGCCATTCTCCTGCCTCAGCCTCCCGAGTAGCTGGGACCACATGTGCCCACCACCACGCCTGGCTAATTTTTTGTATTTTTAGTAGAGACAGGGTTTCACCATTTTAGCCAGGATGGTCTCGATCTCCTGACCTTGTGATCCTCCCGCCTTGGCCTCCCAAAGTGCTGGGATTACAGGTGTGAGCCACCATGCCCGGCCTTTTATATCCAATTTCTTATCTGCCCTAAGTGGCACCACCACTTTTTACAGCTGGGATGTTGAACAGTTAGTGCTGATTGATTTTCACAAATACCCTGGGGATGGGGCTTTCCTCACTGGGAGATCTGAATCAGGTCAAATAAAGGTGAGCCTTGTGAATGGAGCTTGAATAGGAGCTGCCAGCCCAGGAGAAAGATTGATGATTCTCTGGGAATGAGGTTTTTGGGGCTCTGAAGCTGTCCTGCCCCTCTAGTCCGTCCATTAGGCTGTTGGTTTTCACTACTACCACAGTTCCAAGGCTGCTGTTTTTCAAGGCTGCTGCAGAGCTGATGGTGGTTGAGGAGGTGGGACTGGGGAAGAGGCAAAGTTAAAATTCCACAAAGCCTGCTGTTTACTGAGTTTCAGCCATTTTCTTTAACAAACACTCTGAATTGTTCCAATCCTATTGTTAATATCCAGAGTTCTGAAAAAGTGGATTTTGACAGCTTATGCTACGTCCCTTCTCTTATGGAGGCACAGATTCTTGGAGGGCCCTCTGCCATCAGTTCACACATCCTTCTCCAGGCATTATGGCTGGTGGTTTTTATTTTTTACCATGGTAAATTTTAAATCTTTTCTAGGCCAAAATTTTTTTTAGTATAATAAAAGACACAGAAAAAAAAGCATACACACACACACAGAGTAACACACATACAGTAACACACATACACAGAGGTACATTGGCCTATTATTTAATTCTATATGTGGATGTTGGGTTTTGTGTTAGTCTGTTCTCATGCTGTTGTAAAGAACTGCCAAAGACTGGGTAATTTATAAATGAAAGAGGTTTAATTGACTGACAGTTCAACAGGGCTGGGGAGGCCTCAGGAAACTTACAATCATGGTGGAAAGTGAAGCAAATATGTCCTTCTTCACATGGCAGCAGGAAGGAGAAGCATCGAGCAAAGAGGGAACAGCCCCTTATAAAACCATCACATCTCATGAGAACTCACTCAATATTATGAGAACAGCATGGGGGTAACTGCTCCCATGATTCAATTACTTCCAACTGGGTCCCTCCCCCAACATGTGGGGATTACAATTCAAGATGAGATTTGGGTGGGGACACAGACCCAGACCATATTTTACACACTGGCCCCTCTCAAATCTTGTCTTTTTCACATTTCAAAACACAATTATGTCTTCCCAATGGTTTCCCAAACTCTTCAGTCATTTCAGCATTAACCCCAAAGCCCAAGTCCATAGTATCTTCTGAGACAAGGCAAGTCCCTTCCACCTATGAGCCTGTAAAATCAAAAGCAAGTTAGTTACATCCTAGACAAATGGGGGTACAAGCATTGGGTAAATACGCCTGTTCCAAATGGAAGAAATTGGCCAGAATGAAGGGGCTACAGGCCCCATGCAACTCTGAAATCAAATAGGGCAGTCATTAAACCTTAATGTACCAAAATGATCTCTTTTGACTCCAGGTCTTACATACAGGTCACGCTGATGCAAGAGGTAGGCTCCCACAGCCTTGGGCAGCTCTGCCCCTGTGGTTTTGCAGGGTACAGCCCCCCACCCCCCGCCAGCTGCTTTCACGGCAGGCTTTGAGTGTCTTTGGCTTTTCCAGGTGCATGGTGCAAGCTATTGGTGGATCTACCATTCTGGGGTCTGGAGGATGGTGACCCTCTTCTCACAGCTCCACTAGGCAATGCCTCAGTGGGGACGCTGTGTGGGGGCTCTGACCCCACATTTCCCTTCAGCACTGCCCTAGCAGAGGTTCTCCATGAGGGCTCCACCCCTGCAGCAGACCTCTGCCTGGACATCCAGGCGTTTCCATACATACTCTGAAATCTAGGTGAAGGTCCCCAAACCTCAATTCTTGTCTAATGCACACCTGAGGGACTAACACCATGTGGAAGCTGCCAAAGCTTGGGGCTTCACCCTCTGAAGCAATTGCCTGAGCATGTATCTTGGCCCCTTTTAGTCTCAGCTAGAGCTGAAGCAGCTGGGATGCATTGCAACTAGTCCTCAGGATGCGCACAGCAGTGGGGGGGGGCCCATGAAACCATTTTTGCCTCCTAGGCCTCCAGGCCTGTGATAGGAGGGGCTGCTGCAAAGGTCTCTGACATCCCCCAGAGACATTTTCCCCATTGTCTTGGTGATTAACATTTGGCTCCTCGTTACTTATGCAAATTTCTGCAACTGGCATAAATTTCTCCCCAGAAAATGAGTTTTTCTTTTCTACCGCATTGTCAAGCTGCAAATTTTCCAAACTTTATGCTCTGTCACCTCTTGAATGCTTTGCTTTAGAAGTCAAAATTCTAAAACAGAATTCTAAAGAAATTTCTAAAGTTCAGAAATTTCTTCCATCAGATACCCTAAATCATCCCTCTCTAGTTCAGATATCTAGGGCAGGGGCAAAATGCCACCAGTCTCTTTGGTAAACTATAGCAAGAGTCAACTTCATTCTAGTTCCCAACAAGTTCTTCACCTCCATCTGACACCACCTCAGCCTGGACTTCATTGTCCACCTCACTATCAGCATTTTGGTCAAAACCATTCAATAAGTCTCTAGGAAGTTTCAAACTTTCACATATCTCCTTGTCTTCTGAACCCTCCAAGTATCTAGGAAGTTCCAAACTTTCCCACATTTTCCTGTCTTCTTCTGAGCCCTCCAAACTGTTTCAATCTCTGTCTATTACCAGTTCCAAAGTTGTTTCCACATTTTTTGAGTATCCTTATAGCAGCACCTTACTCTCTGTGGTACCAATTTACTGTATTAGCCTATTCTTACACTGCTATAATGAACTGCTGGAGACTGGGTAATTTATAAAGGAAAAGGTTTGACTCATACTTCCACGGGGCTGGGGAGGCCTCGAGAAACTTACAATCATGGCAGAAGTTGAAGCAAACATGTCCATCTTCACATGGTGCCCAAAAGGAGAAGTGTTGAACAAAGGGGGAAAAGCCCCTTATAAAACCATCAGATCTCATGGGAACACACTCACTATCATGAGAATAGCATGGGGGTAACTGCTCCCATGATTTATTTACCTCCCACCAAGTCCCTGCTCCAACACGTGGGGATTACATTTCAGGTTACAATTCAAGATAAGATTCGGGTGGGGACACAAAGACAGACCATATCAGGTTTTGAACACAAGGTTTAAGAGAAGTTTAAAGAAAGTCCTGTGGAAGAGCTAAATATGAATTCACAACAGAATCTCCCCTTGGCCAACCTCCTTGTCATCAGTTCACTGGCTAAACTAGTGCTCTGCATTTCCTTGTTTTTAAATTGTGATGAAATATACACAATACAGAACTTAACACGTTAACCATTTTTAAGTGTACAGGTTTGTTACTTTTAAGTGCATTCACATTGTTGTGCAGTCATCACCACCTCATCTCCATTACTTTTTTCATCTTAAAACTGAAACTCTATGCCCATTAAATAACTCTCCACACTTCTCCCAGCCCCTGGAAACCACCATTCTACTTTCTGTGTCTTTATATTTGACTACTCTAGGAACCTCATGCAAGTGGAATCATACATTATCTGCCCTTTGTGACTGATTTCTTTCACTTAGCATTATATTTTTAGGTGTAGGATAAATCATACACTATATGTCTTTTGTAACTGATTTCTTTCACTTAGCAATAAATTTTGAAAGTTCATCCATGTTGTAGTGTGTGTTAGAATTTTCTTCCTTTTTAAGGCTGAATGATATTTTTAAGGCTGAATGATATGCCCTTGTATGAATAGAACACATTTGTTTATTCATTCATCTAATGATGAACACCTGGTTTGCTTCCACCTTTTCTCTATTGTGAATGCTGCTACTATAAACATGGGCTTAGAAATATCTTGAGGAGCCCCTGCTTTCAATTGTTTTGGGTGTATACCCAGAAGTGGGATTGCTAAATCATATGTTAATACTATTTTTAATTTTTTGAGGGCATGCTGTACTGTTTTCCATTTTACATTCCCAACAGCAGTGCACACATGTCCAATTTCTCCAAATCCTCACCTACATGTGTTATTTCCTGCTTTTTTTTTGACAGTAGTTATTCTAATGAGTGTGGAGTTGTTAGGGTCCAGCCTCAACACCACCCGTGGGTACCCAAAGTTTGGTTGTGACAAAGGAATGAGAAGAGACAAGTTAAGAGTGAAAGGTGGGGAGCCAGGGGCCAGTGCAAAATGTGGAGGCTGCAAAAGGCTCAGAGCTCTGGTTTCCACACTATTTATTGAGTACAATCACTTAGATCTGAGAAGCAGGGGTTCAGGGGTGAAGTGGGGAAAGGCAGACAGTGCGTCATATGTGTAATGTATAGCAGTGGCGGTTTAAGTGAATCTCCTTTGTGCTCAAATAGTATATCTTTAGTTACTTGGTGGGAGTGGGCTTAACTAGGAGCCTGCATATCTAGCCACATTCTAATGCTTTATAGGAGTGTCTTTCTCCTTGAACACAGTGTTTATGGATAAGAGAGCAAGTCTTGCTCAGAGCATGGGAACATATTGGCTATAAGAAAGCTTTCTTCTTCAGAGCCCTCTTGTGGCTTTCCGCAACTTATTGTCTCATATTTTTATGGCCAGTTTATGCAGGCACCCCATAAGCCTTTCTCCCAACATGGAGTGGTATTTTATTGTGACTTTAATTCACATTTCTCTAATGATTGGTAACACTGAGCTTTCTTTTTTTTCTTGTGCTTATTGTCCATTTATATGCCTTCTTTGGAGAAATGTCTATTTCAAGTCTCTTACCCATTTTTTAATTAAGTTGATTCTTAGCTGTTGAGTCATAGGAGTTCCTTATATATTCCAGATATTAATCCTTTATCAGATATATGATTTGCAAACATTCTTTCCCATCTGATGGGTTGCCTTTTCACTTTGTTGTCTTTTAATATATAAACATTTTACATTTTGGTGTAGCCCAATTTATATTTTCTTTTGTTGTCTATGCATTTGGTGTTGTATCCAAGAAGTCACTGCCAAATCCAATATCATGAAGCTTTTCTATGTTGTCTTCTAAGAGTTTTATAGTTTTAGTTCTTAGCTTTAGGACTTTGATTCATTTTGAGTTCATTTTTGCACATGGTGAAAGGTAATGTTCCAGCAACATCCTTTTGCATGTGGGTATCCAGTTTTTTCCACTAGCATTTGTTAGAATGACTGTCCTTTCTCCCATTGAAAATCTTAGCACCCTTGCCAAAAATCATTTGGCCCTATGTGCAAAGGTTTATTTCAGGACTCTCTATTTTATTTCAGTGGTCAATAAGTCTTTATGCCAACATCATACTGTCTTGATTGCTGTCACTTTATAATATTTTGAAATCAGGAAGTGAGACTTCCAACTTTGTTCTCTTTTTTCAAGATTATTTTTGCTGTTCACTCTTGAGATTCCATGTGAATTTTATGGTCAAGTTTTCTATTTCTGGAAAAAACATCATTGAGATTTTGATAGGGATTGCATTGAAACCATAGATTGCTTTGGTTGGTATTGACATCTTAACAATATCAAGTCTTCCAATCCATGAACATGGGATGTCTTTCAATTTATTGGTATCTTCTTTAATTTCTTTTATCAGTATTTTGTAGTTTTCAGCATACATATCTTTCACCTCCTTGGTTAAGTTTATTCCCAAGTATTTTATTCTTTTTAATGCTATTGTAAATGGAATTGTTTTAATTACCTTTTCAGATTGTTCATTGTTAGTATATAAAAACACAACTGATTTTCGTGTTGACTTTGTATTTTCTGGTTTATTAGTTCTGTCAGGTTGGTGTTTTTGTTTTGGTGGTATCTTTAGGGTTTTCTACGTATAAGATCATGTCACCTGTGAACTACCCCATTAAGCTTTATATTTTAATTATATTTTATTTCTACATGTTCCTTTTGATACTTTTTCAAATCTGCTGGGTCATTCTTCATAGTTTCTTATTTCCTGCTAATATTTTAAGACTGCCTCAGGAGATATTAACTCTGTTGTGTTCTCTCATAATTCCAAATTATGTGGTTCTATTTCCTATTTCTGTGTCTGGTGTGTGCCCATTTTTGTTCATGATGCCTTGCTTCCTTGCTATTTTCTCTGTGGGATAAGTATGTGTTTAGTCCAAGATGGGGAGGGGGGTATCTCCAAGGAGGATTTGTAATTCCTTATGCAATTGCTTTAGGGTGCTACTAGCCTAAATTCTGAGCTTGAAGGGTTTTTGGACCATCCATGTATTGTGAATTAGTGCAGCAGCCCTAAGGTTCAAGACTGGCAGTGACTCCCAGGGTTGTTGGGGGCAGATTTAGGTTTATTTCTATTTCATATTTATACCTAGGGTATAGCCCTTTGGGGTTCCAGTCTTAGGGAAGGAGGATCTTCTATTTGACTCCTCACTTTGGGCAGGTCCTGAACACTTACCTTCTCCACAGTGAGGCTGTGAAACTCAAGTTCAGCTGCTTGGACAAATGCTCTCAAGGCAATGGCCTCAGTGCTTAGCTAGTCCCTGAGTTTTCATCTTTACTTAGTTCTTGGCCTGAGTACTCCTGTTTTGCCAGCTCATGGGTTTATTTTCTATATCTAAGGTCAGCATTTTTCATTATCAGAAGGATAACTAGTCAAGGTAGCTGCCCACCATATTGCTAGAGATACAAATGTCTCCGTGAACACTTGAGGTCTCATACCATCAAGATTCTCATCTCACCTTGCCAACCATTCCTTTGATATCTTCCACTGACCACTGAGAATTGGTCTTCAAGCCCCAGTCCTTGGCAGTACAAAGGGTAATTAGGAAGTGTTGACCTACAATTACCTAATGCCACTATGATAACTCCCCAGTAACGGAACTCAGCTTACATGCTTACCCAAATTGCAGCCTTAATTTCACTATAAAATTTTCTCTGGCTGCCTTACCAAGCTCATTGTTTATATCATTATCACTAATTTCTTTTCTCCAAATGTAATATTTTTAGTTTAAATCATGAACAAAGCGATGTTGTTTTCCTTTGAAACACCCCCTTTTTCCCTAAGTCTGTCCTAATTCCAGGTCTTACTACTTCTTATAGAGGTGAATCCAACATGTTTTGTTCCCTTACCTGCCTTCACTGTGTCTACTTTCAAATTAATCTTTCTGGAATAGTTTTTATTATATCCCCTCCCCCTACAAAAAAATTAAAACTATTCCTTATTTTCCCTCTATGATAATTTTAGTTGAACACATTTTGAGCAAATGCCTATAAAATGCCAAGCAATGTACAACAATTTGGGATACTGTCAGTTTTCTATTGCTGCTGTAACAAATTGCCACACATTTAGTGGCTTAAATGAGAACAACTAAAAACTATTGTTTTATAGTTCTATAGGTCAGAAGTCTGGTGGAGTCTCATTGGAATAAAATCACTCTTAGTTCCTTGCATCTGTAGGACTAAGGTCCCATTTTGCAAACCACTTTCCTGTCTTCCTCTTCCACTGTGAGGGGTTCACGTGATTTGCTCGGGCCTTCCTGGATAATTCTGCCTTCCTCTTCCACTGTGAGGGGTTCACATGGCTCGCTCGGGCCTTCCTGGATAATGCAGGCTCATCGCCCCATCTCAAGGTCCTCAACCTTAATCACACCTGCAAAGTTTCTTTTGCCACTAAGCTAACATAGAAGCCACAGGTTCTGGGGATTAGGTCTAGGACAGGGACTCCCCAGCCCCCAGGTCACGTACCAGTACCAGTCCACGGCCTGTTAGGAACTGGGCTGCACAGCAGGAGCTGAGAGGTGGGCGAGTGAGCATTACCGCCTGAGCTCTGCCTCGTATCAGATGACTGGCAGCATTAGATTTTCATGGGAGCACGAACTCTATTGTGAACTGCACATGCCAAGCATCTGGGTTGTGTACTTCTTATGAGAATCTAATGCCTGAAGATCTGAGGTTGAACAGTTTCATCCTGAAACATCCCCTAAACCCCTACCCAGTCTATGGGAAAATTGTCTTCCATGAAACCACTCCCTGGTGCCAAAAAGGTAAGGGGCTGCTGGTCTAGGGTATCTTTGGGGGGCTATAATTCCACCTACCACAGATAACATAGGTGAAGAAGGCCTCAATCTGTCTCTGAGGCTTTATTAAGGCAGAGAGAAACAGAGTGAGAACAAGTAACCACTCACCTCTAAGACATCTATTCCATTGTATCAGAGAGGGCTGAGGACACAAAGAGGAGGAAATTAGAAAGAATGTTTATAAAGATCAGGAAGGCCTTACAGTCTAAATGAGGGGAAAGCTTGCCAGATAGGAATGGGAGTTCTTCTAATAGGAAGAGATAGCATATAAAGTGAGAGAGGCCTGTGAAGTGTTTGGCAAGCTTGGGTAATCACAACTGATTCCATGTGACTAATGGGGAGTAAGGGGGTGGGATGGTGACATTACAAGAGATTAAGATGCTGGCCGTGGTGGCACGCACCTGTAGTCCCAGCTGTTTGGAAGGCTGAGGCATGAGAATCGCTTGGGCCCGGGAGGTGGAAGTTGCAGTGAGCCAAGATCATGCCACTGCACTCCAGCTTGCACTAGAGTGAGACTCGATCTCAAAAAAAAAAAAAAAAAAAAGATGTGAAACATCTCATCTTGGACTCTGTTTTTCTTTTTAGCATTAATATGAGAAACAGAATCTTATTTCAGGAAAATTACTCCTGGAACAGTACAGAGGTCAACCTGAAAGGAAAGCGACTGGAGAAAAGGAGACAAATGTAAAACCTTGCTAACATTTACAAGAGGAAAAGAAATGAACACAGTGAGCATGGGGAGAGGTAGATATGAACAGCTCTGCAGCTGGAGGAACAAACCTTGGAAATAAGGAGAGGTGACCTGTGTTTAGCTGCACCCCTAGAGGGTGGCATCGGCTGAGGAGCAAGCCCAGCAACACTGAAGTTTAGAGATGGAGCGGCTGGGCGGTGGGCGAGAGAAACTCTTCGGGGACACATGTGGTTCATTTCAGGAGGTAGCTAAACTTTCTACAAAGTTAGTACGTAATTACGCACTTATTTTTTAATTCAACAAAGTAATTTGGGAGAGCTTCATGGGGAGCAGCACTGAGGTTTAAAGAGCTGAGGATACAATTATCTTCATTTAACTTACTTTCTATGCTAAAATATTTCTTAAAAATAAAGTTGTGCAGCTATTACTATTCAAATATTTACTTAAATTACCAAATATTTGCTAGATTGACATATGTTGTTTAACTTTTCCTAATAAGACTAAACTCCTAGAGCTAGGATACGCATTATTTCTTCCAAGTTTCCTCTCAATACCTAGCAGATAGATTAAAAACACACTTTTTGTGAGCTATCAGGTAGATAATTTTAATTATCCAACACAAACAATCTTGGGATGATTTGGATGGATTATCTATGTCTTCATCATTGGCATTCACATTGCCTGCCGTTCTTACTTGCCAGTGTTACAGAATTCAGGGTATACTGAGGTGGCAGCTCGGTGATGGACAGCTGTTCATCTTCTCAATGATCAGCCACCCCTGGTCACTGCACGCTGGAAAAGTACCTAGTGCAAGGGAAGGACCTCCATTTTTAATTGCACTTTATGTTAACTTCAAAACTGGCACTAATTCAGTTATTGGAAGACACTTAACTATCTTTTGAATAATTTGAGTATATAAACATACATAATATCCTTTTTCAACTCTAAGTGGTGTGAAATCTAAACAGATCAAGTACTTCCAATGAAAATTTCAGAATTGAGATGTTGTCTAAGTGTAAAATATACACTGGATTTTAAAGACTTGGCATCCCTCAAACAGTAAAAATATCTCAGTAATTTCTAAAAATATTGATTACTTCTGACAGAAGCAATATTTGGATGTATTGTCTACATATTAAAACATTTATTGTAGCTACTAAAAATGTTTAAATTACAATTGTTCCCATTATATTTCTATTAGATGACATCGAGCCAGATGAAAATACGATTAAATGAGATTTTCATGTAAGAAATAATTTGTCTGATCTAATCATTTTTTTCTAACAGGTATTTACTTGAAATCTTTTTATTTTTATATGTTCATCTAAGTCCCTCTTAGTCACCAAATCAATGCTTAACAGCTGTGCAAGCCAGTTGGCTTTAGACAGCTCCTGGAGTTTTTAAGGATCATTTCTTGGCAGCTTTAGAAAAAAAAGCACCAATTGAAAGGTTAATCAAATCAGTCGTATTTGTATGTTGGTTATATAAACACCCTGTCTCCACCAAAGATTAAACAGACGCATTATACTCTACCCAGAAGGCCCATTTATTCTGTAATGATTGTCACTTGCCTTCAAGCTTCTAAGTAGTAGGGAAATACTTTGAATACTTTGCAAATGAAAACTCTATTCTGATTTATGAAATGCTTCCACACTGCCAGGATTCTACAGAATCTAAAATATTTTATAGCAACACCAATTCTACCTGTGGTACACGAGGGGAAAAGGTCAGTTCTACATCTACTCAAAGATAAGTCAGTATCTAAGTTTATTTAGGCACAAAAATAGAAGCTTAAAAATAGACATATTTTGAGGCACAATGTTGGTTAAAAAAACAGCTCTGAATGTCTGCGACAGCACTGGTCAGCACGATCTAAAGATATTAGCAGTTACTGCCCTGCTCATCTTTAATAAACAGGCGGTCTCCTACCATTTTATCACACCTATGATCCAACAAGACGTGTACTGCAACAGGGTCTGGAAAGCAGCAGGATGGATGCAAGTTCCGTAGCGTCACTGGTTCTCACTGGTTGCGCCTGTGCTTAGTGATTGCAAAATAATCTGAATCCACCCCTGCCTGGGATGGAGTTTATTACGGTGACAAAAAAATGGCTGGCTTCTAGAAATTATTTCTTCAGGTAAAAATTGACTGGAAAATATTTTGTCTTGAAACTACTTAAAATGTGATCCGGTTTGATGCAAATTATAAGTTATGCAAAAAATGTGGAATAATAAAGGATTACTCAATTCTAAGTTCAAAAGTACATTTATTTAAAATGTGGGCAAGATATCAATATAAAAGAAAACAGAGTATAAGAAATAAAAATAATCAAAGTACAAAACATTTCAAATCTTTAACATCCATAATTTAGAGATAGCAAGGTCTTTATTTACACCATTTTATTTCTAGTTGAAGTCCCGTAACAGTTTTGTGAAAACATTTAAAAACCTGGCAAATGAATCATAAAACCTAATGTGGGCTCTTAAAGTCATATAATACAAAACATAATTTATGTTTCCTCAGAATAAAATTGCACATCTTAAAAAGATGCAGTATATTTATTATATCTGTCTTCCTGCTTCACAGTCTGATCCCCCAGGAAAGCAGCTGGAAAACAAGAGCATGTGAAGGAAGCGCGGCAGCTCCTCGCCAGCCAGACAGCCAGCCCCGCACCGCAGGAGTCGACATGCACGGCAGCCTAGACGCCATCAGTTAAACTTATATGTAGGCTTGCTGAGGAAAACGACTTTCAAACACAAGGCAAAACAAAAACATGAAACCAAGGGTTCCAACATTCATCACCCAGTTTCAGGGACACCCTTGTAGGAATGCTACAGCCTCTTTCTTACCCATTCAAACCAGTCGCTCTGCTGCATACCCACATCACAGGAGGCCCTCAGCCCCGACACACAGGCTCACTCAGCCCAGGGACATCAGCACCTGTGCCAGCTCCGCAAGGTATCCACCACGCGGCCAGAACTGAGGCCCAGCAATAGCTGAAATGTCCTTTAAATTAACATGTACAACACACAACCCCCAAGAGCTGACATCCCCAAAGCCCTACCACAAATAGCTGACTCCTACTTATACCTGCAGGAGCAGGTACTGACCTCTGCAATTCTAAACCGTCCACTTTGGGCAAAATTCATCAAGCTATGGATATGAAAAAAGGCCCCCAAGGTAATACTCATAAGTCTCCTGTATGACTTTTAAAGCAATTTCTTCTGAAAGTAAATGTAGTGTAGAATAGGCTTTCACAAATATAAATATGAATGCTAGGAAAAAGTCTGGAAAAAATGCAAGAGTACATGTTGTATAAAAACCACATGCTTATAGCATATCTGTAAAAATTTAACAGGCCTCTTATCATTCCTATCAGTAGCTCCTACAATAATTTTCTAATAGATGGCGGTATGGAATACAGCAAGCTCTGGTATGAATGATAAGAGGGTTTCTGCACCAAGCCTCATTCCAACTAGACAGGCTATTTATGGCTAAACATGACATTGGATTCTGGGACTGAGGCAAATTTTACTTCTTTTTTTTTTTTTTTTTAAAAACAGAGTTTCGCTCTTGTTGCCCAGGCTGTAGTGCAATGGCGCGATATTGGCTCACTGCAACCCCTGCCTCCCAGGTTCAAGTGATTCTCCTGCCTCACCAAGTAGCCGTGATTACAGGTACGCGCCACCATGGCCAGCTAATTTTTTCTATTTTTAGTAGAGCCGGGGTTTCACCATGTTGGCCAGGCTGGTCTCGAACTCCTGATCTCAGGTGATCCACCCGCCTTGGCCTCCCATGCTGGGATTATAGGCATGAGCCACCACGTCCGGCCAAATTTTACTTCTTAAAAGTGCTTTTCTCTCAGTGATAGCAAGGTCTTCTGTCTACTATTATAACCATAAGCTCTTTAGCGTTAAGAGGAAAATGTTTGATAAATGTAATTAACTGGATGAATGTCAGTGTATTTAAATGTAAATATACTTAAATGTAATTACCTGGATGAAACAGGCACGCACGAAGAGAAAAAAACTCGGCAAGGATGGGTATCATTCTGACCTCTGTGCCTTACTGAAGCAGTCCTATCCCAAACACAAAATTCCCCTGCTTAAGGAAAGGTCCACTGAAGTTGACACTGGTCAGAGGTGGCAGAGGCTCCCACCCTCACAGAGAGGAGGAGCTCGGCCCTCCAGCCTCATTGCAGGAGGCCCAGGGAGAAGTCCTGAGAACAGCCCTGAGAGAAGGTGCTCTGCAATGGGAAACAGAATTTTCCCATAAGGACCTGTAAGGCATGTTTTGCTTCACTGATAGGCTGTTCCTACATTAAAATAATAATTCAGAGATTTTTAATAAGGAATTCAAATAACAGATGATGAGCTTTATTTTTTCCTGAATGTCTGAAATAGAAAAAAGCCTAGGTGTCAATATTCTAATGACTGACCTTTGCATTTTCCTGACATGTTGATGAAGTATTCATTCTGCCGCTTCTATTTAGTAGTAATTTATCTCCCATCCCAAAGTTCCTGAGTACAAAGACTATATACGAACTAAATTTCATTTGGAAAACTATAAACTCAAAGGTGAGCTGATAAAAAGAAACATATATTTATTTTTGCAATTATTTTCTATTTTATCTAATTGTCAAATTCTTTAATACCTCCATAAACTAGACAGTATAGATCCTTTCTAATTAACATCACCTATTAAAACTGAACTCTCAGTAAGTTAAGAGAATATTTTTACTAGCAACTCAAATGAATATTCTGAAGAGAAAAGAATTGTTCACTGCATAAATCACAATAGCAAAGAAAGGAAAAATGGCTTGCAAAACAGGAAAGGTACTGCCTTATTAACCTGGGAAATCCATTTCATATCTAACCCATCTACTTTTTATTCTCTTTTGAAAAGGATATGATTCATAGTCCAGCGTTTGAGTGAGCACTCCAGTCAGAACGAACTCTGCATTGTGAACATCTGAACAGGGTGGAAACAGACACTTGTTAGAGATCCACTGCTATGCGTGCACACATACTCACACAGGTAAGCGGGGAAACGTACCTATGCCTCTGGCAAAATATTCTCGGCATAAATGAAGGTCATTTTCACAGGATATTAAAATTATTTCCGACAAACTCTAAGGAAAAGAAAATGAGTTTCTCAGTGACCGAACACTGAATGTGATATAGGGCAATGACGGACTCGCTGGCGGACTCCACTCTACCCACCGAGTTCTGCTTGTGCTCCATGAGCTTCCGGAAAGATGGCTGCTTGGATAACACCTTTCCTCCTGCACACTCTACGATTGCCTTCATAGTGGAAAGACTTGGGCAGATTCCAGGTGTGATGTAAAAATATTTTGCCTAAAATTAAATGAAAATATATGTATTATGTTCTTAAAATGCTTTAATTTTTAGAGTACATAATTTTCATAGATTCTGCCCTGAGACTTTTGACAAAATTTCAAATTTTATGACATTATGAAGGTACTATTCTCCTACTAGCACTCAATCTGAAGTGGAAGAGGAATCCAGCTATGTAAATTTGGAATGTAAGCATTTTCACATGTTAAGTATGCCTGAAGATGATTTAAAGTAACCAGAACTTAAGTCCCTAAAACAAAGTGTTTTGTGAATAAGCAAGAATATTACAAATATTTTTCACAATTTCTATACAATTTTAAATCAGCATTATATTTCACCACACTTATCTGCCCAGCAACAGCCTCTGGCATAGCATGCTGCCTGGCTTATAGCCCTTTTCTTTATTTTCTCCATATTATTTGAACTCAGAGCAGGAAATGATATTGATGCTTAAGATTTAATTATCTAACAAGATTGCTCCTGAGGATACCACAAAATACTATTCTGTCTGAAACTGCAAATAATTTCTAATTCCTGTTGACTCCTTAAGAAGGTTAAAGAACCGATTATCTTTATTGATTTACTTAGTTCTTTGGTACAAAAAAAATTCCTAGCTGTTCTAACACTTATCTAACATTAAAAATCTTTTAGTACTGAATTATATCTATGCACACACTGAATATTTTCCCAAGTATCTTCTCCAGCTGAATATACATTTACTGACAATAGTACGAAGTAAGCGATGTCCTCTAAAGATTTATTAAAAGCAGAAAAATGAACATGCCTCTTAACCAATTACTCAAAAACCTATTCTTTGAATAACTTATTTCTCATAGATGTATTTATTAAATTTGTGTACTTATTTTTAAACATTATAGTAAAGAAAAGTTCTCTAGAGATGTGCTGTGGTTCACAGGAGGAAGACCTCCAGTGGCAATGTCCAAGAAGGAAGCCAAGAGGTAAATGGGATGCAGGGTGAGCCCAGCTCCCCTGGAGGCGCACTTCCCACCAAATCACCTGGTAGTTCCCTTGAGCAGGTCCGTGTGTTATGCTTACTTGGACTGATTTACTTTTCCCTTAAAGTGTACCTTAAAGAGTGGAGAAACGTGTGCCCGTTTTAAGGATTCTTCCAAGCTGAAAGAGAAAAGTACTTCTGCCTCAGCATCTCGGAGAATGTAGTTCTGCTCATCTGGAAAACAGAACAGCACATACTCTGAAAAGTGTGGACACATGAAGTGTGGCAAGTGTGACCCACAAAATTCTCGCCCATATTCAGGTACATAATATTACAGCTACATTTACCTGTACAGCCTTCGGATATTTAAATGTCACCATTATATTTCATTTACTTCCCTCTAAAAACAGCCAGACCAAAAAAAGACAGGCAGGTATTTTTTCTCCTAGATCAGTGGTAATTAACCATTTGGGGTCATAAACTCTTGAAAAAAACGGGCTGGGTGTGGTGGTTCATGCCTGTAATTCCAGCACTTTGGGAAGCCAGGGAAGGAAAGCTGCTTGATGCCAGGAGTTCGAGAACAGCCTGGGCAACATAGTGAGACTTCATCTCTACAGAAAAATTTTAAAATCAGCTTGGCATGGTGGCATGTGCCTGTAGTCCCAGCTACTCGGGGGACTGAAGTGGGAGGATCGCTTGAGTCTGGGAAGTTCGAGGCTGTGGTGAGCCATCATTGCACCACGGCACTCCAGCCTGGGCAACAAAGTGAGATCTGGTCTCAAAATAATAGTACTAATTTTTTTTTTAACAACAAAAATGTAAAAAAAGAAAAAAAAATACTGAAAAATATGAACCCTCTTCCCATAGCTGCTCCTCCCCTCTTTACCCCCCCACTATTTTAGGAAGTTCACCAACTTTCCAAGCCCGCAGATCTCAGGTTAAAATCTCCAGTCCTAGAAAGACAAGTTTCAAATAATCCCATCCAAGTGTATATTATATATATATATATGTTATATATATACACTAACTCCTCAAGGACTTGTAGGACATTGGAGTCATGTGGCTCATAATCAGTTAGGTAAATTACCAAACTTTAAAGATTTACCAAACACACATTCAAGTATACAAAAGTATACAGCAATTTATAAAGGATAGTTTTATCAATTTTTAAAGACTTCTGACAATTATTAATAATTGACAGATTTTCAGTTTTCATAGCAACATTTTAAGAAATGTGTCAAAAGTTAAAGATCACAAAATGTTTTAATCTTCCTATAAATATGCCTCATATTCAGAAAACCATTTCTCCTCTGCCGCCATTTCCTACCAACCATACAGCATAATAAGGCAGCTCAAACCCAATAATATATATATCAAAAGCAGAAAACAAGGAAAAGTGATTTGGGATTGGCAAACTGGGGTTTGCCAATATGTATTTGCCAATACATATTTTAGGATTTGTGGGCTATGTATTATTTCTCCTGCATATTCCTCTTCTCTTTTTTAAGCAATATTTAAAAAATGTAAAAACCATTTTCAGCATATGGACCAGTTTGCTGACTGCTGGGCAGGAGCAACCACATCATGACAGAAATGCAGGGATCTGTTCACCAACGGCCAGAAATACAAAATCAATCCCTGAGTCAACCAGCAGATAGAAAGGCTGCTTTTTAGGTGAAAGGAGAAAAAGAATGTCTAAAATTTGGAAAAACAAAAAATGATGAATTAAAAAAGGAACAAAATAAGTACTGTTACACATGAGATGGTATATTTGAAGTGTTACTTTCAAAGCTGATATGCCTTCTGAAGAACTTGTGTGAGATCACCAAGAATAGTTAATGTTTATAATAGAGAAAACACCACCGGGTGCAGTGGCTCACGCCTATAATCCCAGCACTTTGGGAGGCCGAGGTGGGCGGATCTCTTGAGGTCAGGAGTTCAAGACCAGCCTGGCCAACATGGTGAAACCCTGTCTCTACTAAAAAATACAAAAAAATTTAGCCAGGTGTCGTCGTGGTGGGCGCCTGCAGTCCCAGCTACTAGGGAGGCTGAGGCAGGAGAATGGCTTGAACCCAGGAGGCAGAGGTTGTAGTAAGCCAATGGCACCACTCTACTCCAGCCTGAGCAACAGACTGGGTGAGACTCTGTCTTAAAAAGAAAAGAAAGCAATATTGAAAAATACAATAATACAGCTAAGATGATCCTGTCACGGATGAGACATTGAGATTTTGGTTTTTTCAAACAGGGTTATGTTAACTTAGTAGTAGCAACGTAAAGACTCAACCTGAACATTAAACTTTTCATGGAAGTACAAAAGAAATGAGTATCCTAGAAATTGATTATAATATTGATGTCTCAAATTTTATGTAAGTTACACATAAATATAAAATCCCAAAAACATGCATCTACCAAAACAGGTGGAGAAAAGAGTCTTTTCAACAAATGATGCTGGAACAACTGCACATCCATATGCAATAAAAGGAATCTGGACACAGACTTTACCCTCTTTTAAAAAAAGACTGACCCAAAAATGGAACACAGACCTAAATGTAAAATGCAAAACTATGAAACTCCTAGAAGATAACACAGGAGAGAATCTAAGGGACCTTGAGTTTGGCAATGACTTTTTAGATACAACACCAAAGACACAATCCATGAAAGAAATAGTAAGTAACCCGGACCTCACCTATTAGAATGGCCAAAACCCAGAGCACTAACACCAGCATATGCTGAGGAGGATGTGGAGCAACAGGAGCTCCCATTCACTGCAGGTGGGAATGCAAAATGGCACAGGCACTTCAGAAGACAGCCCGGCGGTTTCTTACAAAGCTAAACATACTCTTACCATATGATCAAGCAATTGCAACCTTGTTGATTTACCAAAAGGAGTTGAAAACCTATGTCCACACTAAAACCTGTACATGGATGTTTTAGCAGCTTTACTGATAACTGCGAAAATTTAGAATCAGCTAAGTTGTCCTTCTGTAGGTGAGGGGCTGAATAGATACATTCTGACAATGGAATATTATTTAGTGCTAAAAAGAAATGCTTTATGAAGCCATGAAAAGACATGGAGGAAGCTGGGACGTATATTGCTAAGCAAAGGAAGCAAATCTGAAAATCCTATATACTGTAGGATTCCCAATATGTAACATTCTGGAAAGGGCAAGACTATAGAAAGAATAAAAGATCAGTGGTTGCCAGGGGTCAGCAGGCAGGAAGGAATGAGTGGGTGGAGCACAGAGGATTTTCAGGGCAGTGGAACAACTCCATATGACGCTGTAATAGCAAAATCATGTCCTTACACATTTGTTAAAACCCAATGACTGTTCAAGGCCAAGAGTGAGCCCTAATTTAACTATGGACTTTGGGTGACTGGCCAAGAGTGAGCCCTAATGTAACTATGGACTCTGGGTGACTAGCCAAGAGTGAGCCCTAATGTAACTATGGACTTCGGGTGACTGGCCAACAGGGAGCCCTAATGTAACTATGGACTTTGGGTGACTGGCCAAGAGTAAGCCCTAATGTAACTGTGGACTTTGGGTGACTATGACCCAAATGTCAATGCAGCTTCATTAACAGTTAATAAACATTTCACTTTGGCGTGGGATGGTGACTGTAGTGGGGGTGGCGGTGTGTGTGCATGGGTATGGGCTGGGGTATATGGGAACTCACTGTGCTTTCTGTAATTTTGCTGTGAACCTAAAACTGCCCTAAAAATTGTCTATTTTTAAAAAACAATAATTATAAACTGGAAAAATTCTCTTAGGAAATCCTAAAATATGGAAGATAAAATATGAAATGTTTTCTCACTATTAAATGTTTATAACAACCACTTTCTAACCCTCAGAGAGCAACACAGCAAATACTTATTAACAGTGCCATAAAGAAATAAAAGCTAGTCAACCAAAACTTCCCATCAAATAGGAACTGTAAACTTTATATACAGATAAAACAACCATATTTTCACAAACTGAAACTTGAAAAATTAAGTAAATTGGTCATTCACTAAATTGGCTGCTTGGCAAACTAATTTTCAAAGAATTAGCATGTTCTTGGTTGGAAAAGAAAAAGAATAAGCAAAGTCAGAAAGTAACAAAAAAGATCTCTAAAGCTGGGTGTTGCCCAAAAGCAGCCGATGGAGCCAACCAGAGGCTGGAACATTACAGACCTGCTTTCCCCACCACCCAAGCTGGTGTATGCCATGCTCCCACAGCAGAAGCTAAGAAAGTACACTTACTATTTCTATTAACGAATAGACTATCTCCTTCTAAACTGTATAACATTATATGAAATTGGAAGCTAAAATGTTTGTAGTAATTGTTTCTACTATGTTTTTCTTCTGCCTTCATTAAGTTTTATGTTTCATTAATACCTTTTTAGAGTCAAAAAATTTTCAAAATTTCAATTAAAAAAATTTCTAAATACCACTTAGTACATGCGAGCCGCATTATTTCACAGATTCTTTGCTAATTTTCCTCCCCTCTGAAATTTATTTATGAACCCACAATCAGTGTCTGTGGCACTTCGGTGGCCATTTGTGGACATACGTGGACTGGAAAAGATTCAGTCACCCACATGAACGTTCCTAGCCGGGAGGAACAAGGCCATGCCTTGCCTTCCTGTTCCAGCTGAAATGGTGAATAAGCATCCTTTTTGTGATCTATTTAGTGCTATTGCTTTCAAATTTGTGTGCTTTATGTTGGTGATTTTGCTGTTTAAAATGTCCACAGCCCTAAGTGCAAGAAGGCAGTGATGTGCCTTACGGAGAAAATATGTGTCTTAGGGAAGCTTCATGCAGGCGTGAGTTACAGTGCTGTGGATCATGAGTTCAATGTCAATGAATTAACAATACACATTGAATAAGGTGTCTTTAAACAGAAACACACATAAAACAAGCTTATATATGATTGGCTGATGAAAATGTAGTGAACAGAGGCGCTCAGGAACCTAACCCCGTGTTTACCCAGAGACTACAGTACAGCATTCACTCAGTGTCTGTGCAACTTTAGAGAGCATAACTACCTGTATGACAAGAATTGCCTGAATATCATAGTTGAGGATTTAGTCTTTTCTTCAGATTAATGATTTATTCTTTCCTGAGTCTTACTGCCTTAGATATACAGAATCATAAAATTTTAACTTTACTTCTAGCTTTGCTATAAACAGCAATCTTAAGTATCTTTATTTTTCTGGGTCTTCTCATCTGTAAAATTAGACTACATGAACTTTAAGATACATACACTTCTAATTTATTTACATAAACATGAATTATATTTAAAATCTGTGGCCAAAAATGTGACATGAATCTAAAATATTTTAAATTTAAAAGATGGATTTAATGACGACTTGTGTCTGTTAAGTGATAAATAAGGTGAGTTTAGCCACAAGAGTGTAACGGGACCTAGTAGCGCCCCCTGCAGGCCTTGCTTGCTCCACAGCCACATGACTTGCTCTTCCCTTTGGCAGCTGTATCTTTCTGCTTAAGGGGTCGGGGGCGAGGGAGGCATAGGTGAGAAAGTGTGAGAACACGTCAATATAGGGCAAACAACTGGCACAGAAAAATGAGCATGTGGATGCTCTAAATCAGGGGCTGGTGATCAATATCATTGCTACATGATGGAGTAGCCAGGGAGCTCAGTTTTAGTGCCAGTGTGGTTGGGGCAGAAAAACCAAATGAGAAAAACGACTGAGAATTCAGTGAAGCTTGTCATGGGGCATGTGTCTGAACCTTTCAACCCAGACAGGGCCCAGGGGAGGATGGAGGACACAGCTGGGGAAGCTGAGAGGTGCCTGACCTAGATGACGCACTGGGGACACCAACCCTGCAGACACAGGGTGACATCATTCCTATGCAGGACAGTAAGGGCACATAGCTGCCCTGGCTATACAACCTCCATGAAGAAAAAAAATTGCTTAGAATTTATACTTATTTTATACCTAGCAAGGTTCTAAAAACATTTAGGTGTGTATCAATCTAAGAAAAAACTATCCTTTACATACCATCTCTAAATGTGCCTGTTAGTAAAAGAATTTCTCTTTGGGGGCTCTGAACAATGGAAGATGGGCAAGAGGACATAGATGTCTTTCCCTCCTTATATAAACTGATATTCAAAGTGTATTTGAGTAGGACATTTACATACACCTGCTCTCTTTCCAAATAAAGAAAAAAATACTTCCCTGCACTTTGAAAAATCTCATTTTACAGCCAGATTTCCAAACAAAATATACTAACAAGAAAATAAAAAGAGGGATATAGAGGTTGTTTTCCCCCTAATATTGTCCAATTTACCAAAACTTTTACACCTAGGGTAAAATGCAAAGACATCAATCAAAGGAATCACTGGGGATATGAAATAAATTTATAAATTTAAATGAATAACTATCACATAGTTTAAAAATTAAATATTTGTTGGGATGAAAAGAGATGAATTCAAGAAAAAAAAAAGTTTATTTGGCATTAAAAGCAAAGTTACTGGCGCTGCTCCTTACCAATGAACTTCTGACACCTGAAGCATTCTTCCAGCCACTCTGGCGTCACTATGTGCTTCACGACAGAAATCGCCGTCAGGAACTTCACAGTGCGAGTCACTTTGCTGGCAATGAGGTGTGTGCACTTCTGTGCAGACTCCGCAACCTCTCCACCAAGAATGTAGAGCTTCTAAAGGTCACAAACACAGGTCGGAAATGAAAAAGTTCAGCATCCACAGAGCCACACTGACACAGAGTAACACAGAGGAATATCTACCTAAAGACAAGGTTTATGACTGTAATTCTCAGCCACAGAAAACAGTGTGACAGGTAAAACAAAACCTGTAACTACAAGAGAAAAATAAAAAGGAGAATTTATCATTTACATTTCTGTAGTTCAATTCCACACAAATGAAGATTAAAACATGAATTCTCCATCAAACATCAATAACGTATCTCCATGAATAAATTAAATGACATGAGAATGATGCAGCTCACTTCACAATGAAGAGTAAACAGCCAAGACTTCCTAGGCCAAAACTGGTGTTAATGAGGAACATTTACCTGCTATCTTCATTTTTTGAAATGATAGCATAAAAACTGGCTAAGACTTGAGCATATAAAAAAGCGACCTCCTAATAACTATCCTCACATTTTAAAGGTGGAGAAATTAATTTGTTCTAAATGTATAATACTAGCATTTATAATTGTTTCTTTTCCTTAAAAAGGAAACCAGGAGTAAAATGTATGAATCCACCATAATACAGGTCAACTTATACTCTTAACCATCCTCTCCCTCACCAAAACAAAACAAAATCCCATCATCCTTTGGGATGTTATTTCAAAAAGTATATTGAAAACCTGTGCCCATTTATCATCTAAACAAATACACAAACTCCTTTTTGGCCTCACTCTACCCAAGAAAACTAATCTTGGATAGACTGTGTTTCAATCAGAGATCTTGAAAAGACAGTTTTCCTTCATGCTGGATGTCTTTATGAATACGACACAGAAGGAGACTTGCAAATGTTCATGTGACTATTAACATGGTTCCTGGCCTATACTAATAAGGCAAGTATCTAAGTATGAAATAATAGCACAGAACAGGGCAGGAAGCCACTAAATATTTAGTTATTACTATAAATACTACTAAAAATACTTCATAAATATGCACTATAAAGACTGTTATAACAAGATAGTCCTGACTATCTAAACTATGTAAGTTAATAAAACTGCTGATCTGAAGTAAATATATACAAAAAAGGACACTGCTAAAAATCCTTGTACGAAGTAGATGAAATTTCACCTTAATATACTGTTGAACCTGGACAGGCTCGAATCCAGTGAAAAGCACAAAAGGGGTCACTTCTGGAGTTAGCTTTTTAGTGGGAGGTGGTACGTCTTCAATTCTGTGGAAGAAATACACATAAAATAGTAGTGATTTCATATTTACTTACAATGAAAATTTTCTTTAGAAAACAAGGGATTTCAATAGTTTAACAAGCTTTAACTGCATGTGGTTTTTATTCTTAAAGGAAAAATACAATGAGCTATCTGTCCTTCCTTTCTTTCCACCATTTCCATAAAGTCACCTTCCAAAAAAGACTACCTTTGAAGCCTCCAAGGGAGGCATCAAATTCGCTTTTGGTTAAGATCAATACTTTCTTCTTCATCAATCCCCTCCTGATTAATTTTTTAATTGGCTTTCAGAAGAAAGCAAATATCAAAGTTGCTTGTAAACGTCACTGATTTTGCTAGCTCTATCACTTCATTTTTTTCTATCAAGTTTTTAAGATAACCTTGTGTGACTCAGGCCATTCCTTGTTTGCACATTCACCATCAATACAAGTCAGCCAAGACGAGTGTCGCTAGAGCTTCCAGTGTCTTTTACATTCTAGCCCTCTTCAACCACAAATTATAAAAACGTGGCTCTGCTCAAGCATACGTTTTAAATTAAGCCTTTTTGTTTTTTACATGAATTTTTTAGGTCTTTTTTTCAGCTTATTATTTCCTGAGACAGTCCAATAAAAATTTATTTTAAAATGTATTTGTGGTAATTTGATGACAGCCTCAAAAAAATCACATAATTAGGATTTTATTACAAAAGTCAACAGTTCAGTTTGTGTTCTGGAAGTGGGGAATGGAAAGAGGGAAAGAGGAGGAGCAGGGAGAGAAAAGATGAGGAACCCGGTAACTGCAAAAAACAATTCAAGCAGTTATATTTCACCATGTACAGTCTGGAAAGAAGAGTTTTCTAGAATCAAGGAAGAAAATAAAAGCTC
This sequence comes from Gorilla gorilla gorilla, assembly GCF_029281585.2. Lineage (NCBI taxonomy): Eukaryota > Metazoa > Chordata > Mammalia > Primates > Hominidae > Gorilla > Gorilla gorilla. The sequence continues at coordinate 163,811,349 of NC_073230.2, forward strand.
TGTTTGGTTTGCTCCTGCATTTGCTATGCCTTTCTAATTAAATGATTGGAAGGACTTCATTATTGACTCCTGCTGGCCGACATGACACTAAAATGATATGCATCTCAATCTGCATACTCCAAGCCAAAACCCAACATGCCATGTGCATTGCACATGTCCTTCCAAAGGCTTTGGGTCTGGATCCTCCTTCCCACCATGGCCAACATTGCTTTGTCCTCATCAAGAACTGGCAGATCCAAGGAGCATACCCAAGATGACGCCACAGCCTACATGCTCTCTGGGCACCTACATGCTCTCTCGGCAGCCTACACGCTCTCTTGGCACATACAGCAGGTTCTTCAGCCGTGCCCAGGAGGCCTGGGGCTCCGCGGTCTATCTCTGAGCTGGGTTCTAGACCTCCCACCCCACTTCCACCACTGCAACTTCTGTTTTACATGTTGGAAAGGGGCTTCTTATAATATGCCACTTAAAGAAAAAGACTGAATTTTTTTAAAATAAAAAATATACTGGCCTATGTCATTAAAATGAAATATATCCCAATAAAGTTGTAAAGCAAAAAGCAAACTCTTTCAAATCCTATTTACTGCAAAACATTTTAGAAACTTTCCTCAATTGCCACCGATTTTCCAAAGCAGACCTGTGAAAGCCAGCAATAAAAAATGTAAGGTTATTACTCATACCTGGCTCTTTTGGAAGAAGGCTGGACATTAGCTACTTCATTCTGTTTCAGTTTGGGAGGTAGTCTTATACTCTGCAATTAAAATATTGTCGACTTTAATTCAATCAATCTACCAAGTAATACAGTAGCTTCCAAAAGATTTATGTGTCAAATAATCAAACTACTTAAACATATACAAGAATCATGTTCTTCTTCACCACATCAGAACTAGTCTTCACCTCAAAAGATCACTAGGACAATGCAAGTGGGGAGAAGCAGCTAATATTCCGGAGAGAACCTCTGTATCGTTTTTGTTTTTGTTCTTTTCTTCCCCTCTTTATTCACAAAATCCTTTCAGTACTTTAAAGTATCTTTGTTGCTTTTTTTCCTCCATGTTATATATATGCAGCCCTCAACCTTGAACTTCTCAAAATGGTTTTTATTTCAAATATTTTGTCCTGTGTCCCAATTTAGAATGTGGAAAACATGATTGAAATTACACCTCCACCCTAAAAGACTATTCCTAAAAGAGAAATTTCACCTATGAGATTTCACAAAAGATGTTACATGACAATCAGATCAACACTGCTACCAACAGCCAGACAAGGTACCAAAACCTACACTCTGCCTCAGCAACATGGTCACATCCACTAGGACCAGCTCCAGTCCCTGACCCTGGAGCAGAAGCCATGCCAAGCACAAAGAGAGCAGGAAGGAGATGGGATTCCCTTGTGGGGTCCCTACCACAGTCAGCATCTCCATTCTACCCTATTCCTTGTTGACTCCTCCTTCATAGTTTCAACTCAGAGGTTCTTTGACTTGTGTGGGCCAACCATGTCTTTCCCAGGTGTTTTATTACTTGAAGGAATTACTCTCAATCTTATTAATTTACTTCAACTACAACTTATTTTTTCTAAATATTGCTGCCATATCTAGACAACCAAAATAAATATATCTACAGAAAGCATTCAAAATCTATTAGCCCTGTCATACATAGAGAATCAAGCTTTATAATAATTTGCAGGAAAGTTTATTACTTTCCTATTATAGCCTTTATAAGAAAGCAATTTCTCAACTCTATTTCCAAAGATCGCATTTAAGTCTCCAAATTGTCATTCATTGGTATCAAGAATAGAAACAAATGGTGGGATAGGAAAAAAGGATAAACTGGGCCTCTTTGTCTCTAAGATTTTTAGCTTTTAATTACTGATACAAAGCCACAAGAGAAGCTGACATTTGGGGCCCCTGACAACTTTAGAATATAAGCCATGTAGTTTGGGAGGAAAACTCTGATGACCACTTTCCCAGTGTGAGCTTAAAAGCCACCATAAAATTCCTTTCAGCTAAAAGAACTGGGAGAATATTTGCTTTTGCTGATGTGTCAAAACTGGTCATGTCTTTAAAATTAAAATCATAACTACTAGTTTAAGCTAGGAAAACAATACATCTATGATCACATTATCACTAGCAAGAAGAAAACAAGACTGTGGCTTGGAGGGGCTTCCTCAGAGACGTGGGATGATTATCAGCAGCTTCCAGATGAGATCTGGAAAACGAGTAAGTCAGTAGATGAATAACCAGAAACACAGGCTTGGGTGTTAGCTGCTAATCCTCATGAAACTATTCTCCTCAGCTAGTTGTTCAAGTGGCACAATCCCTAAATTACCTCTGTATACAATAGAAATGTGGTGAAAACTTGGTGGGCACATGACATGGAAATCTGTTTTTCAAAACAAAGGTTAGTATATAACAACATGAACATAAACCAAAGCCTTTACATTACACTACTACTGGCCAACAGTAAAAAAAACTGTTGTTCTCAAAGTGCTGATGTTCAGTCAAACAGTGAGAAGTCACAGCAGACAAAGTCTAAACTGAAAAATTATTGAAGTGGTCCTGTCTGTAACTTAGTAAACGTGAATGTGGGGAAAAGAGAAAAAACAACTGATCTTCCACTCATCATGCTTGACAGATGAGAATGCAGAAAGCACCTCTTTGTCTTGTAACTAACAACCAATGGCCCTCACACTTCAAGAATGGCCTATCCTGAAAAGCAGAGACCTCCAGCCCTGTGACGTGACTCCCAACTCAGGACACTATGAAAACATTCCCCTCATCAAGAGACCCGGGACTCCTTAAGTTCTGATCTGTAGCCCCAAGTAGGTTACACACCCATTGCTTCCAGTGGTTCTTAAAGTTCTTGCCTTTCTAACCCTATGAAAAACAAGACATCATCTTTGATTTTACTGTTCTCTATAAGCAATCACATGGCTCTCTGAAGCTAATAAGCCCCTCACATGTATATATAAAAATAATGACAATCATATCCTAACAATTAAGAGAAAAATCAGTCCTAGGATTTACTGGAGTAGATAATTCGTTACCATGTTGACAAGTTACTAAAATAATTTTTAATTTATGAAGACAAATACATCCCTACTGCATCTTAATAATACAGTAATAGCCAAGGTAAGGTTATTAATTTGACATACCATCAACAACTCTGCAGACACTTTTAAGGGAACTCTCCAAGCATCTAAAGAGAGAAACACATTATTTTTTATGATAGATACGTTGTTTAAATAAAAAGGCCTTTTTGAAAAAGTCTTCCCTGATCATCCTCAACAGACAGGTGGTTTAGCTGACAACACTTAATAAGGATAAATGTAAGTACTATAATGAAGTTTTAAAGAAAGCTTTCCAGGCAAGGTGAGGGCATGCTGCTGCTTTCGTTTCACATGCTGTCTGGATGAAGTAGCACTAAGACCATTGGCAGCAAACAACAAAGCAAACGTTGTGTCGAAACCCATGGCATTCACCCTCCCACCGTGGGTTGTCTGGGTACACATTTCTAGGCCTGTGTCCAAGCCTGGGTTTCACATAGTCTGGCTTCTAGCAGGCACAAACCTTCTTGCCTTATCACAGGAGCCATGATGGCATCCAAGATGTAACAGCAAGTCAGTCAAAGCTCAACAGTGACAAAGAGGACAGACGTCAATTCTAGGAAAGCAGGGAATGTTCTGTAGGGTAGGGAGCAATTTGGACAAAAGATTAACTGGCCTGAGAGGCAAGACTATCAAAAAGCTTTCAAGCGCTCCTTCCATCTCTAAGAGTTCATCAAAAGCAAACAAAAATACTAAACCATGGCACACGCCTGTAGTCCCAGCTACTTGGGAGGGTGAGGTAGGGAAATCACCCGAGCCCAGGAGATCGAGCTGCAGTGAGTCATGATCACACCACTGCACTCCAACCTGGGTGACAAAGCGAGACCCTGTCTCAAAACAAAAACAAAAACAAAAACCAACCAACAAAAATCCTGGGCAGAGTGGGGAGAAAGAAGAAAGAGTATAGAAAAGAAATTGGAAATAAGTCAAAAACTAATTAGAAAGCTCAAGCCAGGCCTGGTAATTAGTATGAATAAAAAGATGGTAGAAGTAATGCTAATGATTTTATTTAAGTAAGATTTGCAGCATGTAGAATTTCACTTACCCAAAAGATTTAAAACTAAATGCTGGGTAGGGGCAAATGGATCCTGCAGACTGAATGCTGTGTAGCGACTATACTGAATCTGCCTCAGTGCCTCAAAGTTTCCCAGAAGAATGTCGCCAAGCCACTGGGCGTTGACACAGGGTATCCTCCACTCTTTGGCTTTTTCATACTTTAAACCAGTTGGTCTTTTTATTTTTTGAGGAGAAAACATATTTATTAAATGTTAGAGATGTCAACTGTCCAAATGTACATTTATTTCCAACAAAAGACAATAAAAAATTTCTCATAATAGAAGTGGGAGGCATATCCTAGCAAAGTTGAGGGTGACCCTGAATGGTAATGAAATATACACCTCAAGGCTCACACAGAATTACAAAACCACTAAGGAGTCTTACTTCTACCCTATTCCTGTTTTGTTCATTCAAATTTCATTAGTTCATCTAATTTCTTTAATTCAAATGTTTTCTAGGTATTTCTACTAACATTACTATATCATTGTCATACTTTAACAGACTTTGATTTCCACAAATTTCTACCACAAAACTATGACATACTAAAAAAGGCACAATTATTGAAATAGCCACTATATTGTGTGTAAATTTATGATTAAAAACAGTTTCGAAAATTTGCTTACTCTTTACAGATGAGGACTGTGTTGCTGCGGCATAGATAACCCGTATATTTGGCACCTGCCAAATAAGCCATTAATTTTAGGTCATCTCTGTCACTATCAACAAATCCAGTCACAGAAATAATCTAAGAAAAAAAGAGAAAATAAGGTAAACACAAAATAAGCAAAAAACCAAAACCAAGTACTATTTCTTCTACTTCTTAGTTGATACATATTTTTTCACTATTTCTTTGGCATTATGGAACACATTTGGTAGTATCATTCCTAAAACTTTCAAGACCAGAACTGTATTAATGGTCAAAAGGTTACACACATAGCCCTCACGGGGAGGAAGAAAAAGAATGAACATGAGATGCCTTGTTTATGTTACTGCAACACTGCTCAGACAATCCCAACAGTTACGTTATAAAGCACGTAACCACGAGCCAGCTCCTCCTTCTCCTCACTGATCCCAACGCTGAGATCATTTGAGTGGGAGGACCCACAACTATTGATTAGTTAACCCAATAGGGGCCGCCTTTGGTGCAAGACATCTGATTTATTTTTGGATTTTAAATAGTGTCAAAGACTGGAGAATCCATTAAATATCTACTATGTGCAGAAAGTTGTGACTGTTACAAAGAACTAAAAGAAAACACGCTATTTCTTATGAGCAGGCACTTATGAATTGGGCAAAAGTACATAGAGAAGCTCTGACTCAGAAGCCAACGCAGGAGCCTCAGGTAAGCGCTAGCAAGTGATTATTCGCCAAGGTCGAAGGATGATTTAACAAATGGAACGCGAGGACTCTGTCTTACATGCTGTGAACACGGCTTTCCTCCTGGTGGGAAGGCCACTGGGAAGTGAAGGGCTCGGTGCGGCGGTACCATTTTCTTCTTCTTTAAGACTGTGTTTAACCAGTGTGCAGTGACACATCTCTTTCTTTCTCTTATTGCCTGTCAAACATAAAATTATAGGTTTGTTGTTTTTATTTTTCTGCTGCAGGATTAAAGAAAATTCTAAGGTTGTATAACTACAATGCCCTTTTCATTGGAAGCCCCATAAAAGAATTTCATGACATCTAGCACTTGATTAAAGTAACGAATTAAAACCGTGTAGCTGGTTACTTGAAATACAACCTAAAAATGTTACTATCCATCTGCAAACAAGAGTCTACAAAAGCAACAAATTCTACAACAACCTTAAAAATAACTTCAGTGATGACTGAAACAACATGTGTGACCACCAAAGTTAAAAGTGCCCCATAAGGACAGAGGGCCCCACGTTAAGAAAAAATATAAAAAACCATCCACCTAAGATGAACCACAGGAAAACAAAAAAAAGTCTCAGAAGTATTTCCACATTTTTACAGGAAAAGCAGATCCTGTGAATGGCTATCCTCTTTAAGAGGGGTGTCTTGGAAGTCATTTGTCACATATATATATAATCTGTCTACAATAAGCATTATTTTTTGAAAAGAAATGAAACTTCAGAGAGCACAGGAAGGTAATATTGAGGAGAAAGCCTGCACCCCGGTAGTTTTAGAAAAGCTCTGTAAGGGACCTGGTCTTTGCACGCTTGTGTGCAAGTCACACACCAGTACAGAATCCTGCGTCCCTTCACCGTGCACAGAGAGCAGCTGGAATGGTGATTGCAGGGAGTGTCCGCCCTTTCTTTCTTTTATTTTTTTTTGAGATGGAGTCTCGCTGTGTCACTCAGGCTGGAGTGCAGTGGTGGAATCTTGGCTCACTGCAACCTCCACCTCCCGGGTTCAAGCAATTCTCCTGCCTCAGCCTCCTGAGTAGCTGGGATTAGAGCTGCACACCACCACACCTGGCTAATTTTTGTATTTTTAGTAGAGACGGGATTTCACCAGGTTGGTCAGGCTGGTCTCAAACGCCTGACCTCGTGACCCGCCCACCTCGGCCTCCTGTCCGCCCTTTCTTAACACCAACTGAGAACATCCCTTTCTTTCTCCATCGCTCAAAGACAATGGTGCCCACAAAAGGTATCAATCCCACCAAAGATTCGATCACAGGAAGAAGCAATTTTCCTATCTTTAGAGGTAGAAAAAAGTTCTTTCCAAAAATAATAATCACTAGCATTTAAGATCGCATATTAAAAATGCCAGACCTTGCTCCTGGTCGCAGCTAAGGCTATTTTCCTTACCTGTGCATACGCGCTGCTGACTTGACTCTCACAGAGAAGGTGCGTGCATCGACTCGTGAACGTGGGGTCAACAGTGCCACCATGTGCCTGGATTATCTACACACAAAGACCCGACCAATGCAGTCATCAGTCACTCAGAATAGAGGAGAATTCCAATTTCAAATAAGGCAGCTATTAAAAGACTCTATCATATATTTATATCATGTATTTCCCCAAAGTATCAAGGACATGTAACAGTTCTATTTACGGACTTTTCTACCCAGCACCATACAATGAAAATGAACTCCAATACTCTAAATTTAATCTGAATTCCCAGGAAACAAGAGAAGAACAATGGAATGCACTCCAGGGCTTCTCAAGCTCAGTATAACTGCCACTCTGGACCAGGGAGTTCTGGGAAGTGGGGGCTGTCCTGTACAGAGGAGGATGTTTGGCAGTGTCCCCAACTTCTACCCACCCTATGGCAGCAGCAGCCCCCTAGCCGCGACTACTAAAGATCTTCAGATACTGCCAAAGGTCTATGGTGGGCAGATCCACCTCCCTTAAAAAGGGAAATAAAAAGCAAATCAGAATGAAATTAGTAAATCCCAACAGTTTCTTCTCAAAACAGATCTGGTTTTCTGGGGGAAGGAATTGCTCTGTGTCCGGGCTGTGACAGCTGCACGACCCTGGACATTCTTCAGAACTCAAAACATCGTACATGGAAAAAGGAGAATCTGACAGCCTATTAGGTGAAATATAAACTTTAAAAAGACCTGCCCCCTAAGAAAACCGATTCTTTCACTTACTACTTTTAAGATGTGAATGTTTATTTTTCCTATGGCTAAGCATAAATATAGTTTAATGAGGCACAGGACAAAACCACAGGTTCCTCACCCATCCCTGCTTTTCACTCCCCTGAAGCACATTTAGCACTTTAAGCTGTTTCCGCTGACAATTATTAATATATTCCAACTCAGACTTTATATTAGTTCCTTTTCTCTAGTTTTACATAACCATCTACCTCCTACTGTGGACACTGTTCCCCTCAATAACACACACATTCTTCAAGCCTTCCTGATTTGGTTATATCCAGACTCTTGTTTAGATCATTCATCAGTGACTTAACACAATGTAGCCCAGCCACATGGCTTAATATGGCAGCCTAAGATTAGAGTTCCTTTCTGGTATAAACTTTGGTTTTCCCTGGTGCTAATCACTTCCTCATCCCAGCCCCCCAGAATTTGCCCTTTTCTTAGTTTTCTATATACCTTTTACTATTTCATTCCCAAACTCTATGAAAAAATGTACATATGGTGGTTCTATAATATGTCTGCAAATTACTGTATACTTCTCCCTCTAAGAGTTGGAGCTTTACTCCCCTAGCATTAAATATGGTCTAGACTTAGTCACTTAATATGGTGGAATTGACAGTGGGAGTCTCCCATAACTCAGTCACAAAAGACACCATAACGCTGCGGGTTTTCCCTCTCTCTATCTTGGGTCACACCCCCTGGGGAAGGGAGCCAGCTGTCATGCTGTGAAGACACACAACCAGCCCTCTGGAGAGCCTCTGTGGTGAGGAGCTGAGGCCTCCAGCCCACAGCCATGTGACGGAACCATCCTGGAAAGGGCTCCTGCAGCCTCCGCTGGCATCCTGACTGCAACCTCAGGAGATAGCTGAGCCACAACCGCCCTGCCAAGCTGTTGCAGGATTTCTGACCCACGACCAAACTGAGAGGTAATGTTTATTGTTTTAAGCCACTGCGTTTTGAGATAATCTGTTACACAGCAAGAGAAAATGAATGTAGTATCACCTATACTTAAGCAACACAGGTGTGAACTGTGTGGGTCCACTGATAGCTGGATTTTCTTCCACCTCTGCCACCCCTGAGGGAGTAAGACCAGCCCCTCCTGTCCCTCCTCCTCCTAGGCCCACTCATCGTGAAGACGACGAGGATGAAGACCTTTGTGATGATATACTTCCCCTTAATGAATAGTACGTATATTTTCTCTTCCTTATGATTTTCTTAATAACATTTTCTTTTCTTTAGCTTACTTTATTGTAAGAATATGGTAATACATATACAAAATATGCGTTAATTGCCTGTTTATCAGTAAGGCTTCTGGTTAACACCAGGCTATTAGTAATTTGGGTTTTGGGGAATCAAAAGTGATGTATAGATCTCTGATTGCATGGGGGTGAGCACCCCTAGGCCCCACACTGTTCAGGGGTCAGCGGTACATGTCTCTCCTCAATCTACCAGTGTTTTCGTTTGCTTGCTCCTCCTGGAAGTCTCTCTTCCGGTCCCAGGTCTAGTTCTCTCGACACCTACTTTCTCATCTATTGGCGTTTTCCTTTACCTCCATCCTAGGAACTCTCTTTCAATCTCTGAGTCAAATGCCTCATTTCCTGGCTACCATGTTTCACTCTCTGCTGGCATAGTGGCTTCCTAAGAAAGAATATAAGGGAGGTACATTTTTTACCATTAGTCTACAAATATCCTCCTTCCATAGTCTTATGACTGATAGGCTCTATAGGTTATTTTAGGTTGGAAATTATTTTCCCTCAAAAATGGAAGAAGCTGCTCCATTGCTGGCCCCCGCACACTGCACTGGAGGCTCCCGAAATCGCCCAGACTCTTGATCTGTCCACGTTTCCCCTCCAGTGAGCTTGTCTTTGAGAGAAAACAGTTTTCTCTACCAGCATTGTGAATGTTCCCAGTTGCCTTATCATGGCTCTCCTTACATTTCTTTTCAACCTGAGGGCACATGGCCTTCAGTTGCAAAGCTATTTTCTTTCATAATGTTCTTGCCTTCATTTTCTCTGTTCCCAAGATCCTATTTAATGTTAGACCTCTTGGATAAATCTTTTAACTTGAAAACAAGACAAAAACCCCAAACTTTTCTCCACTAACTTTTGTATCTTTGAGTTTTGTTGTGCTTCTCAAGACAGTTTCTCAGTGCTGCCTTCGAACACTTCTGACTTTTAAAAAATCTCTGCTGCTGTCCTTCTCAGAACTGCTCCCTTCCTTCCTCACCCTGGCACATGCCATCCGCCTCTTTCCTCAGCCAACCACACAGTCATCTCCCTGGTCACCCTCAGATTCAACCCTTTACTATTTAAAATGCACAGCTGATCACTTCACCTGCATCTAAACTTCACCACATGGCACATCAACAGGGTCTCGGAAGACACACCAGCCCTGGCTCCTGCCCCAACCCCTGCCTCGTGGATCCCACTGAGGCACCCTCCTTTGCACCCTCCTGTCAGTTTCACCAATCACATGCCTTTGGCTGTGCTGCACTATTTGGAAAATCCTCCCCCCTAATTCTCACTCCTACTCATCCTATAAGCAGTTCAGGAATCACCTCTCCCAGCAGACTTTTCTTAACACATCACCCCACAACACGATGGGTGAAGGTCCTTTCTCAGGCTCTCACAACAGCCTGCATCTGCCACCCCACCTCTGCTTAGCCGTGTGGCTGCCTCTCGCACTGCTCTTCCGTTTTCTCCGTCTCTGTGATTTCGCACATATTCCCTAGGTCTTGCAGCATGCTTGGCACATAGCAGGGGTTTAAGCACTAGGGATGTTTATAGTGAAGCACAATCAAGATATATTAGAGGCATATTTAAACTCGGTTTTTATAAAAAAAATTTTTTTGACTCAGTTTTGTTTTGGGGAATGCAAGAAAAAGTATTTCTTTTCTTTAAAGGCCACCATGCATGATAATACATAATTAAATTAACTCCAGTTTCACAATTGGGCTGGAAGAATTTGAGGTTCTAGAGATTCCAGGATTTTCTAACAGTTACCTTTGGAGAAAGAGAAATAACTGAGATGCATACAAATTAATAGTCCCTCTCCCAGGACACCAAAACCCTGAACTTATTTCCATTGCCCCAATTATACACACATAATTAGTGCCCCCTGGAATTTCCAAGCTGAAAAAAATAAAAAGTCCACCATCTTCATCTAACAGCTGAGAAAACTGATGCCCAGAAAAGTGCTGTGCCTCAGGTCACACAGAATGTTAATCAAAATGCCCGTCACACATTCAGAACACGTGTAGGTGCAGCTCAGTGAATGCAGCTAAGTGAACACAGTTACATCTACATAAGAAAGAACATCTTCAGACACAGTCATCCTTCCTCCAGGCACAATCTCACCCTTTTCCAGGTGGCCAGCAGTTGCTTATCAGACATCTGCTCTGGATAATCCGCAATTGCAAACACACATCCCAATAAGAAGCCTTCTTCTGGAACTAGAGTAAAATTACATAAGAAAAAGAAAATTAAAACCCTATGAATATGCTTGCACAAAAGTTAAAAAGTGGCGCCTCACAAAGTCAATCTGTTATGTTTATCAGTCTTGACCATGACGTATCTGCCAGTAATCAGAGTGCATAGGGAATATTGCTACGAAGATACTATTTAACTGTCTACATCAAATGATCATTAAAAACTAAAACCAAGGTAACTCATGCCTGGCCATTAAATACCCTGAATGAGTCCCTGTGGCAGCCTAGATGTTCTACGGGACACCAATATTCACTTCAGGATATGATGTCCCAAAGTACAAAAGAAAGCATAATTATCCCATGGTAACTATATTCTTTGTTAGGTATGAGACTCACACTCTCTATTTTGTAGTAATTGTTTTGATATGAATCCTCACCCCACACTCAAACACTCTCAAAGCATTTATGTGGGTACAAGACTTTTAGGAGAGAGGGAAAAAAATCTCCATTACTAACTCTCCACTGCTGGATCATGTCCAAAAAGCTGATGCTGCTGAGGCGGTGGTGGTGGCTGCTGTTGCTGCTGCTGCTGCGGGGGCTGCTGAGGTGGAACCTGATGCTGCAGCGCCTGTGACGTCTGACTCAAGTGTGGCGCTGTCTGACTTTGCATCTGCTGCTGCTGCTGCTGCTGGTGCATGCGCTGGAGCTGCTGCTGCTGAATCTGCTGTTGCTGCTGCTGCTGGAGCAGGCTGTGCTGCTGCTGGAGCTGGGCAAGCTGCTGCTGCTGGAGCTGGTGCTGCTGCAGCTGATGGAACTGCTGCTGCAGGGCATGCTGCTGCTGAAAGGGCTGGAGCTGCTGCTGAGGGCGATGCAGCTGCTGTGGAGGATGCAACTGTTGCTGTGGAAACTGTAGCTGTTGCTGTGAAAACTGATGCGGATGGGCTTGCTGCTGCTGCTGCTGTTGCTGTGAAAATGGATGCGGCGGCTGCTGGGGGTAAGGTTGCTGAGAGATCTGCTGCTGCTGCTGCTGCTGCTGCTGCTGGAGCTGCATTATCTGCTGGGGCTGAAGGTGTAAAACCGGGTGCTGCTGCTGCTGCTGCTGGGCCTGCTGCTGCTGCTGTAGCATGTGTGTCTCTGGAGTCACTTTCACTTGGCTAAACAGCATTGCATTGGCATTTGTATGTCCCTGCTGGCTGTGATTCACCTGCTGTTCTAAATTTTTCGTAGGTGCTGAAAGAGTCTGTAAGATCTACAAAACAAAAGTTAGGTGAAATATTATCAACAGTTCCTGAAACAGATGAATGATAGTTTCTTAGTCAAGAGAATAATGGCATATCCTATTTATTAACAATATTCAACCAAGTAGACACAGCAAACGACTGGAAACTGCAAAAACAATACTGCATTTTCTTTTGTATTTATTTTGTAACGCCAATATCGTAAAGTAAATTCATATATTGAGACCACCAAAATTTGAAACTACATTAGTAAAATGGAGTAAACTAACGAATTAAAGTAACAAAGACTCAGACGGCTGATGTGTTTGCCAGAGCAGGGCATGGGAGTCCTGTGCACACCTGGTAGCTAAGCCTTGGTGCTCCCTGCACTGTGCTGCGGCACCAATCCACTGCCCATCGCCTGCATCAGCTCCGCAGACCCTCTCCTGGCCCAGGAATGCGCTGAGGAATGACAGGTGGTGAAGGCATCTGGTAATCAGGCTCAGCCTCACCTCAAACCTTCTCGCCACAGCTGCCACTTCCCATTTCCTCTTGTCTTACAGCCCAGAGTCTAGTAAAGAAAGGTTCTCAGTGGATCACCTTCCAGATGAAAGCAGCATGACCCAAGCTGTGAGTCCAAGAGGCTTTCGCTCCACTGTCAACTTGCTATGTGCACTGGCATGCTATGGAAAAGGAGGCCAGCTAAGACACCACCGGGGCTGTTTAAATGGTGATGTTCCTCCCAACTAAGGACTCATCATTAGAGCTGGGAAATGATGCTTCCTCAAAAATGACTGAGTTCTTCACGGGGGACACAAAAATATTTCAAGCTACAAAAAAAGAACTCAAACCAGACTATTTGTCTTCTAGCTCTTTCTGCTTCACAATGACAGGGAATAAGCTGAGAGTTCTGTGTACGCTGAGGAGTAGGAGAAGGACGGTGACCAGCAGATGCCCACCAAGCAGAGTAAGTTATTTTTTTAATATCCTATAGGGCACTGAATACAAGAGATACACATTATACAATGAATTTTGTTCAACATGCTCAAGCAACAAAAATTTGAAACCAACTTCTTATGGTCATGGAAATCAGTAAAAATAGATTTTACTTAACTCAATCCATACAACTTTTAACCCTATTAAAAGCATTTAAAATTTAAATAAAATTCTAGGAATTTAACACATATCAGAACTATACCAAAATCTCAAACATATTCTAACATGTATCTTTCACTTAAACAGATTCCAAATTGCAAAGGTTATATGACCTGCAAGGGTAACAGATTTTGGATTTAGTAATAAATAATGGAGTTTAGAATTGAAATAAGTCAAAATCAAGAGCTTGGGCACACCCATCTTTAAAATCACCTTATGTATGAGACATCTCTATAAAAGGATTCAAGACTTCAGAAACACCTGAGTGGAACTCTAAGCAGAAAAATGTCTTTTAAACAAAATTATAAGACAACTGTTTCATCTCCATATTTAAAAGTATTTTTAAAAATCCAGAAAAGAAGAGGGGACAATTCACCCCACAACATGCCACCCCACGGAGCCCAGCAGCATTTGGTGCTGTGCAAACACCCGCTAAGAAGCATGCACGTGTGGGGCACCTGCCTGCCTGGTGGGCACCAGCCATGAGCCCTACACGGCCAACTGCTGGAAACAGCGGCTGCCTCTTGAGAAGGTAAACAGCAGTGAGGGGTGGGAGGGGGGCTGAGAGTTTAACTGTTCACTCTGTCCTTTGGTATCATTTGAATTTTTGAATTTTGTACACATATTACTTTTTCACCCTCATATGTAAACAGCCCATGGAACTCTGAGGGATGGTAAAGAAATAAATGCCCGTCTGCAGGTGGACAGGGCTGAACCAGTCATTCACCACATGCTGCTCCCCGCCTCTCTGTACCTGCCAAGCCCAGGTGTAAGGGAGCTCAGGAACGGGCACAGGACCTAGACAAACACAGCAGCAGACATCAGGACAGCACAGAGGCCAGAGGCTCCTATTTTTCAGATTGGCCAAGAGGACTCAGCAGGGTCTGCTGCCTGTAGAAAGTGCTCCATCTGATCGCAGAGGGCTGAGGGAGGCCTAGGTAGGACAGGAGGCAACTTACAGCTGTTTCTACTACGGGCTTGAGTTAAGATGGGTCCTCATCCACTGCTGACCCAGCCCATCCACTGCTGACAGAAGGCAACTTAACAGCTGTTTCTACTACGGGCTTGAGTTAAGATGGGTCCTCATCCACTGCTGACCCACCCCATTAAGGGAGAAGAACAGATGGAGATTCAGAACAAGAGTCCTGGCTAGGAATGAAGATGGCCGTTGGCCTGGAACCTTCTCCACTTGAGGAAGCGAGAGGTGCAGGCCTGGATGGAGAGGAGAAATCTGCAAGGCCAGCCATCGAGATGCCTCCCAAAACCCCTACCACATTCATCCGATCACTTTTTCAACCATCTGATCTGCCTCTGGCTGGAAACATGTTAGTCCTGGAGAACGTAAGAAAAAGAATCTTAATTGCTCAATTACGTAATTGTGCTATACTACAAACAATTCTGAATGAATGTCAAGTTTAAATTTTTCCATCACAACTGTCATAATCCTCATTTACATTACATTAATACTGAGTTACTGAATGCCATATATAGAAAGCAGTATGATACACACCACATGGCTTCTAACCACTATAAATTTGCAATTTAAACAGGATTTTGATGGTAAGTTACACTCCCCCCAACAATCTAATGTTCAACTAAATCTGTCTCATATTTCTAAAGTTTCAGTCATTTTCTTCACATCTAGAAGTAAAATGTCCTTATGTTCTCTTGCATTGCTGAAAGTCTCTCAGAAAATCTCCGCAATTCTTCTCACTACTGATCAAATCCATTCACTCACTAGAAATGGATGGAGCCTTCTCAGTTTTCCACCGCTAGAGCACACAGCTGAGTATATCAAATTTGTCTCCTAAGGACAATTTCCAGTGCAGAGATGTGCCCAAACTCCCTACTGCAGTCAATTCTTTCCATTTCAAAGTAAATTATTTTGTCTCTATATCCAAATACAAACTTAAGGAACTTTATATTTAAACCAACATCCATTGTATTTGAAAAACATAATAAGGCCAGGCACGGTGGCTCACACCTATAATCCCAGCACTTTGGGAGGCCGAGGCAGGCGGATCACCTGAAGTCAGGAGTTCGAGACCAGCCTGGCCAACATGGCAAAAACCCGTCTCTAATAAAAATGAACAAACATTAGCCGGGCGTGGTAATGGGCACCTGTAATCCCAGCTACTCAGGAGGCTGAGGCAAGAGAATCGCCTAAACCAGGGAGGTGCAGGTTGCAGTGAGCAGAAATCCCACCACTGCACTCCAGCCTGGGCGACAGAGTGAGACTCTTGTCTCAAAAAACAACCAAAACATATATATTAGAAATAAGTAGTAACTAACCAGCAGTAACTGACCAACACTTTCTGACACCACAAATAAATGAAAAGCAAAGAAAATTTCCTATTTCAAATGGATGACTTCTGTCCGTAATTTCTCACCTAAAGAAAGTGAGAAAGTAGCCATTTCTCGAAGTGCCAGAGGCTTCATCCATGATTTCTCACACCAACCCTATGAGAGAGATCTTTACGGCCCATATCCTGCATATCCCACTGCTGACAGGACAGGTCCACTGCGTGGTCCCAGTCTTCCTGCCAGGACTGGGTCACCTTCTCAATTCCTCCACCTCAGCAGTATCATCACTCTTCTCATGTCTGAGGTCAAAAATGCTAGAATCCTCTTTGCCTCTAGCCTGTCATTCTTTATGGCCTTTACTTTCTACCTGTCATGACATCCTCTGGCTCTCAGGACGACTGTGTGATCGTCACTTTGCTGCTCTGTGGCTGAGGCTGTGCCCTGTGGCTTTATCCCGCCCACCTGCCTGGACGCGGATGTGCAGGGACCAGGGCCGGCACCCTCAGCATTGGGCGGTGCTGGAGCTGCTCCTTCTGTGCATCTACCTTTTCCCTAAACTTGGCTGACCCCAGTGCTCTCATGGGCACCCACCTGGACAATCCCTGGCCTTGCAGCTCGTGGACCTCCTCATCTTGGTGGCCTTCTCCCCATTTCCTCAGCCACACATTCCCAACCACCCCCAAGACCCATGGTCAGTGGCAGGCCTGTTTTCCTCCGGGACCCAACAAGGTGGCATGGAGCGGTGGGCACCAAAGCAGGCCCAAGAGCTCCTCTCTAACGGGCAGCTGCTGTTCAGCTACAAGGCACTGTCACCACCCAGGACTTGAGGAAGGCCAGCTCGGCATTTTATCAGGCATCCACCTCTCAAGCCAGAAACCCAAAGTCTTCCCTATCTATGAATCACCTATTTGAAAATCTTCTATTCTCCTCAAACCCGATGACCTTCTCTCTCTGCTCACCTTCTCCCCCACCATCTTAACTGTCTGCTGTCTAACATCTAAAGGGCATGTTTGCCTCTATCTTACTCTGGATGCCAGCCAACCGCTGTCATCATCCCAAGAACCGTGTACTACTAATACTCGCTGCTTAGGTGGAGGGGAGGGGAGACAAAGATTTTGTCTGTCCCACAGCATTTCTAAACACTACGTAAACCACTGCTATTATCATACCCAATAAAATGATCATTGTCAACATCACCTTATACCTATGCCATACTGAATTTCCCCACTTCATCAACATCAAGCCTTTCCACTGAAAGTGGATGTGGAGAATACTGGATCCGGCTTCAGGTTGTTCCTATATGCTACAGAGCCATTTTTCTGGAACTTTGAGCTGTCATTATGAAATGAAAGTGTCCAGAACAAGGTGAAGCGGCAGACGGGGTGTCACCATCAGATGGAACAGCCCAGCTGGCTCTCAATGGTGCGGCTCCTCAGAGCCTGGCCCCAGACCCTCCTCTTGCTCTGCCCCACCTACTACACATCCTCACATCTGCCTCCATAGCTTCAGTCAGCCTTGTTTTCTCTGGTTCCACCACGTAGCAGACAGCCCCTGCATGGATCAGATACCTCCAACCCAACATATCTGAAAAGAAACTTAGGTTCTTCAAACCTGCAGCTTTCCAGTGTTCCTTATCTCTGAAACAGCATCATCTTCCTTCACTTGCTAAAGCCAGAAAGCTGGATCCTCCCATTCATTTTTTTCTGTCTCAAACTCCACCTCTATGTCCTCTTAAGGGGCCTCTCTGCTTCACTCTTGCCTCTCAAAGATCCACTGTTTACACAATACCTGTCAGAGTGCATCTCACCCCAACTCAAAAGCCCAGTGGCTTCCTTCCAAGAAAGACCATACTCCTCACTATGGCCCTATATGGCAAGGCCCCTTTTAAATCCTTCCTAGAACTCATTCACCTTATGAAGTTCAAATTTCATTAACTTTCTTTTCTTAGAACTCAGCAAATTCATGCCATTTGGGTCTTCCTTTTGCCTGGGAACTCTGTGCCCTCAGTTCTTCACATGGCCTCTCTTTGTCATTCAACCCTGATCTAAGTCACCTCCTGCCCGAGGTCCTTCTTGACCATCTCGTCTAAAATAGCCTCCTTCCCTTCACCTGCTATTACGGGACCCTGATTATTTTCTTTGAAACACCTTTCACCATCAACAGTCCTTTTGTTCATATTTCTCCACTTACTGTATGTCTTCTCTACCTAAATTAGTTTTCTTAGTCACAATTTTATCTCCAGTGCCCAGAAAAATGCAGAGTGGCCAATATACCACCTCAACTACCTTCTTTCTGTCTTAAATAGAAATATATCTACTTAAAACTTTTAAGGCCATGCGTGGTGGCTCACACCTGTAATCCCAGCATTCTGGGAGGCCGAGGTGGGCGGATCACTAGAGATCAAGAGTTCAAAACCAGGCTGGCCAACATGGTGAAACTCTGTCTCTACTAAAAATACAAAAAAAAAAAAAAAAAAAAAAAAATTAGCCAGGCATGGTGGCACATGCCTGTGATCCCAGCTACTTGGGAGGCTGAGGCAGGAGAATCATTTGAACCCAGGAGGTGGAGGTTGCAGTGCGCAGAAATCAAGCAACTGCACTCCAGCCTGGGCGACAGAGTGAGACTCCATCTCAAAAAAAAAAAAAAAAAAAAAAAAAAAAAAAAAAAAAAACAACCAGCAACAAAACTTAAGATTCACTCTGTATCAATAAGCTCCATGCTACATAAACTGTAACCTGAAATCAAGCCTTCTTCAACAAATGCATGAATTTGTGCTATTTATTTACTACCATGAAGTTCATTATAAGCAAATCAGGTACAGCTGGTAAACTTCATTATTCTCTTTGCTGCCATTGCTAATTTTAAACTAAGTAAGAGTGGAAACCCTTCAACGGATAGTACTCCATCACTGACATCCTGGTTCTACTCAGCTGCTTTAAATCTTCAACTTAACATACGCTGTTACCCTCTTTTTCAATGACCCTGAAATATACATATATACACATACACACACACACACACACAAGTAAACAGGTTCTCACACAAATACTGCTTGTAAGTTATTTGGTCTGAAAAAGCAAAACCAATAAACTACATTGAAATAGACTGTGAAATCCAATTCTAAGATCCGATACTGACATTTTTTTCGGAAAGAGTGACTTACATGTGCTACATTTGATGGCCGGTTCATCTGCTGAATGTCAGCATTATTAGTAATATTCCTCAGTGTCCGTACAGCTGGACTCCAGGTAGCTATCATTTCTGATCTTTCAGAACTTTGGAGGTTTTGTCCAGCAGCCATTAAATTACCCCGGACCTCAGGGGGCAAAATGTTACCTGGGACGGGTGGGACATTGGCACACAAGTTAATCAACCCAGGCTCCTTTCCCTGAGGCAGCCTGCGTTTTGCTGCAGCTAACTGTGGGACTTCGGCCGGGGTCCAGTTTAAATTTCTCTCCTGTTTTTCCGGTGATGAATCTGAAGAATCATCAAACATTAATTCCCCTTTAGATTTTTCAGTGTTGGATTTAGGTGAAAACTGCTGGTCACCTGAAGGAGACCCTTCTTGAGAGCTGGCAGGGCTTGACTTCTCATCTGTACTACCCTCATTCTGAGAATCTTGTTCCTCATTTTCTACTTCCTCCTCCTCTTCCTCTTCCTCTTCTTCATAAATAATCAGACGAGGATGATAAAATGCTTCGTCCTTTTTGGTTTTCTCTGATACGCAATCCAGAACCCAGTCAGGAGTCACAATTTTAATACTTGCTCGCTTTAAAGCACATTCGTATTTCTCCTACGAGGAAAGCAGAAACACACACAAAACAAAGCTGTAAATGTTATCACATTTCCTACAATTACGCATTTTAGAAAAAACTCAGGCGAGGAATGCAGTTGAAATGTTGAGCAACTATTATTACAATTTTATACAGAAGCAACGTTTGATCTTTTAGACAGAGGACATGAGGCAAAAGCAAAAAGGAACCATACAGCAGTGATCATAGGAAGGTCTCACGCCTGTAGTAGGAGTCTTAAAAGACTTGGCTGAAAATTAACTTTTTAAAATGATATTTTAAGTACAAAAGTAGAGCTAGTAATCCTATGGAAAATTATGAAATGAATAATTGCTACCTAAGTTTTTACTGATTGATAATATTTAGAAGCTTGGTTTTCCATGACAGTTAGTAAAGTAACAGCGTGGCAGAGTGCCGTCAATGCATCACGTACACTCATGGAGCGTGGCTGACTTGGCTGACTTGCATAGGACAGCTCTATTCAAGATCCAGTATTTATGGAGCTCATGCTATATGCCAAGCAGCACTAAGGGATGGAGACACAAAGGATGCAACAAGTCTCTGACCTAACAAGGCTCACAATTTGGTTCTAAAGAGATATTAAATACGGAATGCAAATACAATATAAAACCACTGCTGAATGATGCAGTAACAGACTGGAAGGGAATCTCATCAACATAAGCTGGAGGACAGGAGGAAAGCCCCGTTGAAAGGTGACCTTTGGCTGGGGCACAAATGATGACAATTTGCACAGTTAGAATGAAAGCAGAAAATACAGCCCACTGGAAAAGATGTGTCTGGAGTAGTATGTATGGCAAGCTAACAGAGGCCTCTCCTGTGGTAAAGGGTGTAGAATGTGGAAGGCACAGGGGAGGGAATAACAAAGAAAGAGGAAATAAATAAAAAATGTTAAATAAGAGTAATATGACAATAAAGTAACCTTAAAATAAATGAGTTGTAAATTTGGCTGTGCTCCTAAAAGCCTAACACATAACAGCAATTCTCTAGCAAACACATAATCAGGGCCCTAAACTAAACTCCGTGTCCTGTTGCAGAGCCCCAAGGTGGCATTTGCAATTTCTGGGTGGAATAAGAGTCACACGCAATAGGGATGCGGGGCAGCAGCACAGAGAGGACAGCTGTTGGTCATTCGGTCCTGGCGGCGAACGCCAGGCACTGCCCATCTGGGAGATCCTTGCAAATAGTGAGCTCTGCACACAGCTCAGTGACTTAACTTGTGTTTGTGAGTTTGTTCTTTCTCAAACCTTTTTAAAATATAAGAAAAACCTAGTCATGGGAGACACCCATGAATAAGAAGCTAAGCAAAGGAAAATGAATGTAATCATAATCACACTGACTAGAAAGGACCACAATTAACATTTTTAGGGTATAGTTTAAATTTATTTTTGTTATAAATATATATGTACATATATTAAAAGGGCAAAGGGAAAAAACATATAGTCATAGTGAACAAATACTTTATAATGTTCCTTTTTCACTTAATATATTGTGAACAACCTCTTCCCATGAAAACATGTATACTTTTACGCTTTTGTTTTTAACTTTTTAATGTACATTTTCAAACACAGACCAAACTTTTTAATGTACATTTTCGAACACAGACCAAATTAGAGACTAGTGGAATAAATCCCTTGTATCTGTCACCCAGCTTCAATAACTGGCAATCTTTTACAAATCTTGCTTCTCCTGAACTTTGTTCACGGATCTCAAATTGATAAAGACTTTCTAAACCACCATAATTATCATAGCAGCACAATGAACTATGATTCACCTCATCCTCAGGCCCTATTCAGATCTCCCCAGTAGTCTCAAAGGCTTTTACAGTTTCCTCTTCGGTTGCACAGCTGTGTACCTTAGTTCATCCCCCAGTGTTAGCCACGTGGTTGTTTCCAGTGTTTCACTACTATGAAAAACTGCAGTTATATTTTATGACAAATTCCTAGGTTTTGGTGTTGAGGTTTGAAAAGGAATAGATTTAAGGCTTCATATCTCTAACTACACTTCCCTTCCCAAAAAGGCTATACCAATTACACTTCCAACAGCTATGTAAGAGTACATCAATTTACCTATATCCTCGACAATAAAATGCCTTATTCTTTACCCTAAAAAATCATGCTGTTCTTAAATATTTAAAAGCATAAAATGTTATATAGCTCTCCCCAGATGATAAATTTCTACTAGAGATTTTCAATTTCTGGACTACCCATTCCAGAAAAACCCAAGTTATTTCAGGAAAATATGAAGTCCAGGTACACAGCAAAATATTTATGAACCAATTAATACAAAAACATCATCTGCTTGAATAACATATGACTATATGTAATATGGTTTACATATGATTTTTCCAAGTTAAAAAGATATCTGTTGAAATAGTAAAATATGAAAAAAAGTTATTTTTAATTGTTTTAACAAATACCAAAAAACAAAACAAAACTACTGCCATGAAGAGGAGTCACTGAAAATTTTGGATATGAAAAAGATAATTTCACACTTAAAAGGCTGGGATCCAGTAGGCTCTTGAGTTCCTAGTTTGTATAGAATGCTGGCATTTCACATTTCAGAAATAACTTGACTATTTCCTGTGGAAATCTAAGTAAAACACTTAGGTAAACAGCCTTACTTATTTCACTCAAGTTTTCTCCCGCTTTTCACAAGATAGGTAGTTTTTAATCACTGAAAGACAGTAACTGTTTAAACAAAGATGATTTAAGAGGAAAGCAATGTTTAGATGCCTTTGCCTGACCCAATTTATCAGCTAAATTATTCTAAATTTTGTATCCTCAAAACTTCTAACTCACTAAGGGCTAAGGACCTCGAGGGTCAACCATGTCCCCTCTCCCCAACAACTAATAACCATACCCCGTTTCTGTTGGTTTTAAGTTATAAATTCTTTCATTCTTCTTAATTTGAAACTTTTAAACTTCAAGAGTATAAAAGGTAGTTTTATTAGGCCATTTGCACAAGCTTTTGCTATGTGCTCATTAAAGAAAACAAAAACATTTACTTTAAAAAGAAATGTTATTTTTGTGTATAGTCAGCTGGTCTCTAGCACTCATAAAACTTACAAATTAGAAGAAACTATTTAAATTCACCACTATTAGGTTTACAAATTTATGTCTGAATAGATTATAAAATACAATAATTTAAAGGAATGATAAAAATTCAGTCCTTTTAAAGGGATTTAATTTTTCAAATATTTGTGGTTACTGAGTTACATAAGCCACAAACATAACATAATCGTGAATCAAGAACATAATTATATTTATTATGTTAATTATAATGTAAATTAATTATAATGTAAATAATAATTAATATAATTAATATAACCATTTTGGTTTTATAAATAGACTATGCCAGAATATATGGTTCCTTCAGTTCATTTTATAGACTGGTGCTTCTCAGCCTTCAAGGGGTGAGTTAGAAAGAACCAGGGAAGAGGCGAGGTGAGGCAGGGAACACCACGCCATAGAAGGGTGCATGGCCTACCAGGATCCAACAGGAATGAAACACTATATTGCCTTAAAGACAACAGACAGACATGAGCATGAAGTCCAACTGTCACTTTCTGATCCTGTGATCTTGGCTGAAACTAACACAGTGACACTAAAGAAGAGCTGTTACCACTCCCTGAAATTTTGGAAATTTGTGAGAGCCTATTGTATTTGTCACAAAAGCTGGCTGGAAGGAAATGGTTGAGGGAATGCTAAGTCCTAGAATGATCAAGACAATGCTGCATAGTCGAGGAATTACCCTGCAAACATTCTGGTAACGTACCATCAGTCATATTAAAAAATATCTGGAGGTATGTACTTAATTTTCCAGAAAAAAAAAAAAAAAATCAAAGGAATTATTTCTAGCTTATTCAAAAATTTACTACAAGTTGGTCAGTTTTTTTTTTAATTGAATTTTATTGGAAACTGTCACTAATGGCAATGATCACTTACCCTTTATGTCATTACAACAGATATACAACATTAATCTTTTTTTTGCAGCTGCTATATTGATAATTGTAATATATAAAAATATATGCTTATATATATAAGTTATACATATACAAATATCTTTTATTTTTTGAAGCAGGGTCTCACTTTGTTGCCCAGGCTGGAGTGCAGTGGCACAATCATGGCTCAGTGCAGCCTCAACCTCCCAGGCTCAAGCAATCCTTCCGTCTCAGCTTCCCAAGTAGCTAGGACCACAGGCGTGAGTCACCACATCCAGCTAATTTTTTATTTTTTGTAAAGATGGGGTCTCACTTTGTTGCCCAGGCTGGTCTCAAACTTCTGGGCTCAAGAGACCTCCCACCTTGGCCTCCCAAAGTGCTGGGATTTACAGGCGTGAGCCACCACTTCTGGCCCATGTAATATCTTACTACTTCATTGTCTTCTAGGGTAGTTATGCTTGAGCATTAAAAAATCCTGGATGTTTTTCATTATTAATTGCTCTCTTTCTCTTTCTTTACATGTGGGTATTATGCCTTCTTAAAAATTAAGGGCTGGGAGTGGGTCTCACGTCTGTTATCCCAGCACGCAGAGGTCGAGGTGGGCAGATCACTTGAGGTCAGGAGTTCGAGACCAGCCTGGCCAACATTTGGTTTCTACTAAAAATACAAAAATTAGTCAGGTGTGGTGGCACGAGCCTGTAATCCCAGCTACTTGGGAGGCTGAGGCAGGAGAATTGTGTGAACCCGGGAGATGGAGGATGCAGTGAGCTGAGATCGCACCAGTGCACCCCAGCCTGGGGGACAGAGTGAGACTCTGCCTCAAGAAAAAAAAAATTACTTAGGAATGGTAATGTGTACAGAACGGGGTTAGAGAAAGGAGTGGTGGGTGTCTGTGTTTCAGTTTCTTCAAGGGGACAGCAGGACTTCCTTCACTGTATGCCGCAAGCAGCACTGTACTGGCACTTAGTAAGTGCTCACTAATGGCTGCATATTAGTGTTATTTTTATTACTGGCAGATACAAAATCTGCTTTTAACAAATATTTACCATTGCAGAAGAAACACAGTAAGCATTAAAACAGTAGTTCATTTTTCCCTATGTTGAATTAGTTCATGTAAAACTGGGAAATTAAAATTGGAAAAGCAAAAAAAAGAGTTATCTTTCTTTTCCAGTCCATAAATGAAATCAAGAATGAAGAACAAATACATTACATAAGACAATATTATAATTCCACCATTGACTTAGATAAGATAATCTCTATATACATGCATAATACATTATATATAATATCATGTTTAGTATCAACTTTTAAAATATATGGAGTATTTGCTTTATCTAAATTATAGTAGCATATTTGTTGTCTTATTCACAAGCATGTTTTAGCCAAAGAAAAATGATTTAAGTGCCTCTTTGTTGGGATAAATAAAGCTCAATTAAAGTATTTATATATAGACCTTATGACTTAGATTTGTTTTTCCTTCCAAATAAAAATTTTAAAAGATTCCATTTTTAGCTATACACTTAAAAAATTAGTCTAAAGTCAATAAATACTTTAAAATATATACTCTATCCTAAAGCCCAAAGAGTTACTAAGGATTTCTCATCACAATATTTCGGAAGGGGAAAAAATGCTAAATTAAGGCACTAGAATTAAAACGTCAAATCACAATTCAAAACCGCTTTGACAAACCCACTCTGTTCACACAGTGCCTCTTAAATTATCATTCTAAATCAGTGAAAAAAGCTAAAGGTTTCATTTCCCCTTCAAATTAACTACGTAAAAATCAAATACATTTTTGCTATAAATCAACATTAATGTAAAAAGAACCCACTATTTTAACCAAAGCATATTGTTTATTACTTAAATTGTCATGGAAAATGTTTTTTACTTAAATTTTATAAGTCACATGATAAATTTTATATAATGCTTTCTATAGAACAGTGGTTCTGAAACTTTAGTATGCATCAGAATCACCCACCAGAGGACTTGATCACACACTGACTGTTGGGCTCATTTGATTAGGTCTGGGAAGAGACTGGACAGACTGCATTTCTTTTTGTTTTTTTGAGACAGAGTCTCACTCGGTCATCCAGACTGGAGTGCAGTGGTGTGATCTCGGCTCACTGCAACCTCCACCTCCTGGGTTCAAGCGATTCTCCTGCCTCAGCCTCCTGAGTAGCTGGGATTACAAGCGCATGCCACCATGCCTGGCTAATTTTTGTATTTTTAGTAGAGACAGGGTTTCTCCATGTTGGTCAGGCTGGTCTCGAACTCCTGACCTCAACTGATCCACCCACATCGGCCTCCCAAAGTGCTGGGATTACAGGCATGAGCCACTGCGCCTGGCCAACAGGCTGCATTTCTAACAAGTCCCCAAGGGGGGCAGATGCTGCTGATCCAGGGGTCTTACTTGTGGAAACAAAATCCATACAGCCACACCACTGCTCAAGAATGAGAGCCCTATGCTTATCAAGACAAAAGTCATTTTCATATATTCCAGATTATGAAGAAGAAAATATAACGAAAATTTCACCACACACATTTATAATTATACCTGATACAAGGTTCTTAAAAAAAAATGGTGACGAGAACTAAAAATATATTTTTTTAACAAATAAAAATGAACCAAAGTTTTACTGGATTTGAAAGGAAATTCTACAGATTAATAAAATTTTCCTGTTTTCCGCATAAAATGAAGTAAAATTTCATAGTATTTAGAAGTTATATTTGGCTTACAATTTACAATCATCTCACATCGTTTGTGGAATGAAGCTGGATATAAATAATATAAACCAATATAATCAGCTTTTGTAAATGAAATATAATAATTAATTTAAAAGAAGCTCAAAAAAGACATGTGATTACTAGAAATTCTTAAATGACATACAAAAAGAAGGTGGCACAAGAAATGCTTACCCCCTTTGGCTCTGGAACAATCAAATGCGTGCATTTCTTATTGAGGGTTAGCTGGCAATCTCCCCCATAGAACGTAACCAAAGCCCACAGGGCACTTCTGTCTTCAGATGACACCTGACAGAAAGTTAGAAAGAAGGCTTTTACCATACATTTCAATCTGTGCATGGCTATATTTTCACTTTAGTAATATACTGCAACAATTCTGTTTCTCCCTTAATAAAATTAACCTAAGAATATTTGTAGAAAAAATAGAGAAGCTTTTAGCTATCTGCTTATTATAACAAAAACTTCACTCCTATCATAATAGTTTTACATATATGAATTACTTATTTTTGCCTTGTCACCAAATGAATTTAAAAATATTTATATCCACATTCCAAAAAGTGAAATGGAGGATTATTTCAGTCTATAACAAAAATAGTCAGGGGAAAAAAAGCAGGAAGAACTAGTATGCCATTCCAGTTTCCATTTGTGTCACTTTTGAAAATGTTTAAATACAACAGCAATATCAAAATCGTATTTTAGGAATGCCTTTATGCTAATGGATAACAAATACTAATTATGAAATGAATAAAATAAAAATAAAGATAAAAATATGGTGGCTTGTAAGTTCAGGGGAAAATGTAAATATTACTTAACACAGGAAAGAAAGAAGGCAAGCATAAAAGGAATAATTCTTATGCTTGCTCAGTGATGAAGTAACGACTCCAGATACAATGGCTTATGCAGTCAAACAGGCTTTCACTGTAACAATAGAAACAGCTACCATTTATTGCCTGCCTACTATGTGCCAGGAACTGTGCCAAGTGCTTTATCTATACAGCTAACCCTTCCAACCGCCATGTGAAACAGGAATCATTCACCCCATTTTAAACATAAGGAAACACACTAAATTACACCTAATAATTGGAAAAGCTGACTTTTAAAACCCAGGTCTGTCTGCACCCAGGTCTAACTCCAAACTGGACTTTCCACTGTTCTATAGTGCTTCTCTAAGGGCAGTTACTGCTGGGAAAGTCAAAAATAATTTCTAAAAAAAATGAAATTTTAGAGTCTGAAAAGCAAAAGAACATTTAAGAAAAATAAAAATATAAGCATTAATTCTAACAATCATTTAACCAAGTAAATTTTTTCTGGATAAATTTATTGTAAGTTGAGGATTATAGTTGTTGAAGAATCCTGAACTTTGTCTCGTTAATTTTTTAAAAGTATTGATAATAGCATGTTAATCTCTTTTTAACTGCCAGTATGCAGCTTGCCAATAATCTAGCATTGTTCATCTACTCTCATCCATTTTACAAACATTTCTAGAAATTTTTCTGTATTACACACTATTCTACGACTATTAACAAGAACATGTTAGCTTTCTAAAAAACACTTTTCAAATCATTATTTTATAACTTGTTAATTTAGTAAGTCAATGTCACATTTCAGAAGACTGGACCAGGTTATTTTTATTAGAGGCTTCCACAAAAACATTTATATCCTGCAGCATTTGGAAAGTTGAGATTTAATTATATGATAATACAGATTAATCCAATGAGTCATCTAATCTTTATTAAAAATGAAATTAAAAAACAATCTAGATATGCCTTTATTACCAAGATTTGCCTATCTGCTCAGTTAATTATTATTTTATTTTACTGACTGCAGTAAATCTAGTCCTATACCCTATTTGGCCTGTGTCACAGGCGTAGACCTCAACAGGGTGCAGGAGATTGCTGTGGAAAGAACATTAGCTAGGGAGGAATGGAGGAGACCTGGCATTAATACGACGCCTCCAATAACTCGCTTATGTCAACTTGGAAAACTTCCATGACCCAGATTCTTCACTGATGTACGTTTGGATTAAATGACTTTGAACATCCATACCAGCTCATTTAATGAATCTCCACCAGCATAATTAAGAATGCTCTTTCCACACCACAATGTTAACAATAGTTACTTACTGGTGATAGGATTACGGGGACATTTTTATTTTCATTTTTATACTTTTCTGTATTTTCCAAATTTTCAAAAGCATTAATTTTATAATTGGGGAAAAGTGCTTTTCTTTTTTAAAAACCATCTTTCCAAAATACCAATGTTATCATGTTGGCTAATAATGTCTCCTCAGTGCTGCAAGGCTAAAATCCAAAGGCTCCCCCATAGTGTCCAGGCCCTTCCTGTCTGGCTGGCTCCTAACCACCTCCTCCTGCCCATGAGCACTGACCCCGCGTGCACCTGCCGTCCTCACCACGTTCTGCTTTCCTGTGCCCCGCTGCGCCCACCCTCCGACCTCCTCCTCTAAGACTCAGCTCAGGTGGCATTACCACTGTACTCCCACAGCAAGCTGGACAGAAATCTAAATACTTCTCACACTCTACAGCTATCTGCTTGCTTATCTGTCCTCCCAGCTATACTCCAAAGCAACCAGGAGCAGAGGACTAGAATTTCAAGTCTGTGCCCCCAGGAATAAAAGCTTCCCTTTAAACCAATCAGGAACACTCTCCCTTTTCCTTCTTCAGGCCTCACCACCCCCAATAAGACACTCCTTGATTCTAGCTTACAGGATTTTCTCCTTGTCCAGTCTTGACTATGAACTCTAACACTCCTTCTTAAAGAGTCTTACATGATGTCCTAAACTTCTCTGAGATCTTTCACAGCACCTAGTACAGTGCAAGGCACATGGGTAGGCAGTCAAGAAATACTGTTGATTGAGATACAGAATGGAAAGGACTTTTTAGTCTTCTAGATTCAAATCATGACCTAGCCAGGCTCTCCATTACACTCTTGACCTATTCCCCAAAACCTACCCAGCACATTACAACAGAGGCCTCAGCCTGCATCAATACCGGGTCAGAAGAAGGCAGATGATCTCTGTGCTTCCCAACTTCTGCTGGACAAGCTCCCTTCCCTACCTCTCCCTGGGAGAGCTCTGGAAGACTCCAACAAAGAGCTCCAGCTTGTATCAACACCCTGACGGGGAAAAGACAGAAGGTCACTGAGAACCACCAAGAAACAGTCCTTTTGTAAAGCTGGGGTCCTGCCTGGCGTGTGCATGTGAGTGTGTGTGCGCATGGGTGCTCCAGTGTGCAGAAAAGGTGCAGATCCCTCTGACAGTCTCCAATCAGTTAGGACTAACCACTGTGAGCACTCCCTCCTGCTTCTGTACCTGGTGACCACTTTCATTTTTGCATATGTTGCAACATACCGTATTTGCCCAAGGCCTGACCCCTCCTAGACTGTATGTTTACTGAGAGAGAAATCGCATCTTAATTACTTTGTACCCCTCTGCATTGGTCCTGTCACAAAGGAAGTACCCATCAAGGATTTGTTGGACCAAAGTCCCTTAGCTGCACACTGTACATATGTTGTTAATGTATCTTACAACCAAAATAACATTTTTTAGCAACCACAAAATATTAGTGCTCCCAATGCACTTTTCTTAAACTACAATTTCCAGGGTTTCTTCATAGAAGTGACTATTAAAGTCTTCCCCATCCCTATTTGAACAATCTTTCTCAACTTAAAAGAAATGCTTTTATTTTACCCCATGACACACTGGGGATTCCAATTCATCATGCTAAGTGATGAACTGCGGGAAGTACAGTAAGTGACCCACAAAGATCATGCTAATTCTGGATTCTGATTTTTCTTATCCACTGAATTTGCTAAAAGGATATAAAATACTATCAAAGAGCTTGCTAACAAATTAACCTTTTGGCCACCATTGACCCAGCCACTCCCCTTGGTAAGTTTAGCACCAAGGTAAAATTGGACCTTTCATCTGACAGTGGGTGAGCAGGGCCTCTGCCCAGTTTGTCACCAGCAGAGCCCCTTCCCAGACCACACAATCAAATGACACTATTCCACTGCAAAGAATCAAGATATTGACGTTCTCTGAGCAGTCTGCTCACCTAGTTGTTTCTTTATGGATATCCATCCTCCTATTCCCACAGGGACTACACTGGTGACTTCTCAGCTGAGAATCCAAGATCTACTTAGACCCCTCAGCCTGTGTGATGCTCACTGAGCCAGCTGATACTCCTGTATCACTTTCTATCATCCTTTTCCTCCTCTTCCTGGGTCACAGAATAGGACTCAGGATACACACAAACCTATGTACAACTATCTTCTACCAATTTATGCTCTAAATCTTTACCTGGGTTGTTGTTATTTCCCAGCAATGAAAATAAAAATGATTAAGTGTGACTTTATCTTGTTTCTAAAAATAATGTCCTACTCCTCCAGTATCATCTCTGTTTTCAAGCTCCTTCTTTTTTTCCTCCCCGAATCTCTCTACCAATGCGTGCTATCCAAGGCTCTACTCCCAGTTATCTGCTCCTCTCTCTATCATGCTCTGCAGGAATCTCCTTCATGCCACAGCAGCTCCAAGTTCCTACACTTCCATACCTTATCAACAGCCCAGAGTGTGTTTCAAAACAATGTCACCATCTCCCCTCGCCAATCAGGCTCCTCCCTATTTCCCAGCTCCTTCACTGGTGCTGCCACTTTCCTGTGCTCCTCGACTGAAACAATGACATAATCTTTGGCATCCACCATGGGATCTGGCACAGGGAGGTATACAGTGAGTGCTGGCTTCTCACTCTTTGCACCACAGCATCCCACGTCCCCAATACCTGCTGAGTCCCATCTGTTGCTAAGTCCCATGTTGTATCTGCTACCCTGAATCCCATCT
This sequence comes from Gorilla gorilla gorilla, assembly GCF_029281585.2. NCBI lineage: Eukaryota > Metazoa > Chordata > Mammalia > Primates > Hominidae > Gorilla > Gorilla gorilla. The sequence continues at coordinate 163,842,521 of NC_073230.2, forward strand.
CCATTTGTCAAATCTCCAGCCTCTGTCCTGCCCTGCAAGTCATCCTCAGAGCTCCTGGACCAGTTTTACCTGCAATGATCACAAGTGATTCTAATTTTGTTTGACTTTTGGTTTCCCAAATTTTCTGAGGTATTTGTAATCCAAAATCAACCAGAAAAAAAGGGTGATGAAGCATCCTGCTACCTACTTTACCCAGTTCAAACTCATATACCTTGGTTTCCCATCGTCTTTATCCATCTACCTGCCTGACCATTTTTTCTTCTACATGCAAATGCACACCCTTGGTTGACACCAGTCTCCTCTTATCTAGCCTCTGTGTACTCCTGACTTCTCCTTCCACCTTGCTCTATGCAGAATGCCCTCCTCCCTTCCCATTTCCTCCAATTCTGTCCATTCTTTCAGGGCCACTCACACCTTACATCCACTCTATCAAGGCTTCCCTCGCCTCGCAATCCAGACCAATGCCATCCTTCCTAAGCTCATAGAATCATACCTGTGCCCCCTGAGTGGTCATATATGTATCATGTATGTATGTCTACACTATAACCTAATTTATTACATGTATAATATAACAATCTGTTACAAATATAAACTCTGTTAAACATAACTATTAGTTCTTTGGAAGACTAATAATATTCTTTTGTGCTAAACTCATAGTTAATATTTAACAATATCTAATTACCTCATTTGAAACCCTATAATCATCTTATACTCACATACTTTTGATTTTCTTATTTATTTCACCAAATCAAGTCTTCAAAATCCCATGTCACTGTGACCTTCATCTCTGAAAAATGCCCACAGGATTCCCTGTCCCTGTCCCAAACTCAGCGTGGCCCTTCGTCCTCTCTCCCTTTCTCATTCAATTGGAATCATTTCTGGATAGTCGGCTCTGAGTCTCTGAAACCCAGAAATCCAACCAGTGCAAATAAAATTAAATGAAAAATTCACATTTTAGCCAAAGTACATTGTGTTTATACATAAGTAGTAATGTTTTCATTTTTAAAACTTTTCTGATAAGTTGATTGTAAATTTGGAACATACAGAGAAGTAGAGGAAAACAATAAAAATTACATGTAACCATAGCACCCAGCATTTATTTTCTCATTTTAGCCAACTTTAAAGATCATTCATGTAAATATACACTTATAACAGATATGAAAAAACATTGCAAAATACAAATACCAACAAAATTCCTGTTAAAGAGAAAAAAATAAGCCAATTTTGCTACTTGAAGGATCTCCATCAAATTAATGTCACAAAAACAAAAACAGGATTTTAGAGAACCTCCAGAATACAAGAGACACAAACAAAAACACAGTAACCACAGATAAATTTACTTATTACTTGGACAGAGGATGGATCAAGTTCAGACTGGTGATATCCTTTGTATTAACTGTTGAGTCTGGCCAACAACCTAACAATGCTAAACCAAATACTACCCAGCTCCATAATCCTCTATCACAAAAGCATAAGGAAAAGCAAGATTATAACCAAACTTCTTTCCATCTTACCTAATAACTTGAATGTGCCCTTTTCTCAAAGGTGTGCACGGAGAAAGATGACTAAATACTTTTTCAAAAGTATCACCTATGAGCACCAAAATGACAGCCTGGGATGAGGACTGTCAGGTCAAATAAGATGGGACATCCTACAGTGCACTTTCACCTTCCTAAGGACCACTAATTTTAAACAAATTATTCCACGTAATTTGTAAAACGACTTTAAACAATAACAATTTGATTTTTTTCTAATAGTTTTTATTATGATTTGAGGTTTTTCTTAGCTGGGGGTTAGAAAAACAAAATACAATACAAAAATATTAAATATTCAGATACCCAGAACTAACCACTGTTAACATTTTGGTTTCTCATTTCAGATATTTTATCTGGCTGGTGTAATATTGTACATACCTAGGCTATGGCCTGCTTTTGCCACTTAAGACGTTTCCCATGTCTTTACGAGTTTTCATAAAACAGAATTCAAAAATGGCTAAGCAGCTAGACTACTGTGTAAGTATATACAATAGGTTTCTTAAACATTCCCAAATAGTGGATGATCCAATTGCTTCCAATTTTACCATCTTATAAATAATGCTTATCAATAAATGTGAGCACCTTTATGTGTCAGTCTGTCCTTCTATCGACTTGGGATAAGTTTCTTTTTTTTTTTTTTTTTTTTTTTGAGATGGAGTTTTGCTCTTGTTACCCAGGCTGGAGTGCAATGGCACGATCTCAGCTCACCACGACCTCCGCCTCCCAAGTTCAAGTGATTCTCCTGCCTCAGCCTCCCAAGTAGCTGCGATTACAGGTGCGCACCACCACGCCTGGCTAATTTTGTATTTTTAGTAGAGACGGGGTTTCGCCACGTTTGCCAGACTGGTTTCAAACCCCTGACCTCAGGTGATCCGCCCACCTCGGCCTCCCAAAGTGCTGGGATTATAGGCATGAGCCACCATGCCCGGCCGACTTGCGATAAGTTTCTAAACATAAAAGAAATGCAGGTGAAAATGAAATGAGTATTTTAAGGCTCGACACTGCTCCCCTTTCCTAGGAAGCTGCTGTGCTAACGCCCATTCCTGCTGGCAGGAAGCAGGAGTCTGTCCTCAGCATCTCCACCAACACTGAACACACTGTTACAAATTCGATGAGCAAAAACACTTATCTCATTGCTATTAAAATGTTCATGTTTGATTATAAACTGCATCAAATGTTTTGTTACACTTATTAGTAATTCCTCTTTATAGATTCTGAATTTGTTTCTCTGCCTTATCTGCTAAGGTCTTTTTTATTCTTGTTGATCTGTATGATCCCTTTATTTATTAAGAAAATTCTTTGCCTGTATTTCTAACTGAATTTTCCTTGTCATCTTTTAATTTCATTTTTAATATTTTTTCATATTCAAGTTTTAAATCTTTTTTTATTTATAAAGAGCATTTTCACCCATTAAAAACTTTAAATCTTAAAAGCAAGCACAAATATTTAAATAATTTTAAGTGTCATGAGTTTATATTAAATATACAGTCAGTTTAGGAAATAGCTTCTCTAAAACTGGTTAACAGGTCATAAATCCAACCATACAAAAACTCAGAAGTGTCACATATAAATAACTCAAGACTAACTGTAACCATGCTTACCTGAGAAAGGCAGGCAGTGATTCCAAAAAAAATCTGACATGATTCTGGAGAAAAACCATTTACTCTGTTTTATAGTTATTAAGATTACAATGAAATAAGATTAGTGCAACCTGTACTTCACTAACAGACATTACCCACCCACTCCGTCCCCACTCAGTCCATTTAAGAAAGAGACAGACTTAAGATAGACAAAAAGTACAGGGCAGAGTGGAATAGAGAGTAGTGGGTGGCACAGAAAGAACTGAGTGCTTTTCTGTAAAGCACATTTTGAAATCCAATCTCTCCACTTATATCATAAATCAAATAGGCAAAGTATACTCACAGGGGGAAGCCTTTTGATCTCTGATAGCTAGCTAACTATATACACATATATAAATACACACATGCCTATACACATACACACAAATGGCATAGCAGTTATTTTAAAAGCAAAATTAAAATGTCTTGTTTCTTTTAGACTGAAACATTGTTACTGCTTCCACTGCACAGTAGGAAGAATCCTTCATAAGAGCTTGATTGAGCTCTAGTTTTATTATCTCTGCTAACTTTGTGAACTTAGGCAAGACAACTGTGAGCTTCAATTTCCCCTTTTTTAAAACAAAAGTTGGAATATATGATTCCAAAGATCCTTCCTATTTCTAAAGCTGATCTTAAAAATTCATTCAAAATGATTAATGAGCACTTACTACACATCACACACTGTGAATTTAACAAGACACAAGGCAGTCATGATCTCTATATGCCTGTAATTCATAGTCTATTCAGAGCAAACAATGACTTTTTTTGAATAATTTGGAGTGTGTAGAATTCAAAATGGGTTAAAGTATTACTTCTCTTTCCCTATAGGAGTAAAGTATACTGACTGAGATAGGTGAATCAAGAAAAATATCAGCTTAAAAATTCTATTCCAAATTTGAAGTCTCCCATACGGTTACACAGATGAATCCTATAAACATTTGAGACTTCCCTGGCTGTAAAAAAAACTCTGAAGACTGCAATGATACCTTCAGCCCCATTATCTAAGATCTGTTTCCATCTTCCAACCTAAGCTCATGGATTTTCTACTTCCAAAGACTTGGGGAAATATTAATAAAGGCAAATCTCAGAGTGCACTGTCTACCAGTGAGTCTCCCAGGCTCCCTTGTTTGTTTGTTTGTTTTTGAGATGGAGTCTTGCTTTTGTCGCCCAGGCTGGAGCGCAGTGGCACAATCTTTTGTTCTTATGGATAGGCAAGTAAGAGCTCAAAGAAGATCCCAGTGGCTGGGCGCGGTGGCTCATGCCTGTAATCCCAGCACTTTGGGAGGCCGAGGCGGGTGGACCACAAGGTCTAGAGACTGAGACCATCCTTGCCAACATGGTGAAACCCCGTCTCTACTAAAAATACAAAAATTAGCTGGGCGTGGTGGCGCATGCCTGTAGTCCCAGCTACTCAGGAGGCTGAGGCAAAAGAATCGCTTGAACCCATAGTCCCAGCTACTCAGGAGGCTGAGGCAGGAGAATCGCTTGAACCCGGGAGGCAGAAGTTACAGTGAGCCGAGATCATGCCACTGGACTCCAGCCTGGGCGACAGAGCGAGACTCTGTCTCAAAAAAAAAAAAAGATCTCAGCTTCTTAAGGAGTCTTGTACAGAGAATAAATGACCTGGAACAGCAAAATCAGCCTCTTAGCTCTATTCCCAGTCTTTTTCACTTCTTATAAAAGTAATAAATAACAACAAAACAAAAACAGGAACTAATTTCCTTCAACTCTTTAGGCTACGTACAAGAAAATATTAGAACTTCTGAGTTGGAGTTGCTAAAGTTCTACACATCCTCCAAGAACTGCTTGTAGAGGAATGTTTTCCCTATTTCTCTATAAATATTTCATGATAAGTTTCCTTCCATCTGCATTGATTCAATGGGTAATAAGTGCTTTCAAGAGAACTGCCTGGCATAGCTGCAAAATAAAATAGAACACATGACATAATCTCTTGCCAGGTCTAAGATTTTAGCAACTGTATGGTATCAGGTACTTGCAAAAGAAATGATTTCCACAAGCAAGTTATACTTGAAGTAACAGTCCCATGAAGCATTATCCTTTTAGGATGAAAAGGGAGCCACCAGGCCTAGAAGAGTAAACAGGAGGCCTGTAGAACGCCTCATTTCTGACTCCTGACACAGTGCCAGGGCAAGGGCACATCCATGAATGCTCCATGAACGAACAATGCAAGCAAGGAAGCTCCCTGAGGGCGGAAATGGTCTTCGTCACCACTCTGTTTTCAGTACTCAACCCACAGCACAGGTGCACTGAATTAATAATCGTTCTACCCAATGCAATTAAAAGGATTAACAATGCACGTTATAAATTTTCTTCTCATGTTCTCTTCCCCAATTTACTCTTCAAACAATTCATGATTTGATTCACATAGACTTAGAATTTTAGAAATATCCCTCATCTAGCTAGCACCACAAAAGCTGAAGAGAACCGGAGCTCCTGCCTCCAGTTCCCGGCCTAGAGTTACTTGTCACAGCTGAGCCCCCTTTTAACATGAGTAACAACAAGGATTAGGTACATAAAATTTGAAACAGGATGGAAAATAGTAGGAATATAAGATGTAGACAAAACAATCTGTCCTAACGAATGAATCCACTTTTCACTCCGTTAACTATCATTTCTTTCAGTCTTAAACCCAGAGTTACCCTTTCCCTCCTCCCCCACTCAAAAAAAAAGGATACGGCAGAAGAGTTCCACACTGAACGGACAGAATCACCCAAGAAGGCTGAAAAAGAAAAGATTAAATCAAAAAGTATTCTCAATTTACAAGTGGCATGATATTATTTTACTAGTGTTGTTCTTAGAAATTAAAAGTCTCTGTTACAGCCTATTTTAAAACATCCAGATTACAAGCATGAATATTCAAATAGAAATATTATAGTCAAAGATTAGTTACTAATACCCAAGATGAAAAATCCAATTATAGAATGAAGCACTACCATATTTTTTTAAAATTATGTATAAACATTTAAGTTCCAGGTTTACACACTTATTACTGCTGACCCCACAATTAGGACAGGGGAACTGCCACCCATCCTGCCCCACCACCGCCGCCACCTCATCCAGGGCATAGTCAGCCTCTCATACGCTTCCTTCTTGAATCCCAAATTCAGTCAAGTCTAAATTCATGAGGTGTTTGTTTGTTTTAGTGAAGTCAAGCAGATACAATGTTTGTAAGCCATAAAAACTATTTCTAACTGCCTGAAAATATTTTTATAAATTCTAAAAACTGAGATTAATTATAAAACAGATTAATTACTACCTTTCTGGGTAATTTATATTTTTGAAAAATTATCTTGTTTCTATGTTTAATTTTTATAATTATACAAATCATTCTCCTGATAGCTCTACTTCAGAAAATTACTATCAAAATGTAGTAATGCCCCCATTACTACATTCTGGAAGGCAGCTGACTTCCAGAAACTTCAGCCAACTGAAACATACATATATACTCACTACCCACCCATCAATTCATTCATCAAATATTTATTGAGAATCTATTTTATGCAGAGATGGTGCAAGGCGCTGGGGATGTAACAATGAAAACGAGAAACGCAGTCTTTGCTCTCCTGCAACTCATATTCCAAGCTAATGATCTTCAAGCTATTTTTGTCAGGTACACCTTAAATAAATTTCAGACAATGAAATGCCCCCCTTATCATTTTTTAGATGACATCTACAATTTTTCAGCATAACTCTAAATAAGCATATTTTCTGTGAGAAGAGGAATATTAAACATTTTATAAAATAAAATAAAGATTGGCAGCTGTGCCTGGGATAATTACTTCATGATAATTTGACATTTACCAAAGGTTTTAACTAAGTTACTGGATTAGTTATCTGAAATCTGAAAGAAGGCACTTAATTTTTTGATCTATGTGCCTTATCCAACATATCTTCACATTTTTTGATAGTCCTAGAAAAATTCCAGTTAAATTTAAAAAAAATGGGCCAGCATCAGGAATCTGTATTGGCCTTGACACTTCTGAATTCAGAACACCTTCATGTAGACCAAGCTCTCCTTTCAACAGCAACACCCAGAAACCCCTCTCTGCTCATGATGCCATGACTGAGCACTAAGGGAAGAGTCCCTAAAACCAGTCTTTCTAATTGTCCTTTTGTCTGCTGTCCACAAGAATTTTCAGAGCCTGGGGCAATGCACTACAAGATTAGGATGGGTGAAGGTCTGATTCTTCCTGTGTAAAGTGGGAGGGGCCACTGTGACCACAGGTGTGTTCTCAGGCAGCTTTAGGAAGGGCCAGTCTGGAAATGTTATCTATCACCTTACAACCATCCACACAGCATACACGCTGAAAATCTCCCCCCAGGGAGCTTGGGTAGGGTATCCGAGTTTAAAGACTGCTGGCTATCATAAAGTCCCATCCAAGCACAGTAGAATCACTGAGGCCCTACTTCAGATAAGTTTAGATAAAACAATGCAAAATTAGGATGTAGGCCACAGTACAAAGCAGAAATGGAGAACTACAAAAGCAAAGTAATAAGGAACTATTTATCCTAAAGGCAAAGAATAATATATAAAAATAAGCTGGCTGATCGTGGTGGCTCATGCCTGTAATCTCAGCACTTTGGGAGGCCGAGGCGGGCAGATCACTTGAGGTGACAGGTTTGAGACCAGCTTGGCCAACATGGTGAAACCCTGTCTCTACTAAAAACACAAAAGTTAGCCAGGCGTGGTGGCGCACGCCTGTAGTCCCAGCTACTAGGGAGGCTGAGAGAGGAGAATCGCTTGAACCCTGAGGCAGAGGTTGCAGTGAGTCGAGATCACACCATTGCACTCCAGCCTGGGAGATTCTGTCTGAAAAAAAATTAAATAAAATAAGCCCACTACAAGTCAGCAAAATTAACATTTCCAATGATGCCCAAAGGCCACTGAGAAAAATATCTCAATTCAAAAAATAATTTAAAAAGTTTTGGTGCCCAAAGAAGCAAGTTTTAAACATTTATAAGATTCAAATATGTAAATGATAAACTGTCACTGTGTATAAAGATGCCTTATTTTTAAAATGCATTGTCAAACTTCCTATCAAGGTAAAGGCCAAGGGATATGCCTCTAGGGAACCAGGTCTCAGCCTTCAGTCATATGAATTCAGACTCAACTATTGGCAGCAGGATCCAAAATAAGACAGGCCCATAAAGTTCAAACTAAGAATATCAGGATCTACTTGAAATATCTTAGAGTGAAGGCAAACTGTTGAGTCAGCTCCGAAGTACTCTACCACCTTGTAATGTAACACAATAGTCCCTGGACAATACAGGTGCTGCCAAAAATTACAAGCAGGCTGGAATGCTACTGCGTACAGATGAAATGTGTCTGTCACTCATTTTAAAATACTATAGCCAGAGGGGGAAAAAGTTGGGTTCGAACACAGTAAACTACCTTGGCAAAATGGTGATAATCCTAGATGCTAACTGCTAACTGTATAAGTAATGGGTATTTCTACTTAGCCTTACATACTGACTTTCCCAGGAATATGAATACTGTGTAAAATGAAGGAAGACTGCTTTGTTTAGCTCAGGAATTGATCGCCATTCTGAAATGTCACCTCACAGCGGAGACCCCACTTGTGGGGTATGATATCAATCTGCAGTTGCAGCAGCTACCGGCAGTGACTCTACATATAGCAGCAGCCATGCCCAAGTGTTTACACATTGAAATGTATATTTATTATTTACTTTCCTTTTATTTCGCCTTCACATTTCAGTTTAGGCAATTTATATATACATATTTTAAAGGTTGGCTTACGTATCGATTCATTTCTGGATAACAAGGGGGGTGCTACAAAGTATTTATTACAAAAAGGTGGTTTGGGGTCAGGCAGGTTTAAGAACTACTTCTGGTAGTTGGCCTGGCAACAATCACCTAGGCCCCAAGGATGTGTTAGAAAGATCACCCTTTCACATAACATCTGCATAAGATATGCAAAGCCACTTCACTGAGACAATAGCTCCAGGCTATTGTCTGAGAGAAAGAAAGTTTGTAGGAAGGAGAAGGAAGAGACAGAGATACTGTCCCTAAAGCAGTACAAGGAAGCAAGCCAGAGACAAAAAACATGTTCCAAAGAAGAGGGTGCCCCAGCTCAGGACCTCATCCAAGGCAGTTTCCGACCCTGGGTACCGGGGAGGTCACCACTTCCCAGCAGCCAGGCGGCTTCTCTGGCCCCGCAGTTTGACTTACTGGCAATCTTTCTATTTTTTTCCCTTTTTCTTTTTGTTTAAGAGATGGTGTCTCACTGTGTTACCCAGACTGGAGTACGGTAGCTATTCACAGGTGTGATCACAGTGCATGGCAGCCTTGAACTCCTGGCCTCAAACAATCCTTCCACCTCAGCCTCCTAAGTAGCTGGGACTACAGGTGAGTCCCACTGCACCAGGCTGGCAATCTTTCTTAATTCCTAACACTGTTATTGTTAAACCACAGTAACTTTCATACTGATTTCTTTTTAAGGCAAAGCATTTAATAACATGAAGAGGGAAAAAATGGTAGTGGTATAGAACTATTTTAAAACAAATACTTAATAGAGAAGATCTGAAATAAAATCGAAGCATTGGAATTACAAAATTTAACAAATTTTTAAAACACACATTTTAACAGAAGTCAACTAACTTATTAGCCATAACATAATACAGTAGGTGGATAAACAAAATCTGAACAATTCTTCCACTAGCTGAATCCCTCATTCTCTGCAATAAATTACCCATAGGTCAAGTTGGATACACCCCAGACGACCAGTGGGTAGACAATGTGACTAAAGGCCATTGTGACTCTTGTCAGAAAGGAGTTCCACAACATAGTTAATGGGGGACTCCCTTCAGCTAACTGAAATTCAGAACACCTTGCCACAGTAGGGATGGAAAGTAACCCTGTCCTAGAGTTACCTCCTGACAGGCCTTAGCTTGCTTTTGGAATGAAATACACTCTTACAATAATTCAAACACCCATCTGATTCAAGGCATCAGATCTGTTTCCCATGACAGGTTTCCTTGGCTCAGAAAACTTCCAGGCAGTGGTAACATGGGACGAGTTCTGTAGCAGGCATAAAGGATGACCTAGGATTACTTATGACATACAGAAACCATGCTCTACCTTGGTTTAGCTGAAAGGGCCTGAAGCTAAGGGAAGTTACTCAGATGTTAAAGATGTCCACAGTTATATGGCAACTTTCCACATAAAACAGGACTTTAGGGCCAGCACGGTGGCTCATGCCTGTAACCCCAGCACTTTGGGAGGCTGAGGCAGGTGGATCACCTGAGGTCAGGAATTCAAGACAAGCCTGGCCCAACATGTTGAAACCCTGTCTCTACTAAGAATACAAAAATTAGCCAGGCATGGTGGCAGGCGCTTGTAATCCCAGCTACTCGGGAGGCTGAGGCACGAGAATCACTTGAACCCGGGAGGCGGAGGTTGCAGTGAGCTGAGATCGCGCCATTGCACTCCAGCCTGGGCAACAGAGCGAGATTCCAGCTCAAAAAAATAAATAAATAAAATAAATAAAAAATAAAAATAAAACAGGACTTTAGCAAAAACCCTGAAAAGAGCTATAGTGAAACTTCAATGTACTGCTTGCAAGATACATGAGGAAAAGATATAAAACAAATTATGTTTACTACTGACCTTTACAACAGGTAAGTCAAAGACTTCCCGAGCTTCTCCCACCTCTGGATTGTCCCCATCCTCTGAGATTATGTGTGAGGCTAGTGCATTGTAGGAAACTTCCTTCGCTTTTCCAGCCTTGAGAAGCTGAATAACCTAAAAAACAAGAAAATCCACACAAATTAAAATGGGCAATACTGTACTGTACTCTTGAATTACAGAAATAATTATTGGGCATAATACTACTTTTTAATAAAAACACACCATACTCCCCACATAAAAACTAACAGCCTTTTACTCTGAATAATATGCCAATGAAACTTTCGGGGACAATCAAAAGCAGCAAATCTTGATTCACTGACCAAGTCAATGACCAAGTAATGGAGGCTATTGTGAGTCCAGTAGTGGACATGGTCTGTCCTCAAGACAGATGGGCTGGACAAACCAGGAGACAGCACAATCACTGCTGCAGTGGGGCCACGCACATGGTGCTCCTGAGCTTCCAACTTAAAGGCTGGGACATTGGGAGCTTCACCATAATTAGGGAAAGATTCTGGAAGACAAGATATGTGAGTAGAACCCTCGTAAACGTCTGGGTGTTAGGCAAAAATCCATACATCGAGGAAGAGGGAGCAGTGTTGAAGGGACTGAACAGGTGAATACAGAGCAGACCATAAATGGGCTTTCTTACACACTATGCAAAAAAGTCTGTGCTTCATTCTGGGGTATATGCAGGGCCACTGTAGGATTTCACACAGGAAAAGCAGCACAGATTTCATACAAAGATGACAGTCCATGTGAAAAGAATGGATTGGGTAGGCTGGCTGTGTTTGGTTGGCTAGGTGACTAAAGACAAGAGACCTGTTAAGAAACAAGTGCAATAACCCAGGTGAAAGAGGCATCCACTAAAGGGATGTCCTGATGGGCAGAAAGGAGGAAGATGTGAGAGAATCGGCAAGCCTTGGTGTCTGGAAGGGGTATAAGCAAAAGAGCAAAGTCCAGACTGAAATGGTGGTGAGTACCACTCACTGAGGAACACATCAGAAGGCTGGCAGGTGGGGACACAAGGACGTGTTTTAGTTTGGGCATGCCATTCTTTGGGGGTCGTGTAATATCTGGCAAGAGGCATCCAGTTGCAGCTACGAAAAGATGTGGATCTCCCTGACAGAAAGTCATCAGCATTATTACATAGATGGGAGCCACAGCCATGAGCGTGAAGGTGGTCGCAGTGCAGAGTGCGAGGGGAGCTAGAGAGGAGACACAGCAACTGATACTTCAGGGACAGGTAGGGAAGTGCAGTATCACAGGAGAGGAGCGTCAACAGAAGCCAAGGAAGTGAGGGTTAAGGAACAGTCGACAGTCAAGTGCTTCAGAAGAGGTGGGTACTGTCTAAGCTGACAGTGCACACCAACTGTCAAAGTGACATGGTGCCCACAAAGCTCAAGTGACCCACAAGGGCAACCCTCTTCCAGGTCCCCTCTCTGCAGCAGAGAGCTTTCTTCTCTCACTTATTAAACTTTTGCTCCAACCTCAAAAAAAAATAAAGTCACCCACAAGCTAGACAACCTTTTCAGAATACTTTACTGACCACTAATAGATATGAACTAGAGCAGAGGCTCAATATTTAGTAAGTGAAAAAACAGCGGTCACTGGCCATGGGCCACTTTACCTTTCTTCCTTCCCTTGACCTCTAAGCATTTTTAGCTTCACGCATCCATTCGACTGGTCTTCAGAAAAGGCACCCCTCCTTTTCCTATCCTCCAGTCTGTTTCTGATCCTACTCCCTTCTTCATGAGTTTCCCTGTCCATAGCTATGTTCCCTCCACCTGTAAACAGTAAAGTCACCCACATCCTTCCACGCGCTTGTGACGCAACACAGACCCCTCCCCAGCCCTCTCTTCCTCAGGCACCTTCTCTATTTCCTTCTCAGGACAAACTTCCTGAAGAGTCTAACCTTTCTGTTCTCAGTTTCCATTCACTCTTCAACTCCCTGCAATCCAGCCCCTTCCACCAACACTCTACCAAAAACACTTTACTCGGTTTTCACGAACTTTGAGGATGCCAAAACCAATAGCTTCTCTTCAATCTCCACACTACTGAGTATCTTAATAGATTTATCTCATATCACTCTGTTCCAGATATAGTGATTATCCTGATGTATCCCAAACGCATGAATGCCTTCATTCCTCAGCACATACGCTCCACATGAAAATATTCCTTCATGTTCTTAACTTCTGCTTATCTCAAAACCCAACTGAAATGACATCTACTGAGTGACATTTCAGTGGTGTCTACTTTGCACCCCAGCGGAGAAATCTGCTACACCTTGTACTGTGATATGTCCAGGTGTGCTGCCTCCCCACCAATGAGGGGCGCTCAAGGGCAGGTACCATGTCCTCTTCACCTCTGTATTATACCTGGCACCTAGTCCATGCCTGCCTCATATTAGATGGTCAACATGTGAACTTATAATCCACAGTCATAAGAGTCAGAGAATCAGATGTCCAGGCTCAAAACTTTTCAGAAAATCTACTGTTTCAGATGAAAGTGGTTTGCCAAGGATTTTTAAGCACTTAGATTTGATTCAAAGTCGAGTAAATATGGCTCCAGTTCAACTTGTTCCAGGTTTTAAGTAACATTTGATTCAAGTCCTCTATAAGAGCCAAAGTCCTAAAATGAAACACGAAGGCTAGGAAGGAGGGGGAAGAGAAAAATGGTGGATAGCAAAAAACAAAAACAAAAAAACAAACAAAAAAAAGGGGGGCTGGGGAATCATCAATACTGGAAAAAGCTAACACTGTTACAGGCACTCATCTTGATCGCTCCGTGTTCAGCAACTGTTTTACTCTGTAAATTCAAAGATAGAAGGCTTTTTTTTTTTTTGAGACGGAGTCGCGCTGTTGTTGCCCAGGCTGGAGTGCAGTGGCGCGATCTCGGCTCACTGCAACCTCCACCTCCCAGGTTCCAGCAATTCTCCTGCCTCACTCTCCCGAGTAGCTGAGACCACAGGCGCCCGCCACCACGCCCGGCTAATTTTTGTATTTTTAGTAGAGATGAGGCTTCACCATGTTGGCCAGGCTGGTCTCGAACTCCTGACCTCAGGTGATCCACCCGCCTTGGCCTCCCAAAGTGCTGGGATTACAGGGGTAAACCCGGCCTTGAAGTCTCTTTACCCTAAAGTTACAGGGCAAAAAGGGTCCAAAAAGTTGTTACTAACATACAAGGACGAACCTCAAGAAGGCCAAGATCACTCAGCCTTCTACAATTCCTTCTACACCATCCAAGTTCATCTGCTAAATATGAGTCTCCGCCCTTCCAGGCCTAACTCTGATCACTGGGGATCCCCATCCTCCAAGGTGGGGGCCACTGATGTCACACCCAAGGCAACATAACTGTACAGTTAAACTTTTAAGAAGGAAACATTTTGAAGACTAACCTGAAGAGGATATTCAACTAAGATGCATTCCTACCACGGACTGATAACTGTGTGACATCAAACAGATACATTATTATAGGAATACTAAGGAAACCCCACAATATCCTTTGGCGTGAGCCCAAACTACACAAAATTAAATGTGCAATGTGATGGTGTTACCAGGGTACCGTAAAATTAATCGTCCAAGTGGGAAAATCAAGGAAGACGAATGCCAGCCCCCACGTGCAGGGACACAGGCTGGAAGGGAGCGCTCCTCAGCCCCGCACAGGACGGCAGCTACCCGGGTGGCGGAGGCGGCCAAGCCGGTGCACGGCCACGACCCCCGCCGGCCGAGCGAGGCTGGGGTCCCCGCGCGAGCTGCCCCGGTTGGGGATCCCGGCGCCCCTCGTCCGCCCTCGGAGCTGCTCTCCCGGGAGCCGAGACGCCCGGCGCGGGGAATGGGGAGACGCACCCCGCGCCCGTCCCGCTCAGCAAAGGAGCAGAGAACGAGGCGGCCCGGTGGGTGGGGGGCGGCGACCCCAGGGCCGCAGGCCGGGGACTCAGGGCGCGCACTAGGGGCCGAGGTACAGAGCCCCAGCCGCCCCGGCCGCCCTCCCTCCCGCACTCCCCCGGGCCCCGGCCTCCCGCGCCCACCCCGCGGTCGCCCCTGCCCTCAGCGCAGTCAGGCCAGCGGCCTCGGCGGACCCGACGCTCTGCGCCCGGCGCGCGCCCGCGGCAGAAGCGGGGACGGGGACGGGGACGGACGGGGACGCTGACGGGGGAGGAGGCCGCGGCAGGGGCGGGCGCTGTACCTGCGGGTCGATGTCGCCCACCGCGTAATACTTGACCTCCCTGAACATCTCCTCAGGAACTTTGGGCGCCTGGTCCGACATGATCGCGGCTGCCCGGGAGGCTCCGCGGCGGCGCCCGGCCCCGCCCACCCCCCGTCCCCGGCCCCCACGGCGCCCGGCGCCCCCACTCGCCCCGCCAACGGCCCTGCCAGCGCAGCCCGGGCCCGGTCCTGCGAATCGGGGTCCGCTCCCCCTCCCTCCGCGCCCCCGCCCGCGCCCGCGCCGAGCGCCCGAAGCGCGGGAGCCGCGCGCGCCCTGCGGGACGCACCATCCCGCCCCGGCCACCGAGGGGGAGCGCCGAGGAGCCGCCCGGCCTCCAGTGACGCCCCGCGCCTCTGCCGCCACCCACGGCTCCGGGGTAGCTGGCGCCCGCCAGCCCGCTCTGGCCCTTGCGGTTCCATGGCCGCCGCTCTGCAACGAGGGGGCCCCGAGGACGAGGGGAAACCCGCTCCCCCCTCGGCGGGGCCGGAGTGAGCCGGTCCCGGGGAGGAGGGGAGCTGGCAGGCCCCTCCCGTCGCCACATGCGGCTGCTCGGGGGCGGCGCATGCGTGCGGCGGAGGGGGGTGGGGCCTTGGGGCCGCGAGTGGGAGCGGGAGCGGTTCTGCGGCCTCCTCGGGCTTCTTGGCCCTGGGCAGAGTGGGGTTGGGTGTCCCGGCTGTTCGCGGTGGCCGCGAGTGCGGCCGGACCTGGAGTAGTACCTGAGCCGCTCTGGCCGAGCAAGGCGCGGGGCCCCGGTCTACACCGCGCTGGACCCGGCTATGCCGTGACGGAATTCCCGAGGCCGTAGCGCCACGCGAGACGCGCACTGGTGGCCTCCGCGGCGAGTCCTGGGGTCTCCGCAAGGCTTCAGCGCCCGAGCTGGGGACGTGCTGTGGGGAGGCCCGGCCCCGTCGCTGCCCGAGGCCCCGCTGTCCCGGCCGGACCGGCCTGGTCCCTGGCGTCCTGTCGGGTCCGCGCTGGAGGAGAGTCCCAGACAGCAGAGCCCGCGGTGCAGCTCCAGCCCCGGGAAGCCCCGCGCTCAACAGGTTAATACTACACAGCGGCGATTCTAATGGTCACGCTTTTATTTACAGCTCGCCTCCCTTCCGCCAAGATTCACAGAACACGGCAGAGTGGCCTCGGGATCACCTGCGCAAGACACCTGCACGACCGGAAGTTGGGAGAAGAAATAAGGCCATGACGACGAACGCAGCCTTTCTCGTTTATTTCCAATCCCACAACAAGCCGGAGTCCAGGAACTCACGGGTGATTATCGGACTATTACCTAGTCGTAAAACTGTGGAGCATTGGTGTCTAAGGGAATCGGAGACAGACCCGCAGTGTCTCCCCCACGTGCCTTAAGTCACTTCTGCCAAGCAGAAAATCATTTTTAAGTAAATGTTAGTGAAATTGGTTTTAAAAAAGAGAAGGGGCCGGGCGCGGTGGCTCACGCCTGTAATCCTAGCCTTTAGGAGGCCGAAGTGGGCGGATTGCCTGAGTTCAGGAGTTCGAGACCAGCCTGGGCGACACGGTGAAACCCCGTCCCTACTAAAATACAAAAAATTAGCCGGGCGTGGCGGCACGCGCCTGTAATCCCAGCTACTCAGGAGGCTGAGGCAGGAGAATGGCTTGAACTCGGGAGGGGGAGGTTGCAGTGAGCCGAGATCGCGCCACTGCACTCCAGCCTGGGCGACAGAGCGAGACTCCGTCTCTGAAAAAAAAAAAAAAAAAAAAAAACGAGAAGGCTTTCAAAATTACTCTGCGGTACACTAATTTAACAGATTAGATCACTTTCCAGGCTTTAAGTTGGCCTTTGTTCTACCCTTTTTTTAGTGTATGATAAAAGTTGTGTTGGTTCGTTGATCAGCATGCAATGAACTCTGGCTCTTGTTAATCAGGTGAATACAGTTTTGTCCTTACATTTGTATGTATGTCATGAGTGGTTTTGTATGGGCAGGAGGTAAACAACGCACATTTAAATATACTTAATGATTTATCATTCCAATGTTTTCTGGTTGTTTTAGTCTTTCATTTGTCTCTTGAACAATCTGAAACATCCCTATTCCAAGGCTTAAAAATTTCCTTTACAAACTTAGGTTAAACATTCCTAATCTGAAATCCAAAATGCTCTAAAATTCTAATTTTTTTGAGTGCTGATGTGACCCCACAAATGGAAAATTCCACACTTGCCCTCATGTGACACTGGGTGACAGCCAAGTCACAATCAAGCCTGGTGTGGTGGGCACCTGTAGTGCCAGCTACTCGGGAGGTTGAGCAGGAGGATTGCTTGAGCCCAGGAGTTTGAGTCCAGCCTGGACGATATAGCCAGACCCTGTCTGTAAAAAAACAAAAACAAAAAAAACAAAACATTTTTTTTAAAAACGCCATCAAAACTTTGTTTCATGCACAAAATTATTTAAAATATATAATATAACCTTACCTTCAGGCTATGTGCGTAAGGTAAGGTGTATGTGAAACAAATGAATTTCCCATTTAGACTTCGGTCCCATCCCCAAGATACCTTATTGTGTGTATGCAAATATTCCAAATCAAAAATATCTGAAATACTTTTGTCCCAAGCATTTCAGATAAAGGTTACTCAACCTGTAATAAAAACACTGAGTGCTTGCCTGAAGGAAAAACCAAGAATTTGTCATCCATCCTTAAATTTTTATGACACCCTTTGTAATCAGGAAACCTTTTAATACCTAAGAATATATTTGATATATTCTGGTATATGTTTATCATTCTGATGTTTAATGTTCTATGTTGGGCATATATCAGTGTAATAAATACATTAGATCCAAATACAGATCATGCCGCCTTTTTATCGACCTGTGTGAGATAACTTATTTATCCTTTTCTTTTTCTTTCTTTTTTTTGAAACGGGAGTCCCACTCTCACCCAGGCTGGAGTGCAATGGCATGGTCTCGGCTCACTACAACTTCCACCCCCTGGGTTCAAGCGATTCTCCCACCTCAGCCTCCCAAGTAGCTGGGACTACAGGTGTGTGCCACCACACCTGGCTAATTTTGGTATTTTTAGTAGAGACAGGTTTTCACTATGTTGGCCAGACTGGTCTTGAACTCCTGACCTTGTGATCCGTCTGCCTCGGCCTCCCAAAGTGCTGGGATTACAGGCGTGAGCCATCACACCCGGCCCTCCCTTTGATTTTCTTGGTTAAACAGAGACTAAGCATGTGATTTTGTGTTAAAAGACCTGAAGTGGACCTCAACCAGGTATTTTATTTTGTGAATTAAGAAAGCAATTTGTAATGTTCAAGAGAACAAGCTTACCCTACTTCAGGTTCTCATGGTAAGGCAAATTGTGGGATTCAGAAACCTGCTATTTAAGGCCAGCATGGTGGCTCACCCCTATAATCCCAGCACTTTGGGAGGCCGAGGCAGGCAGATCACTGGAGGTCAGGAGTTCAACACCAGCCTGGCCAACATGGTGAAAGCCTGTCCTACTAAAAACAAAAATTAGCTGGGCATGGTGGCATGCACCTGTAATCCCACCTTCTTCGGAAGCTGAGGCAGGAGAATCACTTGAACCCGGGAAGCAGAGGTTGCAGAGAGCAGAGATCACACCACTGCACTCCAGCTTAGGTGGCAGAGTGAGACTCTCAATAAATAAATCAATCTGCTATTTAAAACCCCATCACCTAGTCAGTATTTGTAAAATACCACACGTGAACTGTGCAAGGCAGTCCACACAAGTGGATCTTACGGCAACAGCATCGGGAAGGCCTGGAGGCAGTGTCACACTCGCTCAGTGAGTCTCCAGTACTACTGCTTGGCCAGTAATGAAAAATAAAAATGTGTACATTAGGTTAATTTCATGTGGATAAAGGATGCTCTGAGGCCGTCTAAAAAGCTAGCATCCTGACATCATGAAGAGTAACCCATCTAGCAGAGGACGTAAAGATGGCAAGTCAATATTTAAAGGCAAGCGGTAAACTCAGAAATTATCTTCCCCAAAATGGCCATACGCAAAGTTATAGGAACAAAATATCATGTTGACAGTGCTGTATCTTATTCACAGTTAAATAAAATTCTTATTACTGGTTTTGTGACACTTCAAGGATGACCCATTTTAGGGTGATAACTATCAGTTTATTAAACAGAAGCTATGCATTTGTTTAATTTGAAGCATATACCACTTCCAGATACGACACTGAGCATTAATATTTTTAGACTTCCCCCAAGTAAATTAAAAGCATGACCATTTTGTTGATAATCAGCCTTTGGAGAATTAAACAGCCTGCTTACTGCCAGTGCTAGTTCAGTAAATATGTTTCTGATTTTCTATTTGGCAAAATTAGATAACCTAAGCCTAGGAAAAATAAAAAATTAGAAAAAAAAAGTAGAGTTGGGGATATTTAACTCAAATTGCCCTTACTGGTGGAAACTCGAGGCAGTTACTTAGATTATTTCCAAATGGCTTTTTAAAAATGTATTTCTATATTGTATACAACAGTCTCAGTCTTCATCTCTCCTGTTCAGCTAGCCATACATGCCTTAAAATTAGATATTTTTAATGTTTAGTAAACCTTTAGTTTGGGTTTATAGACAACATTTAACCTTCTCATGAAAGGGTCAGAATACTCCAGTTGCAGGCACAAACAGGCCATAGTTTAGTGAAGGAGAAACTGCGAACTCAAAGGAGCACTGCTTCTCTGCAGGAAAGATCCCGTCAGTGGACCTGCGGGGCACAGCTGCCACCAGTGTCATGTAGCTATTCAGTGTCGGAAAACTAGAAATCACAAGTGAAGAGAAATTGTAAATTACCTCAAATTCTATACCCAGAAGCAACCACTATGGAAATCCTTCTAGACATTGTCCCGTATAAATATATTTCTTTCCCTAAAAAAAATTATACCCCATACTCTGCCACTTCAAAAAAATCAAGACTGTTTTTCCATGTCAATAAATATCTATATCATTTAATGAACACATAATACTCCCTTGTTTGAATGTACAATATTCTGTATTGCACATTTGTTGTTTCCAATTTAACAATTACAGTACTCCAATGAAGCAATCATCTTAAAATACAAATACATGTATAATGTATTATAATGTTCCATACTTTAAGGTTAGAAACGACGTCCCATACCTGTCTCCCGTCACTCTGAGAACAGTGCAGTAACAGGATCAGCGATTCTCAACCATGGGCAATTTAGCCCCCTATGGCACATTTGACAACGTCTGGAGACATTTTTGGTTGTCACAACTAGGGGGCAGGGGATGCTACTGGCATCTAGTGGTGGAGGATAGGAAGCTGCTAAACATCACACAACGCACAGGACCGTCCTCCATGACAAAGGACCCGTGCAAAATGTCAATAGTGCCACTGTTGAGAAACCCAGATTAAGATCATGTTGTAACTACATTTCAGTGGAATAAGACTTTGAAAGTTTCGACCAGGCACAGTGGCTCACGCCTGTAATCCCAACACTTTGGGTGCCCGAGGCAGGTGGATCACTTAGGTCAGGAGTTCGAGACCAGCCTGGCCAACATGGTGAAACCTCATCTCTTACTAAAAATACAAAAACTAGTTGAGCATGGTGGTGCGCACCTTTAATCCCAGCTACTTGGGAGGCTGAGGCACGAGAATGGCTTGAACCGGTGAGGTGGAGGTTGCATTGAGTCAAGACTGCACCACTGCACTCCATCCTGGGTGACAGATCTAGACTCTGTCTCAAAAAAAAAAATGAAAAAGAAAGTTTCTTCCACATAACGCCTTGGTGGCTTGCTTCAGACAGCTTTCCTCCAAATGGGACTTGGCTTCTGTCATCATGCGGCTTTGTTAGCTGTACAGATGGAGACAAAGCATATAGAGTATCCTGCTGCAGGTTCTATGGCTGAGCTAGCAAGAGTGGCACACATACCTCCAGCCATTTCTACTGGCCAGAACCTGGTCTCCTGACACCTCCGTAAGCTGTAAAGGAGACTGCTGGGTGATGTGGTCTTCTTACACGTCCAAGAAAAGAAAATGGCATTGATGGTATCTTGCCAATTTTTGCCATTTTTGGTTTTCAAAAAAATTCTTACACGAATTAAGATTAGTGTAATATAAAACAAAATTCTCAAAGATAATTTCAAAAAAAATACCCGTTAGCTACTCAATAGATATTTGTTGAATTTGAGGTTACTGGCTTTATACATAGAGGATTAAGTGTATTCTTTATCCCGCCTGGCCAAATGGTAAAACCCCATCTCTACTGAAAATACAAAAAAATTAACCAGGCATGGTGGTGCACGCCTGGAATCCCAGCTACCCAGGAGACTGAGCCACAAGGATCGCTTGAATCTGGGAGGCAGAGGTTGCAGTGAGCTGAGATCATGCCAGTCTGGGCCACAAAGTGAGAGTCTATCTCAAAAACAAACAACAAAGAAACAGCATTATTTTTAAAAAGCAAACACAAGGTACTTCTCCGAGGCATGTGAGGGATGTGTTAGATGTCTTCCATTTGTCCCACTCCCCATGTCAGATCTGTACTCCATCCTGCTCCACCTTTTTCTCCGCCCCTGGGTGCTGACCTGAGCAGATTATATAAGTAGAATCCCTTGCACATTGGCTTCTAGTTGAATTTGATCAATGGGGAGTCCCAGCAGAAAGCTGGGCAGTGAGGGGAGGGAGGAGAGAGGTATGAGGGTGTTTATTATTTCCCAGGTTCCTCATCAGGTTGCCTTGAGCTGGCAGAGGAGCCCATTCTATACAACTCTCTCCTTCCAGGTCCTGGGAATCTCTCCTTCCTCTCATCCCTTGGACCTAGGGGTGGTGAGGGCTCACCTGCTTCTCCCCACAGGTCCCTTCACTCTCCATGCATCCTGCCTACACCTTTGTAAGTAGTTCCTTGATAAACCTTCTCAGATGATTGTAATTTGAGTGCGCTGCCCCCAGTGGTGACCCTGTTGTGATGGACAGGAAACTCTTACAGGGACAATGAGAAATTCTTAAAATATTGTGTCTGCTCTCAAAAAACTAACAAATACTTGGATGCACAAGCCTAACACTAGTGGGATTCTGTAGAAATGCAGCAGAGATTTAGAAAAGAGGTTCCCATGTGCCAGAATAGCTGGGGGAAACCTCTTGGATGGAGCGGGCTGAGGGGAATAGTTCTTGAAGGGAGAGGAGAAACCACTGAAAAGAGGCCAGAATACTGATATTGCCAAATAAAAGGGTGCACATTTTGGATATTAAATAACTGATGATTTAAGATAGAAATGGGGAGTAATAAGAAATAATAGACTGTGTCTAGCGTATGAAGATCTTGGGACCTCATCAGAGGAAGTTGTTGCATTTGAGACTTAGCATAATTCTGTGGCTGTGAAAACAGAAAAGAAAATTGCTTACCAGCTATTTAAAGTTAAGTACTTTGTGACAAGCTGGCTGTGGGATTGACTGTTTACTCATGTTGTGGGTAAACAAGAAGACATATTGAATCTTAACTCAGATTTTAACCGCTGGTACCTGTGAGTGTGACCTTATTTGGAAGTAGGGTCTTTGCCCACATCATTAAGATGAGGTCCTACTGGATGAGGATGGGACCTAAATCCAGTCACTGGTGTTCGTATAAGAAGAAGAAAATTTGAACACAGACACCCAGGAGAGTGCCAAGTGATGGCCGCGACAAGGGTTGGGGTGACGTGTCTAGAAGCTGAGGAACACCAAGGTTGCGGCAGACACCAGAAGCTGGAAGAGGCCACGATCGCCTCTCCCCTAACGCCTTCAGAGGAAGCACAGCCTGGCCACCACCTTCATCTTCGATTTCTGGCCTCCGGAACTGAGAGAATGAATGTCTATTGTTTAAGCTGCCAGTACGTGGCACTTTGTTACAGTAGCCCTAGCAAGCTAACATTCAGTATGTCTGAAGGGTAGTCAAGAGGAAGCTAGAAATTAAGATGTCGGCCCATGTTTGGAGTGGATTTAAGCCAAACAGCGTACTGTGTGTGCCCTGCTAAAAATTATAATAACGAGAAATTGTTACAGCCTAAGAGTGACCCCAGGATTTGTAACTGACTTTGAGTGCCCAAGAACTGCGTGATAAGTCTATTAAGATAAAATTATTTCAAGTCCTCGCTTTCGTTTCTTTACGTTTTCTCTCTTTTCCTATTAGCATATACACATCCAGTGGTCATTTGAAGCCCGGGTGGGTCAAGTGGTAAAAGCTTTCCCTGCTAGCTTATGCTGTGGGAACTAACTCCCAAAGTTCAGTGGCTTCAACAAAGCTCGCTTCTCACTCATGTGTTGGGCAGGCATGGCTCTGCTGCTCTTTTTTCTGGAACCTCTGCAGAAGGCATAGGCAGTTCTAGTGACCAAGGGGAAAGAAGAATGGCAGAACCGCGTAATAGCTATAAAACTTCTCTCTGGAATTCACACACGTTCCATTTGAAAGTCAGTCTCGTTGCCAAACCTGATGTCAATGCGGAAGTGAATCTGTTCCTCCCACAGGAAGTTACTCCAGGTCATGGCAGAGTGGGCAGGGGTATGTCATCCTCTTCCTGGGAATACAGCAGGTAACTGAGGACAGCACTATGTTCTACCCATGTTCCCTCTCAGTCACAAATGTGAATGTGTGTCCCTTCTGTACTCCACATCTGTGTCTTTTGAGAAGAAATTGCAAAAATTCCACTCAATTATAGCATCAGGCCCAAAGTGCAGGCACTCATGGGGGCCTCTACAGCAACTCTAGATGTGTCTTCTCTCAGTCTAGTCACAGATGGATGCCCCTCTTCCCCGACGTGCGGTGGAGCTGGGAAAGATCACTGCATTGAGAACAGGGAGAATGAATGCAGGCTGACCCAGTCACTGGTCCAGAGCGCTACGGACATCCCCGTGGGTGGATGTGGGGAGGGTTCCCCACCTCAACTGCCACTACCAGTTAAACTTCAATAAATTACGTTGCAGCTACACACAACTTCTGAATCTCATGACTCTGTGCTCACGGGCACAAGGATGAGGTTCGAGGAGTTAGCCTGTGAAGCTACTTGATCACTGCGGGGTGAGAACCCATGGGTAAAAGCTTTCCTTTCTTTGCCCCATTTTTTGAGACATTTCACCAGGCTCCTCAGAAAAGGCCCCATTGATCTTGCACTGAGTCCCATTGGGTGGACAGTTTGGTCACACATCCCACCCTCTCTGTTTCACCCCCTGCACCTGCACCCCTGCTCCCTGGGGTCACTTTCCCAGTTAAACAATTTGCACACAAGCCCTTGCTCAGGCCCTGCTCTGAGAGGGGCAATTCGGAGAACCCAAGCCAGAGCCAAAGCAAGTCACAAGGTGAAGCCCGCAGTGAACAGGGCAAGAACTGTAATCCTACAGGAAAGCAACCCATGGTGGGGAACAACACGCAACAAGTGACTGCAGTGGAAAAGTGGTGTTGTGGCTCTTGTTTCTTTGGTTGGGTTTTGGCTGTGGCTAAAGGCACAGTTCACAGTCCTCTGAGAGCATCTTAAGAGTTAGGATAATGCCATGGTTTCTAGTACATCACAGTGGACTTTCATTATTCAGAACTGTGTCATCTGCCCAGCAAGTAATTCCCTACAGTTTTCCAGAAAGCATTAATATGTTTACCAATTGCTGGTTCTTTAAAGTTAATGATTCTTCACACTGTGTTATCTACATTTGTCTGGGGCAGCTAAATTACTCCCAGTAGCTTTGCACACACAACTGAGCACTAGCTTAAGTGACATCATTAGGTGGCATCTAGAAGCTGTACTTGTTCAGATTCTGTGAACCAGCAGGGAGACAGCCCAGCACGGGACTCATACCTGCATCTTCTCAGAAAGAGGCGTGCATACACAGAGGAACGGCTTCTTTTACAAAACAGTTGATTTAGACCTAACCTTTGTAGGTCTAGCATAGAGATGGACAAGTCCTAGGACTAAAATGAAAATACTAATCTAGGAAATAACAAAATATTTTCTAAGTCAGGAGTGGCCAGCCTGTAGGGTGATTGAAGACTTCTATTGTTTCATTTATTGCCTTTGAAGCATGTGAAAATAAAACTGTTGTCATGAATTGTATTGGTCATTTGATTAAAAACACCCAGCAGCATTAACATGCCAATTGAGCACACTTGTTTACAGTAATTAAAAAATGAATGAATTAAGGATTCAAGTTTTGGAGAAGAAATTGTGCCCCATCTGCTTCTACTGGTGCTAACACCTTAATTAGACTGGCTACGCTTAATTCCTGTGGGAGTTCATAGGTCCCAGGTGTAGGAAATACACACTGAAGTAAGAGAGTCCTGAAATTTTGGGGGATTCCCTGCAAATTGGGGCTACTCACCTTCCTGTAAGCAAGACCAAGTGTCTATCGAAGATATTCTCTGCTGGCAAATGATTTACGGCGCTGGCTTTTGGGAATCCATATTCGCTCACCCGCTCCCACCCCGCAGAGTGCACCACGTGCTTGTCAGTTGCATGGAGCCTGAGAACAACGTAAAAAAATACTCCTGGCAGGATACCTGCTTAGATATTTTCAAGCTTAGGAAAATCATTTTTTCACACCTGTAATCCTAGCACCTTGGGAGGCCGAGGCAGGTGGATAGTTTGAGGTCAGGAGTTCGAGACCAGCCTGGCCAACATGGTGAAAACCTGTCTCTACTAAAAATACAAAAATTAGCCAGGTGTGGTGGTGAGTGCCTGTAATCCCAGCTACTTGGGAGGCTGAGGCACGATAATCACTTAAACCCAAGAGGTGGAGGTTGCAGTGAACCGAGAGCATACTACTGCACTTCTAGCCTAGGCAACAGAGTGACTCTGTCTTAATAAGAAAAAAAAAAAAAAAGAAAGAAAAGAAAAATTATTTTTAATGGCACCAAGCAACACAACCTTTTTCTTTATTTGGTTGTTGTTCTGAGACATTTATTTCCCAGAGGTTAGGAATTTATATCCAAAAATAATGTTGACAGGCATGACAGTTTGGGGTTGAAGAGAGAATTGGGCTTGTTTGCAAAATATCTCTTTAATTTATCTCAGACATTTCACCAGCTAATTAATGAAGATCCCAAGCCAAGATCTAGTTCTGTATCATAACACCCTGAAAAGATTTTAACAGCTTCTCTAACTGCCTCATCTGTTGCTCCTGTTTAACACTCTGTCCGTCTCCAAGATGACGGGAGTCAATCTCACTTCTTTCAGAGACTACACTAAGGTTGAGAAAGGTGAGGCCCAAGGAATTCAAGTGAGTTTCTCATTGTCACAGTTACTGGCAGAGTCTGGGTTACGCTGTCCTTTTTAGACTTATTCTAATTCATTCTTTAAAAACATTGAAAGGAAAGAGTTTTAATTTCATATACAATAGAAATAGAAAAGAGGAAAACTCTCTAAAAGTAATATTTATACTATGGAAAAATCTAACTTTATTTTGGTTGAAAAGAGTACACAGATTTATATTTTTTGTAGCTAATACATATTTCTCTTTTGGAAGTGGTTGAAGTGGAAGAGACAATTTTATGTTTAATGTCTCGTGTCAGTTTTAATTTTCTGATTTAATTAGTTTCCTAATTAGAAGGGGTTAAATTAATTAACCTCATTATTTACTATATATTTAATGATTTCTCATCTATGGGGAGTTACTTAATTTTCAATAATTGGAAAGCTTATGACAAGAGGGAATATTGCCAAGTCTTACACTTATTGTTATGATCAGTGGCAGGAATAAGACAGATTAAGGGGAATTTTAGGCGAGATATCAGATACTTGCAAAGGTATTTCTCACTTCTTTTGAACCATGATGCATGTAAAAACTTGAGTTGAGACTCCATAATTTCTGTCCATTTGAACTCAATGGATATGTCCTTTGTTTAAGGATAAAATACATCCTAGAACATAGACTTCTATAAGAAGTAGTCCTGTCTCATGATCTCAGTTATAGAAATAAAATAATCATGATGCATCAAATAATACTAAATAATTATAATGAAAAGGGGAGTTTCTGAAACTATCATCTGGTATAAATGGCATAATAAAATATTTAGTTTTTCCTCAGACTTGCCAGTGGACTAAATGGATGACATTTTGGGAAGAAATAATAGATTGATAAGCCTAGCAGCTATATGGCTTGAGAAAATCAATAAGCCATGTTATTTCATGTTTATAAATACAAACAATTTGTGGATAACTATGTTTTCATGTACTGATGTGTTTTCCGAGAGCAAAAATGAGGCTGCATCTACAAAATGGCTGAATTTGCCTTCTCTTCCCACTTTAGAAGGGCCTCTGCACGGAGATTTGAGCAGGCAGACGCGGACAGAGACAGGACACTGTTGCCCATTTCTCCCTGTCTCTGCATTGCCCCTTATCCACAGCACCACTACCTGGGAGAGACCCTGATCCATCAAGAGGTTATGTGAGTAAAGCTTGGGTACTGGTATGGTTTAAAACACAAGCCCAACGCATGTAGTCCAGTGAGGTGGTCTGATGATAGGAAATCCACTGTAGTTGAACAAACCTGTACTGAGCATGTAGGTGCGTTGCATATAGGCTTTGTGTTGCAGTCAAGGCCCGTCCATGGAGTGACTGAGTTCCAGCCTGTAAGCAGCATATCAAATGCCAACGTGAGTTGTATAGAGTAATGGAATTCAAAGTGTGAGATGCGACGGAGACAGGGATGTTTCGGGAGGTTGTCTTAGAGGAGGGGTCTTGAGAGACCTTCGAAGATCAACAGGAAGAGAAGGATGCCTGTTCCCTGTGGAAGAGAAGCCTGAGCAAAGGCCTGGGCTTGGGGATGAGCATGGTGGGCTGGCAGGACTAGCAGTCAGCTCCTGCCTGGAGGAAGATGTGGGATGGAGCGCGGGAGACACGTACAAAGAAGCAGATTGGAGACCTTCGGGGAAAAGCTTTATATGAAGAAATGACTGTCCATATTTCTCATAAATTAGAATCCTACTATTTTCAATTCCTGTCAAAAAAATTTACAGGCTGAAGTTGAGACAGTAAAAACTGGTATTCCATTTGATTCCATTTGGAAAATACCTGCCCTTATTCTGTTTATTTTATTTTATTTTTATTTTATTTTATTTTTTGTTTTATTGAGACAAGGTCTCACTCTGTCACTCAGGGTGGAGTGCAGTGCTGCAATCTTGGCTCACTGCAACCTCCGCCTCCCGGGTTCAAGCAATTCTTATGCCTCAGTCTCCCAAGTAGCTGAGAATACAGACACGTGCCACCACGCCTGGCTAATTTTTGTATTTTTAGTAGAGACGGGGTCTCATCATGTTGGCCAGGCTGGTCTCAAACTCCTGACCTCAAGCGATCTGCCGGCCTCGGCCTCCCAAAGTGCTGGGATTACAGGCGTGAGCCACCGTGCCTGGCCTGCCCCTATTCAGTGTATAATAGCAGGCAAAGTAGTGCTGCTAGTTCCACAATATCCAAAAAAGTACTAGCTAGACAATGCTGACTCAATGCTCTGGTTCCAAAATGTCCCATAGTTTCCCACCACGTGTAGACTGAAGTTCAGTCACCTTAGCCTGCCTTTCAGAGAACTCTCTAAGCTGTTGCTTTCCACCATACACCCCACCTTTGTACACCATAGCCCGAGCACACTAGGCCCATGTCCTCCCACTCTTAGCAGACTAGACTACAGAACTTGACTCTCCAAACACATCCAGAACTTTCCCACTGCAGCCATGGCTGTGTTCCATCACCAGCAACCCTCTGCACTCATGCACCTGCGCAAATCGCACCTGCTCTTCCTATGGCCAACCTTAGATGTCCCATTTTACGAAACATCTCTGATGCCTGGAGAAAGAATTTCTTTGGTCTCTTCTACTGTGATTTACATAAATATAAATAAATTATATAACTGGCGGCTCTTTGGCTTGGATCAAGGATGACTAACTCAACCACATGTGAGAGAGTTCATCTCACCCAACGTAATGTCTGGTGTGGTGCTGCTGTGAACCATTTTCAGGGTAAGGAGTACAAACAAGGCCGGAGGGAGCCTCAAATGTGAGAGCTTGCCTTCATCCCAATACTTATATTTAAAGTATCAAAAAGACTGTATTCTAAAATACTTTGCCATTGCATCACCACCACCACCCCACTCCCAGCCCCTCCAAGACTAAAACAAGTTTTTGTTTTTAAGACAGGGTCTCGCTCTGTTGCACAGGCTGAAAGGGCAGTGGCGCCATCACAGCTCACTGCAGCCTCGACTTCACAGCGCCCAAGGGACCTTCCCACCTCAGTCTCCCAAGTAGATGGGACCACAGGTACACACCACTGGCTACTTTTTACATTTTGTGTAGAAATGGGGCCTCAGACCAGCTACGGTGGCTCATGCCTGTAATCCCAGCACTCTGGGAGGCTGAAGCTGGTGGATCACTTGAGGTCAGGAGTTTGAGACCAGCTTGGCCAACATAGTGAAACCCCGTCTCTACTAAAAATACAAAAATTAGTCAGGCACGGTGGCAGGTGCCTGTAATCCCAGCTACTCCAGGAGGCTGAGGCAGGAGAATCGCTTGAACCCGGGAGGCGAAGGTTGCAGTGGGCCGTGGTGGTGCCGCTGCACTCCAGTCTGGGTGACAGAGCAAGACTCTGTCTCAAAACAAAACAAAACAAAACAAAACAAACAAACAAACAAAAAAACAAAAGGGAAATGGGGTCCACTGTGTTGCCCAAGTTGGTCTCGAACTCCTGAGCTCAAGCCATTGTCCTGCCTTGGCCTCCCAAAGTGCTAGGATATCAGGCGTAAGCCACTGCACCTGGCCTAAAACAAGTTTTATTTTCCCTTAACACATATTCTCTTCCATATTTAGTATGAGGCCTGATGTCAAATGGATGATGAGTAAATATTTAAGGAGTGGATGGATGCATTTTGAATGAATTAACATCACTGCCAGGGATTTTTCACCTTTTAGGGCCTCTTTAAAGACAATCATCAGAATACAAATTTAAAACTTATTCTAATAAGGTTTCCTTGTTCTATTTCATTATACTTTACAGCTGGGGAAACACGTTTGGGAAGGTTAGATCAGGGGTCAGCAAACATTTTTCTGTAAAGGCCCAGATAGAAAATATTTTAGGCATTGTGGTTTATACAGTCTCTCTTGTGACTTCTCAACTCTGCTATTGCAGTGTGAAAGCAGCCACAGACACTCTGTGTAAAAACGAGCGAGACTGTGTTCCAATAAAACTTTATGTACAAAACCAGGCAGCAGGCCAGAGTTAGCCTTTGGGCCTTGGTTTGCTGACCCTGTGTTAGGTTTTCCAAGGTCACACACTAGCAAGTGGAAGAAACAAAGAAAGACTAAAACCCAACAGGTGTTCACTAACTAATGAGCCTCTTGACCCCCGTACAGCACTCTCCCTGCTTCACTGTGATAACTCTGTGGTCTCAGGAGGTCTGTCTGAATGCTTGACCATCAGGCAAACAAGGGAATTAGGGCTAATTAATTAGTCAAGACTTTGAAATCCACTGAGAAATGGGGCCTCATATTAAGTGCAAACTATCATCCTAAGTAATATATTTGTGACACTTTCATTAAATTTTCTCTCAAATCTTGAAAAATAAGTATCTCCTAGCTGCCAAGATTTTCATCTTAGTATAATTATGAAGCCTCCCCAAATAATCATTTTCCAGTTTGCGATACTCAGTGGGGTACAATGCCAGCTGCGGAGACTGGATGGAGCTGTTTAATTTGAGACTTATTAGCACAGCACAGGTGAAAATGAAGAAAGTCTTAGTGAACTGTGCTCGTCGTATGTTCAATATAAAAGCTTATTGTTTAGTGGAGCTCATGGAATAAAAGAAGAGCAGCAATCTAAAAGCAGTTAATTCAATGTCTATCAAGATAAATATAGGAATTTTAGGGACATTTTTCACAGGTATTAATAGAAACCATTTTTATTAGGAAAAAGGCAGATATTTCAACATGTTATAATCATTTTGGGGGGGAGGGGTGGTTCTTTTTTTTTTTTTTTTTTGGAGACCGAGTATCACTCTGTTGCCCAGGCTGGAGTGCAGTGGCATGATCTCGGCTCACTGCAACCTCCACCTCCCAGGTTCAAGTGATACTCGTGCCTCAACATCCCGAGTAGCTGGGACTACAGGTGCCCACCACCTTGCCCGGCTAATTTTTGTGTTTTTAGTAGAGATGGGGTTTCACCATGTTGTCCAGGCTGGTCTCAAACTCCTGACCTCAGGTGATCCACCTGGCTCAGCCTCGCAAAGTGCTGGGATTACAGGTGTGAGCCACTGTGCTGGGCTGGTTTTGTTTTTTTGTGACAGAATCTCACTCTGTCACCCAGGCTAGAGTTCAGTGGCATGATCATGGCTCACTGCAGCCTCAAACTCCCAGGCTCAGGTGATTCTCCCACCTCAGCCTCCCAAGTAGCTGGGACTACAGGTGCTTGCCACCATGCCCAGCTAGTTTTTTGTATTTTTTTTTTTTTTTTTTTTTTTTTTTTAGAGATGGGGTTTCACCATGTTGCCCAGCTGGTCTGAAACTCTGGGGCTCAAGCAATCCATCCACCTTGGCCTCCCAAAGTACTAGGATTACAGGCATGAGCCACCATGCCTGGCCTATTTTAACAATTTTAATGAACAACATATACACCAAAGAGAAAATGGTCACAAAATGAGGTGTGTGGCTCCTTAAATGAATTAAAATACATTTTTAAAGTCTTTTTACATGAATAAATATTTGAGCTTTAAGCTTAGAGCAAATTTAGAAACTGCAAATCTAAAAGGGCGTCTGTGAGTCACTTCTTGTTATGAACTTTCTATTCCCAGTTAATTCTCAAGACAAATTTTCAAAGATGTTATAAACCCAACCATATAGAATTTCTAACACTGTGCTACATTTCATTAATAGGGTTCACAAGTAATTCTCTACTTGGTGGTAAATTGGTTCATTTTTTTTCATTTAAAAACATACTACTCCTTAGAAAGACAAAGACCATAGTAAGAATATTATTAGTCGGCTGGGTGCGGTGGCTCACGCCTGTAATCCCAGCACTTTGGGAGGCCGAGGCTGGCAGATCACTTGAGGTCAGGAGTTCGAGACCAGCCTGGCCAACATGATGAAACCCCGTCTCTACTAAAAATACAAAAATTAGGTGGGCGTGGTGGCAGGCGCCTGTAATCCCAGCTACTCCAGAGGCTGAGGCAGGAGAATTGCTTGAACCCAGGAGATGGAGGTTGCAGTGAGCTGAGATAACGCCATTGCACTCCAGCCTGGGCGACAGAGTAAGACTCCATCTCAAAAAAAAAAAAAAAAAAAAAAGGAATATTATTGGTCAAGAATATGGAGGGGAAAGGATGAATCAAAAAGAGTCTCACAGGAAAGAAGCATGCAGGCTGGGTGTGGTGGCTCACGCCTATAATCCCAGCACTTTGGGAGGCCGAGGCAGGTGGATCACCTGAGGTTGGGAGTTCAAGACCAGCCTGGCCAACATGGAGAAACTCTGTCTCTACTAAAAATACAAAATTAGCCGGGCATGCCTGTAATCCCAGCTACAGGGATGCTGAGGTAGGAGAATCGCTTGAACCCAGGAGGCAGAGGTTGCAGTGAGCCGAGATCATGCCATTGCACTCCAGCCCGGGCAACAAGAGTGAAACTCTTTCTCAAAAAATAAATAAATAAATAAACAAATAAATAATAAAAAAAGAAGCGTGCATTGATTGGGTAGCCTTGACTTTCTGCTGTTTCCACTGGCACATAAGACGCCCTCATTGGATGCCTGCTGAGAACACTGGTGTATCGTCTTGCTCCTGTTACTCACATGCTCACATAGAGGACAGCGTCTGCACCATACCTATGGAGGGAAAGGAAAATAAGATTATGAAAAGCAGAGAGAAAAAACAGTTACGTTTACAACGCTTTGTCCAGGCAACATTCCAGTGATTCAGTGATTTAATAGAGTCCTGAATAATTTTGATATCTTTCTAAGTGAGAGAATTTACTTAGTCCATTTACCTATATGAGGAAGCTATGTAAACTTTAGAAGTATTTAAAAAATCAGGGGAATAGGCAGATAGTGTTGGATTCAGTTGTAAGTTCCATTCCTGCAAAGATGTTCAGCGTATTGGGTATGTGTTGAAGGAGAAGAAAAATATCTCTCCTTCTCCCTTTCTAAGTTTTCAGCTGGGCTCCTGTAGCGAAAGACAGATTGACAACAGAAAAGTATACAAATTTTAAAAGTCTTACATGACACAGGGGCCTTCATAAGAAAATGAAGACCCAAAGAAATGGTGAAATCTGAGCATTTTTATGCTAGGTTTGATGAAGAGCAACAAAGGGAAGAAGTGAGAGGACAAAGGGTCTGAGCTAAGCACAGTGAGCTTGACAGTAAGAGCGCTCTTTCCCCGGAGTCTTGGGAGGGCGCCTCTCCCCTGAGGAACTAATGACCTCCTTCAGGGGAGAAGAGGGAAAGTCAGACTCCTTCCTGCCATTTCTCAAATGCCTGCAGCTTAAAATATTCACTATGTCAAGCTGTCCTATTTTGGGGTAGCAGGTCCTGAACACCACTGTAGAGAAACATCATAAAAACTGGAACTAGGGCTGGGCCGGGTGGCTCATGCCTTTTGGGAGTCCGAGGTGGGTGGATCACTTGAGGTCAGGAGCTCGAGACCAACCTGACCAACATGATGAAACCACGTCTCTACTAAAAACACAAAAAAATTAGCCGGGCATGGAGGCGCGCATCCATAGTCCCAGCTACTCGGGTGGCTGAGGCAAGAGTATCATTTGAACCGAGGAGGCGGAGGTTGCAGTGAGCCCTAGATCATGCCACTGCACTCCAGCCTGGGCAACAGAGTGAGACTCTGGCTGCTGGTTGCCCATTTTTATGGTTATTTCTTGATGATAAGCTAAACAAGGGGTGAATTATTCATGGTTCCCCTTTTTAGACCATATAGGGTAACTTCTCGATGTTGCCATGGCATTTGTAAACTGTCATGGTGCTAATGGGAGTGTAGCAGCGAGGACGACCAGAGGTCACTCTTGTGGCCATCTTGGAACGGGTAGGTTTTAGACAGCTTGTTTATTGCAACTTGTTTTATCAGCAAGATCTTTATGACCTGTGTCTTGTGGTGACCTCCTGTCCATCCTGTGACTTAGAATGTCTTAACCGTCTGGGAATGCAGCCCAGTAGGTCTCAGCCTTATTTTACCCAGTTGCTATTCGAAATGGAGTTGCTCCATTTCCAATACTTCTGACACTACTCCTATGCCCTGTGATTAAAGCCAGTAGAAAACTACAACCTATGACTAGTCAAGGTGCTTGCTGTGGGCAAAGGAAATATGGACTGTGTAACGGAAGAAAGTAGTTATAAATTCCAATTAGGGGCCGGGCGCGGTGGCTCACATCTGTAATCCCAGCACTTCGGGAGGCAGAGGAGGGTGGATCACTTGAGGTCAGGTGTTCGAGACAAGCCTGGCCAACATGAAACCCTGTATCTACCAAAAATACAAAAATTAGCCAGGTGTGGTGGTGCGTGTCTGTACTGCCAGCTACTCAGGAGGTTGAGGCAGGAGAGTCGCTTGAACCCAAGAGGTGGAGGTTGCAGTAAGCCGAGATTGCACCACTGCACTCCAGCCTGGACAACAGAGTGAAACCTTGTCTTAAAACATAAATAAATTAATAAATTCCAATTATGACCACATGACTAGTTGCAGAAACAAAGGCTGTCATAGCTATGAGTGTTTCTTCCTTATTTCGCTATGAAGATGTATATGTAGGTATAGCCAACGTTTTCTTCCCTTCTCATCTTCCATCCCCATGCAATCTAACATAAGATGTGTAAAGTAGTTAACCTCATATCTCTGTGTCTGGCTTATAGGATGCCAAAGGGGGAATGTAACTCAATTAGAAGTGGAAGCAGCAGCATCTAACTTTGAATAAAGGGTCTTTGCATCCAGTTTTGGGGGAGAGAATTGCTTGTTTTTAGTTGTATGAAGGATAATAGCTTTATGATAGGTGGCAGAAGCATGGTTTTGCTACCATCTATATTTGGAAGTTAAGCACGGCTGAAAGTGGTGGCTTTGTATGCCAAGTCAACAAAGGGAGGGTGGTGCTGGAATTGCATTGGGTCAATTTAGCCAAGTAGGAGTTACATTTCCCAGAGTTCCCTTCTCTGCATGGTTTGGGGTTAGCATGGGCCACAGAGATGTTTGTTGAAGATTTGGAAGGCAGAAGTGGAACAGCAGCCATTCTCTTTTCATGTTCTGGAGGCTGGCACGGGGACCCCAGGCACTGCCCCGACACACACATGTTGTTGCTTTTCTGTGGCTCCCGGGCCTGGGCTGGGCAGCAGCTGGGCCCACAGCTCTTCCTGCTCCCGCGGGATCCTCCTGAAGCTTTTCCACTTCCTGGGCCAGGTGAGTGTTTAAGTCCTGCAGCTTCTGCATTGAGCCGCCTCTTCCCTGAAGCAGGAGGACTGGAGGCAGTGAGAGCCTGATGAGGGTTCCAGCCCAGACTCTCTTGGCTTCCTCCACTTCACTCTTATCTTCCCTTCCTGCTGCTCACCCTGTAGACTTCAGATGCCAATCCCAGACAGACTCAACAGCCTCACACAGATGGTTTAATCAGCCACACAAGGCTCTGTTGCCAAAATACGTTCTTGGTATATCGCCTCGTTGCCCTGTTTCTCTAATTGAGCTTGGATTCAGGGACTGTGACGCACAAATTCACCCACATCTGCAGCTTCCCTCCTGCCTTCCCTCCAGGTGCAATAGGGAAACTGCACTTCTAACTCTAGAGCTTTACATCTTCCCCCAACTGCCTGTATCCTCAGGAGCCTGTTACTCATTCCTTCTCCCTTACATATTCCACCCTTCTTAATAGAATCCCCCAAAAAGCTTTTAAATAAGCTAGTGCTTTTAAACATCCCCACTTTATACATTCCAGACTTCCCCTCCACTCCAAATCTCCTTCGAATTTCTCTCCCTTTCTTCATAGTCATATTTCTCAAAAGAGTTGTTTATATCTACTGTTTCCATTTTCTCACTACCAACTCTTCAACCCATGCTAATCTGACTTCCATTGACCCACTAACACAGTTCTCAGGGGCACGGCGGCCGCCATATTATTAAATTCACAGACAACATTGGCCTTTGTCCTACTGGTGTCCCTCAGCAGCCAATGACACTGTTGATCTTACTGTCTTTTTTCAAACACTCTCCTTCTGTGGCTTCCTGGACAGGACACTCTCCTGGCTGTCTCTCTGGCTATACCTCCTCTGTCATCTTTGCAGATATTTCATCCCCTATGCAGCTCAGCAAGGGCTCAGTTCTTATTTTGCGTTCTCTCCAAAACTCTCTACTATGCTGCGGTATCAGTTACCACCTGTTTGTATCCCCTTAAATTTCATATATTGAAATCTTTTTTTTTTTTTTTGAGACAGAGTCTGTTTCTATTGCCCAGGCTGGAGTGCAGTGGTGCAATTTCGGCTCACTGCAACCTCTGCCTCTTGGGTTCAAGTGACTCTCCTGCCTCAGCCTCCTGAGTAGCTGGGACTACAGGCATGCACCACCACACCTGGCTAGTTTTTTTGTATTTTTGGTAGAGATGTGGTTTCACCATATTGGCCAGGCTGGTCTCAAACTCCTGACCTTGTGATCCACTGGCCTTGGCCTCCCAAGGTGCTGGGATTACAGGTGTGAGGCACCGCGCCTGGCCCATATGTTGAAATCTTAACTTCACAAAGTGATGGTAGTAGAAGGTAGGGCCTTTGGAAGATGACTAAGTCATGAAGGTGGAGCCCTTCTGAATGAAATTGTGCCCTTCTAAAAGACACAAGAGAACTCTCTTGCCCTATTTCTCCACGTGAGGGTAGAGTGAGAAGCTGGCCCTCTGTGAATCAGGAAGCAGCCCTCACCGGCTGCCAAATCTGCTGGCACCTCGATCTTGGACTTCCCAGCCTCTAGAACTGTGAGAAATAAACGTTTACTGTTCAAGCCACCCAGTCTATGGAATTTTTGTGATAGCAGCCCAAATGAACGAAGACACCAACCCTACACAGACAACTCTCAAAGGTACATATCCAGCTCAAACACTTTTCTGAGCTATAGTCCTATTCCACTTGCTATTTAACATCTCCTCTTGCTCAAAAGCACTGCAAACTCAATATGCCCCAAACCCTGAACTTAATTTTTATGCTAAAGCTCGTTATTTTCTAGTATTTTTTGTATCTGCGACAGGAGCCCTCCATCCAGTTACGCAGGCCAGAAACTTAGACCTTGACACCTCCACCTCTCCCACCCTCCCTGGCCTATATATAGTCTGTTCCTAATGATTTTACCCTAAATATCTCTTGGGTGGTCTACAACCCATCTCTGCCTGTCCATGTGCCGTACTCCAAACTCTCATCATCATTGTGAGCCTGGACAGTGACCTCCCAGCCATTCCACCTGGCTAGGTGAAGTAAGCTCACTCTTACCTTCCAATACATTTTCCACACAGAGCCACACCACATTTTTTTTTCTTTTTTTTTCTTCTTTTTTTTTTTTTTAGACTGAGTTTCACTCTTGTCACCCAGGCTGGAGTTCAATGGCATAATCTCAGCTCACTGCAACCTCTGCCTCTCAAGTTCAAACAATTCTCCTGCCTCAGCCTCCCGAGTAGCTGGGACTACAAGTGTGCACCACTACGTTTGGCTAATTTGTTTGTATTTTTAGTAGAGACAGGGTTTCACCATGTTGGTCAGGCTGGTATCGACCTCCTGACCTCAAGTGATCTGCCTGCCTCGGCCTCCTAAAGTGTGGGGATTACAGACGTGAGCCACTGTGCCCGGCCCACCAGACCATATTTTTAAAATACAGATCTGATCATGTTGCCCCTGCTTTAAAGTATTTCAGTGATGTCCTCTATTCTGTGGCCCAAAGGCTATGAGTGAACCAGTCCTTACAGACTGCACCAGCCACATCTCCTACCCACTGTCTCTGTTATTTTGTCACTCTAGTCGTATTACACTCCTTGTCATTCCAAATACCTCCTGTGCTACTTCCCATTCCAGAACATGCTTTCTCACGTCCCCAGATGCTCTTCCCTCCTCTTTTCACACGACTAGTTAATTCCAGTCGTCTTTCAGAATGGGCGCAGTGGCTCATGCCTATAATCCCAGCACTTTGAGAGGCTGAGTCAGGTGGATCCCCTGAGGTCAGGAGTTCGAGACCAGCCTGGCCAACATGGCGAAACCCCGTCTTTGCTAAGAATACAAAAATTAGCCAGGTGTGGTGGCACACACCTGTAATATCAGCTACTTGGGAGGCTGAGGCAGGAGAATCACTTGAACCCAGGAGACGGAGGTTGCAGTGAGCCAAGCTCACACCACTGAACTCCAGCCTGGGTAACAGAGTGAGACTCCATCTTAAAAAAAAAAAAAAAAAAAAGGAATTATGCACAAGCACCTGCTGAAGGAAACTTTTCTCGGTTTAGTTAAATCCCCTGAGCTCTCTTAGCTCCTCTGCTGCAGCACCTACCACCCCTCTCATGTTTTAACAGAGACAGGATCCCACTATGTTGCCCAGGCTAGTCTTGAACTCCTGGACTCAAGAGATCCCCCCATCTTGGCCTCTCAAAGTGCTGGGATTACAGGTGTGAGCCACCACACCTGACCCATTCTCCTTTATTTATTTGTGTGATGATTTAATTAATGTGTGTTCACCTGGCTAAATCTACATGCCATGAAAACAGAGAGGATGCCTTAATATTTTTGTGATAAAGCATCCTCCAGCTCCTGCCTCAGAGTCTGGTACGTGGTAGATGCTTGTATATCAGTTCTATATCAATAAAGCACATGCTGGCTAACTTATTCCAAAAGGGAGTTTGAGAAATATTGGATATCTCACTAAATGGATGGGTTCCCAGAAACGTTTGGGAACCGGGGCAGCTCTTGATAAGGAGGTGTCAGGAACTAGTCAGTCAAATCCTCCAAGGGCTACAGTCCCACACCAACCATTTAGTAAGTGCAGGAATCAAAGTGGGGGAACAGAGGGTCTAGTTGAGCCATGTTCCTGGATGGAGGATTGCAGGCACCTTAAATGAGAGTCCCACCAGTGCTTCACACAATGGGCATGGAGTGGGCATTGAGATATTTCCCCCAGAGGAAACTGGGGAGCCCGGTTAAGAAGGAGGAAGGGATGTTGACAACCAAAACAATGAATGTTGAGTGGGCCTTTTACTCTACTATTTCCTAAATGCTTTAATGCCTTGGCTCTTTCCATCTTCCCTTCTCTCTAGCATGCATTTCTCCTGCTCTTCATGAGAGCATTTCTATCATCATGCAAATATCCTCCAGTATCTGCCATCTTTTTTTTTTTTTTTTTTTTTTTTTTTTGAGATAAAGTCTTGCTCTGTTGCCCAGGCTGGAGTGCAGTAGCGTGATCTTGGCTCATCACAACCTCCACCGTCTGGTTTCAAGAGTTTCTCCTGCCTCAGCCTCCCAAGTAGCTGGGACTACAGGTGCGTGCCACCATGCCTGGCTAATTTTTGTATTTTTAGTAGACGGGGTTTTGCTGTGTTGGCCAGGCTGGTCTCAAACTCCTGACCTCAAGTGATCCACTGGCCTCAGCCACCGAAAGTGCTGGGATTACAGGCATGAGTCACCACGCCCAGCCAGTGTCTGCCATCTTTAAAAACAACTGCAACCCCTTCTTCCTGCTTTAGAGGATTTGTAAATGTTTGAGTCTTTGATCCCAGCTCTTTCCATGACTGCCTCTTTCTCATTCATTCATGATTGAATGTCACCTTTTAGGCAGCTTCCTAAACATGTTATTTAAGCATCACTTTTCCACCCACTTCATTTGGTAAACTAACGAATGAATGAGAAAGCACACCTGTGTCCTTCCTCTGATCAGTGTCCCATTGTGTGGTTTTCTTTGCCTACCAGATGCACCTCTTTTCTTATGTTGTTCAAGCATACTGTGTTTCATACACTAAACCTCCTGCTTCATATTAGAGTTTGTTAGAAGTGTATTGAAACATTAATATGATGTAGGTTTGGGGTAAAAAATAGAAAATAAATGAATACTGGAGAAGTATCCAACTCTCTATGAGTTCATGAGGAGTTACTGCTAAATCAATTTGTCTGTGATCTTACTTTGGAATATATGAAATGGAACAAATTGTTGTTAAAGCAGTTTGAACTTAGATAGCTTGGCTTGTACACATTTGTAGAGTTTTTCTCTTTTGCTGACTCCTAGGCCTGTTTTATAAGTTAGGTTTCAGTTTCAGTACTCTGCAGATAACAAAACTTCCAGCCTTGCAAGTTATCAAGCTGATCTGCAAGTTAAGTAAATGCCAGCCAGCACAAAACTCAGTACTCTAAATACAGAAACAAAGTTTAGCCTGGCATGGTGGCTCATGCCTGTAATCCCAGTACTTTGGGAGGCCAAGGCAAGAGGATCGCTTGAGGTCACAAGCTCAAGACCAGTCTGAGCAAAATGGCAAGACGCCATCTCTACAAAAACATTACAAAATTACCAGGCATGGTGGTGCATGCTTGTAGTCCTAGCCACTTGGGAGGCTGAGGCAGAAGGATCGCTTGAGCCCAGGAGTTCAAGGCTACAGTGAGCTATGATCACACCACTGCACTCCAGCCTGGGTGACAGAGCAAGACCCTGTCTTTTTTTTTTTTTTTTTTTAATTCTTAATTTTTGTTGGTACAGACACACTGTCTTAAAAAAAAACCTCACAAAATCCAGATATTTGGAGATATGACATTTATAATGCCCAGCATCCAATAAAAATTACTAGGCCTGTGAAGAAGCAGAAAATTATAACCCATAACCAGAAGGAAAATCAACCCTTTGAAACAGATATGTAAATCAGACAAATTATGAAATTCACAGATAAGCATTTAAAAATGTCTATTCAATGACTTTTAAAAAAACATACATATAATGAAGAAAGAAATGGAAACTATTAAAAAATGATTTTTGGGGCCGGGCGTGGTGGCTCATGCCTGTAATCCCAGTACTTTGGGAGGCCGAGGAGGGCAGGTCACTTGAGGTCAGGAGTTTGAGACCAGCCTGGCCAACACGGTGAAACCCTGTCTCTACTAAAAAACAGAAAAAAATTAGCTGGGCGTGATGGTGCACGCCTGTAATCACAGCTACTCAGGAGGCTGAGGCAGAAGAATCTTGAACCTGGGAGGCGGAGGTTGCAGTGAGCCAAGATTGCATCACTGCACTCCAGCCTGGGCAACAGAGCAAGACTCCATCTGAAAAAAAAAAATTGTAGTTTTTTGGGCAACTGATTCATACTTTATTGAGATTTCCTTAATTTAAAAAAATTTAATATTTAATTTTGTGGGTACATAATAAGTTTACATCTTTATGCAGTACATGAAGTATTTTGATACAAGCGTACAATGCATAATAATCACACCAGGTTAAATGAAGTATCCGTCACCTCAAGCATTTATCCTTTCTTTGTGTTACAAACAATCCAATAATACTCTTTGAGTTATTTTTAAATGGACAATAAATCATTGTTTCCTATAGTCACCCTGTTTTGCTATCAAATATTAGATCTTATTCCTTCTGTCTATATTTTAGTACCCATTAACCATCCCTCGCCCCCTCATTCTACTCTCTATCTTTGTACGTTCAATTGTTTTAATTTCTAGCTCCCCTAAATAAGTGAGAACATGCCAAGTTTCTCTTTCTGTGCCTGACTTATTTCACTTAACATAAGGACCTCCAGTTCCATCCATGGAGTTGAAAATGACAGGATCTCATTGTTTTTTATGGCTGAATAGTACTTCACCATGTATATGTACCACATTTTCTTTATCCATTTGTTTGTTGATGGACATTTAGGTTCCAAATCTTGGCTATTGTGAATAACGCTGCAATAAACATGGGAGTGCAGATATCTCTTCAATATACTGATTTCTTTTCTTTTGGATGTGTACCTAGCAGTGGGATTGCTGGATCATATGGTAGCTCTATAGTTTTCTGAAGAACTCCAAACTGTTCTCTGTAGTGGCTGTACTAATTTACATTCCCACCAATAGTGTATGAGGATTCCTCTTTCTCCGTGTTCTTGCCAGCATTCTTTATTGCCTGTCTTTGGGATAAAAGCCATTTTAACTGGGGTGAGATGATATCTCATTGTTTTGATTTGCATTTCTCCGATAATCAGTAATGTTGAGCACCTTTTCATATACCTGCTTACCATTTGTATGCCTTCTTTTGAGAAATGTCTGTTTAGATCTTTTGCCCATTTTTCAATCTGATTATTAGATTTTTTCCTATTGAGTTCTTTGAGCTCCTTATATATTCTGGCTATTAATTCCTTGTCAGATGGATACTTTGCAGATATTTTCTTCCATTCTGTGGATTGTCACTCTATTTTGTTGATTGTTTCCTTTGTTGTGCAGAAGCTCTTAAAATTGATGTCATCTGATTTACATATTTTTGCTTTTGTTGCCTGTGTTTACAGAGTATTACTGAAGAAATCTTTGCCCAGTCCAGTGTCCTGAAGAGTTTCCCCAATGTTTTCTTTTAGTAGTTTTATAGTTTGAGGTCTTAGATTTAAGTCTTTAATCCATTTCGACTTGATTTTTAAAAATAAGATGAAAAATAAAGGTCTAGTTTTATTCTTCTGCCTATAGATACTGAGTTTCTCAGCACTATTTATTGAAGAGACTGTCCTTTGCTCAATGTATGTTCTTGGCACCTTGTTGAGAATGAGTTCATTGTAGATATATGGATTTGTTTCTGGGTTCTCTATTCTGTTCCACAGGTCTATGTGCCTGTTTTTATGCCAGCACCATGCTGCTTTGGTTACCATAGCTTTGTAGTATAATTTGAATTCAGGTAATGTGATTCCTCCAGTTTTGTTCTTTTTACTCAGGATAGCTTTGGCTATTCTGGGTCTTTTTTGGGTCCATATAAATTTAGGATTTTCTTTTCCATTTCTGTGAACAATGTCATTGATAATTTGATAGGGATTGCATTGAATCTGTAGATTGCTTTAGGTAGTACGGACATTTTAACAATATGAATTCTTCAAATCCATGAATATGGAATATCTTTCCATTTTTTTGTGTGTCCTCTTCAATTTCTTTCATCAACATTTGATAGTTTTCATTATAGAGAACTTTCACTTCCTAGGTTAATTCCTAGGTATTTTATTTTATTTGTAGCTATTATAAATGGGATTACTTTCTTGATTTCTTTTTCAGATTGTTTGCTGTTGGCATATATAAATGCCACTGATTTTCTTTTCTTTTTTTTTCAATTTTACTTCTTTAATTTTTTTTAATTTTTTAAATTTTTTTAGTATTTATTGATCATTCTTGGGTGTTTCTCAGACAGGGGGATTTGGCAGGGTCATAGGACAATAGTGGAGAGAAGGTCAGCAAATAAGCATGTGAACAAAGGTCTCTGGTTTTCCTAGGCAGAAGACCCTGCGGCCTTACGCAGTGTTTGTGTCCCTGGGTACTTGAGATTAGGGAGTGGTGATGACTCTTAAGGAGCATGCTGCCTTCAAGCATCTGTTTAACAAAGCACATCTTGCGCCGCCCTAAATCCATTTAACCCTGAGTTGACACAGCACATGTTTCAGAGAGCACGGGGTTTGGGGTAAGGTTATAGATTAACAGCATCCCAAGGCAGAAGAACTTTTCTTAGTACAGAACAAAATGGAGTCTCCTATGTCTACTTCTTTCTACACAGACACAGTAACAATCTGATCTCTCTTTCTTTTCCCCACACTTCCCCCTTCTCTATTCGACAAAACCGCCATCGTCATCATGGCCCATTCTCAATGAGCTGTTGGAAACACCTCCCAGACAGGGTGGTGGCTGGGCAGAGGGGGGTCCTCACTTCCCAGATGGGGCGGCCGGGCAGAGGCGCCCCCCACCTCCCAGACGGGGTGGCTGCTGGGTGGGGGCGCCCCCCACCTCCCAGATGAGGCGGTTGCTGGGCGGGGGTGCCCCCCACCTCCCAGATGGGGCGGCCGGGAGGAGACGCTCCTCACTTCCCAGATGGGGCGGCTGCTGGGCGGAGGGGCTCCTCACTTCTCAGACGGGGCAGCCGGGCAGAGGTGCTCCTCCCTTCCTAGACGGGGTGGTGGCCGGGCAGAGGCTGCAATCTCAGTACTTTGGGAGGACAAGGCAGGCGGCTGGGAGGTGGAGGTTGTAGCGAGCCGACACCACGCCACTGCTCTCCAGCCTGGGCAACCTTGAGCACTGAGTGAGCGAGACTCCGTCTGCAATCCCGGCACCTCGGGAGGCCGAGGTGGGCAGATCACTCGAGGTCAGGAGCTGGAGACCAGCCCGGCCAACACGGCGAAACCCCGTCTCCACCAAAAAATACAAAAACCAGTCAGGCGTGGCGGCGCGCGCCTGCAATCCCAGGCACTCGGCAGGTTGAGGCAGGAGAATCAGGCAGGGAGGTTGCAGTGAGCCGAGATCGCGGCAGTACAGTCCAGCCTCGGCAACAGAGGGAGACCTTGGAAAGTGGGAGACGAGAGAGAGGGAGAGGGAGAGGGAGAGGGAGAGGGCCACTGATTTTCATATGTTTATTTTGTATCCTGCAATTCTAATGAAATAGTTTATCAGTTCTTATAGTTTTTTGGTAGTCTCTAGGTTTTTCCAAATATAAGATCATATAATCTGTAGACAAGGATAATATGAATTCTTCCTTTCCAATTTGGAAGCCCTTTGTTTCTTTCTCTTGTCTGATAGCTCTAGCCAGTAATTCCAGTACTACAATGAATAACAGTGGTAAAAGTGTGCATTCTTGTTGTGTTCCAGAACT
Source organism: Gorilla gorilla gorilla (assembly GCF_029281585.2). Classification (NCBI taxonomy): domain Eukaryota; kingdom Metazoa; phylum Chordata; class Mammalia; order Primates; family Hominidae; genus Gorilla; species Gorilla gorilla. Next base: position 163,887,274 of record NC_073230.2, read on the forward strand.
TAGAGGAAAGGCTTTCAGTTTTGACCCATTCAGTAGGATACTAGCTGTGCGTCTGTTATTATATAGCTTTTATTGTGTTGAGGGTTTTGCCTTCTATACTATTTTTTTAGAGTTTTTGTCATGAAGGGATGTTGAATGTTATCAAATACTTTTTAGCATCAGTTGAAATGATCATATGATTTTTGTCCATCATTCAGTTGATATGATATATCACACTGATTGATTTGCGTATGTTGAACCATCCTTGCATCCCTGGGATAAACTCCACTTGGTCATGATGATCTTTTATTTTTCTTTTCTTTTTTGAGACAGGGTCTCATTCTGTCACCCAGTCTGTAGTGCAGTGGTACAATTATGGATCACTGCAGCCTTGACATCTCCAGGCTCAGGTGATCCTCCCACCTCAGTCTCCCAAGTAGCTGGCATCACAGGCATGTGCCACCACACCTGGCTAATTTTTTCTATTTTTGTAGAAACAGGGCTTTGCCGTGTTGCCAAGGCTGGTCTTTAATTCCTGAGCTCAAGCAATCTGCCCACCTCCGCCTCCCAAAGTGCAGGTATTATAGGCATGAGCCACCATGCCCAGTGAATGATCTTTTTAAAGTGCTGTTGAATTTGGTTTGCCAACATCTTGTTGAGGCTTTTTCCATCAATGTTCAGCAGGGATATTGGCCTGTAGTTTTCTTTTCATGATATGCCTTTGTCTCATTTTGGTATCAAGGTAATACTGGCCTTGTAGAATGAGTTTGGAAGTATTTCCTTCTCTATTTTTCAGAATAGTTTGAGTAGGAATGGCATTAGTTCTTCTTTAAAAGTCCGGTAAAATTCAGCAGTGAAGCCATTGGACCCCAGGCTTTTCTTTGCTGGGAGGCTTTTTATTATGGCTTCGATCTTGTTACTTGTTATTGGATGGTTCAGGTTTTGGATTTCTTCTTGGTTCAATCTTTGTAGGTTGTGGGTGTCTAGGAATTTATCCACTTATTCCAGGTTTTCCAACTTATTGGCATATAGTTGCTCATAGTAGCCTCTAATGAGGCCTTGAATAACAATCCTTTGCATTTCAGTGGTATCAGTTGTAATGCTTCCCTTTTCATCTTTGATGTTATTTATTTGGGTCTTCTCTCTTTTTTTTCTTAGTCTGGCTAAAGGTTTATTGGTTTTGTTTATCTTTTTTAAAAAACAACTTTCTCTTTGTTGATCTTTTGTATTGTTTTCTTCATTTCGATTTCATTTATTCCTGCTCTGATCTTAATTATTTCTTTTCTTCTACTAATTTTGGGTTTGGTTTGCTCTTGACTTTCTAGTTCTTTAAATTTCATCATTAGATTGTTTATTTGAAGTTTTTCTAATTTTTTGATGTAGGTGCTTATAGCTATAACGTTTCCTCTTAGTGCTGCTTTTACCATATCCCATAGGTTTTGGTATGTTGTGTTTCTATTATCATTTGTAACATGGTTTGGCTCCACCCAAACTTTATCTTGAATTGTACTTCCCATAATACCCACGTGTCATGGGAGGGACCCAGTGGAAGGTAATTGAATCATGGGGGCAGCTTCTGCAGTGCTATTCTCATGATAGTAACTTCTCATGAGATCTGATGGCTTTTCCCCATTTGTTCTGTTCTCATTCTTCTCCTTCCTGCCACCATGTGAAGAAGGATGTATTTGCTTTCCCTTCCACGATGATTGTAAGTTTCCTGAAGCCTCCCCAGCCATGCAGAATTGTGAGTCAATTAAACTTCTTTCCTTTGTAAGTTACCCAGTCTCAGGTATGTCCTTATAGCAGTATGAGAATGGACTAATACAATTTGCTTCAGGAAATTTGTTAATATCCTTCTTAATTTCTTCATTGACCCATTGGTCATCCAGGAGCATATTATTTAGTTTCCATGAGTTTGTATGGTTTCCAAAATTGCTCGTTATTGATTTCTAATTTTATTCTATTGTGGTCTAAGAAATACTTCATTTATTTTTTAAAAAATATTTTAAGACTTGTTTTGTGGCCTAACATCTGGTCTGTCTTGAGAATGATTCATGTGCTAAAGAGAAGAGTGTGTATTCTGGAGCTATTGGATGAAATGTTCTCTAAATATTTTGTAGGTCCCTGTGGTCTGGAGCGCAGATTAAGTCTGATGTTTCTCTGTTGAGTTTCTGTCTGGGAGATCTGTCCAATGCTGAAAGTGGGGTGTTGAAGTCTCCAATTAGAGTCTATCTCTCTCTTTAGCCCTAATAATATTTGCTTTATATATCTATGTGCTCCAGTGTTGGGTGCATATATTTACAATTGTTATATCTTCTTGCTGAATTGACCTCTTTATCGTTATATAATAACCTTCTTTGTCTCTTTTTATAGTTTTTGTCTGGAAATCTATTTTATCTGACATCAACATAGCTACTCCTGGTCTTTTTTGATTTCCATGAATATCTAAAAAATGAAAAAATTTGAGCTGGAAATACAACACCACTGGAGTAGCAACAGATTAGACAGTGCAAAAGAAAAGGCCGGCAGACTTTAAGACACAACAATGGAAATTATCCAAACAGAAACATGGATTTAAACATAGCTGAAAAACAGGGATCATCAGAACCTTAGTTCCTGTCAGGCAAAATCAAGAAGCCTCACATACATGTAGTTGGAGTCCCAGAAAGAGAGAAAAATATTTGAAGAAATGATGGTTATTTTCCATATCTGATGTCTAATGTGAACCCACTAGAAGCCAAGCACACCCCAAGAAGAATAAACCAAAGAAGATGACTCAGATAACTCCAAGGCACATAGTCATCCAATTGTGCGAGCCACAAACTGGGAGGAAATATTTGTGATTCATGTATCTGACAAAGGACTTGTAGTGAGAAAATATGAAGAACTCCTAAACTCAACAATAAGAGGACAACAAACTGAAAGCTATAAAAGTGGACAAAAGATTAGAACACATATTTTGCAAGAGAAGACATGTAAGCACCTCAATAAACACATGGAAACTTGTCTAACATCTTTATTCATTAGGGAAATGCAAATTGAAGTTATAAGATGTTAGAGCATGTCCAACAAAATAGCTAATATTAAGATAACACCAAATGTGGCAAAGTGTGGATCAACTGGAACTCTCACGCATTGCTGGAGTCATTGGAAAATAGTGCAACCACTTTGGAAAGGGATCTGAGAGTTTCTTACGAAGCTATATACTTACCATATGACCCATCAATTCCATTTCTATGTATATTTTCCCAAAATAAATAAAAAAAAATGCCCACAAAATCACTTGTACATGAATGTTCATGGTCTGTTTAGTCCTAATAGTTGCAAAATTAAAACAGCATGAAATCCACCAACAGATGAATGATAAACATGTTGTGGTATATCCATACAATGGAAGGACTACAAACTGTATGACTTCGCTTATGTGAAGTTTTGGAATAGGCAAAAAAATGAATCTGTAGTTATAGGAATAAGATAAGCAATTGCCTGAGTTCAGGGCCACTTTTTGGGGTGATAGAAATATTCTATATCACAATTGGTGTGGCTGTTAATGGATGATGACACTTGTCTGAACTTATCAAACTAGACACTTAAAAATAGTACATTTTGCCGTATTTCAGTTATATCTTAAAAAAGTTCTTTTTTTTTTTTTTTTTTTTTTTGAGAAGTAGTTTCACTCTTGTCACCCAGGCTGGAGTGCACTGACGCGATATTGGCTCACTGCAATCTCCGCCTCCTGGGTTCAAGTGATTCTCCTGCCTCAGCCTCCTGAGTAGCTGGGACTACAGATGCCTGCCTCCACACCCGGCTAAGTTTTGTATTTTTAGTAGAGACGGGGTTTCATTGGCCAGGCTGGTCTGAAACTCCTGACCTCAGGTGATTTGCCCGCCTCGGCCTCCCGAAGTGCTGGGATTACAGGCATGAACCACTGTGACTGGCTAATAAAGTTGATTTTTAAAAATGATAAAAGATTCAGTTTTGACTGTGAACAAGTTACCTCAAAAACAAGGCTATTGTTTTTCTAATCTCTATATGCAGTTTCTACTAATAAATGTTTCTTACGTTTTAAGAAATAACAGATATGATTTGGATTTCTTTGAAAGAGATTGAGCAGGGGAGTAATGTGATCTGGTTTGTATTTGTTTAATAGATTTTATTTTTTAGAGCAGTTTTAGGTTCACAGCAAAATGGAGACGAAGGTATGAAGGTATCACATATACCTCCTACCCCCACAAATGCAGTCTCCCCCGTTCTCAACATCCCCCAACAGAATGGTCCATTTGTTACAACCACTGAACCTACATTGACACATCATTATCCCCTGAAGTTTATAGCTTTTATTAGGGTGCACTTCTGGTGTTGTACATTTTATGTATAACACATAAAATGTTTGGACACATGTATAATCACATGTCTGATTTGCATTTTCAAATGGTCTATTTTAATGATGAATAAATGTGATGTGGTTTCTAGAAAAGAAAAAAAGGGGGATGGATTTTTGCCCAGACACCTGAATGTTTGGCTTTTCTCGAACAACTGGGACATCTGAGGACGTTGTTGCATGGTGCTCATCTGGAGCTGAGCAGTTGCCACCCCTCTCAATGGAGCCAGCACTCTCTCCAGCTCACAACGGTCAACACTCACCTGCTTCCCTCTTTATGTTACCTGATGATACCCTGTGACCATTACCTGTGATGCGTTCAGGTATAGGGCGATAGCGTATTTTTTTTTTTTTTTTTTTTTTTTGAGACAAAGTTTCATTCTTGTCTCCCAGGCTGGAGAGCAATGGCGGGATCTCAGCTCACTGCACCCCCCACCTCCCGGGTTCAAGCGATTCTCCTGCCTCAGCCTCCCGAGTAGTTGAGATTACAGGCGCACGCCACAATGCCTGGCTAATTCTTGTATTTTTAGTAGAGATGGGGTTTCACCATATTGGCCAGGCTGGTCATGAACTCCTGACCTCAGGTGATCCACCTGCCTCAGTCTCCCAAAGTGCTCGGATCCCGATTGTGTCTTAAACACCTTCCTAGAGTTCCCTAGGCCATGGGGCAGCTAGATGTTAGGCATGCACCCAAGAGTAATAGGGAAGATGCAAAGGAAGAAGCACTGTGTATGACACCTGTAATCCCAGCATTTTGGGAGGCCAAGGCAGGAAGATTGCTTGAGCCCAGGAGTTCAAGACCAGCCTGGGCAACATAGTGAGACCCTATCTCTACAAAAAATAAATAATTAGCCAGGTGTGGTGGTGCATACCTGTAGTCCCAGCTACTTGGGAGGCTGACGCAGAATTGCTTAAGCCCAGGAGGTCAAGCCTGCAGGGAGTTGTGATCCTGCTACTGCATTCCTGCCAGGGTGACAAAGCGAGACCTTGTCAAAAAAAAAAAAAAAAGCCAGATTCTAAGTGGATTTGGGCAGGAAAAGAGCATAATGCAATAGTTAACTATTCAGGCTTACAGTAAAAAAACAGAAGGGAACAATTGCTAAGATAACTTCCTTCCCGACTCCCACCCTGCCACCCACCATTAAAGGTAAGACATGGTGTAAGGGGCACAAAACCTAAATGACTGTTCTTAAGTTTCTGCCATACCACTGATGAGAGAAAAAAGCATTTTTAAAACAGCTTCATTTCTTAAACACCTGCATTTGTAGATGAGATTCCTGCCTGCTACACTGCTATTTCTGAAATCACATTGATGTCAGCCACTAATTCCACCTAAACATAGAGCTTAGGCTGGGTGGAAAAGTGAAATTGTACCTTTTCTGCCAGCTAATAGTCATCGGAGTATGTTTCAGTTTACGTAAATTTTTCCATACCTTGGGATTGTAACTTGACTTTCCAATCTTCTCATTTGGTGCTATTCCTACTTGTTAATATTGGAGACTTGTACTGTATCTATGTGCAAAGGCTAGAATTTAAAAATCATGCAATTGCCCAGTGGGTTCATCCTGTCCACTGCCTAGATAAAGCCAATTTATCAAGACAGGGGAATTGCAATCGAGAAAAAGTTTAATACACGTAGAGCTGTTTAAAATGAGGACTGGGCCGGCCAGCCGCCCCGTCAGGGAGGGAGGTGGGGGGCGCCTCCGCCCGGCCGCCGCCCCGTCCGGGAGGTGGGGGGCACCTCTGCCCGGCCGCCCCTTCTGGGAAGTGAGGAGCCCCTCTGCCCGGCCGCCACCCCATCTGGGAGGTGTACCCAACAGCTCATTGAGAACGGGCCATGATGACGATGGCGGTTTTGTCAAATAGAAAAGGGGGAAAGATGGGGAAAAGATAGAGAAATCAGACTGTTGCTGTGTCTGTGTAGAAAGAAGTAGACATAGGAGACTCCATTTTGTTCTGTACTAAGAAAAATTCTTCTGCCTTGGGATGCTGTTGATCTATGACCTTACCTCCAACCCGGTGCTCTCTGAAACATGTGCTGTGTCCACTCAGGGTTGAATGGATTAAGGGCGGTGCAAGATGTGCTTTGTTAAACAGATGCTTGAAGGCAGCATGCTCATTAAGAGTCATCACCACTCCCTAATCTCAAGTACCCAGGGACACAAACACTGCGGTAGGCCGCAGGGTCTTCTGCCTAGGAAAACCAGAGACCTTTGTTCACTTGTTTATCTGCTGACCTTCCCTCCACTATTGTCCTATGACCCTGCCAAATCCCCCTATGTGAGAATCACCCAAGAATGATCAATAAAAAAAATAAAAATAAAAATAAAATAAAATAAAATAAAATGAAGACTGGGGTTTTATTATTACTCAGATAAGCCTCCCTGAAAATCTAGATGCTAGGGTTTTTCAAGGATAGTTTGGTGGGCAGGGGGCTGGGGTTAGGGGCAATGCTGATTGTTTGGGGTTGCAGTCCTAGAGGTGTGGAAAATGGCCGTTCTGTGCCGGCTGCTTCTGGGTGGGGTCCACAGAGAAGTTGCTGGATCGGGTGGGACCATCTGGTCTTCAGACATGCAAAAGCTTGAAAAGATATCTCAAAAGGCAAATCTTAGGTTCTACAGTAGTGACATTATTTGCAGGAGTAGTTGGAGAAGTTACAAATCTTGTGACCTCTGGAACAATGGCTGGTAATTGGTTAATTATGTCTACATCTTAGCAGAATTCAGGCCCCTCTCACACTGCTAACCTGGTGGCTTTTCGTTAGTTTTACAAAGATGGTTTAGTTTTGGGAATGGCTATTAGCATTTAAACCATAACTCAATTTCTCCCAAAGCTAGCTTGGCCTAAGCTCAGGAATGACCAACGGTAGTTTGGAGGTTAAAGGCAGGATGGAATTGGTTAGATCAGATCTTTTTCACTGTCATAATTTTCTCACTGTTACGAATTTTGCAGAGGTGGTTTAAATTTCTTAATTATGATGATGATGATGATGATGATTATTATTATTTTTGAGATAGAGTCTTGCTCTGTTCCCCAGGCTAGAGTGCAATGGTGGGATCTTGGCTCACTGAAACCTCCACCTCTCAGATTCAACCGATTCTTCTGCCTCAGCCTCCTGAGTAGCTGGGATTATAGGTGCGCACTATCACGCTGGCTAATTTTTGTATTTTTTGTAGAGACGGGGTTTCACCATGTTGGCCAGGCTGGTCTCAAACTCCTGACCTCAGGTGATCTGCCCGCCTTGGGCTCCCAAAGTGCTGGGATTACAGACATAAGCCAACGCATCTGGCCTTCAATTTCTTGACACTGATAATGTTTCTTAATCAATTGTCTGCTTGTTTTCAGGTGATGGCTTTGTAATCCCTACTTTGGATTTTTTAAACCAATGTTTTATTAAAGCTTAATAAGTTCTACAAGATGTACAATAAAGATCAGCAATCTACCCTATCTGAAAGACAATCTGTAAAAAACAAAACAAAACAGAAAACAACAACAACAAAAAACCCCAAAAAGCTCCAGTAATTATTTCTTTTGGCATTTACTTGTAAATACCAAAATTCATACCAGTGGGAAAATTATAACAGTAAAAAACATCCGATTTAACCAACTCCATCTTGCTTTTTTTTTTTTTTTTTTTGAGATGGAGTCTCGCTCTGTCACCAGGCTGGAATGCAGTGGCACGATCTTGGCTCACTGCAACCTCCGCCTCCCAGGTTCAAGTGATTCTTCTGCCTTAGCCTCCCAAGTAGCTGGGATTACAGGCACCTTCCACCACGCCCAGCTAATTTTTGTATTTTTAGTAGAGATGGGGTTTCACTATATTGGCCATGTTGGCCAGGCTGGTCTCAAACTCCTGACTTCAGGTTATCTGCCTGCCTCAACCTCACGAAGTGCTGGAATTATGGGCGTGAGCCATCATGCCAGGCCATATATATATTTACCCAGCTCCTATTCAAGATGGAGTTGCTCTGATTCAAACGTCTCTGACCCCACCTTGGCCTCTCAAAGTGCTGGGATTACAGGCATGAGCCACCACATCCAGCCTACTTGTATATTTTTAAATAGCATGCTTATGCTGTTGTTTCTCAATTTTTCACTTTTATTATTGACTCCTAACTATGGAAAATGAAGACAGATTATACCTCCCTCACTCCACACCCCATTCACTTCTCAATAGAGCTATATAATAAATATTCAGTGTTTTATTATTAGAGCTGTGTAAAGATAAGATTATTATTCATAGCTGGGTCACAATATATACTGGGATTATATTCCATTCCACTTCTCTTTTTTTTTTTGAGATAGAGTTTCCCTCTTGTCACCCAGGCTGGAGTGCAATGGCGTGATCTTGGCTCACTGCAACCTCCGCCTCCCAGGTTCAAGTAATTCTCCTGCCTCAGCCTTCTGAGTAGCTGGGATTACAGGTGCCTGCCACCTTGCCCAGCTAATTTTTGTATATATTTGGTAGAAATGGGGTTTCACCATGTTGACCAGGCCGGTCTCGAACTCCTGACCTCAGGTGATCCACTCGCCTCGGCCTTCCAAAGTGTTGGGATTAGAGGTGTGAGCCACCACGCGCGGCCTGCATTTCTTATATAACATTATTTTCCCTGGATTTAATTTGCTTCCCTGACTTTGTCTTTTGTGCAGCTTTCCTGTGAACATATCCAGTGCTCTATCAGGGCCATCTTTTTTGAGACTTCTCCTAGAGCCTGGAGCTTTTGCTCCAATCTGGACTTGCTGCCTTCTAGGCCTGATGTGCACCTGCCATTTTGGAATCTCCCTTCACCATCTTTCTTTTTCCTGAACTAACTTACTTTGTCTCTCTCTCCCTCTCTCTCTCTCTCTCTCTCTCTCTCTCTCTCTCTCTCTCTCTCTCTCTCTCTCTTTCTGTCTCTCTCTCAGGCTGGAGTGCAGTGGTGTGATCATAGCTCACTGCAGCCTTGAACTCCTGGGCTCAAGCCATTCTCCCACCTCCGCTTCCCAAAGATCTGCAACTACAGGCACATGTCACCACACCCAGCTAATTAACAAAAATTTGTTTTGTAGAAACGGGGTCTCACTATGTTGACCAGGCTGGTTTTTAACTCTTGGCCTCAAATAATCCTCCTGCCTCAGCCTCTAATAGTGCTAGAATTACAGGTGTGAGCCAATGTGCCCGTCCCAGCATTTGTTTTCTAATTTTGTCCTTGTTCCACTTTCTTGGAGAACTTTTTAAAACTTGTCTTCTACTGAATTTCCTTTAAAATTTTATCATGGAAATTTCCAGACATATACAAAAGTAGAGAAAATAACATAATTAAAATCTTTAGCACCAGGTACCCATCATCCAGCTTCAGCAATGATCAACCCATGGCCAATCCCAGACTTCAAAGCTTCATCTGTAAATCCTTCAGCATGCACCTGCCAAAGATAAAGACTCTAAAAAATCCAGAATACCATTTTCATGCCTAAAGCTATTTGCAACAATTCCCACTCTGTTGCACTTTTACTTCCTGTTTAAGAGAAAATTTTAAGTGTTCGCTTTCTCCCCGTGTGTTTTCCTTTTTTTTTTTTTTTTTTTGAGATGGAGTCTCACTCTGTCACCCAGGCTGGAATGCAATGGTGCTATCTCTGCTAGCTGCAGCCTCCACTTCCCGGGTTCAAGTGATTCTCCTGCCCCAGCCTCCCGAGTAGCTGGGACTACAGGCATGCATCATGCCTGGCTAATTTTTGTATTTTTAGTAGAGATGGGGTTTCACCATGTTGGCCAGGCTGGTTTCAAACTCCTGACCTCAGGTGATCCTTCCACTTCGGCCTCCCAAAGTGCTGGGATTACAGGCGTGAGCCAATGTACCCAGCTTTTTTCCTTTTGTAAAATGGCATTGTATTCTTGTTTGTATGGATACAATATTTTCTCTTATTTGTAAAAATCAAAATAGAGTTTTCATTAACTTTTCTTTTTCCTGCATCATTTTTCTTGTTAATCAGTTGATTTTCCTGTTTGTGCTCCTCTCTTAGGGGCTGGAGATTCTGTCCAGGTAGCTGATGATCCTCGGCTGCCCGCCCATATTTCACCATGGAGCACTCAAATGCCATTTGGAGTCTCTGTGCTCATGAATGAGGCTCCTGAAAGCGAAGGCTCCTCTGACTCTCAGTGTCTTAAGGTGCTTCCTACAAGCACAGATTTGGACAGATTTCTCCCAAAAGAATCTTTTTATCTCTTGCCTGGCTACAAAACTGAGGAACACATGGAACAAGGAGGCCTTGCAGGTGCTTTGGTACTCTCCTGCCCATTACCTCAGTTTCCAGGATGTCCCCACCCCAATCAGGAGTCCTTCTGGGTCACATTCTTCAGGAAGTAAACTGGTCAGGGAGTAGCTTGACTGTACAAGGTGTGTGTGGAGGGGGAGGAGAGGGTTCTTAACATTATGCTGTATGTCCTAGTGCACTAATTTGTTTTTTTTTTTTTTTGAGATAGGGTCTCACTTTTTTGTCCAGTCTCGATGGCAGTGGCAGGATCACGGCTCACTGCAGCCTCAACCTTGCAGGCTCAAGCAATTCTTCCACTTCAGCCTCCCAAGTAGCTGGGACTACAGGTGCACACCACCACACCCAGCTAGTTTATGTATTTTTTTGTTTCAAGACAGGGTCTGGCTCTGTTGCACAGGCTGGAGTGTAGTAGCACAATCTCAGCTCACTGCATCCTCCACCTCCTGGGCTCAAGCAATTCTCCCATCTCAGCCTCTCGACTTGCTGGAACTACAGGCATGCATGACCATGCCCAGACTATGTGTTTTTTATAGAGATGTGGTTTTGCCATGTTGCCCAGGCTGTTCTTGAACTTCTGGGCTCAAGCAATCTGCCCACCTCAGCCTCCCAAGTTCTGGGATTACAGGCGTGAGCCACCACACCTAGCCACTAGTGCGTTGATTAACACAAGACAGAGATATACAAGCAAAAGAATTAGCATGGAAGCAACTACATTGTCATTTACTTCAGATAACATGGTTGTTTATGCAGAAAACTAAGAGGAAACTATGACCTACCAGAACTAGTAAGGAAATTTAGCAATTTCACTGGATAGAGGATCGTAATAAATTAACTGTATTTTATACCAGCAGTAAATAATTCAAAAATTGAATTTAAAAAGGGAAACTATTAAATATGTGAACACATACCTGTAGAAAGATCTCTAAACATATGCACTATACTATGCTTATGTTGGAAAACAATACTGTAAAGATGTAAATTGTTCTCAAACTAATCTTAAGATTCAATGCATTCCCAATACAAACTTCAGAAGATGTTTTTTTGTGGGGGTGAGATGACAGTTGACCAGTTAACACTAAATTCACATGAAAATGCAAAGGGTTAAAAATAGCCATGACAATCTTGAAGAAAAAGAAGTTTGGAGGACTAATGCTCTTAGACAGTGAGACATATTATAAAGCTATAGTTACTAAGACAGTGTGGTATTGTCAAAAGGATAGATAACAGCCAGTGGAACAGGAGAGAAATTCCAGAAACAGCTTTCTATGCAGGTCACTTAACCTGTGATGAAGGAGACACTGCTGCCTGTTGGGTTACATGCTGTTCATGGTCTTTTCATAAGTGGCACAAGATCAATTAAATATTACTTTGGGAAAAATTAAATCTTGACCCCTTATCTCTTACCATATACCAAAATTAATTCCAGGAGGTCTCTAGATCTTAACATTAAAAGGTAAAGTAATAAAGTGACTAGCAGATCAGAATCTATCTTCATGATATCAGAACAGGCAAAGATTTCTTAAACAAGTCATAAGAAACAGTAACTGTAGGCTGGGCGTGGTGGCTCACACCTGTAACCCCAGTACTTTGGGAGGCAAAGGTGAGCGGATCATGAGGTCAGGAGATGGAGACCATCCTGACTAACATGGTGAAACCCTGTCTCTACTAAAAATACAAAAATTAGCTGGGCATGGTGGTGTGCGCCCATAGACCCAGCTACTTGGGAGGCTGAGGCAGGAGAATCACTTGAACCTGGGAAGCAGAGGTTGCAGTGAGCCGAGATCGCACCACAGCCCTCCACCATGGCGAAAGAGCAAGACTCCATCTCAAAAAAAAAAAAAAAGAAAAAAGAAACAGTAACTGTAAAGAAAAAGGTAGACAACTTGGATTACATTAAAATGAGGAACTTGTACTTAGAAAAAGAGATTATTAAAAGAATGAAAAGACAAGCTACAGAGTAGGATAATATATTTACAATACATATAACTGAATCCAGAATATACAAAGAACACTTACAAATAAAAAGAAAAAGACAGCAAATGGAAAAGGACTTGAACAGGCACTTCACAAATGAAGATATTCAGATTTGAAATAAGCAAAGGAAAACATGTTCAATCTCATCAGGTATCAAGAAGATACAACGAGAGACACAATATTATTTCCCCCACCTGAATGATTAATATTAAAAAAATCATACTACCTAGTGTTAATGAGGATGTGGGGGAACTGGAACTCTTGTGCCCCACTGGGGTTGTTGTAAACAGCACGTCCCTGAAGCCCAGTGTAACCATACCCTATGACCCAGCAATTCCACCCCAGCCGTATGCCCAACAGAACTCTCTACACATGTCCACAAAAGGACTTATGCACAAATTTTCTTAAAGCCTTATTCTTAGTAGACACAAACTGGAAATAATTCAAATGTCCACAAGCCACAGAATGGATAAATAGTATTCATTTGTGACACAGAATATTATATAATGATGAAAATGAACAAACAACTTCTATGTGGAGAAGCATCCATGAATCTCACTAATATAACATTAAATGAAGAAGCCAGACACAAAACTCATCTCTGCTGTTGGACATCAGGATTGTGATTACTTCTGGGGGTATAGTGACAGGGAGGGGGCATTATGGTGGTTTCTGGAGTGACGGTAATGTGATATTTTCTGTTCTGGGTGGTGTTACCTGGAGGAGGGGGCATTATGGTGGTTTCTGGAGTGATGGTGATATGATATTTTCTGTTCTGGGTGTGTTACCTGGAGGAATTCACTTATGATGTATGCTTTTCCTTATATATGTTGAATTTCACTTTTGAAATTTCATTAATAAAAACATGAGTGTGCATTATTCAAGGCTTTGCTGGTAACATTAAACTGTGTGACTCTCCAAGGGATGTGGAACTGCTTATTTTACTATCTAAATAAAATAGGCAGGCTCCAGAACCTGTTGTTTGATCTAACTAACAGCCTTGACATCAGCCAAGGAGCTCACGCTGGGGATTCTGAAGCGGAACAGTCAGCGTTCAGACCAACAGCCATGGCATGGATTCAGGGGCCCGCTGGGGCCTAATTTGAGGCAGATTCTGTACAAAACTCCACTTAACACCTGATTACCGTTATAGCTCAACTCTGACTAGTGAACCACTGTTGGCTCCTACGGTCCCCAGAAATCAGTGTCAGCTCAGAAGCAGCATCCCAGAACCCTCCTAACTTTGTGGCTAGTTCCCCTGCCCTTATACAAAGTTACTCAACCAATATTCACAGTTTTCTTTGGAGGAAATTTAAGAGAATGAGTCGTAATTCTCTTGCATTATTAAAACAGAGAGTCTTTTTAAGTGTACCTAACTGCCCGTTTATTTAAATACTTCTTGGTTGGCAAATTCAATAATTTCTGGGAGCTAAGCGATTGGTCATGACTCCTAGGATAGCTCATAACAGGTCTCTATTGATCGGAAATAAATGTTATGGCTGTTATACAAATCAAGGAAGACCATATGGATGGGCTGATGTGGTCGGCTGTTCCTGGTTCCCCGCATTCAGTGTCCCTTCCTATGGAATAATTGTATGTCCCCACCCTATAGACCTCTGACTTTCTTTGGCCAATGAAAAATGAGAGAAGTTGACACATGTCACTGCTGGGGAGGCCCCATAAGAGCCAGTGCAGGGGCTGCCATGCTGTCCTTCCTGCCTGTGTGATTGTTGAAGTATGTGTGAAGATGGAACCCCTGTTAGCCTGGATCCCTGAGTGACTACCTGGAGCAGCTAATGATGGAAATGGAATGTGTGTCAGAAGAGGTTGTAAGCCACGATGATTTCAAGCTGTTGCTGCAATGTAATCTAGCCACAAAATGCAAAACTGGAGATGCAAGCATGAAAATAAACAAGAAAAAAGCCAGCTCTCAATAGGTGAGGAAAACTAACCAGGGCAGATCCTGCCAGCATCCAAGCGTAACAGTGAGATAAATCTGACACAGCTGACTCCGTCTTGCTCCTTACCTCACAAGCTAACTGCTTTTTCTCATTCCCGCAGGTAGTCTGAGCTAACTATGAGAGGAGTTTAGTTTATAGTTTGAAGCAAGAATGATAACAGGCTATATTAGTCCATTTTCATACTGCTATGAAGAAATACCCAAGACTGGGCAATTTATAAAGAAAAAGAGGTTTAATGGACTCACAGTTCCACATGTCTGGGGAGGCCTCACAATCAGGGTGGAAGGTGGAGGAGGAGCAAAGGCACGTCTTGATGTTGTCAGGCAAGAGAGTGTGTGCAGGAGAACTGCCCTTTATAAAACCGTAGTATCTCATGAGACTTATTCACTATCACGAGAACAGCATGTGAAAGACCCTCCCCATGATTCAATTACCTCCCACGACATGTGGGGATCATGGGAGATACAATTCAAGATGAGATTTGGGTGGGGACACAGCCAAACCATAATATAGTCCCTTCCCAAAACTAACCCCTGAGGAGATAAGGAGGCTATACATACAAATAGCAATGTTCTGTTAAAAATGTGTAGGAGTGTATTAGAGCAGGTAGTAAGGCAGTCACGAGCAGGGCAGGAGAGGCCCCCACACCCAAGAATGTCAGGCGACCATTAGGTGATGGTCATTTGGTTAAGCTGTCTCTCTTTAAAATGGTAATTGGTAGCAGCTGCCACCAGGGAGAGACAGTCTTCAATAGACAGAAAACACCTGGAGCTGGTGATCAGCAGCTTCCCAAAAGAATCTCAGGAGTTGGAGGAGCAGGCTCAAGCATGTGAACTGAGGCAAAATGGCAGAGCTTAACCAGTATATGACCTTCCTCTAGGAAATCTCAACTGGTAAGGGAAGAGTGCCCCAAGCGAGCATGTGCACGACTTTAGTAAACACACTGCACATGTGGCCCCTCCCAAGTGCTGGCAGACCACTGTGCATGCAGACAGCCCACCCCAAGGGAAGAATCACGGGAGAAGAGACACAAACCTCAGAACCACACCAGTGTATAAAAACCCAAATCAAGGGCTGAACAGGGCACATGGATCTCTCAAGTCACCCACTTGGCCCTCTTCCAAGTGTACTTTACTTTCTTTCATTCCTGCCCTATAGTTTTTTTAATAAACGTTCATTCCTGCTCTAAAACTTGCTTTGGTCTCTACTTCTGCCTCTTGGCCGAATTCTTTCCTCCAAGGAGGCAAGGATTGAGTTTGCTGTAGACCTGTATGGATTTGCTGCTGGTAAGGTGCATTGTGACCTGACCAAAGACAAATTTTGCAACTCCCTTGGACTCCTGCTGACACCCAGGTGTGTGTGGTCACCAGTCATCTCCTGACCTCAACCTCCCACTTGTTCCCTCTTCCCCAATATAAAAAGAAGCTTAAGATTCCTGCCTGTTAAGATGGTTCTTTAGGACCTTCATCTGCCATCTTCTCAGCTTGCTCCCTCTCCAACATAAAGTCCCTTCCCTTGCCCCCAGCACCTTGTCTCTTGACTTGCTGTCATGCAGGGCATGGTATGAGCTTTGGACTCAACTACACAAGCAGTACTTGAGACACTGGCCTAAATAAAATACAGCATTTCTTCCATACTCAAACTTTCAAGATTCAAAGTCACTGGAAAGAGCATCTAATTTGTCAAACTTAATGGTTTGAAGCAACAACTGCAATATGTCTGTGTGTATCTTTTACACCTTTCTCTCTGCTTATACAGATATGTAAAACATAAAGATTTTGGCTCCCTTTTACTTACAAAAATATACAACTAATTCCCCAGTTAATACAATGATGAAGTCCAGAATATTCCACCCAAAAATATGACTGTAGGAGACCAGAAGGTGCCACCCCAAACATGCGTATTACGCATACAGATTATATGGAGCTGATCATTTTGAGTAGCAGCAGTCCCAGGAGAAACTGGAAAGCAGAATAGAAGTGACGCTTTTGTAAGAGATATTTGGGCCGGGTGCAGTGGCTCACGCCTGTAATCCCAGCACTTTGGGAGGCCAAGGCAGGTGGATCACAAGGTCAGGAGTTCAAGACCAGCCTGGCCAAGATGGTGAAACCCAGTCTCTAATAAAAATACAAAAATTAGGCCAGGAGCAGTGGCTCATGTCTGTAATCCCAGCACTTTGGGAGGCTGAGGTGGGCGGATCACGAGGTCAGGAGATCGAGACCATCCTGGCTAACACGGTGAAACCCTGTCTCTACTAAAAATACAAAAATTTAGCTGGGCATGGTGGCGGGCACCTTTAGTCCCAGCTACTCAGGAGGCTGAGGCAGGAGAATGGCGTGAGCCCGGGAGGCGGAGTTTGCAGTGAGCTGAGATTGCGCCACTGCACTCCAGTCTGGGCAACAGAGCGAGGCTCCGTCTCAAAAAAAAAAAAAAAAAAAAAAAAAGAGATGTTTGCGTCTGCAAAGGAAACTTCCAGTTGTAAGAGTGTCTTCCTCACTGCACTAGGAAGAGAAGGATGACTAAATCACTAGGGACTTTTTTACTAATTGAAAAGGCACCACTTTAAATAAGCAGAACAAACCTATCCCTTGTTTAAGGTGCCTTTCCTAGCCAGATTGCTTTAACTGGGCTTCCCTTCTGTCCACTGCAACTTTCTTTTTTTGTTTCAGAGAACAATGGTATTTAAATCTTAAGTCAATGCCCCTTCTGTGAGATCTATAGAATGCTCCTTGACATATGATGGTGTTACCTCCCAGTAAACCCATCGTAAACTGAAAATATCATAAGTCCAAAATGCATCTAATGCACCTAACCTACCAACATCATAGCTCAGCCTCTCCTACCTTAAACCTGCTCAGAACACTTGCATCAGCCTACAGCTGGACAAAAGCATCTAACCCAAAGCCTATTTACACTAAAGTGTTGGATATATTTGTAATTTATTGAAAGTAAAAAAGAGAATGATTTCACAGCATCGACAGCATCATAAGGTCAGAAATTTTCTTTTCTTTTTTTTTTTTTTTTTGAGATGGAGTCTCGCTCTGTCCTCCAGGCTGGAGTGCAATGGCATGATCTCAGCTCACTGCAACCTTCACCTCCTGGGTTCAACCGATTCTCCTGCTTCAGCTTCCCGAGTAGCTGGGATTATAGGCACCCGCCACTACACCCAGCTAATTTTTGTATTATTAGTAGAGACGGGGTTTCACCATATTGGACAGGCTGCTCTCAAACTCCTGACCTCAGGTGATCCACCTGCCTTGGCCTTTCAAAGTGCTGGGATTATAGGCATGAGCCACTGCACCTGGCCAAGGTCAGAAAATCTTCAGTCAAACCATCATAAGTTGGGGACCATCAGTAGAGGTTTACTAATTTCTTTGGGTATCTTCCATGTGTATAGGGGGGATATATATTATTAAACTTCTGTTTGTTTTTCTTTTGTTAATCTGTGTTGTGTTATGTGGAGTCTCAGCTAAGAATGCATGAAGGGTGAAAGAGAAAATTATTTTTCTTCCCATATAATATCATGGCATGTCACCAAATCAATATGGATATATTTAAATTTAAAAATAATTATAGGCTGGGTGTGGTGGCTCACACCTGTAATCCCAGCACTTTGGGAGGCCAAGGTGGATGGATCACTTGAGGTCAAGAGTTTGAGACAAGCCTGGCGGTCTCAAACTGGTGGTGAAACCCCACCTCTACTAAAAATACAAAAATTAGCTGGGGATGGTGGCACGTGCCTGTAGTCCCAGCTACTCGGGAGGCTGAGGCACGAGAATCGCTTGAACCCGGGAGGCAGAGGTTGCAGTGAGCCAAGATGGCGCCATTGCACTCCAGCCTGGGTGACAGAGCAAGACTCTGTCTCAAAATAAACAAAACAAACAAAAAATAATTATTGCAAATTCCACAACACGGCTTTGCCATACTTCATTGAACCAGAACGTGAATGCTCACCAATAGGGCTGGTTAGTTTTTGCCACCACAAACACCACAATAAACATTTTTTTTGCACTGCAATAAGAACTGGTGTTTTTATTTCTATAAGATAGAATTCCTGTTATTCCTGTCTTCTTTCCTACTTCTCCCTTTCGGAGTGGAAATGTCTGTCCTATGCCTGTCCCACCATGGAATTTTGGAAACACGTAACTTGTTTGATTTTCAGATTCACAGCTGGAGAGGAATTTTGCCTCAATATGAATTCTACCTTGAGACTACCACATTTTTTTTTCTTTTTCTTTTCCTTTTTCTTTTTTTTTTTTTTTGAGGTGGAGTCTCACTCTGTCGCCCAGGCTGGTGGGCAATGGCATGATCTTGGCTTACTGCAAGCTCCGCCTCCTGGGTTCACACCATTCTCTTGCCTCAGCCTCCCGAGTAGCTGGGACTACAGGCACCCACCACCACGCACGGCTAATTTTTTTTTTTTTTTTGTATTTTTAGTACAGACGGGGTTTCACCGTGTTAGCCAGGATGGTCGCAATCTCCTGACCTCATGATCCACCCGCCTCAGCCTCCCAAAGTGCTGGGATTACAGGCGTGAGCCACTGCGCCTGGCTAGACTACCATATTTTATTTAGGTGATAATTAGATGAGACTTTGGACTTTAAACCTTAAAGTTGATGCTGGAAATCAACGTATTTTGCTTGTGAGAACAACATGAATTTTGGGGTGCTATGGGCAGAATGGTATGGTCTGAGTCTTTGTGTCTCCCCAAAATTCATATGTTGCCATCCTAACCCCCAAGGTGATGGTACTGGGGGGTAGTTAGATCATGACAGTGGAGCCCACAGGAATGGGATTAATGCCCTTGGAAGAGAGGCTTCAGAGATCTCTACTGCCACGTAATGACAGAGCAACAAGGCATCAGCTATAAATAAGGAAACAGGTTCTCACCAGACACTGAATGTTCTGGCACCTTAATCTCGAACTTCACAGCCTTCAGAACTGTAAGAAATAAATTTCTGTCTTTATAAGCCACTTTGTCTATGGTATGTTACTATAGCAACCCAAATGGACTGAGAAACATACATACGTACATATGCAAGTGTGTGTGAGAGTGAGAGAAAGGTAGGGTAGCAAAATGTTTGCAATAGGTGAGTTATGACATTCACATTCTCATTTTATTATTTCAATGTTTCGGGAAGCTTGAAAATGTTTCTTTTTTATTTCTTTTTCTTTTTTTTTTTGTTTGAGATGGAGTTTCACTCTTGTTGCCCAGGCTGGAGTACCATGGCGTGATCTCGGCTCACTGCAACCTCCGCCCCCCCCGGGTTCAAGTGATTCTCCTGCCTCAGCCTCCCTGGTAGCTGGGGTTACAGGCACATGCCCCCACGCCTGGCTAATTTTTGTATTTTTAGTAGAGATGGGGTTTCACCATGTTGACCAGGCTGGTCTCGAACTCCTGGCCTCAGGTGATCTGCCTGCCTTGGCCTCCCAAATTATTCTTCATAGTTTTAAATAAGTGGTTTCAAAATAATCATGAATCCCTCATTTGGCTAAAGGTAATTATTGCTGGAGGGGTCATGAATCTGAATGAGACCACTTTAAACTGGACAATACTGAGCTGCATTTATCGCTGAAGTTTTTATTGAAGTATAATATATAAAGCAGAACATAATGATAAGGCATGGTATATAATAAAGTGCACAAATCATTAAGTGTACAGCTCAAAGAATTTTCACAGGGAGAACATACCCGTGTAACCAGCAGGAAATAGAACCTCACCTGCCTCTTTTTCTGGTCACTGTTTCCCCAACAGGATAAAAAATGTTATCCTGTCCTGATTTCTGATACCTTAGGGTCATTTTCCTGTTATTGAATTAATACAAATGGAATCACATAATAGGTTGTATTTCATGTCTGGCATCCTCTGATCAAAATGATGTCTGTGCGATCCATCCATATTGCTGCCAGGTGTGGCCTCTCTGTCCACACTGCTATAACACAGCCTTCCATGGAGTAAAGGCAGCTCGGTGGTTTATCTATGTTGCTACTGATGGGCACTTAGGCAGTTTTCAGTTTTTTCTTATTACAAATATGTGATTCTAAATAGTTCCGTATATGCCATTTGGTGAATGGATGTATACATTTCTGTAGGATATAGATCCAGCAGTGGAATTGCTGGGTTGTAGGATGTGCACACATCTGGTTCTGACAGATGCTGCCAGTTTTCCAAAGTGGTTGTACTGCTTCACACCGCCATGGGGGTTCTATTGCCAGTCTTTTCCATTTTAGCCATTCTGGCAGATAAATAGTGAGATTGTACTGTAATTTTGATTTGCATCTCCTTGATTCATGGGGTTGAGGGCTTTGCCGTATATTTATGCGTGTGTCACATATGAAGTGTTTACTGTATTTTCGCTCATTTTAAAAAGTATATTTTTTTCTAATAACTTCCTGGCATGGAGCCAGAGGCCTGTCTTTCCTTGATTAACCTGACTTTCTCCCTGGGGGTTCTGGTCTAGCAACTGCTGCTGAATTTTTCAGTCCCTGTCACCTTCTGGGTGTCACATTTCTGAGGGATTCAGGAAGCGTTTTCACCTGAATCTTTTATTCCCCTAAAATTGTCTCTACCTGGCATCAGAGCCTCTATTTCATTTTTGTATCTGGTTCAAATGTCTTTGCCTTGATCCACAGTATTTTCTCCTTTTTACAATTGATTCCAGGGTAGAACTGGCAGGGAAAACATCAAGCACTTGGAATTTAAAGTTTGAGATGTCATATTCTACATAGTAATGCCATTGCTTTCATTTTTTTTTTTTCTGAGACAGAGTCTTGCCCTGTCCCCCAGGCTGGAGTGCAGTGGTGCAATCTGGGCTCACTGCAACCTCCACCTCCTGGGTTCAAGTGAGTCTCCTGCCTCAGCCTCCCGAGAAGCTGGGATTGCAGGTTTGTGCCACCACACCCAGCTAATTTTTTTTTTTTTTGTATTTTTAGTAGAGACAGGGTTTCACGGTGTTAGCCAGGATGGTCTCAATCTCCTGACTTCATGATCTACCCGCCTTGTCCTCCCAAAGTGCTGGGATTACAGGAATGAACCACCGCACCCGGCCCTGCTTTCATTTATATAGATTGATTTTTCTGGGTGAAGCACACCAAATTCTATAAAAGAACTATGGAAACCTCAAATACCTTTCCAGTAAAAAATGCATTTTTGGAATGATAATACATAATCATTTCAAATACATGAGAAATACAGTATCATGAGAAATACATTAGTTCTGATGACTCTGGAGACATTGAATCTAAATACTCCACAATTCAATTTCTCAAGCATTTTATGTATATTTGCATGGAGTACACACACACACACACACACGATGGTACCACCAAGCCCCTACACTAGCCCTAGGTCTCCTGTCCCCAGGCTTCTTGTTATGTGAGATTATCTTGTTTTGGAGTCACCGCTCACCCGCTATTGTTGCAGCCAACAGCATTCGTGGTTAAAAATGACTGCAAAATAATACATAGAGCAGCAGATGGTTGATGCATACATACATTCAGAGCATACACAGCACTCACTTAGCTATGCCATTACATTATTTTTCTGAGTGACTGAGCTTAACCTTGGAGAAATCTCATAATTCTCAGGGGTGGAATGCGAGGCCCTGACCCATTCTCATGGTTTCACTCCATTTTTATTCAGATGAGCATTAGTCACTGCTTCATGGGCCTCAAAGAATGTACTTTGCTTCCTCCTGGAAGATCTAGATAAAAGGGACAGTTAGGGGCAAAAATCAGAAAGTTACTATTGTCCTAATACTTGTGATGAATGAGAGGATGGGAGTCTTGCAGGACAGTGAAAAGATGGGATAAGCTCAAATGAGACAAAAGGTTAGAAGGTTAGATACGGACGCAATGTCTTTCTTTGGCTCAAGAGTCAGAATTCAGTCATTTATTGATGAAGGGGCGATGATGTTCCTATTTGGGATGAGGATGAGAAATGAAAATGAACATGTAAAAGTCATCAGAGGAAGGCATGATTTAGGTGTTGAGAAATACTCTGCTAGGTAGAAGTCTTAGCTATCCTCTTGCCTATGTGGGGGCTAAATGTTGGTGGGGCGACACTACGTATGGTAGCCATGGCCCAAGTCAGTGTTTCTTTTCTTCCTTAGTTTAATTAGTCTTTCAAACCAATTCCAAAGAGCAACCACAAGTTGGGCCTGCACTTGGCGGGTGTAGCATATGCTGGTTTTTGCTGCCTGAGGAGTCTGTTCTTGCCTTCTGGTTATGGCTAGGTCTTCAGGTCTTCAGATAGCTCTTCCCAAGTTGGTGATGGCCACTCCAAGTTGTCACACACAGTCAGCATCAGGGCTGTGGTTCCCGCCAGTGAGCCTGGCTGGGGGAAGCTTGGTGATAGTGAGGTCAACCATGTTCATGGCACTGATGATGGAAGAGACCCAAGAGATTATTTTGGAAAACGGTTTTCAATTAGCTTAAGAACAAGATCTTATGTAGAACTCCTATATAGACAGACAAAAACTAAAATGCTCTTGTTGCCGGCGAGAGTGTTCGCTTGAAGCCTGTTCTGCTCAGAATCTCCACATCTGGACACTAGGGACCCTCAGAAAACAATCTGAAACATACTTTTGGAGTCCAACTTTGCTGTGTAGAGATGGTCAAACTTGGGGCCTCTTGGATAAGGAGCCAACTCGCCAAAAGCAGTGCTCCTGACTCCAACATTTTCCACGCCTGGCTGCCTAATGTCTGGTATGGAAGTGCACCAGTGAAGCCTAGGTTGAGAGTTGAACTGGGACACCAAGGCAGCAAAGGATGCCAGGAATGGCAGGGGAGAATTAAACAGACATTCTCATGGGAAAGCCAAGGTGTGAGCCCGGGAAGGAACATTTACTAGACAGAGACTGCGGTTAGGGCAAAAGTGAAGTCTTGAGTCTGGGGAAGATTTAAAATGAAGCAGTTGAGAAACAGTCCAGGCAGTCAGCATCAGGGAAGTCTTGTGAGTCTGGATGACTGCTTTTAATATCTGTGGTGTTAGAAGCTCAACCTGTAGAAGAGCCTACAGGTTGTGCTGTCAGGGATCAGGGTGCCTTAAAGAACTAGGCAGATATCACCCCCTTGCATGTGTGATATGAGCATGCAGATGGCCAGCTCCTTAGGATATGATGGGGGTCTTAGCATGAACGGACTCCATGAAACCCACCCCCACTATTGGAAAATGTGGCTAAAGTGTAGACACCACTAATCATTGGCGAGTCATATTATGTATTCCTTTAAAGAAGAGTTTAGGCCGGGCGCAGTGGCTCATGCCTGTAATCCCAGCACCTTGGGAGGGCCAGGCGGGTGGATCACAAGGTCAGGAGGTCGAGACCATCCTGGCTAACATGGTGAAACCGCGTCTCTACTAAAAATACAAAAAAATTAGCTGGGCATGGTGGCGGGCGCCTGTAGTCCCAGCTACTCGGCAGCCTGAGGCAGGAGAATGGCGGGAACCCGGGGGAGGCGGAGCTTGCAGGGAGCCGAGATCGCGCCGCTGCGCTCCAGCCTCCTGGGCGGCGACAGAGTGAGACTCTGTCTCAAAAAAAAAAAAAAAAAAAAAAAAAGTTTTGCATTGAGGAAAATCACAGCACCTTGAGAACAAAGCAATATCAACCTCATTAGAAGGAACAGGGTAGCAGAGCTCATTGTGCTTTTGACACTATGATGAGATTTTGCTGCATTCAGTCCACGATGCTTATTCCTGTCGGCAGGAGCATTTGATCCTTACCCCCACGCTGCGACTCCGAGGCAGGGCGGACACAATTGTCCAGTTTTATAAGTGAGAGGAGAGCATTTAGCAGTGGTCACAGAGCTAATCTGTCGGGGTCAGGACTGGAATCCAGGCTGCAGGGTTGATGCTCCGTCCACGCATCAGTGCTGACTTCCTGAGGAATCAGCACCGTGGCTACAATGCGGAGAGCAGAAGTAGAGAAGTCATCCAGGCAGGGGTTGGAAAACTCAGCTCATAGTTGCGTCCTCTCAGTTGAGTGGAGATGACTCATGACATTAATACGGCAATCCTCTAACCATTCCCTACAGAGCCTGGCCTCTTAAAGAGTAACGTGTGCTTTGGAGTTAAGCTGTGCTCATCTAGAGCTCTTATTGAACCATGATTAATCACTCTTTCCACATTCACAACCTACGGGATCTGAACTTGACCCATTTTTAAAGCCATTCACCCTGCATGGACTCCGCGCATATTTTCACTGCACCAGTCTGCTGTCTTTCCTCCCACCCATCACTATCATGTCACGCCATCCGTCAGTTGCCTCTCTCTAGCTGCCAGTCCCCATTCCCCACCAACATGCTACTTCTTCTTCTTTTGTTTTTTTGTTTGTTTGTTTGTTTTCGTTTTTTGTTTTTTTTTAGGCAGGGTCTCACTCTGTCGCCCAGGCTAGAGTGCAGTGCAGTGCTGCTATCACGGCTCACTGCAGCCTCGGCCTCCCCGGGGCTCAGGGGATCCTCCCACCTCAGCCTCTTGCGTGGCTGAGACTACAGGTGCACACCACAATGCCCGGCTAATTTCTGTATTTTTTGTAGAGATGGGGTTTTGCCATGTTGCCCAGGCTGGTCTCAAACTTCTGCACTGAAATGATCTGCCCATCTCAGCCTCCCAAAGTACTGGGATTACAGGCATAAGCCACCGCGCCAGGCACTACTTCCAACCTGAGAAGTGAGTTGAGCAACTGTTGGAAATCTGGCCCAAGGAGACTTGGAGTAAGAGTCCAAAGAGGCAGCTTTCTTCCTGATCCCGGCGATGTTTCTGGTGTCACCCCTTCTGAATAAGTCACGTGCTGAGTTACAATTTGCTGGACACACCCGTCTCAGAAAATACAGGTCACTCCAAAGCACTCTGTGGCTTACATTTGTAATTGTGGATTTTGCTTTGAAACTTCAAGGGTATAAAGATATTTGATTCACTCTGATTTCCAACTTTGATTTTAAGTTCTGGGGTACATGTGCAGGATGTGCAGGTTAGTTACATAGGTAAACGTGTGCCATGGTGGTTTGCTACACAGATCATCCCATCACCTGGGTATTAAGCCCAGTATCCATTAGCTCTTCTTCCTCATACTCTCCCTCCTCCCACCCCCCACCCTCTGACAGGCTCCAGTGTGAGTTGTTCCCCCCATGGGTCTGTGTGTTCTCATTACTCAGAATCGGTGATATGTCTTGGTAGTACTGAGTCTAGTCTTCGGACAATGCTGTCTTCTGGGCTGTAGAAGGAGAGAATTTTGCCCAGATTCGTGGTCATGTCACATGGAGCTTTGTCCCCATCAGGACTGTTTCTGTTCACTTTCCCAGGGGCACAGCGTGTGTATTATATATGCCTGAACCTTGTTCAAGGGAGAAGATGATAAGAATTAATGAGAACAAGTCTCCATGGACTACATGACCCTGTTCCTTTGAATCTTTTATCTAAAAAGTTTTCATGTGTTGATACCAAATATATTAAAGTATATTTTAATTAAAAAATGTTTTTGAAGGAAGAGATATGGAAAAGAGCATTACTAAGTAAAGAACAGAATGGGTCCTAGATACAATCACAATATCTGCGCTTAGAAGAACCAGAGGGTTTCTGTCCACTGGGGCCCAGGGCCAAATGTCACTTCCTAATGTCTGTAGTCTTTCACAAACCAGCAACTTTTCCAAAAAATAAGAGAACAAATATGAAAATAGGTTATGTGTCTTGCCCCTGAGTATGTGTCATCTGAGGGGAACCATATGTGATGGTGACGAGTATGTGAAATTGTGTTATGCCAGTCGATTTAGTTTTATGTGTGTTTGAAATTTTCCAAAATAGATAAGTAAAAAAAAAAAAATCAGAAATGCATCGTTAACAGAAACATCCTTGGAAAGTTTCTTTTTTTTTGAGGTAGGGTCCTGCTCTGTTACCCAGGCTGGAGCGCAGCGGCATGATCTTGGCTCACCACAACCTCTGCCTCCCAGGGTCAAATGATCCTCCCACCTCTGCCTGCTGAGTAGCTGGGTCTACAGACACGCAACACCATGCCTAGTTAATTTTTGTGTGTGTATATTTTTTGTAGATACAAGGTTTCAGCACATTGCCCAGGCTAGTTTTGAACTCCTGGGCTCAAGCATTCCACTGGCCTCCGCCCAAAGTGTGAGATTACAAGTGTGAGCCACTGCACCCAGTCCATCCTTGGAATAGTTGGAAGCTGTTGTATGTATGATAGAGAGAATGAAAGAAAAACGACACATTGAATTGGGCTCCTGCTTTGAATAGAAATAATGGGGTCCCAGAGAGGAAACAACTGTCAGAGACATGGTTGACAAAATTTATGTAATAGGCTCTAGGGAAAGAGAAAATCAAAGCATTTTGATCTCAGGGTCCCAGGAGGTAGCTTGTCAATTATGGAACCTTAGGAATAGAATGTATGGGCAATTGAATAAGGTGTTAACTTTAATAATAATAATAAAAACATTTCTGGGTCTGGTGGGCAGAAATTAGACTCAAGTTGCCACAGCTGAGTTTTTGTTTTTGATGGAGTTTTGCCCTTCTCGCCCAGGCTGGAGTGCAATGGCATGATCTCGACTCAGTGCAACCTCTACCTCCCCCGTTCAAGAGATTCTCCTGCCTCAGCCTCCCAAGTAGCTGGGACTACAGGAGCACGCCACCATGCCTGGCTAATTTTTGTATTTTTGGTAGAGACGGGGTTTCACCATGTTGGCCAGGCTGGTCTCAAACTCCTGATCTCAGGTGATCCACCCACCTCAGCCTCCCAAAGTGCTGGGATTACAGGCGTGAGCCACTGCGCCCAGCCTACAGCTGAGTTTCAAAGCCCCTCACTGGACCTGCTCCCAGTCCTGGGGCCTCTTGATTGAAGAGAAGGCTGGGCCCCTTTGGGGAAATTCCCCACAATGTGGCCATACCTGCAAACTACACACCTTCCTTCAAATGTCCGCAGGGAGACCCCGGCCCCCTACCAGCGTGCAAGGGAAATGCGCACCCCTGCCGGATATTTTAGGCACTGGCTGTGGGGAAGTTCCCGTTCCCTGGGGTCCGGTTCTGACCTCAGCTGCGGCTCAGCAGGACAGTTTCATGCACCCCACAGCGTGGCATTCCACACTCTCTCCACCCTCCTGCCTCAGGGCTTGCATCGCAACCATGAGGACTGAGGACTTAGCCTGCACTCAGAAGCCTCCCAGAAGCAGGGTGGTGAGGCTGACGCCTTGGGAGCAAACATCAACCAATGGGGTGTAGGAGTCAGCGGGTGAGTGTTGTGGCCTCTTGCCCTTCAGGGATAGACTTTAGGGGGAGTACCCCCTGCTTGTCCACAGTGGACACCAGCTGTCCAGTGTCTTTTTTTTTTTTTTTTTTTTTGAGATGGAGTCTCGCTCTGTCACCCAGGCTGGAGTGCAGTGACACGATCTTGGCTCACTGCAACCTCCACCTCCCAGGTTCAAGTGATTCTCCTGCATCAGCCTCCCAAGTAGCTGAGACTATAGGCACCTGCCACCACACCTAGCTAATTTTTGTATGTTTAGTAGAGACAGGGTTTCACTATGTTGACCAGGCTGGTCTCGAACTCCTGACCTTGTGATCCACCCGCCTCGGCCTCCCAAAGTGCTGGGATTACAAGCATGAGCCACTGCACTTGGCCTTCTCCAGTGTCTTTTTATTGGCTCCTCCTTCCTCACACCCACTCTCTCTGCTTCCCTGCTCCTGCTTTCAGAGATCACCTCCCAAACGAACTACTTATACCCAATGTTCTGTCTCATAATTTGCTTGGGGCAGGGTGACTCAATTAAGAAACTGTATCTGCACTAATGTGGATCTCTGGGGCCTCCTCCTACCACCATGTCTACCAGTCAGAGTGGGGATTATGGAGGTCGGAATCTTGGCCCAAGTCCATCCTGCTACAGGCCCAGTGAGCACACGGACTCAAACCGTGGCTGCTCCCATCCCGTTACTGACTGCTTAGAATAGAGACGCTTAATCAGCTGCAGAATATCCACATCAGCTCCCTCATCTGCGAAGTAAAAATTGGTGTGGAAAAGAAGGGCCAAGTAAAATCCTTGAAACTGCTCCCTGTAGCACCCCTGTAATCCCGAGGGAATTATGGAGATTAGAATGCAAGGGGTTCAGTTCCTGAGGAATCACTATTTAAATTATCTGCTTGGCTGGCATCAGAGATGAGTGTCTTGGGTAATCAATGTGGATTATGGTGATTGCAGCTGTGGTCCCAGATGCTATATTTTTGGTGGAGTAAATAAACATAAACCCTGGAACCTGGCATGCAGTAATCGAGTTGACAAAAACAAACAAACAAACAGAAACAACCCACTTTGACCTTCATTTTCTTATGTCACGATTTTGTCAGTTCTTCTGCCCTCCATATTATATCGTCTTGAAGGAACTTGACATCCCAAATAATACCAGATTGTCGTTATATTGATAACGTGATTCTAACTGCACCTGCTGAGGAGGAATTAGCAAATACAACAGAAATCCCAATAAAATATATGCCTGCTAGAAGACGGGACATAAGCCCCAAGAGATGTTTCTGGAAGGACATCTAGTAGCATGGGGTATATTAGGATATCCCCTCTAAAGTGAAAGGATACCACCTTGAAGAAAGTGGTACAATGCTCGTCCTGGAATTGGGGCTACCTTTCTCTAGCCCATTTTCCAGATAACTGTTGCACCAGGCTCCTATTAATTTCAATAGGAATGGCACCAAGTTCAAGAGGCCAAACATGAGACCCAGAGCCAGCAAATGAGAGTTGGGGTTACTGAGGGGAACTTACATACAGGGTGGCCCATGGTTGCAGGCAGGGAGGAGAACTGCTTCCGCCCACAGAAAGCATGCAGTTTACAGGACATTTTCACAACACCCTCTGTGAACCCCCCAATGGCTGAGATGGTCTCAGTTAACTTAGAAAGTTCATTTTGCCAAGGTTGAGTATGCCTGCCCGTGACACAGCCTCAGGAGGTCCTGATGACATGTGCCCAAGGTGGCCAGGGCACAGCTTGGTTTTATACATTTTAGGAAGATGTGAGACATCAATCAATATATGTAAGAAGTACAATGGTTCTGTCCAGAAAGGTGGGAACAACTCGAAGCAGGGAGGGGGCTTCTGGGTCGCAGGTAGGTGGGAGACAAATAGTTGCATTCTTTTGAGTTTCTGATAAGCCATTCCAAAGGAGGGCAATCAGATATGCATCTATCTCAGTGAGCAGTGGGATGACTTTGGATAGAATGGGAGGCAGGTTTGCCCTGAGCAGTTCCCAGCTTGACTTTTCCCTTTAGCTTAGTGATTTTTGGGCCCCAAGATTTTCCTTTCACATTTCCACCTGGAAACCTTCACTTAACCCAAAACAAGGGGGCCTGAACCTCTGAGTTGCCTGCGTTCTGTGGGACAGGTCAGGCGCTCAGATATTCCTCATAGCCAAGGAACGAATCTCCATATTGTCCTCGCTCACCACTCTGAATACACATTCAGGTGCGTCTGCCATACGGGGTCATTCTTAGGGTCTGCTTAAGTTACATTATTGCTATCAGGTGCATCAACCCTAAGTAACTAATAAGGCTGCCAGTATTAAGGGAAGGAGAGAGTAACACAGAGCTCTTCAGTAAGTCCAAATTGCAGTGAAAGTAACCTAACTAATCATTGCAAATAGAGTGGATCGATCAGAAGCCAGAATCATCAAGGTGGCATGCACAGAAGCATTCAATTATTAAACAGAAATAGCATGGGAGACTGGGCACTGAGCACATCAGAATGCTCAGCAAATGCTATGGGCAGATGGCTCAGGCCCCCCTGCTGCCTGCTTCTATCACTCACAGCCTCTCCCTCCACTCACACCCGTTGCCTCATGGCGTTTCCACTATTGATCAGTTAATAGAAAAAAGGTGCAGCCTCTTCACTGCGGGGTCTGTGGCACGTGTTGGCACCTGCTGGCAGAGGACCATTGCTGCCTTAAGGCCCCAATTAGGTGTGATTCTGAAACACAGGAATCAATGACCATCTTCCCATGGGACAAAATTTCCAGAAGTAAATCTCTTTGCTGGCTTTGCCTGAAAGAAAAGGTAGGCTAAGGCATGGACCCACAATAGCTTCAGGGGCCTGATTGCATGAGCAGGTAGCCCAAACCCCCTCGTTGCCCACCACAGTTCCACCAGAGCCACTGCCCCAGTTCCTACTACATCCTTGTTGGAGCTCCCATATGATCAGTGAAGGAGGAGGAGAAACCTGAGCTTGGCTGATGATTCACTTGGCTCATTATATGGGTGCAAATGCATGACAGCTGTGTTACAGCCACATTCAGGGATGCCCTTGAAAGACTGCAGATAGAGGAACTTTTCCCAATGGTTGAAGTTATTTAAGTGGGGCATCTGGCGTATTGTAAGACCTAAAAGGTCAAATGCTGCCTTGACACCTTTGGGCCTCCATGGCTCCAAGGTCTAACTTTCTAGGTCGTCTTCTCTCCCCAGATACTCGCAATCTCCACCCCACTGTGGGATAGACTCCTACCCAGGTAGTTCTCCCATCAGGTGGGTGGGCTGCATCCCACCTGGCCCTCAACCTAATGTGTTCCACCTTCCAGCAAACTCTTGGAATTATTCAAACAGGCTGTTCACATTCTCCTGTAATGAGCCACCACAATACCCTCTTTATTAACTCGCCCACCCCCTGTCACTACAAAGCCTGCTTCCCCCTCCCCCGACCAGTGCACTCTGCTCCCAAGTGCGGCCTCACTCCCACGGTCCTCCTCCCTGGGCTGAGTCTATGTGACTGAGGAACTGCCATTGATCATATCTGTCCAGGGCCAGGTGTCACATGTTCTGCCATCTTATACTGTTTTGGGCAGGGTATCCCTTCCTCATCAATGGGGTGAAGTAGAGGCAACCAAAGAACCTAGTAATCCACCGCGTGTGGCCTGATGTGAGGGTGTGGATTGGTGGTCTCTGGTCACGGGGCTGGAAAGAAAAGGACTCCACTTCCTGGTCCTCATTGCACACACGAACAGGCAGGTGCTGCTGGCTGGGGCAGGTATGATTCCCAAGGGTCCAGACCCCTCAGGAACTGAGGCTCAATGGACACCACCAGGTAACCTGCTAAGGTGAGAGCTGAGGGTGAGGGGAATTTAGAAAGCTTTAATGACACTGGGTGATCCTGGGCCCACTAATCCTCAACATGTGTGGGCATTCTGCTTTTGATTGTATTCAGCCACTTAAGGAGATGGCTGTGGGTCTTTCTGGGAAAGGACTAGGGTAATTGTGATGGCATATACTAGACTTGATACTGCAGGGTCCTTCCTGCTAGGACCCAGCCTCCTCTTTAGTCAGTGGGTTCTAGATCTGGAAATTGGTCTCAGTCTGCAAGGGATTGTGTCTTTTAGGTTTCTTTGATTTGGGTTGAAGTCAAAGCAGCACCCTGGCTGCTGACCTGCTTATTTTGGCCTTGGGGGTACCATACTCTCTTAGTCCTCTCCCCATATCCCAGGGGCCAAGCACCCTTGGGCACACCTCGTTGGCATTATGGTCACTGTGAGCTTCTAGCTTCTGGTGACCAAGTGTTTCTGCCTGGCCCCTGTCACTTGACACAACGTCGTCTGCATGGATATTTGTGTGTGATCCGCCTCTTACCATCATTCCTGGCCTCCGAGGAGATCTACCGCTGAGCTTTTCACTAGTTCATTCTTGATGGCCTCAGTGAAGGGCGCTTCCTCTGGGCCCCCCAGGAACATAATCCTCTGAATCTTCCAGCCTTACATAATCTATCTGTCCCAGAAGCCCACTTTCCTCAGCCTTTTATTCCTTCCTCTCCCATCTACCAAGGCAGCTCAGGATTTCCACAACTAATTACCCATCGCTTTCCCCAGGCTGCTGATAGCCACACTGGTGGTGAGTGCCCCACCCCATGGTGTCCTTGCTGGTTCTGTGTCCTGAGAGAGTGCCCCCAAAGTTCTTCCTTATTTAGGATTATTTATTTTATTTTATTTTTCCACAGGTTATTGGGGTGCAGGTGGTGTTTGGTTACATAAGTAAGTTCTTTAGTAGTGATTTGTGAGATTTTGGTGCACCCATTGCCCAAGCAATGTACGCTGCATCCTATTTGTAGTCTTTTATCCCTTACCCCATCCCACTGTTCCCTCCAAGTCCCCAAAGTCCATTGTATCATTCTTACACCTTTGCATCCTGGTAGCTTAGCTCCCACATATTAGTGAGAACATACGATGTTTGGTTTTCCATTCCTGAGTCACCTCACTTAAAGTAATGGTCTCCAGGCCGGGCGCGGTGGCTCATGCCTGCAATCCCAGCACTTTGGGAGGCTGAGATGGGAGGATCACCTGAGATCAGGAGTTCGAAACCAGCCTGGCCAAAATGGTGAAACAGTGTCTCTACTAAAAATACAAAAATTAGCTGGGCGTGGTGGCAGGTGCCTGTAATCCCAGCTATTTGGGAGGCTGAGGGAGGAGAATCGCTTGAACCTGGGAAGCAGAGGGTGCAGTGAGCCGAGATCACACCATTGCACTCCCACCTGGGCAACAGGAGCAAAACTCCCTCTCAAACAAACAAACAAACAACCCAACAAAAAAAGAATAGTCTCCAATCTCATCCAGGTCGCTGAGAATGCCATTAATTCATTCCTTTTTATGGGTGAGTAGTATTTTATCAGGTATATATACACCACAGTTTCTTTATCCACTCGTTGATTGATGGGCATTTGGGTTGGTTCCACAATTTTGCACTTGTGAATTGTGCTGCCATAAACATGTCCTGAGAGAGTGCTCCCAAATCTAAAAGTTCTTCCTTATTCAGTTTTATATCTGCTCCAGCAGATGACATTTGTCAATCTCCCTCAAAATCTAGTCCCTGGGGTCCTCCCCTCATTCTTGCTGGAATCTTGTAGACACTCCTTGCAAACCCTTCAGTTATAGACATTTCCCCCTTATGAGGCCTAGCCAGGTAATGCTACAACTTAACCCTGGGTTCTTTCCTGAAGCCAGGGAAGGGGAGGGAGGAGGGCCTGAGGGAGTGGCTGCTGCCTGGGGGTGGAGTAGGGTAGAGGCACCTGCCACAGCTTCCAGACTGGAGGAAGAGCTAGGGAAGGGGTGGGGGTGACTTCTGCAAGCTCTGGGCTTCAGGGTGTCCTCAAGGACCGGCATTCTTTTCTTTGCAAGAAAGAGCTGTATGTAAAAATGTATTTCTCTGTATGGCTTTCCCTCAACAGTATACTCAGCCATTTGAGTATTAGGGCCATCCTCCAAAAAGCCAGATGGTTCTAGTAACTGAAGACAGATTTGACCTCACAAAATGCCAAACTCGTTCTTGCTTTCACCCCACTGCCAAAGAGGAGGAAATGCCTATTATAAAAGCAGCTTTCTGAAATACGCCTGGTAAACTGTGGAAGCAGCTTACTGGCCTGGTTAAAAAGAGGCAGGAGAAAAAGGGCCTTGGTTATTCCCCAGCCCTCTCCACACGTGTTTCTGTTTTCTTTCACTTTAATTCAGACACCTGAGGAATGCTAGGGGCAAAAGCAAACCAAGAATAACTGCGGTTTGTGCACCCGGTCTATGTGTAAAAGATACTTGGCTATTAACCAGAAATGTTACACATCCCACTGTTAGACACTTCCCAAGATAATAATTCAGTGTTATGAATATGACTCTTTGAAGATTCATGTTTAGCCTCTTACATCGTGGGACATTTCTAAGTTGAGACAAGAAAGTAGAGACAAATAATTTCTATTCTAGAATAAGATACTTTAAGTAATCTTATCTCAATAATTTACTCACTTTAGGATAGTGAGTAACTTTATCCAATAAATAGGTACAGTCATGTGTCACTTAACAATGGAGATATGTTCTGAGAAATGCACTATTATGTGATTTTGTTGTTGTGAAAACATCATAGAGTTTATTTATACAAATCTGTATGGGATAACCTACTACACCTTAGGCTGCATGGGATAGCCTATTGCTCCTATGCCATGAAGCTATACAATGTTACTATTTACATCAGCATTACAGCTGAGTAATATGTTGTGCTATTACGACTCATTAGGTGATAGGAATTTTTTTAGCTCCATCGTAATCTTATGGGACTATCATTGTGTATGTGGTCTCTTGTTGACTGAAACGTTATTTTGTGGCACGTGCATTTTGATTTTTTTCTTCAGAAGAAGAGCTCTTCCAGGCTACATATTTTATGTTCGTCTAAGCATTTGGACTTGCTGAATACTGCAATAGGTGTTCATTGTGTTTACAATTGAGACCTCAACCGATCCTTCAGGGGCTTTGAGCAGGAGTTGCCTATCAGAACTCTCCCAGATTGGCAAGGGAGCTGGGACTCTGTATCCCTGCATCAGTCAGTCATTGGCTTCAGGTCACCTGCTGGGATGAGACAACACTGAGACAACATCGGCAAGGCTGTTTTATGCAGCAGAGCTCAATTCCCAATGAGGGACATAGCTATAAGCCATCAATAGCTGATACTCAGGATCTAGGGAAGGAAGAATCGGTGCAGAGGGAGGGGACCTGGACAAAATACCATAGCACCCACTGCAGTCCACTCCTTACACCTCCAAGCCCACTTGCTTCTCACAGTGAGTTCTTTCCATCCAGGGTTCTGGTTGGTGGGATGAGGCACGACCCTCACTGTTGCAGCTGGTCTCAAGTCTGTGACAGATACTCATCATCTCCCTTCTCCACTAGCTGCCTGTGTTTTCCTGCACCTGTGCTAGCATCTCTGTTGACCTTGATGTCAGAATCATCCATGAGGTAAGGCCCTCATCCCTGAGGGATCTGACCCACTGGTTACCAAGATCTTTTCATGCCATGACTGCCACATCTATGTATTTACGTTCTGGAGAATAACATGTCCACGCTAATCACCTTGCTGCCAAACACATCTGACACGGTTTGGCTGTGTCTCTACCCAAATCTCATCTTGAATTGTAGCTCCCATAATCCCCACATGTTGTGGGAGGGATCCAGTGGGAAGTGATTGGATCATGGGGGAGGTTTCTCCCATGCTGTTCCTGTGACAGTGAGTGAGTCTCGCAAGATTTGATGGTTTTATAAGCATCTGGCATTTTCCCTGCTGGCACTTCTCTCTCCTGCCGCCTTGTGATGAAGGTTGTGTTTGCTTTCCCTTCTGCCATGATTATGCATTTCCTGAGGCCTCTCCAGGCATGTGGAACTGTGAATCAATGAAACCTATTTTCTTTATAAATTACCCAGTCTCGGGTATTTCTTCATAGCAGCGTGAGAATGGACTAATGCAGCATCCTTCTCTTCTCCCTCCGTAGCCGCAACCTGCCACCTCCTCATAA
Organism: Gorilla gorilla gorilla; assembly: GCF_029281585.2. Lineage (NCBI taxonomy): Eukaryota > Metazoa > Chordata > Mammalia > Primates > Hominidae > Gorilla > Gorilla gorilla. The sequence continues at coordinate 163,923,121 of NC_073230.2, forward strand.
TCAGTTACCCCTATCACGTTGCTGACTCTTGTCCTTGCCTGCTAGTCTCTTGGCATGAGCAGCCCAAAGTGAACAAGTTACATTGAACTATTGCTATGGCACCTGATGGGAGCTCTGTCTCTCTAGGAACCAGAACCTCTAGACACACAGAGCCTAAAGTCGCATGGACAAGAAGGACAACATTGCCAGGTGGTCACTGATTGTGACAGGAAGCATGACGATGTGCTTCTATTTCATGATTTCCAGGCCTGTCCGTATAGCCTACCTTAAGGACAGCCCCACAAAATGACATTGATTTATGGTATCACTGTCTGTAGAGGGATGGTGTTGCAGAGTAGAGTCTCCTAGTAGTATCTCCCTAGCACATTTGAGAGGCCATCTCCCCTCTCCATCAGGCTGGCAGTTTCTGGGTAAAATAGTGTATTAATTTCCTAGGGTGGCTGTTAACAATGTGCCACAAACTGGGGCTTAAAACAACAGAAATCGATTTTCCCACAGTGTGGAGGCTACAAATCTGAAATCAAGGTGTCAGCAGATAGGGCTATGCTCCCTGAGGGCTCCAGGGAAGAGTCCTTCCTTGCCTCTCTTGTTCCTGGTGTTGCTGGCAATCCTCAGTGTTCCTTGGCCTGTGGTGGCATCACTCGGCTCTGTCTTCACATGGCCTTTTCTCTCTGTGTCTGTGTCTTCACACGTCCCTCTCTTATGAGGTCACTGTCATTGGATTTAGGGCCCACATTAATCCAGTGCAATTTTAACTTGATTACATTAGCCAAGACCCTATTTCCAAAGAAGGTCACATTCACGGATACCAGGGGTGAGGACTTCAATACTTCTTTTTTCTCAATCGGGGAGAAGTGCAGCTCGACTTGCAACAAGTGGTCTGTGATGGGACCCGAGGCCATGTGCTCATTGCTGTAAAGTGGGGCCATTGGTTCACAAGGATGCTAAATGCAATCCTGTATCAGAGGATGGAAACTTACAAAGGTCCTTGGACGGTGACCTGGCTGAGACCCTGCAGGCAGGAGAGGCAAATCCATCCCTGCTGATGAATAGCCGCCCTTCAAGGTGGCTGGTGATCCCCTTCCAGTGTTCTATGCTGCAGTGTATGCTTTCTGGAGGATGTTAAAAGTGATAAAAACATATCCACACTTTGTCCTTATTCCCTGTGGTTCATCTACAAGCCTCTTTCACAGACATCTTTCCTTCCAGTCATTCACCTTCCAGACCTTTAGCCACTGATCATGAGTCTGTATCATCTTCTTTCAGGCTGCTCCCCTTTCCAAACAAAATGGAAGATCAAGTGCAGCACCTAGAGCTCTGCCCCTTGGAAGGGTCTCCTCTGACTGCTGTCTCCCAAGGCCACCCAGAGTAGACATGAGACAGCAGCAGTCTTCTTGCTGACTTGCACCAACACAGCAGGCTGACCCACCTGTGAATTCCCCTTGGCCCTGCTGGTGCCGCATCAGCTGGACATGTGGCCAGGGCTTTGAGCTGAGGGGTAGGTGCTTGTACAGTGATGACAGACGGCAGGGTGGTCTGGGCCACCTCTTGTGGAGCTGGCTTGCACCCTCCAGCTCTGCTCTGCACCACTTCTGTTTTATGCTGTTTTGCTGCTGAGCCCACCCAATCTTGTGGGTGGGTCTGCAAAATTCCACATCTTGATGGTCATATTTTGTTCCAGTGTCACTTAATGTCTCATGCTCAGATGCTCTATTTCTGCCAGAGCCCTGGCTCACACAAACTGCTTTTCCAACAGTGTAATGTTTCCTGTTGTAGACGGAGTGACTTTCCTCCAGAACCCTCAGGGTCTATACAGTGACTCTTTTACTGGTGTTTATCATAAAATCCTCATGGAGTTTTTTCCCATTACAGGTACTCCTAGTAACATAAGCTTTGCAAATCATAAAGCCCAAGCAGTTGGGCTGCTTTCACGGCAGCCAGGACTTCTGCTAGAGCCATTTCCTGCTCTCAGCCCCAACCGAACCTGGCAGCCTTTCCACATCACCAGGATGTGAATCAGAGCAGCTGCCTCTGGCATTCAAAGTGCTGACCAAGTATTAGGTTTCCTTTCCAGCAGGGGGAGGTACCAGATGCAATACGTATATTTTTATAATGAAAGGAATACCCTGTTACACTCCAGGCCACTGAAGCCCTAACACCATCAATGACGTTGTGGGTGTCCGATTCTTCAAAGACAAAATTATTTCTCACATTTTGGAGCACACGTATTTTACGGAGGACTCTAACAAACTTGAGACTTCTTTTCTTGCTTGTCTTGTCTTATTGACATCCCACATCAACACGGTGGAGCAGCGTGATGTTCTGATGACAGCAGTTTTCAAACACTGTGGTCTCAGGACCCCTTCATATTCTTTAAAATTGAGTACCCCAAAGAGCTTTTGTTTACATGGGTTATATATATTAATATTTACTGGAAAATAAACTAGAGACATTTTCAACATATTTGTGTATTTGTTTATTAAAAATAAAATAATAAACACTTTACATGTTTATATAAGTGATACCTCATTATGAAAAATAATTATTTTTCATAAAATATTTCCGAATAGCATTAACATTTTTGCAAATCTCTTCAAGACAGCTAGAACATCATATGTTTCTACATTCCATCTGTTGGGATATGTTATTTTAGTTTAAGATTGTGAAGAACATCCACTTTCATACAGATATACAGCAGAAAATAGAGTACTTTAATACTATTTTCAGATAATTATGGATATTTTTTCTGTGATGCTATATTAAAACTCAGTGAGTGGTAGCACCTTAAAGATTTGTTGTGATGTGGAATCTGAAATTGTATCATGCATGTTTATTATGCTGTTACATTAAAATTCGTTGGTCTTGGCCGGGTGTGGTGGCTTAGGCCTGTAATTCCAACAATTTGGGAGGCTGATGGGGATGGATCAATTGAGGTCAGGAGTTCGAGACCAGCCTGGCCAACATGGTAAAATTCCCATCTCTACTACAAATACAGAAAACTTAGCTGGGAATCGCTTGAACCCGGAAGATGGAAGTTGCAGTGAGCCAAGATTGTGCCACTGCACTCCAGCCTGGATGACAGAGTGAGACTCTGTCTCAAAAAACAGAAGCAAAAACAAACAAAAAAATCAGCTCCTACTTGAATGAAATAGATTCATACCTTCCCATTATAGAAAAATCTAAAATAAATATTTTTCTATATGCCAATGACATGACTTGATTACAAACCATAAGTAACCTCAATAGACAACTGAGTCTGCACTCGAATGATTGCTAGATGGCTGCAAACTACCTTTTGGAAAGGTTTTAGTAGATGTCCCATGATTTGTTTATATGTCTATAATTCCCTCTTCTCCAGTATAGCACCTCGTTCAGTTATGTGGTTGTATCTTTTGCTAGTATCTTTTGTCGGATGGTATATTAGCTTGCTAGGGCTGCCATAACAAAATACCACAGACTGAGTGGCTCATACTAGAAATTTATTTTTTCCTAGTTCTGGCAGCTGGAAATCCAATCTTGATATCTTCTAATCTTCCAATACTGGTATCTTCTAATGTCTCTCTCCTTGGCTTGTAGATGGCCACCTTCTTGCTTTATTCTCACGTGGTCTATCCTATGCACACACACATCCTTGGTGTCTCTTTGCATGTCTAAATTTCCTCTTTTCATAAGGATGTCAGTCAGATTGAACGAGGCCCTATCCTATGGCCTCATTTTAACTTAATCATCCCTTTAAAGATCTTATTTCTAAATATAGTCACACTATGAGGTTCTAGGGGTTAGGACTTCCATATATAAATCTGGCAGGGGGTAAGGGAGGGGGAAGGAGAGACACAGTTTAACCCATAAGAGGTGACAACCCAGGAAGGTATATTTCCCAATACTGCCATTTCAGAGGTACCATATGGCAGATGGGAGTTTTATACCTTTTCAGATTCTTTTCCTTTTCAGTGTTTTTCAAGATAAAATTGGGGCTATGATTTAAGATGAAGCTGAAATATTATGATTTTTTATTTGTGTATTTTTAAGAGATAAGCCAGACTTTCTGAACAGGGTTTGTCCCTTCTGGAAATGCTCCATTGGATCTCTCCTTTGTGGGAATATTCTATTCAGTCCCTAAATTTATGACACTCTATTTTTCACAAATTATCCTCAGTCATCCTTGGCTTTGTCCCTATTAACTATTCTGCTGCTCACTTAGCTATCAATACAGACAGCTGTGGCCTGGGGAATCAGTAGGGAATATAATCACAAGCCCACAATGCCTTTCAAGATTCATAGAGATCCACTGAGGCCCGCCTGTGGGCAACACAGTTCATCCATTCCTCCAGATATCAGGCCCTAAACCTAGATGCAGAACTTTTTCCAAAGAAGAGGATTCAGAGTTTACATCTCATTCCCATTAGTTCCATGACCTCAAGAAGGTGATTTGCCTTAAAGAAGCACAAGCTTGCTTCCAGATTGGGGCCATGCACAGTTGCTCTGCATGCAGGCAGTCACCATCAGCTGTTCTTAAGTGGTGTTTGAAACAGCCCTGTGAATAATCCGGTATTTAATGATGTTGTCCCGTCCTCTAGGTTCCAGTGGAGGACTTTCTCTTTTCTCAGTGCATTCTCCTGATACTTGTTTTACTCTGCAAGAAACAAAATCTTATATGAAAACATGCTGCTAATCTTTAAATAGTTAAAACTTTCTGACTAAATTTACTTGTAAATGCACAGGATTTCATGACACTCATTTTATATACTTAAAAAGAAAGCTTATTAACACCTTACCTTTTTCCTGCCATTTCTGTCCATCATTTTTAAAATTTCAACTTCTTTTATATGCTATATCATGTGCCTCTTTATGAGGTGCTTTCAATCATAATTTCTGGTTAGAAGCTTCTGATATTTTCTCAGTTTCTGTGGATGTGTTTGTGGTTGTTTTGTGTGCATGTGTGAGGGGAGAGTTAAATTACCTCTTTCTTTTGAGTGAGATGGAGCTCTTATAATAACTTGTATCCCAATTTTTCCTTCTCGGGAAGCAAATTTAGTAGGGACCACTGGAGACTACCCATCTGCCTTATGACTCTGAGGAGATAAAGCATTCTTCAGCCATTCCTGTTGGAGCCAGGTGAAGCATTCTAGCTCCAACACCTCAACCATCTCTAGGAACAGCAGCAACTGCTATCTCGCCTCTCCTCCTTTAAGGAAAACAACCCTTAAGGGAAGCAACTGAGAGCTGGGTAAGAAGAAAGCAATCACGTGCTAAAATCTTCTGGAGAACAAAAGTTAGTGAAACTATCTTAGACCCCTAATTCAGAACTCTTGCAGGAAGAGTAAATACTTATGGAAAGCTGAGAAAGCAGTGTCTAGGGCCTCCAGTCCACCCCTAGAGGGACGTGTGTGGTGGCTAGGGGAACGTTTTGAGGAAAGTTCATTGGTCAACTTGTTCAACGTGGCGAACTCATTTCAGGCAAGAGAGGCAGCACCGTGGACAGCGCCAACCCTCCTGCTCCCGGGCGGGGCGAGGTGGCAGCACCGCGGACAGCACCACATGTGGTGGCGCACACTGGGAGCCGCCAGGCGAGGGGAGCGCAGCAGCACCGCGGACAGCCCCAAAGCCGCGCGCTCTGAGCCAGGAGGCGGGGAGAGATGGCCTTATCAGCTGATGGCTTACGTAGGGCTAGATCTCCACTTGGATAAGGCAGGTCTCGGTGGGCGCGCCAGCATTCGCTCTCCGGAGCTGCAGCCTCCGAAGGGGTGGTGGGGGCAACAGGGACAGAAGGCAGGTCCCAGAAAGCAGGTCCCCCCAAAACTGGCTTCCCTAGCACGGAGTTAAGGCTGCAGCCGGCTGCCTAGAGAGAAGGGTGGGCAGGGAGGCAACGCGGTGAGAGCGACTGCTCTGACGCACCAGCCCCTCTCCTGCACCCACAAGCTGCTGGCCGCCCAGCTTCTCCCCGATCTGGGAGATGCTCGGCTCTGGGCAGCCAAACAGCCTTTCCACCAAGGCGAGGAGCCCTGGGCTCCTGACAGCTTAGGCGGGCCCTGGCTGCGACACGCAGCCCCTCGCCTCTGCTTCCTTAGCCTCTGAGGGCTTCAGACCTGCCGCGCTTGCAGCCACACCATCTCCAACGGAGGCTCACTAGCAGGAAATTGGGGCCAAATTCACAGGCACTTTCCAGAAACTCCCCCACTGGCCAGAGGTTGCAAACATCCGGATTGGCTCTGGGCACAGTGGCCGCCTTAAGTCCTCCTGAACACCCCTTCTGCAAGTACCCCAGGCCGGTCTCCTGACCCAGAGATGGATTTACCTGTGAACCTAACCTCCTTTTCCCTCTCCACCCCCTCCCCTTTGGAGACCAACCACAGCCTCGGCAAAGACGACCTCCGCCCCAGCTCGCCCCTGCTCTCGGTCTTCGGAGTGCTTATTCTCACCTTGCTGGGCTTTCTGGTGGCGGCGACGTTCGCCTGGAACCTGCTGGTGCTGGCGACCATCCTCCGTGTACGCACCTTCCACCGCGTGCCCCACAACCTGGTGGCATCCATGGCCATCTCGGATGTCCTGGTGGCCGCGCTGGTCATGCCGCTGAGCCTGGTGCACGAGCTGTCCGGGCGCCGCTGGCAGCTAGGTCGGAGGCTGTGCCAGCTTTGGATCGCGTGCGACGTGCTTTGCTGCACGGCCAGCATCTGGAACGTGACGGCCATAGCCCTGGACCGCTACTGGTCCATCACGCGCCACATGGAATACACGCTCCGCACCCGCAAGTGCGTCTCCAACGTCATGATCGCGCTCACCTGGGCGCTCTCCGCTGTCATCTCTCTGGCCCCGCTGCTTTTTGGCTGGGGAGAGACGTACTCTGAGGGCAGCGAGGAGTGCCAGGTAAGCCGCGAGCCTTCCTACGCCGTGTTCTCCACCGTAGGCGCCTTCTACCTGCCGCTCTGTGTGGTGCTCTTCGTGTACTGGAAGATCTACAAGGCTGCCAAGTTCCGCGTGGGCTCCAGGAAGACCAATAGCGTCTCACCCATATCCGAAGCTGTGGAGGTGGGTATCTCAGCAATCCTTAAAAGTACTCGACTTGCATCTGTACAGAATATATCCCCAGGCCACCTGCCCCACCCCCACACTTGTAGAAAACGGAACTTTTTGTGTTTGGGAGTGGGGGGAGTAAACTGGGAGAGTGGAAGAAAGCATCAGAGATGTGCTTTGCTCTGACATGTTCCCTCTCACAGGGCTAATCATATCATGTTCCTTCTCTAATGGGTTGTTTGTTAAATATACAGAACACGAGGAGTTCAGACTGCGTCATTCTGCAGGGTCCCCTTTGGCCCCCAAATTCTATGGATCTATAACACCCTTTAGAACATCTGAATAAGCTGGTATCTGGGGTACACTGATTCAGTACACTGGAAAAAACTAGCAGCTTCCCGCACTTAGAATGGGGGTGTTCCAGGAGGAGGGGAGGCAGGGATGGGAGCATGATTTGATAAGACTGCCATGAGTCAGGCGATGCAGGTTGGCATTTCATCCTAGTCTATTCTTTTTCTTTGCAAATTACAGCAGCCGGTTTATTAAAAATATGGTATCACCTAGGTTACTATCATTCTGTGGCATCCTCCCGTCCTGACGTAAGACTGAAGATGTTGCCTGCACTAGTCCCAGAGCCTGCATTTGTTATCTGCTTCCACTGCCTTGGGGTGTTACTTTATGGGTCTATCCCCCACAGCCCTATTAGGTTGTAGGTGTGACTGAGGACCACTTGTCTGCCTTCCTGAACATGAGTAAAGCTGCAGAAGGAAATTAAAAATCCAGGAAAGAGAATTCCCCAGCTCTCTATGAGAGGTATTTACTGCATGACAACCACTATAGCAACAGCGAGGGAGCTTTTCTCATCTTCTCCCACTCCTGTTTTTTTGTTAACTCTTAATAATCTGACCCTATGACTCATGATTCTGCAGGCTGCTCCCCCTTCATTACCAAGGAAGATTCCTTGAATCTAATTCACACATTTAGGTTAGACCAGAAGTCTACACAGTCCCCATTTTCTGTTGTTGGCTCTGAAACAAGAAAGTAATTTAAGTAAGCATATGGAGTGCATACTATGGGCTTGGTGCAAGATGTAAGCGAATGATAGAGATGTTGTCTTTGCCCATGAAGAGTGTGGTCTAGGGAGGGAAATAGACATCCACACTGAGCTCTGTATGTGCTTTCTAGAGTCAGTAGCTAATTCTAACCATCCCCAGTCAGTCAAACTTAGAGGGACCAGAGGTGTAGCTAGGGAAAAAGGGGAGAGGGCATCATCCTGGAGGAAAGAAGAAAACGAGGGGTCAGAGGCTACCTGTTCTTTTACCTATATCAGCACTTCTCAGCGAAGGGTAATACTGCCCTCCAGGAAACATTTGGGCTGTCTGGAGACATTTTGGATGATTAAGAATTGAGGGCCAGGTGCGGTGGCTCACGCTTGTAATCCCAGCACTTTGGGAGGCCGACGCGGGCAGATCACAAGGTCAGGAGATCGAGACCATTCTGGCTAACATGGTGAAACCCTGTCTCTACTAAAAATACAAAAAAATTAGCCGGGCGTGGTGGCAGGCGCCTGTAGTCCCAGCTACTCGGGAGGCTGAGGCAGGAGAACGGAGTGAACCCGGGAGGCGGAGCTGGCAGTGAGCCGAGATTGCGCCACTGCACTCCAGCCTGGGCGACAGAGTGAGACTCTGTCTCAAGAAAAAAAAAAAAAAAAAGAATTGAGGATGGGGTGTTAATGGCATGTAGTATAGAGAAGTCAGAAATGCTGCTAAATATTGCACAATGCACAGGACAGCCCCTCAACAGAGAATTGTTCAGACCAAAATGTCAATCGTACTGAATTTGGGTAACTCTGATCTATTAGATTTCTAAGCTGAACAAAGAGTGCTGATGGGTAAGAACACTGAAGCTTCCATCAAACTACCTGAAGTGATATTTCATGTGTATGAGCGTCCACTCAAATTCCAGGCCAGGAACAAGAAGACTGGTCACCTCCAAGGGCCCTCCTTTTATGAATCCTCCTCTCCCCTGATGTTTATTCAGGCAAATATAATTTACAGTCAACCCCAAACACAGCTTTAGAAGGAGAAAGTTAATTACAATTCCATCCCAAGGCTTGCTGTAAAAAGATGAAGGGCACTCTCATTTCTCTGCTTTGGTGATAGCAGAAGCAAAGCATTATAACATCTTTGTGCTTTTTATATAGATAGACACACACACACACACATATATATATGTGTGTGTATATATATATATGTATATATATATACTCTCTTCTCTCTCTACCTCTCCCAGATCAGTTTTGGAAATGGTCCCCTTGGCTTAGCAAAAGGACTCAGAATAATCCAGTACTCTAAATATAATATGGGGCTGCCTCTGTCCTTATGTTATGTTGAAGGGTTAATTACAAACCAGGCCTCCTGATTGTTCTGTGATAATGGGAGTGGGCGTCAAAGTTTCTAAATGAGTTCTACCACCAGCTAGCTGTTCCCTGGGGAAACCACAACACTTCTCTCTTGTTTCTTTATCTGCTGAGTTTTATTCAAATACATGCCATGAAATCCTAACCTAGGTCAGAAATTGAGCTGGGATCTGGCAACACAAGACAGATAAGACTTGCCCTTGTGAAAGGACGAGGAAGCCACTGCTAGAGATCTGAAATAAAATGACAAAGAAAAATGCCTTCCTTAATAGAGTGAGCGGGGGCTGGGCTGTCTAGGTGCAGTTTGCCTAAGAAGAGCAGAATGCTGACCTGAAACTGCGCTTTTGGGAGGTATGGAGCCTCAGGGATTGGTGGATTGTTGAGATGTGGGTAGATGACACCCTCTGTATGAGAAGCTGTTGCTGATTGGTTGTTCCTCCAATGCGTATTTACTGAAATGAGTCCATCTCTGGTGGTCTGACTTTCAGAATTGAGGGGCTAACACCAATAATCTACACAGGTACTATAGACATCCAGGAGGTAGAGACTGTGTGAACTATTTTACCTTCTATTATTCTAACCCTACTTGCCCTCCCATCCTTATTCATTCTATATATAATTAACAAAATTAATAATCCTCTGACTCTCAAAATTATAGGCTACCAATGATACTGAAGCTATGCATATATTTGATTCCTGTATGATCCCTGCAGCGACCTACACCTAGAAGAGCAACCTATGCAAAAAGACTCCATACATGTAGACAAACAACAGCAAAAGCAAAGCAAGCATCAGTAGGATACGTAGATGAATAGCATGACACCATTTGCCAAACAGTACACCTTCATGACGAGAGGTTTGAAGCCTTTTACACAGATCTAAGACAATTCCCTAATGGTAGGTCTCTTAATCAAAGATCTAGTTACTTGACACAAACACCTCAGCCTTGTGACCTTATACAAGAACATACTTGGTTACAAATCCTAAGAGAAGAAAATTTTAAAATATATTGATTGAGATGAGTTGCCCTTGATCAGTAGACTAAGTGTAAAACTTATTCTGGGCTAAAGAGCACTCAGTCTTTTCCTCAGTGCGTGGGAACATTTTCTTCTCAGTCTGTCTGTGTTGGTCCTCATTCAGCCAAAGCGGCAGGAGAGATCTCCGTGATTATCCAGATTTTCACCACTGTTGTTGGTCCTCCTTAATGATGAAGTTTCGTCTGTGGAGATGTGATGTTCACATTGCACGTTGATCACCATGAGTTTATACTATTTTTTAGATCATCTGTTGAATCATCTGTCAGGACAGAGCTCTGCAGAAGCATGTAAAGTTCTGAACAACAGATGCTGAAGGACTACCAGATAAACAAGAATAATTACAAATATTGTAAGAAGAGACTGGAAAATCTCCCAAGTTCTTCTTCTTAGTTCCAGTGCCTTCTTAGTCAATTCTTTGTTGAGGAGCTGTCCTTGACCCAAGACTTCCCAGCTTTGATCAGGAAAGCAAGTCCCAAAAGTTTCTTGTGTCTCTTTAGGTAGCTATGTTCCTTTTTCTTCTAGCTTAAACATAGATTGCTTCGCCTCTGTCATAATCCAGGTACAACAAGAAATGGTAGCTATAGGGTAAACTCTTCCATGACTGGCCACAAGGAAACTGAAGGCTATTCTATTCATCATGACTATTTGGGTTAATTGTTGTGGCCTGGGAGCTTAGGCTATATAATATGTTATGTCAGCTAATGCAGGCATTATTTACTATGACAACTTTTAAAAAAAAACGTTCTTGTTATCCAACTGTTTAAATGGGGTCATTATCTTCAGGAGGCTTCTCTGAGAGAATTTTGTCCCTTTGGACTCTTCGTAAGGAGGTATAGTCCATTGAGGGCATTGGCAAGCCAGATTTTGGAATGGCCTAACCTATGCCCCTATGGAGCAATTAACTTTTCTTCTCAGTTGACTTTGAGACACTTAACGTCAGCATAGGATAAAGGACCCAGGAACTGTAGAAGAGAGGTGATCAATCTTAGTGAGGCTGCAGGTACGTTATCTGTAAGTATTGCCAAGATGGTCACTAATTCACATGGTCATCTGTTTGTCCCGAGGTTCTTGGTTTAATGGCAATGTCCACACTTCTCTTTCTGGAGGTTCCCTGGAGGACCTCAGTTTAGAATGGTTTGGGGTAGCATCAAGTCATCAAATAATTCACATTTGTTGTCCATTTTTAGAGTACCTGAAGGAGATGTTTCTACAGTATGTTAAATAAGTGAATTATTCTGGAAGTATACTAATTATTAGTTTACATACGTTCTGTTTCATTTTTTTAACTTAATATGGACCTACTGGAAAGGTCCATAATTTAAGCATTGAACAACTTGGCTTTGGGTAAGAGATTAAATTTTATGAGAGAGACTGGACTACTTATTATATATGAAACCTGGTATTGTTATTTTTGTTTTTTAGCATACCATCAACAACAATATTTCATTGGAATTTGGTATTGGAATTGGCAATACTTACAGAACTCCAAGTTCTGTCTGGAGCCAGGACACTTTAATTATAGAAATGCAGTTATGGGATTCCCCTTCCTTGTCTAAGGGTTTCAGAGCTGCTGGGTGATACATGTTACACCAGGAGAAGGAGAAAGTAACCATGAACCATTATCAATCAATGAGTAGAAAAATATTGGATAGTTTCTGTTAGCAACTGGGGCTTATTACATGTGGTATATAAGATTTAAAGGCCTAATACCAAATGTTCTGAAGATGTGTTGACTAGTTGAATTGATGCCTGTAATTTCTCTGAGACAAGGAGGCAAAGCCTCCAGGTTACTGAACTAAGCGGTGAGCTTAAAATAAGCAATGTTCTTTGACAGGTGCTATGCTGTCACCTTAATCCACCCAGAGCGTGGCCCCATATTTTCATATTTGCTTGAAAAGGAATGTTCATGATAACCTAGGAAGAATCAGTCTTAACTCTTATGCATTCTACTTCAATTAAATTTTCTAGTTGTGGAGTCTCTTGTCCATAGAGATTCTAGAACCATCAGTATTTCTATAGTAATTTTTAAAATTACATGCAGTGTAGGCATTCTCACATCAGATCAGCTATAATCTCAGCATGAACAAGGGCTGCAGCACATTTTATTTGGAAGCAGATCCTACTTATTGCAGGTATGTCATAGATTAAAGAAGTATTCTTTTGATAATGATCTGAAAATATCAGTTATAAGTTGGCATACAGGATTGTTAAAGATTGTTACTACTTGAATTGTTCCATTAAGTAAAGTTGATTTTCTCTCAAGCCTTTGAAAAATTTACTATATAGCCAAAAATTTGTCAATTTGTCATTCATTATCTTGTTTCACTATCTGGTATAACCTATAACCAATAGGTTTTTTGTTTGTTTGTTTGTTTGTTTTTGAGACAGAGTCTCACACTGTTGTCTAGGCTGGAGTGCAGTGGCATAATCTCAGCTCACTGCAATCTCCACCTCCCAGGTTCAAATCATTCTCCTGCCTCAGCCTTCCAAGTAGCTGGGATTACAGTTGTGTGCCACCATGCCTGGCTAATTTTTGTATTTTTAGTACAGACGGGTTTCACCATGTTGGCCAGGCTGGTCTCAAACTCCTGACCTCAGGTGATCTGCCCACCGCAGCCTCCCAAAGTGCTGAGATTACAGGTGTGAGCCACTGTGCCCAGCCACCAATAGCTTTATTGAATTTTTTGTTTGTTTTTAATATTTAAAAACTTGCTACAATTTTCTTTTTTGCTTTTCAGACAACTTTAAAAATGTACATGGAATGATCTTTTGTTCTATAATAGTGGGGTTACTGGTAGTTATACTGACACCCACATAAACAAAAACATTATATAGTTGTACATCTAGTTATAGAAAATTCTCCTTGGAAGTTTAAAAAGACAAAGAAATTGTTGAGTGACAATACCTTCCTTGGAGTGGCTTTATTAGATAGATTGTATATAGTTGTCATTTTGCTTTTTAGCCAACATGAGATGTTCATTCTTTCAAGGGTCCTCCTGCTAGCAATATATTAATATATACAGGGATCCTTATCTCAGCTCTCAAATCTTTGAGAACAGAGGCCCTTTTGGATGCCTTATCTAGAAAGCCATATCTTGTATTGATTTATAGCATTTACTTTCTAAGTCTATCTGGAAATGTCTAGCCCCATATTGGATATTTTGCAAATTGGCAATTTCACATTTCAGTTTACTTTTTCTTATTAAATTCCCAAATTCAGGTTTAAGTCCATTTATAGAAAGACGTGACAAGACTATACTTCAGCTGATGGGTATACACAAATATGCTGCTTGAAGGTTTTCTGAAGTCTATTTTCTATCTTTATTCAGCCTCCTGAGTAGCTGGGACTGCAAGTGTGTGCCATCACACCTGGCTAATTTTTGTATTTTTTATAGAAATAGGGTCTCACCGTGTTGCCCATGATGGTCTCAAACTCCCAAGCTCAAGTAATCCTCCTGCCTTGGCCTCCCAAAGTGCTGGGATTACAGGCGTGAGCCACCAAACCCAGATTCATTTAGTTTACTTTGAATCTTTATTCAACCTCTCCTTAAAAGAAAGCCTTCTAAAATTACATAATATATTTTCTATTTTTATATTTAAATTTTCACAACTGGGTTATATAACTCTTCTATTTTCTATGCTTCTTTTTTTACCATTTTTTTCTTATCTAAGAGGATTTTAGTTAATTTAACTAATTAGTACACACCTATAGTTCAAGAAAATAAAAATTTTGTTTGATATTCTAACAAAATTATAAATTCTGTAACAAAAGTTTAGAAAATTTTTCTTTCTTTTTCTTCCTTTCCTTTCTTTTCCTTCCTTCTTTTCTTTTCTTTCTTTTTTTGAGGCAGGGTCTTGCTCTGTTGCCCAGGCTAGAGTGCAGTGGCACAACCGTAGCTCACTGCAGCCTTGAAACCCTGGGCTCATGCAGTCCTCACACCTCAGCCTCTGAGTAGCTGGGACCACAGGGATATGCCACCACACCTGGCTAATTTTTAAAATTTTTGTGGAGATGGGGTCTCTCTATTGCACAGGCTGGTCTCAAACTCTTGACCTCAAATGATTTTCCCACCTTGGCCTCTCAAAGTGCTGGGATTGCAGGCATGAGCCCTCATGCCTGGCCTAGAAAATTTCTTAATTATAGCTCTTAGCTTTAGACAAAGGTTTTAATTAAATTCTATAAATCTGATTTTTCTTCTGGTAATTTTATAATGTGATTGTGTTTTTCCTGAGAAAACCCTGGTTCATTTAGGAAGTGAGATAAAGCTGAATAGAAAAATACAAGATAGAGATCTGCAAAGAGGATAGGTTTGGGAAGGTTACAAAATCTTTGAGACTATTTTAGTTAGGATTTTGTTTTAAGGCCTCAAAATACCAATTAAAGAGGCTGACTTTTAGCCATTTGATGTTTGTCTCCTAATTTTTCTAGAGCTTCTCTTAAATATCTTACTAATTTTTCATTCATCAGATGTTTTTCATTAAGTGAAAAAAGTTTGGCATTTGTGAAGAAAATTGCAAGAGTTAGGATCATAATGCAATTTTAAATAGGAAATAGAAATTCTTAAAAAAGAGGATTGAGATTTGGACATAAACAAGCCATGGCACATGAGGAAGAGGCAACTGCGGTTGGTCAACAGTTCATGCTTGTGAATAGTGTCTCAAGGTCCTGGACCAAACAGATGGAGAAGGGGACACATGATTGTCTGTACAACTATCATTAAGCTGGAAAACAATAGGACAAAGTGATATATTTCCACAAGTCGACAAGTCAGGAATGCCCTCATACGAGCTTTGTAGGGGACCCCAAGCAAAGTTTGATCAATTGCTTTTTCATAAATTGGTCACTGGCCTAATAATGGTCTTCAAATCATTAGCCCTCAGGTCCAGCTTGAATTAGATTGGAAACTTATCAAGCCAACGCCTTATAGAATAGTTCCTTCTGTATTCAACAGAAGAAGGAGTTCCAGGACAAAACAAAAACCCATGCAACGAGACTTTGCACATGTAGACAACACACAAGCAAGGCAAGAGGCCATAGGATAAGTAGATTAATGGCATGACAATATTTGCCAAATGATACACCTTCATGGCAAGAGGTTTAAAGCTTTATACATAGATCTAAGACAATTACCTAATGGTAGATAGGTAGATCTCTCAATCAAAGATCTAGTCACATGATACAAACACCTCAGCCTTGCGAACTTATCCAAGGACATAGTTGGTCACAAATCCTAGGATAACAAAATATATTGAGCAATAAGAGCCCAGTGAAACTAGGCAGAACTCAAATCCTTGTTGAGACTGATGTGCTTGGCTGCAGACACAAAGGGCAATTGAGTTTGGGGCCCAGTGAATGCACTTGTGGCCCAAGGATCCCACGGAGGGCCTTCAAAATGACTTCAATGGAACCTCCAGAACTGTCCAGGGGCGATGCCACTACTGCTCAGAGTCTGAGATAGAAAGACAAAGCTGAATCTTTGACTCAGAATAGCGAGAGGGAGCTATGCTTGTCAGCAATCTCCCAGAGCAGAGCGGAATGCCCATCATCTGTGATTCGGGGCAGTGTGGGGTTCAGAGACTGGAGGACACTCAGAGTAGCAGCAGGCTGACATCAGCTGCAGAATGGAGTTTACTCAGAATGAGGCTTTCTGTTGGATGGGGTTTTCTGATGGAATGGGATTTTCTGTTGGAATGGGATTTTCTGCTGGAATGGGGTTTTCTGTTGGATGATTGGTGCTCAGAAGTGTGTTTATTGGGGTGAGTCTGACCTTAATTGGCTGACTTTCAGAAGTGAGGGCTGACACAGATTAGTTGGTTTACAAGTGTATATTCCAAAACTGCATCATCCTTGATTGACTGAAGAGGTTTAAACAAGAAAAATGTCTGCTTGTTATCAGTTATAGAACAATCAGTCTTCTCCTAAGTTTGTGGAGGGTTTTGATTCACACCCTCATGGAGGCTTCCTTGATGTGTAAGGCCATTTTTAGCTTAAACATTTTTATTGTTCCATTGAGCTCCTGTGACCCATCTCTCATTCTGACAGTGGTGTGGTCTAACTTGCAAATCACCTGAAACCACACTTCCAAGGTAAGAGTCTATACCTTAACTTCAATACCCATTATTGAAGGTAATCCATTGACTATCTAGGACATTATTAGACAGGCAAAGCAGAGTGGTTGGATGAAATAAAAGAACATACCAGATTTGTGATTAACCAGTAAATAATTATTTAGCATGCAATCATTTTGGAAGGATGAAAGCTCTAACACATATGTACCTGTCCCCAAAGAACTTGTTTATTGGGGGAGATGAGGCTAAGTGTTCATTTAGAAAAAAATTTATATATGAATCTTAAATTGTGAGTTATGTACTTTATGTGCATTTCAGAGATTATTAGGAAAAATTAATTTGGCTTAACTATTCACTTTTTAACCCTACTTCCTCTCTTTCTGTGTGTTTACTAATGATCAGGTTGAATGTAGTAATTAATATAGCGTTATTGTCCAGATTCAATTAAGTGCTTTATTGCAATCATTGATTAGAAGAGAGCAAAGAGCTAAGGGGTCCATAAATCCAAGGGCCATTGAGTAAGCAAACAATTCCACCATTTGAGGGCATTATAAACCTGAAACTCCACAAACAACCAAGATCCTCCTAGCAGCTGGAGCCTCTATTGTCCCAGGGGTACCATTTTAATTCAGTGTCACTCTTTCTTCTGTCAAGTGAGTTGGTGTTGAATGCAGCACTAAAGATAGCCCAGTAAAATAATCAACATGTCACAAGGTAATAGAAAAATATGCTTTTCTGAACAACTTGGAGTTCTATGACTAAACTCTAAAAAAATTCTAAGCCCTAAGTGTCATTGATATCACCAGTGTGATCATCACCACTGTGAACAGTATCTTCAGTGTGACCAGCATCTCCAGTATAATCAGCATCCATGGTGTCTCCAGTGGGACCAGCATCCCCATTGTGAACAGCATCTCCAGTGTGACCAGCAGCCACAGTGTGAACGACATCCACACTGTGAACAGCATCCATGGTGTTACCAGGGTGACCAGCATCCACAGTGTGAACAGCATCCATGGTGTTACCAGGGTGACCAGCATCCACAGTGTGAACAGCATCCATGGGGTCACCAGTGTTACCAGCATCCACACTGTGAACAGCATCCATGGTGTTACCAGTGTTACCAGCATCCACAGTGTGAATGGTATCCATGGTGTCATCAGGGTGACCAGCATTCACAGTGTGAACAGAATCTCCAGTGTGACCAGCATCCCCAGTATAATCAGCATCCATGGTGTCTACAGTGGGACCAGCATCCCCACTGTGAACAGCATCTCCAGTGTGACCAGCAGCCACAGTGTGAACGACATCCACACTGTGAACAGCATCCATGGTGTCATCAGGGTGACCAGCATCCACAGTGTGAATGGCATCCATGGTGTCATCAGGGTGACCAGCACTCACAGTGTGAATGGCATCCATGGTGTCATCAGGGTGACCAGCATTCACAGTGTGAATGGCATCCATGGTGTCATCAGGGTGACCAGCATTCACAGTGTGAACGGCATCCATGGTGTCATCAGGGTGACCAGCATTCACAGTGTGAACAGCATCTCCAGTGTGACCAGCATCCCCAGTGTGAACAGCATCCCCAGTGTGAACAGCCTCTCTAGTATGATCAGAATCTATGGTGTTTCCAGTATAACCAGCATCTCCAGAGTTACCAGCATCCTTTATGTGACCAGTGTGATCAGCCTCCACAGTGTGACCATGTCTCAAGTATGACCAGTGTTACCAGTGTCCCCATTGTCACTCATAAAAATGTGCCAAGGGGAAGGAGAATTTCCAGAGGGTTGAAGAGTCCAGCTAGAATTCTTGTTTTATTGCCGTCTTGGGACAATATGGAAAACAGCTTCCCTGATATTATTAGCGGGTCGAATTCTGTTAAGGAAACTGGTAGCTTTCCCTCTTTCCTTTATGCTGAAAAATTAAGCTAAATATGGTTTGGATTTCTATAAATGAATCCCCTCAAATGCATTTCCAGATATGCCTTGATAAATCAGCAACCAAAGGTAACTCTGGTTTCATCTAGAGGTACAGAAAGTGGGATTTTCAGTGCTTATTTTATATGTGTTTTTAAAGGTTGGACTATTATGGACCATTGGTTTCATTATTTATTATCTTCTTTTAAATTTAATTTAGTGTACAGACTTGATGTTATACTGTTTTGCAAATAAATGTCAGCAAAGCTCTTCTACAAATTTGGTAATTTATTCGTCAACTAACATTGCCTTAACCATAGTGTTCCTATTTTCACCTGTTATTCCATGTGATAGTAAGTCAGTTCCTTTCGAGTCCACTTTATAAATGCTGCCAATAACTAGTTAAGTGGGTTAGATTAACCTGACAATTCTTTGCCTAAAAGATCGTATGCTCTTTGAGAACAAGCTGTGTAAATATTTTTAAATGTACTAGAGTCACAGTATGCTGGAGAGGGGAAGAATACTATTTAACGTCAATGCAGTCTCACCCACCAGAGAATGAATGACTCAGAAACTGTCCCACATTTTGATTGGATCAATTAGGTTGCTAATTCAGTAAATTTATGATTGCTTCATATTTAGGCTGCCTCATCAGTAGACACTCATTATATCAGTTCTCCCAAGAGCTAAAAATAGGACCAGAAGGGAGGAAGAGCTTCCTTTCCCAGGAATTCTACTCCTTGAGAGAAGGAAGTGAACTGGAGAGCCTGATTCTGTGGGAACCTGCCCTGTGGAGGCCTTGGGGGCACCCACAGGAGACTAAAAGACTAGGGTCTCAGTTTTACATAAATATAGGGGTAGAGGAAGACACAGAATAGACCCAGAGAGAGGTGTCCTGGTTACTGGACTGCCTCAAACAGTAGAATACGCTATGGGGCAGAGCAGTAGGAGCTTTATGCCAGAGGAAAAGTTCTAACATTATAGAGGGGACTTAAATGAGCCCAGAAGGTTATAAAGATGGTAGAAAATGTGGTCCTAAGTGTACAGGATTTTGATAGGAACTTAGGACACTTTTGATGAAGTGTGCACCTCTGCCACTAAGTTGTGCATGCCATGTTGCCTGCTCGTTTCTGCTACTGCCTCTGTTGAACAGACAGCAATAGGGAGTCCATCTTCATGATGTCAATTTCATCACATCTGGTCCTTTCATTTCTAAGATGTAAGCAAACACCCCAGCTCTGTTGCCTGGTTTCCATATCTGAGGGCGAGTGCCACAGGCCTTCAGGTTCCCACACCTATCCATCGAAGACTTTCCCTTGAGTGGATGTGCGGAATCCAGGCCTGTCAGTGTCTAGGCTCAGCCTAGCAGGTAGACTGAGGTGGCTCCTCATAAAGCTCCTGCTTGTCTTTTACAGGTGAAGGACTCTGCCAAACAGCCCCAGATGGTGTTCACGGTCCGCCACGCCACCGTCACCTTCCAGACAGAAGGGGACACGTGGCGGGAGCAGAAGGAGCAGCGGGCCGCCCTCATGGTGGGCATCCTCATTGGCGTGTTTGCGCTCTGCTGGATCCCCTTCTTTCTCACCGAGCTCATCAGTCCCCTCTGCTCCTGTGACATCCCCGCCATCTGGAAAAGCATCTTCCTGTGGCTTGGCTACTCCAACTCCTTCTTTAACCCCCTGATCTATACAGCTTTCAACAAGAATTACAACAGCGCCTTCAAGAACTTCTTTTCTAGGCAACACTGAGGGAGAGGACCAGGATTGAAAGAAGTTTCTTCCCATAATTCAGTGGAATTCCCAGTTCATCCATTTCCCATCCCCACCCAACAGCCATGTGGACTGGATGAATCCTCACCATTCTCCAGGGTCATCTTCAGAACTGCACTGGCCTCTTTTCCACCTCCTCAGTAGGAATATGACTCCTCACAGAGTTTTGGTGACATGATGTATCTAACTTATCTGCTATCCCTTTCTCTGTGCTGACAGTCATGGTCTTTGCCCGCAAAGTGTCCTTTCCTCCCCAAATTCACTCTGGCATGGTGATCGACATTGTCTTAAATAAGTCAAACAAGGCAAATAAGAAGGAGGAGGTAAAACAATATGGGCAGATTGAGATTGAATAGAAAAGAATGAACAAGTCATGATGTAGACCTCTGAGGGTAGGAGACCACAGTTCCAGGCTTTCTGGCACAGTCCCCATTTCAAATATTCTCCTCTGTGGTCCTAGTACATATACCCTAATACCGATGGGGTATGACCCAAGAGTTGACCACAAAGCACTGTCTCCAAATATATTAAAGTACATAGTCCTATCCATGAGAGCAGGGAATCTTAGCTTTAAGATTTTGTTTGTGGCAACCACACACACACATACACACACACACACAACTATGAAAGAGGCAGGTGTTCTAGCTGGCTAGTTTACTCCAAAATGCAATCCGTTGACATGAAACAGGCACTGAGGGGCCGGGCGCGGTGGCTCACGCCTGTAATCCCAGCACTTTGGGAGGCCGAGGCGGGTGGATCACGAGGTCAGGAGATCGAGACCATCCTGGCTAACACAGTGAAACCCCGTCTCTACTAAAAAAAATACAAAAAAATTAGCCGGGCGTGGTGGCGGGCGCCTGTAGTCCCAGCTACGCGGGAGGCTGAGGCAGGAGAATGGCGTGAACCCGGGAGGCGGAGCTTGCAGTGAGCCGAGATCGCGCCACTGCACTCCAGCCTGGGCGACAGAGCGAGACTCTGTCTCAAAAAAAAAAAAAAAAAAAAAAAAAAGAAACAGGCACTGAGGGTAACTACTTCCTTTCATTTTGAAGCAACAGTTTATAAACAGAAAAGTCTACTGGTTTCATAGAATCTGTCAGATTTGTTTATTTGCTACTGGTTCAATGCGTGTGGACTATATTCGAGTGTTTCTAGGCAAAGACCTTTATCCTCAAATCATGAGATTAGAGTAAAACAACTGCTGTAAGGTTGAGCATTTCATGACCAATGACTGTGAAGGCACATTCACCAAACACAGGCACTTTAAGGGCATCCTTGATTAATTTGCTAATTGCTATTTTTTGTTGGTATGTGAATTCCTGCTAGGAGGCCGAGGCTAGCAGGCAATGAAAAAGACAGAACAATGGTAAGATGCAGCCCCAGTCCTCTACAAATTGACAGTATAATTTGTGAGGTGAGGCAGTTAAGTGATGATGCATCATTTGGATGATCATGTAAAACCAGTGCCATTACACAAAACTTTAAAAAAAATCCTAGGCAATAAAACTGCCTGTGGTCTGCTATGTCTCTGACTCTTCAAATGCATGAATTAAAGAATGATATAATAATCTCTGAATTATTGTAATTCATGTAGTATATTGTATATAATAAATTATATCAATTAAGAGTTCAAACATAGGAAATTTGTGATAATTTATATGTGGTCTTGGCTTGAAGTTTAGTCTTGTCTTTATTGCAAAGACTAGCTTTATCAAAAGAATGTGAGCAGATAAAGAAATGTTAGACGCCTGTGAAGTCACAATTAATATGCTAAATGCAGATCTTTATGCATTCAAGCAGATTCATTGAGAAATTTAGTGATAAGAATCAAAGAATTTATTTAGAAACATCCTTAGATTTTTCATCTGTATATATCACTTGAAGTGCTAAACCCACAAGTATTTAAAATACAGACTGTTCACTTACTCAAGTTACTTTTCCCCATTATTACTCGAAATTAGAGAGAACAACAAATGCTATTGTTTTCTAGTGTTTTGAATAAGGGAAGTGTTTGAATAAGGGAAGGGAAGTATTTGAAAAACCTTATTAAGTACCCCATGGCAGAGAAGAAAAATTCAGACATGAGGAGTCTGGAGATGTAACACTAGAATCAAGGGTAAAAGCTTAAGTCTATTCTACCTGAAAATCCACGTGAAAACTTTTAATCCATAAATCGTGAGTGTCTTACTGTTTAAAAAAGTTCATACTCTTCAGTAAAGCGAAGCTTGAGGAAGATGTGCCACATTTTTCTGGTGGCTTCAAACACTCCCCGACTCTCCAAGGATTCTGTATACCCCAGTTGGAGAACGATGTTATTATAGTATTAATGAAATCTCCAGCTGAGGGTTTTATTAATGTTTTCATAAGATGGATAAGCCTCATTATTCTTATCACTCAATATGTATTTAACACCTCTCAGGTGTCACTTAAATTATACATTATATACAACATACTCCACATACGCTATCTAGAGCAAGAAACATTCCACATAAGAGAAGGAAGAAGTGGCAATCAATGAATTATTTTGCTTCCATTTCAATAGTAAAAGTTGCTTATACCCTGGTAAGAAATGTAGACATTCATTGACTTTGAGTCTCTACTATGAAAATCAAATATTTGTGAAACACTCTCATTTATGCTTGACTGCTGATATTTTATCAGGTTAGAAATTTATATGAATCATAAACAGAAGTAATTGCTCAAAATAAGTAATGCTGTTCCCGTGCCAGATTACAACAACCACCTTTATTAGATGGTGCACCTAGAGAAGGCCGGAGGGTTTCCTGCAAGCCCTCTCTGTAGGGTGACTGAGGTGAACCAATCCAAAGCCCTCCTTTCAGCTCTTGTAGAATATGTCGAACAAAACGCACAGCTCTGCCCTCCTGCCTAAAGACAAAGTACAAAGGAGATAATCCTCTCCTTATGAGTGATCTTAGCCCTCTTGAGGTCACTATCAGTTTTATATTTTCATTGTGCAGTAGTGAAAGACAAGTGGAAGATGTCCCTGAGTCTGTATTGACATCAGACCATATTGTAGGGATTAATTCTTGATAAAAAAGCTTGTTGTTTGTCTCTTCTTTTCATGAGGAGCATTTTTGCTTCCGTGTTTGTCTGTTGGATTTGCAGTTCCCTGCTCACAGCCAAAGAGGCTGTAGAGACAACACTTTGCCATGCTTCTATTAAAGAGAAAATAAAGATTGAGTCCACAGCTCAAGTGCTGAGTGAAAGTGATTGCCAAGCAGGGATTTTGTTAGCATCCGAGAAAAGGGGAATGGGTGGCCTTCTCAAAGACTCTGTCCTGTATCAGGAAAGAGATTCTCCTGCTCTGGGCTGCTCATGGGCTGGGCCCCGATGGTTCACTGGGGCCGTCTGTGGTCTGCAGCTGCCTTTCCTGCCTTCATGAGGCACCCCTGTCAGGACATTGGTGCCCACTGTCCCCACTGTGCCGGTGGGGGGCGGCCAGCTTCAGGAGAATGAAGGTCCAGCCTGGCCACTGTCGGCTGATTAAATGGCTCTGTCAGGACTGCCAGCCCCAGGTAGTTCTTTTCTAGCAGTCTCGGGTGCTGTGGTCCAGCTGCACCCAGCCTTCCATCTTCCTCTTTCTCCTCCTGAAAGGGATTTGCCTTTCCATCAGGTGTATCTTTCAAACTCATTATCCCTTCTGTCATGGCCTCCTTTGCGATAGCTTGGGTTGGCTGCTAGCTGTGTTCATTGAGATCTGGCTCAAGGCTCCGCAAGCAAGAGGAAGGAATCAAGGAAGATGCACCACAACGTGCAGCAAATTTAATCAGCTTCCCCACAACCAAGCAAATAATCGTCAATGTTTATTAAGCCCTGACCCCATACAGGGCACTGTGCCATGCCCTTCAAAGCCACCCCTATTTGGTCCTAACAATAACCCTTGGAGGCACTATGGAGATTTAACCCAAAAGTCATTTGGGTCTTGTAAAAATTAAATTATTCATCCAAGATGAAATGGCTAGAAAATTAGAGCCAGGATCAGAACCCTAGGACCTGGCTCCAAACTCCAGCTCTTGGTCTTCGTACTTTAACACAGAAACAGCCCCTAAAGGATAAGAAATGATTTGCAGGAGCAAGATGATGGCAGGGACTTAAAACAACCCCTTCCTCCCCTCTGGCATCTCCACCAAGTACAGCCCACATAGAGCTGCAAAAGCACCAGCTTTCGCAGGACACCTTTGGAACAGTGTCCTTTTCCTTTATGATATTTGGTGACTGGAGGTCAACCTCGTGTGGCACCAGTTCCCAAACCAAATCTGCCCCAGAGATCAGGAACAACCTAACTGTGATCTACACTGCACCAATCCCAGGTGACCCAACAAGCAGTTCCCGGTGGATTAGCAATGGCAGATGGGAAGTAGGGGAGATGACGACTCTGCCCCCTGGTGCTAATAAGGGGAGGGGCTGAGATTAACGTACAGTCGCAGGACGCATAACCGTGAGGATGTGCTGAGAAACGCATCATTAGGCAATTTCGACATTATGCAAACGTCGCAGAGTGCACTTACATACATCTAGAGGGGACAGCCCGCTATACATGTGAGGCTGTTCGATGTAGCCTCGTGCTCCTAGGCTGCACACCTGTGAAGCCTGTTACTGTATTTAATGCTGTAGGCACCTGTAACAGGATGGTAATGGGCTTGTGTATCTAAACATATCTAAATGTAGAAAAGGTACAGTAAAAAATGATTGAAAATGGTTCACCTGTACAGGGTACTTGCCATGAATGGAGCTTGCTGCAGTGGAAGTAGCTCCAGGTGAATCAGCGAGGGAGTGAGTGGAGAGTGAATGTGAGGACCTAGGACACCTAGGACATTCCTGTACACTACCGCAGATTTTGTAAACAATGTTCACTTAGGCTACACTCAACTTCTTCTTTCTTTCTTTTTTTTTTTTTGAGACAGAATCTCGCTCTGTTGCCCAGGCTGGAGTGCAATGGCGTGACCTCGGCTCACTGCAACCTCCACCACCTCCCAGGTTCAAGCAATTCTCCCACCTCAGCCTGCCGAGTAGCTGGGACTACAGGTGCCCGCCACCATGTCCGGATAATTTTGTGTATTTTTAGTAGACACAGGGTTTCACCATGTTAGCCAGGATGGTCTTGATCTCCTGACCTTGTGATCCGCCCACCTCAGCCTCCCTAAGTGCTGGGATTACAGGCATGAGCCGCCGTGCCCTGCTGAAGGGAAGCAATTTTTAAGTGACCAATGTTAATTACCCTAGTAATTAACTAGGAATGGGTGGGAGCTGGAATTAACTAGAATTAACATTCCTAGTAATTAACTAGGAATGGGTGGGAGCTGGAATTAACTAGAATTAACATTCCCAGTAATTAACTAGGAATGGGTGGGAGCTGGAATTTGGGGACAGAATTTGACATTTGGCAAGCCCCATAGTTGTGAAGATTTAAATCATAAAATCTCTCTTGGTTCTTGTGCTTAGAACCTTAAATGGAAACACTTCAAATTAAAATAGTAAGAATTTTGATAACAAACAGATGTCTTCCTGGGGGTCATCTTGGGTATTTAGAATGACATCTACATGTGGTAAGAATAGGCTGAAGGGGAATGGGGCTTTGCATGAGAAAAAAAGGATGAGGAGGGGATATTGAGCTGAGGAGAAACACGGCAGCAAATTGAAGTGAGTCTGTAACTTGCCATCCATTAAGTGCGCCATCTTGGAAGCGGGTCTTCCAGCCTCAGTCAAACCTTCAGATGACTGCAGCCCCAGCTGGTGTCTTGACTACACTTGACTACATGGGAGATCCCAAGTCAGAACCCAACTAAGCCACTCCCAAATTTCTAAATCACAGAAAATATCAGATAACGAAGGATTATTGCTGTTTTAATGTAAAACAAACTAAATATGAAACTCGAATCTAATACTAAAAAGAAAGGATAAATTCAATACAAAAGAAAGGATATAGAATTCCATTTTGCTATATTCTGTTTCCTGCAAACTAGATATGGATTTATATAAACTGGGTTAATTTAATTTAATACACAAATATAATTCATCAAATTATAAGGCATCACTTTAGTATTAAGCTAGCAGATTTAAAATACACTTCTGTTTATAAAAACTCAATTCACGTGTCTGGAGAGCACTTGGAACTCTATTTGCTGAGAGTTTTCGCCAACATGTGTGATGGGTGGGAGGGCAAGGCAGGAGGAACTCAGCCCTTGGCTGCCTACCCTGGATCAGTGCTGCCTGGAGCACAGACACACAAATCATTAGTGGCCACATGGAAACAGACTGCTTCTCTCATTCCTTCCTGCTCCACTCTTTGGTGCCACTCCTGCTCCCCTATTTGGTGCCACTAACCTGGGTGTCTCTCCCTGGTTAACAGGAAGAGAGTGTGTGTGTGTGTATACATGCACACACACACACGCACATACACATATACACATATGTATGTATGCATACAGAATCTTCCATTAATCAAACATTCAGTAGTAATAACAAAGCTGCAAACAAATCAGCCAGGGGTCATCATCAAAATGAGGCCTAAGTGGCACAGCCCCACGTGTCTCAGCCTATGGCATAGCAGGAGCTTTCCTGACTCAGGAGTGGAAGGTACGACTCATTACAAGGCCTTTACACATCACCTAATGTGAAGGGCCCTGCCCACAGCTGCTGAGACCCTGGAAGCCACCTAATTTGAGGCCTCCTCCCCCACAACTCACTGAGTGAGTCATATTTTGTGCACAGAGCTATCACCTTAGGCTGTATCCCAAAGGTTTCTGTTAGCAGGAAGGAAGAATATCGAGCCCTCTGTGTGCAGGTGGACAAACTTTGAGACTGTGGCATTTACAGCAACAGCTCCTCCAGTGATCCCATCTCCACCTTCAGCTCAGTTGGAAACTGGACTTGGGGGGTTAGAAGGGAAGAGAGTCGGTGCCCCATTGGTTTGTTACCTTCCCAACATGTGACAAGTCAGAGTTTCCATGTAGATGAAAGAGGAGGTGGTCTGATTTACAAAGACAGATGAGCCCCCAGCTTCCTGTTTGGCCACCGACAGGCTCACTGTCACCTCACCGAGGGTGCCTCTGTCCTCTCCCAGCACCGTTAAGGTGCAATGGGTCCTTGCTCTAGGAGTGAAGATGATGGGATGAAGATGGGGGGATGGAGTTAAATAAAACGGCCTGACTCTCACTTCGCTTTCTTCATCTTTCCTGCTCCTTAAGATAGTTGGATTTTTTTCCCACTTGGTAAAGTTATTCCTACAATTGGCCTACAGGAAAAGGAAGACAGGCAAAACAAACAAAGCGTAAAACGACTCCCCTGGCCTGGCAGCAATGATAACCCACACCATGGACACCAGTATATTCCCTTATTATTTTACAACAAAAGGGATTGCCTTTTGATATAACCAAATATGGCATTTTAGAATCTTTTTGACAGGGTTCAGTTTATCTTGTTGAGCTTAATTTTTTTTTATGTATTCTAGATCCAAGTTAATGCTTAATTGAGGCTGAGAAGGGGGAAGGGCTAGAGGAATAACTCTGGCTGTGCCCTGTGATGCTTTGCAAGTGCAGCTGGAGGAAAGTGCCTGTCAGTGCAATCAAAACCACATTTGATAGAACAAGAATAACAGCCCAGCTCTTTGATCCATTTAAATAGGACCAACAGGTGCATATGAGAGAACTGGGTCAATGGGTTCTTAGTGTCCAGAAAATATGCTAAAAAAAACAAAAACCAGCTTGGAGATCACTGTGTGTGTGTGTGTGTGTGTGTGTGTGTGTGTGTGTGTGTACCCTAGACTCTGTGAGTTTAAAATGAACCAAAAAGTAGGGCCGGCACTGTGGCTCATGCCTGTAATCCCAGCACTTTGGGAGGCCGAGATAGGCAGATCACTTGAGGTCAGGAGTTCGAGACCAACCTGGCCAACATAGAGAAACTCTGTCCCTACTAAAAATACAAAAATTAGCCAGGTGTGGTGGTGGGCACCTGTAATCCCAGCTACTCAGAAGGCTGAGGTGGGAGAATTGCTTGAATCTGGGAGGCAGAAGTTGCAGTGAGCTGAGATCGTGCCACTGCACTTCAGCCTGGGAGACAGAGTGAGACTACATCTCAAAAAATATGTATATAAATAAATAAATAAAATGAACCAAAAGGTAGAATACACAGGAGCTCTCATTACAGCAGAGTAGCTTCAGCCCCTGTCACACAACATCATCAGCTTATGGTCACTAACATCATAACGTTCTCTCTGTTTCTGGATTTCTGTATTCCCCTCCACTCAGCTGTTTGCCTATTCATGCACCATTATGACACTTTAAAAAAAATACCAACAGAGGCTTTAGAGTTTTTTATGATACTTAGTTGATCTTTGTGTTAGGTGCTACGGTTTGAATATTTGGGTCCCTCCAAAATTCATACATTGAAAACTAATAACCCAGGTGATATTGCCAGGAAGTGGGGTCTTTGGGCAATGAGGTCACGAGGGTGCAGCCCTCATGAGTGAAATTTGTGTCCTGATAATACAGGCTTCAGTGAATTGCCAGGCCCTTTTGCCTTTCCATCTCTTCTACCACCATGTTTGTCTCTTTTGCCCCTTTGCCTTCTGCAATGTGAGAACAGAGCATTCAAGGCGCCATCTTGGAAGCCAAGAGCAGCTCTCACCAGACACTGAATTTGCTAGCACCTTGATCTCGGACTTCTCAGCCTCTGTAACTGTGAGAAATAAGCTTCTATTCCTTGTAAATTACTCAGTCTGAGATTTTGTTACAGCAGCAGGAATGGATAAGACTTCAGTGTTCGCCAAAGAAACAGAATCAAAATTATACATATCATATTACATATTTATGTCTTAATATACCTATAGCTATGGCTATATTATCTACCTATGCACGTATGTATCTATCTATCTACCTATCTATGAGATTTATTATAAGAGATTGGCTTAAACAAGTAGAGAGATTAAGAGGTTCAGCTGGCAAACTGGAGAACTTAGAGAGCTGATAGTGTAAGTTCCATCTTAGTCTGAGACTGAAGTCACAAGAAGACCAATGTCCCAGCTTGAAGACAGTCAGGCAGAGGTGGGAACTCTCCTTTATTCCACCTTTTTGTTCTACTGAGGCTCTCAACAGTCTGGATGAGGCCCAGTGACATTGGGGAAGGTGACCTGCTTCATGTATCTACAAATTTAAATGTTAATTTCATCCAAAAACACCTTCACAGACATGTCCAGAATAATGCCTAACCTGATATGTGGGCATCCTGTGGCCCAGTCAGGTCGACACATGAAATTAAACATCTCATATAATTATCCTCATTGTTCTTCATGGCATGGCTTTTCTAATACTGTTAAATAATATTTTCCAATTAAACATCATCAGCTTGTCTAGCTCCAGGTAAAACACTGTTGGCATTTTTATTGGGATTGTATTAAATGCCTCAATGCCTAAATCAAACTGTAAACTTTTGGATCGTCTTATCCAAGAATCAGGGCTGTCTTTTATTAGATTTTAATACTCTCATTCTTTATCACTCCCTAAGCCAGCTTATCTTGTCTCAGCTGCCTATGAAAAATGAGTCAAGGGTCTCAAATGTGCAGTCAGGCTACTCACATGTCTTGTGGTTTAGGAGAACAGAGAGTTCTAACCACAGTGTTCAGGTCAAATCTTCCAGCAAGCATTTATTTCCTAGAACAAAGCCTTCTCAATGAACCAGGTTTCCACCTCATACTGGGTTCTCTTACCTTAAATCTTTTCTAGTAGAAGCAGAAGAATAAATGGAATCTAAGACTGAACGAATCCCCGGCTGGGTGCCACCCTGGCCAGCCTTGCTTAGAAGAGCCCGAGAGCCAATGAAGTCCCCTATCATGGGCAGCTGTCAATGTAGGAACTATTTCTAGAGGAAGTTTTCTCCTTTTGCCTGCAGTCCCAGCTGCTCAGAAGGCTGAAGCAGGAGGATTGCTTGAGCCCAGGAGATGGAGGCTGCAGAGAGCTGTGATGTCACTACTGCACTCCAGCCTGCGTGACAGAGTGAGACCCTGCCTCTTTTCCCTCAGAGTTTGTTTTGCTATACCCAGAACTTTCCTGACTGGGTTAGTGTCACTGAGATTTTCCCTTACAGCTTTAGGGAGCATTATATAATTGTACACTGGTTCAGGCTTTCCTAGGACGACAACAGTATAAGATGGACTCCAGTCTGTCTGCAAGGCTTCTTGCTCCAAAAACGCACTGTAGAAATTGTTGTTTTTGCCCTAAAAAGTCAGAGACACAAATTCTATGTAGCTGGAAGAGAATGAATTTCTGTGCCCAGCTTGTGGTAGTTTATCACAGCAGCCACAGGAAATTAATAGAGACAGCAGGTGCCCTTCTGCTAAATCCTGCATCCTTTCATATCATCAAAAGGCAAACAGTCATTGTTTTTGTGAATTGGGCAAGGTGTTAGCTCTGTAATCTTGAGGTTCACTTCTCTTTGCATTAGGGAACTGTGGTGTTCTGAGCAGTGTTCTTTGCACCTAGCGGTTTGGAGAGGACTGAAGCTCCCGAGGCCTCAGTGCCGTCTGGCTGCTACTATGCGCAAGCATGCAGTCCCCACGCTCCCACCCCAACACTAGGGACTTTCTTCTCCCATCCCCCACTGCTTTTAATGATGTGAGTATTTATGGTTCTGTGGGAATGCGAGAGCTATCTGAAGTATTGTGACTTCAAATAACTTCAGTTCACTTACATGACCACGGTGACCACATTCTGAAAGATGAATCTAAGATTCTGGGAGCACATTCATATGTTGTTATTATGCCAGCTGGTGATCTTGAAACTTCTACAGATGTGGGGGTGGGGTTGAGATCAGTGCTGATGTTGGTAAGATTTACTACATTAAACCAGGTAGACTTCCTGCATAGCAAGCTTGCATATGGACTACAGGCACAGAATGAAACTTAACCCAAAACACGGTATCTAGTTCCGTGACTGGTATTTGGAGGCATCAGAGTGCTTCCCCTGGAGCACAGCATCCTGGCCTGGGGTTGCTCCTGCTTTGGCCACCCTTTCAATGTGCTCACCAGGGAGCCACGGGTTGGGTATCTTCCTTCTCCATCCTGAGAGTCAGAGGCTGCCATCTTGCCTCATGGTGGTGGCACAACCTCTCCCCCAACCTGCAGGTCCCTGTTCCTCCACTGTCGTCTTAGCCACTCCTGTGCCAGTTTTGTCTTGTACTTTACTGCCTGTTGGGCAAGGCAATGTGCCATGGTCCCTGAGCCACCTGCACATGCTTGCTGACCATGCCAGGAATGCAAGACCCTTCTTTCTCTTTGACAAAGCACAAGCACCGCCATCTTGGACAAACACCACCATTCTAAGTTCCCCTTGATTTAAAAACTGCCTAAATCCAGCCCCCAAACATCAGCCTAATGGCTAATGTCAACATAACCAGAAACATCCCAACCCTAAGATAAACTCCTCTCCGGCCAGAAACACGCCAACCCCGAGATGCCTCCCTCCCACCAGAGATATTCCAACCCCGCAATAGACTTTCCCTCATGTAGAAACATTCTGAACCTACGATAAGCTACCACCTTCCAAAACCCTTAAATATCCTTAGTCTGTAAGAGAGAACAGTCCTGACCTAGATTGGCCAGAAGTCCCTCTCAGGTTTATTCTCTGAAATAAACCTGTCTTTGACTGTCGAGCCACTTTTAGTTTTTCTTTCCTCTTTCTTTAACTCTTATGCTCTTTATTTGGGCCATTTCTCAAGGTAGTGTGTGCAGTGAACAACCTTGAGAGAAAAGATAACACTGGCCCCTGGACAAGGAGCAGGCTTGCTTCCACTTGACACAAAGGCAGTTGATTCTCCAAGCTCAATAATTCTCTCCTCTAACCCAATCTCTTGCATGGGCAGCATCCACTCAAGCTCACTTGTTGCTCCCGTGGAACTTTAAAACAATCTATTACCCATTTTATTGATTCTGGCTGAATGCATTTAAATTATACATTTGAATCCACATTAATCTGTAAGTTAATATGACTTTTAAACTTTTCTAGATAATGCAAATTAAAAATATCATAGTATACATTAGATACAATTTTATGGATAGGACACATGCAAATTATTTATTTTTTTTTAGTTTTTTATTTTTTATTTTTATTTTTTAGTATTTATTGATCATTCTTGGGTGTTTCTCAGAGAGGGGGATTTGGCAGGGTCATAGGACAATAGTGGAGAGAAGGTCAGCAGATAAACAAGTGAACAAAGTTCTCTGGTTTTCCTAGGTAGAGGACCCTGCGGCCTTCTGCAGTGTTTGTGTCCCTGGATACTTGAGATTAGGGAGTGGTGATGACTCTTAACGAGCATGCTGCCTTCAAGCATCTGTTTAACAAAGCACATCTTGCACCGCCCTTAATCCATTCAACCCTGAGTTGACACAGCACATGTTTCAGAGAGCACGGGGTTGGGGGTAAGGTTATAGATTAACAGCATCCCAAGGCAGAAGAACTTTTCTTAGTACAGAACAAAATGGAGTCTCCTATGTCTACTTCTTTCCACACAGACACAGTAACAATCTGATCTCTCTTTCTTTTCCCCACATTTCCCCCTTTTCTTTTCGACAAAACTGCCGTCATCATCGTGGCCCATTCTTGATGGTCGCTATCTCTTCAGAGCTGTTGGATACACTTCCCAGACGGGGCAGCCGGGCAGAGGCACCCCCTACCTCCCAGACGGGGCAGCCGGGCAGAGGGGCTCCCCACCTCTCAGACGGGGCGGCCGGGCAGAGGGGCTCCTCACATCCTAGACGGGGTGGCGGCCGGGCAGAGGCTGTAATCTTAGCGCTTTGGGAGGCCCAGGCAGGCGGCTGGGAGGTGGAGGTTGTAGCGAGCCGAGATCACGCCACTGCTCTCCAGCCTGGGCAACATTGAGCATTGAGTGAGCGAGACTCCGTCTGCAATCCCGGCACCTCGGGAGGCCAAGGTGGGCAGATCGCTCGATGTCAGGATCTGAAGACCAGCCCGGCCAACACGGCGAAACCCCGTCTCCACCAAAAAATACAAAAACCAGTCAGGCGTAGCGGCGTGTGCCTGCAATCCCAGGCACTGGGCAGGCTGAGGCAGGAGAATCATGGGAGCCGGAGGCAGGGAGGTTGCAGCGAGCTGAGATCACGGCAGTACAGTCCAGCCTCGGCAACAGAGGGAGACCGAAGAAAGAGAGGGAGAGAGAGAGAAGGGAGAGGGAGAGGGCAATTTATTTATTTTGTCATGCTGCTAGTGTTCATTTTTACAGAGCAGCAAGGACTTTACAACCCCTGAGTCACAATACAATTTACAACACTAAGTAAACAAGTGTATCTCAACAGCAAATACTGCACCTGCTTTAAGACACGCCCTAACATATAAATTTAAATAATCTTGACTGTAAACTGTTTATATAAATCAGCTACAATAGTGGTTGTCTTGGTTTGTGCTGCTATAACAAAACACCACAGACTGGTTAATTTATAAAGAACAGAAATCTATTTTTCACAGTTCTGGAGGCTGGGAAATTCAAGATCAAGACACCAGTGGGTTTACTGTCTGCTCTCTGCTTCCAAGATGGTGACTTCTGAGGTGAACGTTGCATAAGGCCCCTTTTACAAGGGCCTTAATCTTATTTACAAGGAAGAAGCCCCCATGGCCTAATCCCTTCTCAAAGGCCCCACCTCTTAATACCATCACACTGGCAACACCTGAGTTTACAGGAGGACACATTCAACCATAGCAACAGTTCAAAGACGACTGTAGAAAACCTAAAACATATTTAAGATAATATCTCCTTACTACTAGACAACCCTTATTGTAAAACATAAGCCAGTATGATTTATATTAAACACCACAAAACACTGAAAATTATCATCATTCTACTTATGGGATATATAAAAGCTGCCAGATATTCACTCTTTAAGCTAGTAAGTTTATGTTAGGAATGTATTAGAGCTGCAGAAGAAGACAGAAACATAAAATTCTGGCTACTACTTTTGCAATATACCACATTGATTACTTCTTTAAAAAAAAAAAAGCAAAAAAAGTCATTTGTCTGTGACACACAAGTCTCATGTCTTCTGCCAGCAGCCAGAAACAGTCCCCAGCTGGCTTCCTGGGGTATAATAAGACCCTTTCTGGTTGCTGATAGTTTGGGCAGTGAGGATGGGAGGTGAGGATATAGTGTTTACAGTGAGGATACAGACGTGGCTTTCTGAAGAGAGGGGACAAGGGCCATTGTGACATGGGTTAGGGGATGTGAGAAGACTCCCCAGGATCTGGTAACAAATGATGGGCTAGGCTGGGGCTGAAGGAGGTCCTCCACTGCCTGCCTGTTACAGACTAAGACTGAGCAGTGGGAACTAGGATTGTGATAAGCTGCCCAAATGGTGCTCAGGGGTTGCTGTCTCTTCTGGAGGGAGGAGAAAGAGATGCTATTGTGTCCATGAACAGTAAGCCTCAAGGTCGCAAACAAAGGCCATGTGACTGTGGAGTCAGGAGTTCCCCACCCTGAGCTCATGGACTTGCCAGATGCTGGGGTTGCACTGGGAGAGACAAGGGAGATGGGGCGATGCCCACCCCAGAGTGAGAAACCAAAGAAAAGCAGCCTCCCCCACTCACCACAGCAGCCCCAAGGGCTGGCATCTTCCCTGCCTGAGCTCCGGGTCCCCACGACTGTTGACACTTCCCAGGTGTGCATATTAAACTCCCCTGCCTGTG
The DNA here is from genome assembly GCF_029281585.2 of Gorilla gorilla gorilla. Lineage (NCBI taxonomy): Eukaryota > Metazoa > Chordata > Mammalia > Primates > Hominidae > Gorilla > Gorilla gorilla. The sequence continues at coordinate 163,958,050 of NC_073230.2, forward strand.
TTCCCACAGGAGGAAATGGGCCTGGCCAAAACCCTCTGTAGGAAGGGGAGCTAAAGGGACCTGTGGGTGTACCTTTTGGGCCAATTCGATGTACCACTCTTGTTGCTTCTAGACTTAAATCTATGGTAGAAATTGAGGTGGCAAGTCCAAGGTAGGAGGATTGCTTGAGCCCAAGAGTTCCAGACCAGGCTGGGCAATGTGGCAAAACCTTGTCTCTACAAAAACAAAACAAAACAAAACCAAAAACCCACAAACATTAGGCGGGTGTGGTGGTGTGTGCCTGTAGTCCCAGCTCCTTGGGAGGCTGAAGTCAGAGGATTGCTTGATCCCGGGAGGTCAAGGCTACAGTGAGCCATAATGGTGCCACTGTACACCAGCCTGGGCAACAGAGCAAGACCTTGTCTCAAGGAATAAGAAGAAGAAAAAGAAGAAGAAGGAGGAGGAGGAAGAAGAGGAGGAGGAGGAGGAGGAAGAGGAGGAGGAGGAAGAAAAGGAGGAGGAGGAGGAGGTGGAAATAATCAATGTAGTATATGCTTGAACATCCCAATCTCTACAGTGCCAGAGGGGATCCTCCCAGCCGGGGAGGAGCTCCAGGTGGAAGGCTGCGAGTGGGACAAGCTGCGCTGCCACTTGCCCCTAGGGGCTGGGGCATGCATTAGAATCCAGTAGGAGCCTCCCTGCCCTCTCATGCCCATACTTCCCACTCTACAGATGCTGCCCTGCAGGTCAAGAGACAGAAGCTCCTTCTAAAAGAACCCAGTTGTGATGTTGTCATTCCTCTACCAACAGGGGTGGCTGATAATTACCTACACGTAAAGTTTCCCAGGACTGTGTGTGCATATCCACAGCTTTTGAGCCTTCTAGCCCTTAAGGAAAACTTCTGTGTCTCTCACATCCACCTCCAAAAAAGCCCAGTGCTTTGTGGGGGGATTCTTTGAACTGGAGACAGAAATATGCCTCTCTTGGGCATTCTACTTGGTTCTTTATATTGGCTAACTCATAAACCAGCACCTCTAAGTGGAGTCCAATCCAGTGAGTGGTATAGTGAAGCTGTCTGGCGAGCTGTGGCACCCCTCCATACCTTTGGGTCTACACAACTCTAATGTCCTCTTTAGTAAGCTACAAGTTTGTGTGACTGCTGGTCTTGCTGATCGAATTCTCTGGGGAAGGGAGGCAGCCTCCACTCAGAGGCACGCATTGATACTTTGGATTCATTGACTTCCTGACATAGCTACTAAGTGCACCGCTCTTTAAAAGGGGGGCAGCCATTAGCCTTCTACTGAGCTCTTATTAAAGCTGAACATCTGATGAATGAATCCTTGTGACTCTCAGGCTAATGTACCAATTATGCCAATGTTGGTGGGTGGGTTAACTTGGACTTGGTCTCTGGCAAGATTGCCCAGCAGTCCTTGCTGGTCATAAGGGGAGGGTGTGTTTGAAGACACAACCAGCATGCCCCTAGTGTCCCCTCAGTTTTGCATGAAGGGATGGCAGCTGCCCCTATGAAAGTGTGCAGTGTTGGGTCAATATGGCTCAGCCGTTTTTTCCCCCCACAGCTGACCTGGTCAGCAAATAGAGGCTGCCCAGGGATAGCCATGACCTTAGAGGCTGAGGACTTCACAGCTGGGAAGACCCTGGGGATGCTGCCAGTGCAGACTGCCTGCTGCCTGCATCCCTTGCAGTGGGCTGTCAGTCCTCTCTTGAAGCAGGTTCTGCGGCTGCATCTACCACAGAGAGGGTTTGGGCTGCTATGGAACTTGGATGCTGACTGAGGCATCAAAGCCCATTAGGAACAGGTAAAAATGAGACCCTTATGAAAGCTCTCTGCTCAGCTGAGTTTCTGATGGAAGACCTATCGGGAGGGCCCCTGTGTAATTCCGCTTCTGCTGCCCATGCAGGACGTGTTCTTGGTTTTCTTTATGTGACAAATCACATTTCCTATAGGGCCTACCCTACTGTAGCTTCATAAACATTGATGGCAAAGGAAGTAGAATTCATGAGAAAAAAATCCTTTTACATGTTTTTTAAAAGGAAGACAAATCATTACATGAGAAATCTGGAGTTCTACTGTGAATCAGGAATTATGAAAGCTGCCACTTCACTAAACAATGCTTTTGACTGCAAATATCAACATGCGAACTTTCACTTAAAAAGTGGGGAAAATATAGGATCTCTGAATGCAAATTTGGGAGATAAAGTGGGCCTCAGACATGAGAATCATGGTTCAGTTTGTTCCATCCATGAAAACAGAGTAAAATCAGTCCCCTCTTTGAGAAAGAAAACCATGGATCAGAAACATGGCCCCCTCCCTGGAGGTGGGAACCACCTTCTAGTCAAGGTGAAGCAAGGAAGGAAGCCGCCCAGCCCCACAATTATCTAAAGCTTGTGTGTATGCTAACACAAGAGGCTAACTCCACAACCTCGTGAACCGAACTAAACTTTGGCAGGCCCACCATTCAGTCTGCAGCAGAGGGCTCAAGACATATGTGATGTGTCTTGGATCTAGTCCGTCCTATTGTGTCCTCCATATGACGAAAAGACGAGAGGATTTTCCAGTCATTTCACTGCAGGACATGTGCGCTGTGTCAGTTTCCTAAGGCTGCCATAACAAATTACAGTAAACTTGGTGCCTTCAAAACACACACGGATTACCTGACAGTTCTGGAGTCCAGCACAGGCCTCACTAGATTAAAATGGAGTTTTCTGCAGGGCTGCATGCCTTTCTGGAGGCTCTGGGGGAGAATCTGTCCCCGTGACACTTTTAGGGTCCAGAGGCTGCCCACATTCCTTGGCTGGTGCCCTTCCTCCATCTTCCAAGCCAGTAGCACTGCCTCCCTCTGCCTTTGTCCACAGTCACACCCTGTTTGGCTCTCATCTCCTCCCTCATCCACTTTTTGTTTGTTTGTTTGTTTGTTTGTTTGTTTCTGAGACAGAATCTCACTCTGTTGCCCCAGCTGGAGTGCAGTGGCACAATCAAGGCTCACTGTAGCCTTGACTTCCCAGGCTCAGGCAATCCTCCCACCTCAGCCTCCCCAGTAGCTGGGACTAAAGGCCCATGAACCACCATACTCAGCTAATTTTTGTATTTTTTTGTAGAGATGGGGTTTCACCATATTGCCCAGGCTGGTCTCCAACTCCTGAGCTCAAGCAATCTACCTGCCTCCACCTCCCAAAGTGCTAGGATGACAGGCATGAGCCACTGCATCCTGCCCCACTTGTAAGGATCTGTGTATTAGATTGGGCCCATCGAGATAACCCATGATCATCTCCCTATGTTCATATTGGCAACCTCCATTCCCCTTCACCTGTAACCTAATCCCAAATTCTGGAGATTAGGACTGGACATCTTTGGGAGGCCATGATTCTGCCTGCCTCGTTTACCCATTCAACTATAATCTTCACTCATGAGGACATCAAGGTTTGTAAGACATGTTTTCAGTCATTGTGAAAAGTCACAGCCCAAGCTCGGATTCTCCAGGAGTGCTTGCTCAGTCCAGATGTAACTGAACTGGAGACAAATTTACCAAGGCTTCTGCATCCCCTCCACCTCCGTCCCTTCTTCATGCTAAACCTTGCCATTCTCTGAGACTGAAAGAGTCACTGCAGCCTCTGGTGTTTTGAAGTAGTGGGAGTTCTGCTGTCTTCCCCACACTGGAGTTAGGAAGCCTCTGTTCTTCCCTAAGCCTGGAGTGCCGAGAGAGCTTTGTTCTTTCACACATTCTCCACCTCTGCTGAATCTGGACACTGCTTCCCTTTGAGGTACCAAGGTGGCTGCAGCATCGCTGGAGTCCCCTCAACAGCGACTTGAACAAGAAAAATGGGACAATCTCTTTCAGAAGTGAGAAAACTCTCCCCACCTCTCTTCCCACTGCTCAGCAGACTTCCCCTGACTGGCTGGATGGGGGTCACATGCCCATTACTAAGCCAATCACCATCAAAGAAAAGTGATTGCTATGCTTGGCTTGATAATTGTCTTTGTCTTAGACCAGGAGACAAGGGCTTGGCTGCCATATGCACTTTTTTTTTTTTTTTTTTTTTTTTTTTTTTTTTTTTTACGGAGTGTTGCTCTGTTGCCTAGGCTGGAGTGCAGTGGTGCAATCTCAACTCACTGCAACTTCTGCCTCCTGGGTTCAAGTGATTCTCCTGCTTCAGACTCCCAAGTAGCTGGGACTACAGGTGCATGCCACCATGCCCAGCTAATTTTTTGTATTTTTAGTAGAGACAAGGTTTTGCCATGTTGGACAGACTGGTCTTGAACTCCTGACCTCAGGTGATCTGCCTGCCTCAGCCTCTCAAAGTGCTGGGATTACAGGCAGGAGCTACAGCGCCTGGCCTCTAGATGCTTTTGGGAAGTGATCCTAGGAAGAAAGATTGAGGGAGGGAGGCAGACCTATTACAGGATGCACTCAGGAGCATGTTGCCCATGTGGGCAGCTGGGTGTCTCCCTGGGGACCCTGTGAGGAACTGTGTAGAATATGGCTCAGAACTGACCTGCCAAGACACATGGAATATGGGCTATTTATCCATAACTCTGTACCCTTAAGGGCATTTAATCCTTGTCACTTCCAGGGCAGGCTAAGCAAACTGCCCCCACCCCACCGCACCCCAGTGTGATAAAAATAGGCAGAGCCACAGACAGAGGCAGGACTTAGACAGGGAAGCTGCTGGTGTGCACGTGGACTGTCTGCTATAGCATGGGGTGGACTCAAGGTGGCTGAGGGGATGTGGGGCAGGGCACTAGCCTCACCGATGCCAGGACCTCCCCCACTACAGCGTGGGTAGAGAGGACAGCTTAGCGTCAGGCCAAACAAACCCGCCCAGGATTGGTGTCTCCTCCTGGGACTGCTTTTGGAAAGCACTTCAGAGTTCCAAAGTTGTGGTGGTAAGTGTCCATGCAGTGAGAACATGGGACTTAACATGTGGCTCAGTGGGCACCTAGGCCAGTCAGCCTGAAGGCTGACTGAATTTGGAAATCAACAAAGTAATTCACTGCAGTGAGGAAATGCTGGCCAGAGCGTTCCCAGCAGCTGTGTGTGATGGGCAGGGCCAGAAGCCCCCCCACCCACGAAGACATGGTCATGCAGCATTACAGAGACCCGCCTCCCCTTGGCTCATAATCACTCTGCCCTGACAGCAGCTGGGTGCTAGGCCCAGGTTTATCCCTCGGGGGGAAAAGACCAGGTAGGTGGAGACTTCACTCTTCTGGGGCTGCTCCAAAGAATGGTGACTCTGACTTTGGAGAACACATGAAGACTTGGGGCTTGAGGAAAACTTCCCAAAAAGGCTTGGATAGGGACTAGGAACCTGACTTCTGCTTGTTTATACAAATAGAAATAAAAGCCATTTTAAAAACATCCCCTGCAATTTCACCCAAAATCAACTATTCGTGGACTTGAAGAGGGCAGGAGGTGAAGCATGTGTACAGGAAAAGGTTTTATTCCACTCACAGCCCCCAGCCCAGAGTTTTCCTGAAGTCCAGGCTGAGTGGAATGTGAAGGGACAATCGACTGAGGGGCTGTCCCTTCACAGGGAAGGCAGCTTCTCTTTCTGGGGTGATTTCAGTGTGGCCTTACTAGACCGAATACCAATATCCCAGGTGGGCTGCTTTCAAACTCATTGAGCCATGAGACCTGAGGACTAAGCTCTGATTTTTTAATCTTGCCCAAATTCCTTTCTAAGGGGTCTGGACGCACATGACACACAACGTTTGGCAGTAGCAGACAGAACAGGAAATGCCAACTCTTTTGACAGCAAAGGGTTAAGTCAACTGATTATGTTTTTTCTGTCAAGAGCCAGAGAAATACTTGATATTCTTAGTTGTGTTTCTGTAATAGTTAATAAATTACACAATAAAAACCTGACTATATAAATCTATTGGTCTAACTACGTGTTTGTAACTTGCATAGTAGTCAAGCCCTTTTGTTACTTTGCCCCCTCGTGCTCTTAAAGCCAGCCTTGCAGATCTGCGCAGAAACGCAGCCCCATTTTTTTTCCTTTAGAACAGCCTTCCCCATTCCTCAAAATGGAATTGAGGAAATCAGCATTCGTTAGTAGATTCCTGGCTTCAGTTTTTATCCACGGCTGGGAAAGGAGTGACCTGCAAGGCTGCTTTAAACACCCTTTGGCGTGGCCTGAAATCAAAGCTGCACCCACACTGGAGTGCAGTTGTCTCAAATGAGAACTCACTCCCTCAGGGCAGGCACATCCAGGAAGTGCTAAGACACTTAAAAGTTCCTAGTGTTGGCCAGGTGCGGTGGCTCAAGCCTGTAATCCCAGCACTTTGGGAGGCTGAGGTGGGTGGATCATGAGGTCAGGAAATCGAGACCATCCTGGCTAACATGGTGAAACCCTGTCTCTACTAAAAAAAAAAAAAAAAAAAAAAAAATTAGCCAGGCGTGGTGGCGGGCGCCTGTAGTCCCAGCTACTCGGGAGGCTGAGGCAGGAGAATGGTGTGAACCCGGGAGGCAGATCTTACAGTGAGCCGAGATCGCGCCACTGCACTCCAGCCTGGGTGACAGAGCAAGACTCCATCTCAAAAAAATAATAATAATAATAATAAAATAAAAATTAAAAAAAGTTCCTAGTGTTTTTGAGACCCACAATTACTTACAATTTATGTAGTGAATTCTAAAAATTAAAAACACTAAAAAAGGCATTATTTTAGCCTGTATTTAGTTAACCCATTCAGAATCCAAACATACAAAATGGTTTATTTAAATTTAGGAACTGCCCCTGTTACTAAGAATTCTGTTTTAAAGAAACAGTACAAAAAGAAAAATTCTAACCCAAAACAACTCAAATCGTTTTCCACTAAATACTGATACAAACATGTAACAAAGAGTATAAAAAGTTATTCATTTAAATATGTACAAACTCTTTTAAACTCAAATACTGTTTTAATACTTATTGAGGATATATACGACGAGGTGAAGAAGGAAGGTAAGTTGAAAGAGAATATATTGCAACAGCCTAGGCAGTACTGTTAACTCTATTATACTGCAAACTTTTTGCAACAAAAATGTCTTTTTTATTCCAGTGTGGACAGGGATTTTCCTCATGGAGCATCTGTGGCTATTTCTCGGCTGAGCTCATCCTTTTGGATTTGATGAAGGCCATGCCGTGTGTCCGCATGTGAGTATTTAAGGCAGCTTCAGTTTCAAATTTTTGTGCACATTTTGCACTTTCTGTCTGACACGGCACCATTGGGGGATTCATCCTCATGGCTGGGTTTGTTTTCTGTTAGTTATCTTCCTCAGTCCCATTTTGCCTGGACACTGGCTGAGGTTCCTTTAACTTGCGTACAATGAAGAGGTGCCTGGACAGAGAGACATGAGACGTGTAGCAGAGGCCACACTCCCAACACTGGTAGGAAGAACCATCCGATTTGTGCTGAGGGATCTGTTTGTGGATCTGCTTTCCTCCCAGTGTCTGCTGTGAAGACGGCAGGATCCTAAGTCATTAATTTGAAGCTCGCTAACAACAGCATGATGAAAGCCATGGTCATATCTGCTGCCTCTGTCCAGAGCTCCAGCAGAGCCACCATTAAAGCCACCAATGCCATCCAACAGCAAACTGTCGTGCTGCCAGCATCCAGCCTGGCCAACACCAAACTCATGCCAAAGACTGTGCACCTTGCCAACCCTAACCTTTTGCCTCAGGGTGCTAACCAGTTCCCTCCTTGGTCCTTGGAAGATTTTGAGGCAGCTTCTCAGAAAACAAGACAATAAAATAATTGTTGTAATAAAACCTGTACATGCTTCAGGAGACTTATCAGAATGTCTGGGAGGAATAATTGCTTTTCTGAAAATATAATTATTTTTTCAACTCACTGCCATGGTTACTTCTCTTCCTAAGTTCCAAGAAACCTGGTAACTCCTCCCCACGCTAAGAAGTACAAAGGAAATAAGGTCAGGGGCGTCCAAGCAGACCCTGTGAACAGCAGGAGCCCATACTGTGCTGAGGGGGCTGTTACTGCCATTGCTGGTCACCTAGAGGTGCTGTGTTCTGGCCACGCCCACGTTGGGGTGCCTAACTCCAGGAAACCCATTTTGGTCTAAAAGAACCATAATTGTATATTCCTCATGACCATGGGAAGCCAGTGTTCACTCCTGGTATGGAAAAAGCAGCTCACTCCTGGTGTGGAAAAAGTAGGTTGGTTTCTGCTTGGGAGCTAAATGGCTTCTATTTTCTGAGTTCCCTCCTGCAGGTAGGAGGACAACAAACAATATGGCGGTAGGTTCTGTTTATGCCCCAGGCACAGAAGCTGAGATAATGTTCTCCAAAAACTGAGAACATTCTTGCTGGCTGAGGCCCTAATTAGAGATTAGGACACGCCTTACAGACCCGTTGTTCTAACAAATAGCTTACCAACGGCCTAGCTCACAGGGTTTGCAGATCTAAAGGAGCTCTTAATGAATCCGAATTTAACACATTGAATCTTTGTTTTTAAAATGTTGGGCTTGTGGTTTTTGAACTAATCACATCTGCACAGGGGTCTTTAAGACAATAAAAGCCAACAATTTAAAGAAGTAAAAGGAAAGAATCTGATCGACTGATATTCAACAACAAACTGAAAACTGTTTTGTGTTAGAGGTCATTAGAGCTGGCTCCAAGGAAAGACAGAATCAAAATTTACCCAAATACAGCTTTTCCTTCATCTCTTCTGTGTCTATATCCCGTAGTCTGTGTGAACATTGATTTCTCCTAAGGTTCAAACCCCACTGTTAGGAACCATGCTCCCCTGAGAATTCATACACTGACACCCTAACCCCTATGTGATGGTAGTTGGAGAGGGGTCTTTGGGAGTGATTAGGGTTAAGAAGAAGTCATAATATGATAGAGTTATGATTAGTGTCCTTATAAGAAGAGATACCAGAGAGCTTGCCAGAGCCGGTTGACTGTGACTTGAGGAACCAAGGATGGCCCAGTGTCCCTGGGGGCAACAGATGCCACAGTGGGGAGTGTGGTGCAGGAGGGCAGGGGCAGCCAGCTGCATGCGAAGCCCTTCCTTGGGCTTGTGTGACCCTGCTGTGCGGCTTGCCTCTGCTGTTGAATGCTCCAACACTCCCCTTGTGACAGATCCCCGAGAAAACAACCTGGAGAGCCTCTAACCTCGGGAAAACCCCATGCTTATTTTATTATAACGTCAAAATCCAATGTTCATGCACTAGGTTTTTGAGCCCTCAAATCTCCAGTGCAATAAATCCCATCACAGAGGCTTTGAGTCCCCTGCAGGTTGATTCTGTGACTAATTTCCCAATTGTTTCTTTGAGCAGGAGACTGCCCCGCAGGGATCAGTCTGGGGACGGCTCTCCTGCGGTCCATACTGATGGCTCCCGATGCTGTGTCTGAGCAGAGAAGGAAAAACTTGAAGTGTCGGCAGAATGCCTGAGACTCTGTCACCTGCTGCTCCATACTGACTGGAGTGAGGTTGTGCGACAAGGAGAGATCTGTGTGCACAGACCTTCTCCTGGCAGGACAGGGGAGGGAGGGAGGAGACAAAAAGGAAATTAGCCACAAGCCATGGTAATACAAGAATGCTCATCACAGCATTTGTTTTAAATAATAGGAAAAAGGTAGAAGTGACTTTAATATTAACCAGTAGAGAATTAGGTGAGCTGTCACAGAATAATACGTACAATGAAATGCCATGAAGTCATCGTTGTGTGTGTGTGTGCGTGTGTGTGTGCGTGTGTAAGTGCGTGTGTGCGTGCATGAGTGCAAGTGCATGTGTCCGTGCATGCGTGTGCATGCAAGTGCGTGCGTGAGCATGTGTGCGTGTGTGCGTGTGTGTGCGTGTGTGTATACATGATAAGAAATGAGGACTATAATTTATTTGTACTAAAAGCAATTCATAAAACAAGAACTTAGAGCATGAAAGCGTTTTTGCTTTTCAGTACATATTTATACAGGCAGGCTCACCAGTCCTGGGTTACAAAGCAAGACATGAAGGTGACAAAGCTTGTCTCTAAGTGTTAAGATTCCAGGTGACTTTATCTGTTCAGTTCAATATTGTCTGCCACTCTTATGGTGAATATAACATAATCCGAAACAAAGGCGTTTATAATCCTGAAAGTTCTATGAGCTGAAGACAAAGCTGACTTGTATGAGGCTAAAAGCTTCTTTTTGTATTTCAAACAGACTAATTTAGCAACAATATTTGGCCCCATAATGACAAAAGAAGCCTAATGTTCCTCTTAGGCGTTTGGCTGGAAAAGCAGTGCTTTTTCCTGTTGATTTCCCCCCGTGATTTATTAAAGTAATAAAGGCTTGTTATGGAAAATTCCAACAAAGTGTGTTTTATTATCTTTCACAGGGTGAGCCCAGCAAGACATGTGGCTCCCCATCTGTCCGGTTAGGGTTCAGGGACTTCCAGGGTGAGGGGAGGAGGGGGACTTTCTCTGTTCCTTCTCTTTGCCTGTGTAGCCCTTGTTGATGGGTAGACACTACCGTGTGTGATGAATTATTAATAGAAGAAGCTGTGAGACCATAAATATTCAAGGGGATGCATCTGGTTTCCCTGATGCTTCATGTAAGGCAGAAAAAGTACATTTTTACCAAGTGGAACAACTTGTCAGCCCCAAATCTCTTGCTTGCCTGGACCCGAGCACTACAAGGAGAGGAAAAGCATCTTCTGACACTGCACATAAAAGTCCAGCTGGGACACACTGTGTGTGAGGAATGTGCAGGGTTGAGCCTGGAAGAGACCATGTGAGCTGACAATGTTGCCATGTTTCCTTAATGGATGTGAGGCTGTCTGCTGGGACTTAGGGGAGGGGAATGGCCCCACATTTTTTCCAAGAGAAATACGGCATTTCAGAACACCATTTGAAGACTTAGAAGAGGACAAAGGAGATAGAAGCGTCCCTAAGGGAGTTTGCAGGTGGAGGAGAGCAGCAGGTGTAGAGTGGGGGGCTTGGGACCCACCAGGACTTTGCCAAGATCAGTTCCTCCCATGTTTTCTGCCCCGGGAAGATTAAAACCTATGCAGATGTCAATGTTTCCATCTCCGGGGCGTATTTCTGCTTCCAGCACTCACCTTCAGAAGCAGATAATCAAAGAAACAGAGTGAGTAGGAAAGTGAGCTTAGAGCGGAAGAGAAGCGCTCCCGGCTGCACCTGCTTCAGGAAGTCTCTGACTGGTGCTGCTAACGGAATGCGCACAATTCTGTTTCTCAGCATGGGACCCCTCCAGACGGACCCCCCACAGAAGGAGTGGCAGCCTTTCCAAGGCATGTTCCATAAAACCCCAACTTGCAAGAACGTTAATACATATTATGTGAACAGAAAGAGGTGCAGAGTAAAAAGACCTTCGTACATCTCTGAGAAGACCTACAAAAGCTTACCTTGTGAGTCTTGAAGGACTGCTAATAAGACCCTAATGGAATGGCCCCAGGGGACCTTGGAAGGCCTGGAGACATTTTTTATTGTCAAAATTGAGGGCAAGTGGAGGGCAGTGACTGGAAGGGAAGGTGGGTGTGCTTCACTGACGTCTAGTGGGTGGAAGCCATGGAAACCAAAGACCATCGTACAGTGCACAGTACAGCCTCCAGAGCAAAGAACCATCTGGCCCTATAGGTCAGCAGTGCAGAGGCTGAGAAACCCCGGCCTAAGTGTATTGGAGACAAAACCTCCATCCCACCCCGGACCCTCCCCCTTCAGGCATCTCAATGGTGTCCTGCAATGCACAGGTAGGGAAACACTGCCTTTGCACTCAGCTCTGAAGGGGATGAGAACATGCCAGTGTAGTGTGAAATATGTAAAGTGTCTGCGTGGGCAAATCTTCCCTCAAGACCACCGGGGAATCACCTTCTTCCCAGCAGGCTCCTCTCTGGGATCCTCTTTCATGCTTCCGAAACATCATCAAGCCCCTATGGTAGCACCATTTCCTCAGTCCGTGAGCTTTCTCAAAGACACAGCTCCTGCCCTCTCCATCTCACTGGCATGCAGTGCAGACTTCACCTCCAAATATGTGAATGAGGCTCTGAGCCCTGAAGGATTTGGAGAAGGCATGGCAACGAATTCCGATGAAACCTAACAACTGGTTAAGCCAGTATTAAGGGCTGCAGAACACAAGATCTCATAACTCAATGCCCCATATCCTCAAAACAAAACAAAACCAACTGGGAGGTGAGGGACTGTGCTTGAAGAAGCGGAGGAGTTCTGTGTGTGGAAGAGACTGGAAGAAGAGAATGTTCACAGTAGGTAGCTAGTGGGGTGGGAGCAGGGCAGGCGAGGGCTCCCCTCCACACACCCGGGATGTTGGGCCACCATCAAGTGAGGGTCAGGCGGTTGTTAACTGTTTCTCTAAACTGATAACGGGTTGCAGCCAGCACCAGGGAAAGGCAGTCTCCTAATAGATAGAAAACACCTGAAGCTCATCAGCAGCTTCCTGATAAGGTCTCAGGAGTTGGGCGAGGCGGGAGAAGTAACAAAGGACCCTGGAAGTATGCCAGTGTCTAAAACCCCAAGTCAAAAGGTCAAGCCGTGCACTTGTCTCTCAGGTCGCCTGCCTGGCCCTCTTCCAAGTGTGCTTTCCTTCCTGCTCTAAAGCTTTTTTTTTTTTTTTTTTTTTTTTTTTTTGTGATGGAGTCTCTCTCTGTCATCCAGCCTGGAGTGCAATGGCACAATCTCGGCTCACTGCAACCTCCGCCTCCCTGGTCCAAGCGATTCTCCTGCCTCAGCCTCCTGAGTATCTGGGATTACAGGTGCAGGCCACCACACCTGGTTAATTTTTGTATTTTTAGTAGAGACAGGGTTTCACCATGTTGGCCAGGCCGGTCTCGAACTCGTGACCTTGTGATCTGCCCACCTCGGCCTCCCAAAGTGCTGGGATTACAGGTGTAAGCCACTGCACCTGGCCCTCTAAAGCTTTTTAGTTAACTTTCACTCCTGCTCTAAACCTTGCCTTGGTTGGTCTCTCCTTCTGCCTTCTGCTTCCTCAGTCGAACTCCTTCTGAGGAGGGGGCAACAACTGAGGTCACTGCAGACCTGTATGGATGCTGTGAGATTGATGCTCGCCCCAGCGTGAGGGAGGGGTGTGGCGTCCTGATCAGGAGAGGAGGAAATTCACCTGAGACACAGGTGAGCCCGCAAATCAGCACCTGTATGCGACAGACGCACTCCTCAGGGGAGTCTCGGCAGATACGACTGGAGGAAAAGACAGCAGAGAACAAATATTTAGCTCTAGTTGCTTGCAAACATTATTTTCGCCCAATACTTTTTTAAACACAAATATTCTTGACTTAAGAAAACGAAAAAGGGGTTAATAGGACTTTGCTGTACAAGACTAAACCTGTCCTATGGGCTGACCTGAATTAATATAAATAGTAGATCATAGTGTCTTGATACTTTATTTCTATCCCAGGTTATTTTGAAGCCAATTAAGCACAGAAATATGAAACCATGCTAAGATTCTAAAGAAGCAACTGTTTCCCCAACATTTTTCTCCATGAATTCCAAATGTCTCTGGGGGGCATTCCCATAGGGTGGGTTTACGCTTAATAATTCAGTTGAAAATGCAGCCTTTATTTTAAATCTTTGTGATCTATCTTCCTTTTTAAGCTTTTAAATCTGTTCTCAGTCAACTGGTTTTGAAGGCAGAGAAACAAGTTTACACTGGAATTCATGTACAGTTAATGATCTCTGTACTGCTCACTGGGTGATGTTTTCACACACTTTCAAAGTCTAGGGGAAAAACATGCTAATGAACATTATCATAAGTTACCAAAAGGTGAAAGTTCTTTTCTAGAACTAGATATTTAAAGGCCACTGCTAAACTGCCCCGTTGATTTCTCCATGTGGCTTATTAATGACAGAAAACCAAATGACCAACTATTAAATTTTTATCAACTCAGTAAGTCATATGGTACAAGCCCATTAGACTCATACTTTTCTTTCCTTCGTTCCTTTTTTGTTTCTTGTGGTGTGTATGGTGGCGAATCTCACTGTGTTCGGGATAGAACTCTTGGTGGCCATCAGTGAAGTGTGAGGAAGAAATGGTAGCAACGAGGGTCTCACACACAAGATTGGAGGTGGAGGCCCCCAGCGCCCAAGGAGGGCAGACATCAAGCCCCTATAACTGGCTGTCTCTGTGGCAGCCAGGCCAGGGAGTCCACCGCAGCCCCCGGGAGAGGCAGGGAAGTGGCTGGGGAGCCATCTCCCTCAAGTCAAGTGCACTGTCCCAGAAAACTGCAGACAGTGGAAGGACAGAGCACTCCCAGCTGTCAGGAACGGGCTCTTGACCCTTAATTGGGGACAAACTCAGAAACGTTCACCCAGGATTTGGAGGTTGGTATGAGGACTGAGGGCATTGGCTGCAGGTGCACTGTGGGCCTAGCTTTTCCCCTTTCCCTAAATGATGCTGTGGGTGATATTCTCGACAGCAGCACCCCGCCCTCCTAACCAGAGAGCCTCACCCCCGAAAGAGAGATTGAAGTGCATCTTGTTAACACACACACAGAGTGTATGGGAGTGTTATACCTTTTCTAATGATTACACATAAGAAGTTAAAGACTTTTTTTTCCTCCAGAACTCTTAGATATTATTAATTAGATCTCATTCTGCTTATTGAAAGTCTGGATGGAGACCCATATTCACTTTAACAGGACTGACTATCTGGGGGTGTTGTATGACTAAGGTGTTATTAGAGATATGTTAAAAACACAGGTCAGGCACAGTGGCTCATGTCTGTAATCCCTGCACTTTTGGGAGGCTGAGGTGGGTATATCACCTGAGGTCAGGAGTTTGAGACCAGCCTGGCCAACATGGTAAAACCCCGTCTCTACTAAAAATACAAAAATTAGCCGGGCATGGCGATGGGAACCTATAGTCTCAGCTACTTGAGAGGCTGAGGCAGGAGAATCACTTGAACCTAGGAGGCAGAGGTTGCAGTAAGATGAGATTGTGCCATTGCACTCCAGCCTGGGTGACACAGTGAGATCCTGTCTCAAAAATCAAAGAAAAAAACCCAGTTACACATTTTACTGAATAGAACCTAGAGACTCAAATGCCAGCCAGCTATGTTGACCCCTTTTCTGTGTAAAATTTTATGATGATGCTGTGTGTATTTAGTGAAAGAAACCCCACTGTCCCAGGGGCGACTGATCTGACCCCACCTTGGGTGTGTGCAGAGAATATCATGTCTGTCTGGACTGGGCACGGAGACCCCCTCTGCAGGCCAGCTTGGCAGTACCCTGTACTGCAACAGAGCACTCCCCAACTTAGGAGAGGGATGGGTGAGTGGATCTAGCAGCCACTCAGGCTGAGCTGGGACCCCGATGACCAGTTAGTTTTCCATGAAGTCTCTTGTCTATAGCGATTTCTCTTCTGGCAAGTTGAAATCAGGCCTAAAATTATTAGAGGAAAGAGTAGAAAGGCTTGATGTATACATTCAGCTTTCTGCTGGTCTCCACTCCTGTCTGCTCTGTGCATCTGTCCCTGGAGAGGCAGCCTGTCCTTCGAACAGTGGGTCCCCTCTGCCGTGGTGCTGATAGGCCTGAAGGGCAGCTGCCTCTGCCCCTGCCCTTCCTCTGTGCAGAACTTGGGGTCTCCAGCTGGGAGGAGTTCATCTCCAGCACCAGGCTCTGTGCGTTCCCTGCTCCTGGCTTTTCTGTGTGCCCAGAGACTGTCAGGGCTAAAGGGATCTGTCTTTTTGTCCCACTTACCTCATCTCTGACTTATAGTACAGCTTTTAAGTTTCACTTTCTTTTTTTTCTTTTGAGATGGAGTCTCCCTCTGTCGCCCAGGCTGGAGTGCAGCGGCACGATCTCAGCTCACTGCAAGTCCACTTCCCGGGTTCAAGCAATTCTCCTGCCTCAGCCTCCCAAGTAGCTACAGGCATGCACCATCACGCCTGGCTAATTTTTGTATTTTTAGTAGCTACAGGGTTTCACCATGTTGGCCAGGCTGGTCTCGAACTCCTAACCTCAAATAAGTTGCTCATATTTACCTGGGGATATTTTATGAATTTATGAGCAAATAGAAATGTAGGTACTTTTCCCCCCTTATTGTCCATTTTCTACTTTACAATATACTTGGTGTATTATTCTACTCACTTATAAAAAGCATCCTCAATCAATATTTTTATTTTTTTCTTTCTTGCTTGCTTTTTTTTTTTTTTAATTTAAAGAGAAGAGGTCTCCCAATGTTGCCCAGGCTGGACTCTAACTCCTGGGCTCAAGCTATCCTCCCACCTCAGCATCTAGAGTAGCTGGGATTACAGGTGTAAGCCACCATGTCTGGCCACTTTTCTTTATAATGGCTGTAGTTTTCCTCTCTTTCTGTTGTAGTGTGTCTACTAGGAAGCTTTTAGAAAAATCAAAACAGGATGGGCAAAATAGGCTCAAGTGTAAGGAAGGGAGGTCTGCATTTGGGGAATATTTCCAGCAGGCTTTCATTGCTGTTATTGTTGTTTCCATGGAAGGTGGGTTTTGTTGATTTTATGGCTTTCACAGCTCTTCAGGGCTCCCAGCAGCCGTCTGGCACAGCACAGCCTTGCAGAGCCCAGGCGTGGGTGGGACAGATCAGGTTTGCATCCTGGCTCCTCCACGTCCCAGGTACTTGATCTCTGTCTAAGTTACCCATCTAGTCTGTCTTCCCACTTGTAGAATGGGGTTAATAACAACATATAATTTAAATGTGACTTTCAGGGCACTCTCAAGGGTAGCATTTGTGCACAGAAAACACTACTCAGAAGTTTATAAATTAATATTCCATTTATTAAATTAGCACATTTGTATTAGTCTGTTTTCATGCTGCTGATAAAGACATACCTGAGACTGGGTAATTTATAAAGAAAAAGAGGTTTAATGGACTCACAGTTCCACGTGGCTGGGGAGGCCTCACAATCATGGTAGAAGGTGAAAGGCACATCTTACATGGTGGCAGGCAAGAGAGAATGAGAACCAAGCGAAAGGGGTTTCCCCTTATAAAACCATCAGATCTCGTGAGACTTATTCACTACCACGAGAACAGTATGGGGGAACCGCCCCCTTGATTCAAATATCTCCCACTGGGTCCCTCCCACAACATGTGGGAATTATGGGAGCTACAATTCAAGACAAGATTTGGGTGGGGGCACATCCAAACCATATCAACATTAAAGCTAGCTCTTACTTTTAGTTTTCACTTAATCTTAAATTAAAAAAAAAATAGAGACAGGGTCTCACTATGTTGCCCAGGCTGGTCTCAAACTCCTGGCCTCAGATGATTCTCCAACCTCTACTGTATCTAAATCCATTTTGGAAATCACATTCTCTCCGCATTCTAACATTTAAGCATTCCCCCCATGTAATGGCCAGGTCCTCACCTTTTACCCTAAAGTGGAACTTTAGGGTAAAGCATGCAGTCAGGAAGTCCTGCATGCTTACACGGAGCGGCTGCCAGTGCCACACAGCCTGTGCAGCTCCTGACAGACAACTGACAATCAGCAGGCACTCAGAGAGTTAGCGGTGAGACAGTGAGGCCGAGATAAACAAGCAAAAAATATCCAGCAGAGAAGTAATTCCAAGAATAGATGGCGTCTTTGGAAAACAAAACTTAATATTAATTCGTATCCTCACACTTGTGTGGAAATATTGCATCTATGCCATAAGAATGGCATACTGAGGAAGGACAGCTAGCATGAGAAAGAGCTCTTAGAAATTAAGATTCTTGAAACTATAAACTTACAGAAGGATTGGAAGGAATGGAAAATGACGTCAAGTCTCCCAGGAAGGAGAACAGAAAGAAGGAAAATGAGATTAAAAGAAAGCTTTATAGATGGTGAATCCACGAATTTGCACTCCAGGAAGCGGGAACTAAAAACCGCAGTAAACCATCAGAAATGACAAAGAAATTTCCAGAGTTTAACTAGCACAACCTTCAGAACGAAAGGGCCAAGGAGGGACAAAAATATGTCAATACCGAGTTATACAAACATAATCCTCATAAAATTAGAGCCCCAAACATAAGAACGATCGCAACATTTTCCAGAGCAGAAATAACATTTAAGAAACAAACATCGGGCTGTCATTCAATTTCTCAGTTGCACCACTGGATCCTGGAAGACTGGGAAGCAGTTCCTTAAACCCTTAGGAGAATCTGTTTTAATCTGAAATGACAGTTTGGCTACATAAGAAAGTTAAATGTGAAAACAGAAGAAATAATCTTGAAACAAAATCAAAGTTTATTTCTCTTATATTCAAATACCTTGGGAGGCTATCTGTTGAACAAAACAAGGCAAAATAAGAACTCCTCTATTGGAATAAAGGGTGGATCCAATCTAAAAGGAAGCCGTGAAGGGGGGTTGCAGGATAATGTTATGGAGAGTGACAAGAAATCAGTAAGTCCATGTGGGAACAGTGTGACTTCGGGTTTCTATTAGAAAGAGGGGGAGGGTTATGCAGATGGTGGGATCCTGAGCAGGTTGGAAGGATTTAAAGATGAGATTAAAAGAACACAAAGGAAGGGGGAAAATCCATCAGACTCCAGGAAAAATAAAACTCTTAATACAATCACAGTTTCCTGTTTGATCTGGCCTGGAACAGTACTTTCTTGTACTCAGGATGCAAACTCAACTTACTGATTTTCAGCTTTTAGAATCAACTAACAGGCAGCACAGAGAAGATCATGATGGCTGCAGAATTGAATGTGACCTGCCAACCTTAACAACTCTGGTAAGGAGGAAGGGGAGGAAGATGTAAGACAGAGTATGACAACCCTCATGCTTCTGTACAAGAGGCGAGAGAGATATCATCTGTAGTTGGTAACTGAAGAGTTAGGCATCCAATAAAGAGATAACAGTGAACCAAATTCTCATCCTTGATGAGAAGGAAGTCTGTAAATGTGAAATGGAGCAATGGAGAAATAATAAAAGCCGGTCCATAGAGATGAAGACAAAACACTCACGGGGTTGGGGGCAGGGCAGCTCACAGCTCGTAATGGTTATTTCTGGGCCATAAAGCCAGAGCTGGGGAGAAGTGGAGGAGCATAGATTTTTATCAAAAGCAACTATCTATTTGAATTTTGAATCATGTACACTGATACTTAAATTTTAAAAAGTCAAAAAAGAGTTTCAGCATCTCATCACTTTTGTGCTTCTTCCAATCCTTAGAGCAAACGTTGGGGAGGGACTGGAGACAGTTATCAGACCTCCTACTTCCACTTTCTGGCCTGGGGGCCAGGAGTTAGCAAGCCAGGCAGCTTGTAGTCAGGGCCAGGAATGAGCTGTGAGCTGAGCATGGTTTTTACATTTGAAAATGTTTCCATTTTAAATGGTTCTATAGGGAATTACCCAGTAGACTCAGTTTTGCCCTCCTGGCACTCAAAGCCTTAAATAGTTACTATCTGTCCCTTTTTAAAAAGTTTGCCAACCGTTGGTCTAGAGGCTCACCCTAGAGATTATTATATGAATGTGTTTAGGAGATGGTGCATGTGGTGAGGTGGAGGGCAGGCTTTGGGAGAGATGTTTAGGAGATGGTGCACGTGGTGATGTGGAGGCCAGGCTTTGGGAGAGATGTTTAGGAGATGGTGCATGTGGCGATGTGGAGGGCAGGCTTTGGGAGAGATGTTTAGGAGATGGTGCATGTGGTGATGTGGAGGGCAGGCTTTGGGAGAGATGTTTACGAGATGGTGCATGTGGTGATGTGGAGGGTAGGCTTTGGGAGAGATGTTTACGAGATGGTGCATGCGGTGATGTGGAGGGCAGGCTTTGGGAGAGATGTTTACGAGATGGTGCATGTGGTGATGTGGAGGGCAGGCTTTGGGAGAGATGTTTACGAGATGGTGCATGTGGTGATGTGGAGGGCAGGCTTTGGGAGAGATGTTTACGAGATGGTGCATGTGGTGATGTGGAGGGCAGGCTTTGGGAGAGATGTTTACGAGATGGTGCATGTGGTGATGTGGAGGGCAGGCTTTGGGAGAGATGTTTAGGAGATGGTGCATGTGGTGATGTGGAGGGTAGGCTTTGGGAGAGATGTTTACGAGATGGTGCATGTGGTGATGTGGAGGGCAGGCTTTGGGAGAGATGTTTAGGAGATGGTGCATGTGGTGAGGTGGAGGGCAGGCTTTGGGAGAGATGTTTAGGAGATGGTGCATGTGGTGATGTGGAGGGCAGGCTTTGGGAGAGATGTTTAGGAGATGGTGCATGTGGTGAGGTGGAGGGCAGGCTTTGGGAGAGATGTTTACGAGATGGTGCATGTGGTGATGTGGAGGGCAGGCTTTGAGAGAGATGTTTAGGAGATGGTGCATGTGGTGATGTGGAGGGCAGGCTTTGGGTGAGATGTTTAGGAGATGGTGCATGTGGTGAGGTGGAGGGCAGGCTTTGGGAGAGATGTTTAGGAGATGGTGCATGTGGTGAGGTGGAGGGCAGGCTTTGGGTGAGATGTTTAGGAGATGGTGCATGTGGTGAGGTGGAGGGCAGGCTTTGGGTGAGATGTTTAGGCGATGGTGCATGTGGTGAGGTGGAGGGCAGGCTTTGGGAGAGATGGGCAGGGCATGGACCTGCTGGCCACAGACAGTCATTTCTCACTGCAGCTGCAGGTCATTTGAATTCACGATGAAGCTGAAGACCATGAATATGAAGAGTTCAGTGTAGTTGCTGGCATGGGCAAGTCCTCAACTGTGTCCTAGGGCTGCAGTACCCTCTGGTGGAGACCCTTCCCTTGGGGATGGAGAATTGGACCCTCTAGCAAGAGCCAGCAGGCCCTAGGAGTCAGATGGGCACCAATACGACTGGGCTCACTTGTCTTCATGAAGTGGCAGCTGCGAGACTTGGGACAACCAAAAGTGCGAAGGATTTGGGGCTGTTTCTGGGACCTGGCTAGGTAGGGGCTAAGATGTAGACTTGAGACCAGCAGTGGCAGAAGGGAGGGGCTTCCAGCAACTAGAGTTCACAGTAGACACAGGGATGCCCCAACTAACAGAGGGGCAGGTGGCTGTCACCAATGGTGATCACTGTGGAGCCACTGCAGCACCGAGCTGCAGCCGCTCAGAGGCTGTGCAGTGAGAATGGCAATGCACCAGAAGAGCTCCATCCAGAAGAAGGAAAGAGTGAAAAGCAACCTTTCCATTCTATTTGTGAACCTGTGGTTTAAAACTGCTGGTTTAAAACACCATCTGCTACAAACCTGGACAGGTTGGAACTCAGGGGAGTGGCCATAAATGCATCTTAGTCTTCAAAAGCTGTCGATTGTTTTGTAAATCCGTGTTGTTTTTCTTCCTGGATGCAGTAATTTCACCTAAAGAAAGTTGTTCCTGGGAGAAAAGGAAGCAGTGAACTGACTGCACCAGGTGAACGTGTACAGTGGCAATCTAGGGCTTTCCATGTGGCTATTATCTGAGGGCTCTGGCCTCCCTTAAATATTTACACTGTTCAGCTTGTGAAACTGCCCCTATACATTTTACAAAATTAATCAGAGAAAAAGGAAGGGGAAGAAATGAAAATAAGCCAAGCTTGAAGCACACTCAGTATCCATCATGAAGTCAGCAGGCTCCCTGGGCCCCTTCCTCATAGCTGTTTGGCGACTATTGCCCCAGAATCACATAGACTCTGTCACAGATTATCATTCCCCTGAATTGCTCTATACATAACATCTTGAACATTATAAAACATTAAGGCTTGCCTTTGAGATATTCTTTCAGATCCTGCATACCAGTGAAACTACTGAGACCAGCTGCCGTGAAGGACTCCACAAGGAGCTGACTCATCCAAGAAAGCAACTTCCACATCCCGAAGACTTCATCCGCCGTACCCTGACCAATCAACGAACCCACTTTTCCAACTCCTCGCCCTCCATGATCCCTTTAAAACCCCCCAGCCAGAACTCCTCAGGGAGACAAATTTGAGGGTCTTCTCCCATCTCCTCATCTGGCCACCCTGCAATCACTATACTCTTTCTCTGCTGTAAACCCTACTGTCTTGGTGTATTGGCTGTTACTGTGCAGCAGGGGTATGGACCTGGCAGTCCTGTAATACTTGAAGTTACTCTTGAGCAAACCTGGAAATTGTCAATAGTAGTGTTGAAGCTAATGTCTGGACGCTGTGGGACAGCACGTTAGCTTTTTTGTTTGATGCAACTAATACAAACATAGAGTAAATTCAATATTAATGTGATTTTAGAGTCTCTTTCTTTTGTATACAAAGTAGAAATTACTTTCTTTTTTGCCTTTTCAGCTACAGTGGTTTTTATGGAAAGAAGAATTTCCAGAGCGTTTCTTAGAAAAAAGAGAAGAATGAATTTCTCTGAATTTGAAGACACCTCCAAACCCATCATCCCTCCTTACTGACCTCAATTCCATCAGATGCCTGTTTCTGAACCAATCGTTAGCCTGTAGGGGGTTGAGACTAATCAGCCTCCCACCAGGTGAGGTCAGCTGCTCCCAAGGCAGAAGCCAGGTTCCTGGTCTGGCTGAGGCCTGTTAGTAGGCAGGAAGTAGGGCCTGCATCCACGAGCAACCAACAATTCTCTTGCCACCTCTAGGCTCAGCTACTCCTCAGGTGAGCAAAAGTGGTTTCTGAACACAGCAGAAAAGCTACCAGGGAAAGGGGCTTTTTCAGTAAAGTTAAAATTTCAGTCGCAATTTGATTTGGCTGTTCCCTTGTCAATTAACTGATTTTTTAAAAACTCCTTTGTATGGAATTGTTAAAAATTGGCCTTTTTTTGTTTTGTTTTTGTTTGAGATGGAATCTTGCTCTGTTGTGCAGTGGTGTAATCTCGGCTCACTGCAGCCTCTGCCTCCTAGGTTCAAGTGATCCCCCCGCCTTAGCCTCCCAAGTAGCTGGGATTACATGCACCCACCATCATGCTCGGCTAATTTTTGTATTTTTAGTAGAGACAGGCTTTCACCATGTTGGTCAGGCTAGTCTCGAAATCCTGACCTCAAGTGATCTGCCCACCTTGGCTTCCCAAAGTGCTTGGATTACAGGCAAGAACCACTATGGCTGGCCAAAATTGGCCTCTTTTCTGTGTTGGAAATAATGGGATAAAATTAGAAATAATTTTGCAGGGTGCTTTAACATGGCAAGAACTGGGTATATCCTCAGGTTGGGTGAAGAGAAGCTTCTTAGTGATGTTAATTGGCTATGTAAGATTCCACGGTTCAAGGCAACCAGACTGTAAAAGCACAATTCTTAAATTGTTTGAAAAAAAATGCAACCAGTTCTTGTTATTTGTGATGGGTTCTAGAAAGTCACTGTGAACACTGAATTAGCAAACACTGACCTATTGGTCCTGTGCAAATATAGCATAGCTTCCTGTGAGTCCTGGTCATAACATATTTTGTTACTGAAGTACCATCTGTATGATGCAGGTTCACTTGCCGATGTGTTTATAAAACAAGCATCAGCATTGAAACCTGCTCTTCCACACAATCCTTTTCCTAAGTGTATAACTCTTAGGTATTTCAAAAATTCTTCCATAGTCTCGTGATCTGCAGAACCCGCCTCACCTGCAAGTTTAACATTTTTCACACTGTATCCCCTTTTGAAATGTGTAGGCTGCTAGCACTAGCCAAGAAGAGTTTAACGTTTTCCTGACCCTGCATACCATGGTCATACATTTCTCTAAATTTCAGCCTCACATATTGCTCTCCACTGTACTTTGTAAAGTCAGTCATCATCTCATGAACCCACAAACTTAGCCAACTTTCCATTTTTCCGATAACATCATCACATACTATAGATGTTACTGTAGCACCTTCTGGCACGGCCTCCTGTGCAGATGGGCACATTGGCTCTCCTTTCTGCATGTGTTGTGTTGTTGATGCATGAACGCTGAACCCATGGCCAGCACCATAAGGCACATCACCCATGGCCCTACTGGGCTTCGGAACACAGACAGCATGTCAGCATTGTGCTTGGGACTATTTTAAACAGCCATATCACTACGAAAACACACCAAAACGTGAAAAGCATGGCACAAAATAGGCCAGGAGGAAGACTCGCGCTTACGGCATGAGCTGGAACAGGAAGGCAGAGCGTTGCCCTTTCAACCTCAGCGAGGAATGTGCTTATCCCGCAACTGGAACTCTTCATTGCTCTGCACATGTTCTCCAGTGACCACGAAAATGCCACGAGTAGTGACTTGGGTGTTATAAATAAATTTGCGCATACAGGCCAGTCACGGTGGCTCACGCCTGTAATCCCAGCACTTTGGGAGGCTGAGGCAGGAGGATCACCTGAGGTCGGGAGTTAGAGACCAGCCTGGCCAACATGGCAAAACCCCATCTCTACTAAAAACACAAAAATTAGCTGGGCATCGTGACATGCCTGTAATCCCAGCACTTTGGGAGGCTGAGGTGGGAGGATCACCTGAGGTCGGGAGTTTGAGACCAGCCTGGCCAACATGGCAAAACCCCATCTCTACTAAAAACACAAAAATTAGCTGGGCATCGTGGCATGCCTGTAATCCCAGCGACCCTGGAAGCTGAGGCACGAGAATCACTAGAACCCAGGAGGAAGAGGTTGCAGTGAGCCAAGATCGTGCCATTGCACTCCAGTCTGGGTGGCAGAGCAAGACTCCATCTCAAAAATAATAATAATAATAATAATGCACATATGGAATCCATAAGTAGTGAGAGTTGACTGCATTATGTGAAATAAGCACATGCCCAATTTTTACTTCACTCTGAAAAAGCAGAGTCAAGAAAGCTGGTTCACAAAGAATTTGAGAAACTGGGTCTGCATGGTGAGACTAGGAATGCTAATGGAAGGTTGCTAAAATCCACCAGAAGGCAAGGAAGCTGTAACCTTGGGGTTATCTCACCTCAAAGGGACAAAGCAAAGATAGCAACAGAGACTTCTTAAGCTGAACACATTCCTCACGGGAAGCTCCATTAAGCCTCCACGATGGCTTTCAAAGACAGTGCCCTGACCTTACAAACAGCCAGGTCCTCTTACCAAAAGCTACATGACAAAATGATCAGCCTGAGTTGCATATGCCATGGCCAAGGACTCCCTGCTGGGAAACGTCACTGTTTCTCACACAGATTTAGAGACATCTAAACAAGTTCTGGTTGATCGCATGAAGAGGACACCATGAAAGTGGTTAATGCCGTTCTAGAAACAAAGCAAATGAGTTTCAATCCTATGGCTCTGTGAAAAGAGTCTCTGATTTCAGGACTATAAATACATTTTCTCAATGAATAAACTTCATGGTCCCATTTCTTGGTGTTCTGACTCTGATTTACATTGTGCACACAAATAAAAATTGGATTTTTATATTTCCTTTCTCCTCTTTTAAAAACATAAGATTTTGATTTAAAACTGTTTCACTTACAATTGATAAAATTCAGCTAAAATCAGATTAAACAACAGGAACTTATTGGCTCATGAGGGGAAAAATAAGGGTGTAGATACCCTCAGGCATGACTGGTTTCTTTTCTTGTTTTTAATAACCTTTTTATTTCAGACTAGATTCAGATTTGGAAAAAAGTTGCAAAGATCATACAGAAAGTTCCCATCTACACTGCACCTGGTTTCTCTTATTAGCATAGTAGTTAGTATGACTTATCACAGTTAATAAGCTGATATTGACACAGTGTGATTAGCAAAAGCCCACACTTTACTCAGATTTCCCTGTCTTTACCTAATGTCCCTTTTCTGTCTCAGGATCCTAGGCAGGATTCCACGTCACCTTTACTTGTCAGGCCTCCTTAGCTCCTGGTGGCTGTGGCAGTTCCCTTTGTTTCCTTGTTGTGATGACCTGGACAGTTTTGAGGAGTGCTGGTCGAGCATTTTGTAGCGTATCCCTCGATTGAGACTGTTGGATATTTTTCTTATGATTAGACAAGGGCTGTGGGTTTGGGGGAAGGAGGCTACAGGAACAGCGCCATTTCCTCACCCCTGGATTGCTTGGCTGAGGTTGCCAGGTTTCTCCACTGTAAAGTTACTCTTTTTTTTTTTTTTTTAATTCAAGGTGTGCAAATTAAATGACTGGTTTCTCATAGTCAAACAACCGGTTTCTAATAGTCAAACAACTGGTTTCTGATAGTCAAACCCTTTCCTCTGGGCTGGCTTCATTCTCGCGCTCTCAGTGGCAAAGAGAGCTCCTAGTAGAAAACTCAGTGAGAAAAGTGAAGAACGTTTTTGTGATACATGTTTAAAACTGTCCTGGGGATGGTGTCATTGGTCTGGCTGGGGTGACATGCTCATCCATGACCAGTCCCAGGGCCCAGGGGTGGAACCCTCTGGGTGAGGTGAGGTCACTGCTCACTGGTGATGAGGAGAGTGGGCAGCACCACAAGAGCCCTGGACTGAGACGAGGCGGGTGATTCCCCAAGGGAAACCAGGGGCTGTCCTGAAGGGAAGGAAAGGGGCATAGGAGGCAGAGGAGTGGACGTCCACCCCAGGCATTGTCATGGAAAGCTTGCCAAACACACGCATTGAGCAAGGTGGAAGGATCCAGGTTTTGGGAATGGAGCAGGCCGGAGAAAAGGGGTGCAAAATATCAAAATACAGATCTTTCAAGTCTGTATTCTGCGGGAGTCTCAGAAGAACTGCAGAGTGTTTCATGTGACATCACTGTGCCTTTTAAAAATGTGAATCGAAATGCCTTTAAATGGTCATGTGCTTCCCACATGGCCCTGAAGTCACTGTGTGCCACGGGATGACAGTGGGCTGCTTGTGAGACCTCCACCTGCCCGGCTCCCAGCAGTGGTGTTTGAGACCCCTTCTCCAGCAAGGGGGAGGGCCTGAGCTTTGTTACTGGGAGATGCAGATGGCTTTGCCTTCACTGCAGCTCTCTGAGACCACAGTCGGATCCATGAAGGATTTTGATCAGCAAACAGGCCAGGTAAACGGGGTCTGAAGCTCCTCTGTGAAGGGATGATCACTATGATCCCTGCAACCCCATCACTGTCCCTTGTCCTGACCTCTCTGTAGTGAAACAGTCCACATGGCCCTTGGGTCTGGAAGGGCTCAACCCATCAAGCGCTCAACCCATCCAGGCAAGGAAACAGGTGAGTTGAACTAAATTGAATATGCATCGGGCACTTCCTTCCTTGAGGGCTGGGCTCAGGTTTTATGCAACTTCTGCGGTCTCCCATATATATATATATATGTATGGAAGACTTTGCAAACATGAAATCAAAGGACAGAACCCATTACAAAATGGACAGGACCATACAATAATTTTTATGTGTTGATGAGCACCATAAGCAAATTGAAGCTACCACTTAGGATCTCTAAGAGGTCTTTATACAGTCAGAAAATGAGCTCTCTCATACACAATATCTTCCAGGGCTTGTTTGATTCCTCAATTTGAAAGGTAACAGTTCTTTTTGTGGTTTTAATTTTTTCTGATTACTATCACATGATCATAAGTAATCCCTTTGAACCCTCTTCACCCATTTAGCAGTAGATCCCCTCACCTCACACTGGCGTAGAGACCTCGGCAGACACGGCGGGGTGATGGTGCAGTCATAGCGTGGAGTGCCACACAGTCTCAGCCACTGGAAAGAAAGGGCCTGATTTATAACTGGAAAGGATTTCCATGTTGTATTGTTATGCAAAAATAGCAGACTGCACAGAAAAATATGTCATACAATCTTCTATAAAACAAAGTACACAGCCCTTATGTGAACTCTCATGCCAATAATCCAGTATTCACGGATCTCCGTGTGACCCTGGGGTAGGGAGGGGGTGGCACAACATACCCCAGACAGAGTTCATGCCCAACTTGGGGGGAAGAGCAGTGGAGGGAGTGGAGGGCGAAGGCTTTGAAGAGAGGAGACAGGTGATTTTCATGATAGATGAAACCCTGTGTATATTCAAGTGAAATTTTTAAAACTTGAAGAGACTGAGAATTGTAGATGTTTGAAAGGCAAGTCACCAAAATATTAATGATGGTTACCATTGGACATCGGCATTTTGATTCGAGATTTTTCTTTTTCTCTAGGGTATTTATAGGTATGTAATCAGCATGTTTTATTGAACTGAAGATAAGGTTACCTAGGGTTTGCAAATGTTTAACAAGGACAGGTAATTTTGCACACTAACAAAGAAAATATACATTTTTTAGAGGACAATTTAGAAATGTGCTTCCAAACATAAAATATGTGCATATCCTTAGTAAGCAATTCAACCTGTTTATAGCTTTATTAAAACAGTAAAAATAAATAGAAAATAATACAAAATATTCAGCAAACGGGGATAGATTAAATTATGACATTTTAAAAACACTATTAAGCTTTCAAACACATTATTTTTAGTTATATTTCTAACATTTTTTAAGATGGCAACTTTTGTTTAGAAACCACATAACAAAATTGAATTAAAAAACCCAAAGTGGAATCCTAATACAGAAAACAGCTAAAAGTGGAGCTACTCTGGCTGGGCTGCGGTGAGGCCCAGAGCCCTGTTATCCTGCCTCCCTCTGTGGCAGCCGCTATGGAGCAAAACATGAAAGCAACTGACCAAGATGAGTGTTTATTGGCAGGATCTATCACGTAGAATGAAGATAACAAACATTATTATGCTCTTTTTGTAGGAAATACTCATATATTGAGTATTTTTACTTTAACAAGGATAAAAGTATATGTACGAGAAAATTAGCAGTGGTTATTCCTATGGCCATTTAAAAATGTTAGAAGTTTGTATTTTCTACAATGAATATTAAATGATTTTTGTATGAATTTTTTTTTTTTTTTTTTTTTTTGAGATGGAGTCTCGCTCTGTCACCCAGGCTGGAGTGCAGTGGCGCGATCTCGGCTAACTGCAATCTCCGCCTCCTGGATTCACACCATTCTCCTGCCTCAGCCTCCTGAGTAGCTGGGACTACAGGCTCCCGCCACCACGTCCAGCTAATTTTTTGTATTTTTAGTAGAGACGGGGTTTCACTGTGTTAGCCAGGATGGTCTTGATCTCCTGACCTCGTGATCCACCCGCCTTGGCCTCCCAAAGAGCTGGGATTACAGGTGTAAGCCACTGTGCCCGGCCTTTTGTATGAATTTTTAAGTCCCCTAAAATCCTTTTCTTTTTTTCTTTCTTTCTTTTTTTTTTTTTTTGAGACAGAGTCTTGCTCTGTTGCCCAGGCTAAAGTGCAGTGGTGCGATCTTGGCTCACTGCAAACTCTGCCTCCCAGGTTCAAGCAATTTTCTCAGCCTCCAAAGTAGCTGGGACTACAGGCATGGGTCACCACAGCCAGCTAATTTTTCTATGTTTAGTAGAGGGGGGTTTCACCATGTTGGCCAGGCTGGTCTCGAACTCCTGGCCTCAAGTGATCCACCTGCTTTGGCCTCCAAAAGTGCTGGGATTACAGGTGTAAGCCACCGTGCCCAACCCTAAAACCCTTTTCCTTGTTAAAAGTTTACATTGTGATATGGTTTGGCTGTGTCCCCACCCAAATTTCATCTTGAACTGTAGTTCCCATAATCCCCACATACCATGAGAGGGACCTGGTGGGAGGTAATTGAATGACAGGGGTGATTACCCTCATGCTGTTTTCATGATACTGAGTGAGTTCTCATGAGACCTGATGGTTTTATACGGGGCTTTTCCTCCTTTACTCTGCTCTGCACTTCTCCTTGCTGCTGCCATGTGAAGAAGGATGTGTTTGCTTCCCCTTCTGCCATGATTGTGTTTCCTGAGGCCTCCTGAGCCCTGTGGAACAGTAAGTCAATTAAACCACTTTCCTTTATAAATTACCCAGTCTCAAGTATGTCTTTATTAGCAGTGTGAGAATGGACTGATACACCTTCCCAACTAAAATAGATCCCTTGCTTTAGGGGCCCTCATATCCTTGGGAAACTTGTACTACTCACCGGTTTATCATCTTTGAACATATCAGCAAGCATTGTATAAGGGTGCCTTCCTAACCAGCACATAACCGCTGAACAGCAGGAGCCTTACGATGTATGCAGAGAGAGAGACAGAGAGAAGAAATCGGTGCTACCTTGTGTTACCAAGTGCTAGGTGAGTATCATTGAACCGCATTAAGGAACATTTCTCTTGAACCTCTGTTGACTTAGATATGAACACATACCAGAAGCATAATAAAATAAACATGAAGCTGGGGAAATCCTTTGTTTCTGGCTCTTTCACATTCACAACACAATTCTATACATTGAATGTGAACAGAAACTGTTCCTGGGAACAGATCCGAGCAACCCTGTCACGGAGTAGGAAGGTGGGACAGGGTGGAGGTGGGCACAATGAAGACGGTGTTATCAGGACGCCACCACAGGGCCAACATAGCTTCACACAGGGACCTGGATCTGGGCCAGAGTGGAACACAGCCCGTCAGAGAGGATCGCAGCCCACCAGAGAGGAACACAGCCCTGCAGAGAGGAAAGCAGCCCACCAAGGAGGAACGCAGCCCACCAGAGAGGAACACAGCCCAGCGGAGAGGAACGCAGCCCACCACATTGGATTGCAGCCCACCAGAGAAGAGCACAGCCCACCCTCAGTCCCTGTGGGACCTGTCCTTGCTTTTTCTGACTTGCCATAGGAGCAGTCCATCAGGCCCTAAGAAGGCCCCAGGCTCCCGTGAGAATTCGAATTCTGCAGGAGGACATCGAGGCAGCAGGCAGTGAAGTGGTGAGGGGTGTGGGCTGAGTGCCGAGTGGACGCACTCCCACCAGCAAGGCCCAAGCGGCGGTGGAGACACACCGTGTGACTGGCTGGGCTCTTTAGTGTTCAGAAACCAAAGTGCCAGTGTTAGATTTAATAGTAAAAATAAAAAAAACAAACAACTTTTAAAGGAAGATCAGGTTCAATTCTAACTTTAATTTATTTCTAAATATCAGCTTCGGTTTTGGAAGAGTTTGCATGAAGTGTCACATGGTGGGCCATGGCCTCACCCTTGGAAGAAAAGGGAAGTCAGTAGTGAAGGTCATAGGGGGAGTGACCTGGAGGTCTCTTGAGCCTGAATCACCAGTGGAGACATCCGTGTCACTGCTGGAAGGACAGAAGGTGGGGGCTCAAAATAAAGGGGTTGAAAGCTCCAAATAAGGATTTCAGAGGCAATTCAGTTCTTCATGGGAAAGGGTGTGGTCCTGAGAGTGCGTGGGCATGGTGGGGTGGGAGACAGGTCATTGGAGGTCACAAAAGGGAGAGGGGTAGAAAGGAGGGCCACGTGGATGTGAAGGTACCAAGGGTGGGGCAGGCCACCGGTGCCAAAGCCAGCGTGGCTGCGGGGAGGGTTGAAGGTGGGAATAGGAGGGCATGGTACCCAGTGTGCCTCCCTTCACAGAGAAGGGTGGAGATAGGAGCGTGGCTGCGAGGAGGGTTGGAGGTGGGAATAGGAAGGCGTGGTACCCAGTGCGCCTCCCTCACAGAGAAGGGTGGAGATAGGAGCGTGGCTGCGAGGAGGGTTGGAGGTGGGAATAGGAGGGTGTGGTACCCAGTGCGCCTCCCTTCACAGAGAAGGGTGGAGATAGGAGCGTGGCTGCGAGGAGGGTTGGAGGTGGGAATAGGAGGGCATGGTACCCAGTGCGCCTCCCTTCACAGAGAAGGGTGGAGATAGGAGCGTGGCTGCGAGGAGGGTTGGAGGTGGGAATAGGAGGGCATGGTACCCAGTGCGCCTCCCTTCACAGAGAAGGGTGGAGATAGGAGCGTGGCTGCGAGGAGGGTTGGAGGTGGGAATAGGAGGGTGTGGTACCCAGTGCGCCTCCCTCACAGAGAAGGGTGGTGGGGATAGGACAGAACTTCTCTCCTCCCAAGTTCAACAATTGGATTAGATGTGCATTTAATGCAGATTCTCAAAATGACAAAATCGTCACTTTATTTTCAAGCAAATAGGGTATTTTATTTCATTAACCTGATACCTGCCTCTTCCCTGATGCCACTATCCCCCCTAAGCCTTTGAGTGGCAGCTGTTTTTCCATCACGCTCCAGCTGCCTCAGAGGTGGTAACTACAATTTCTCCAACCCACCTCCTCCAAAAACGTTTAATTTTCAAAATCAATTTAGATGCGTTTCCAAGCCTCTGTCCCCAAAAGGTGGTGGAAACTTCCATCTGCCATTTTGGCCACCCCTATTCTCTTGTGACCACACCCCAGAGTCACACAAAGGATCCCTGAGTCAACAACTAGACAACCAGATGCAACACACACACACACAAGTGCGTGCACACACGTGTACCCATGCATGAGCACTCACACACACACACGCACATACACACACACACACCTGTGCATGAGCACTCACACACACATGCACGCACACATGTACCCATGCATGAGCATGCACACATGCACACACACATATGCACACCCACACATGTACCTGTGCATGAACGCACGCACACGTGGATGTTGTGTCACCGTCCACACTCCCCACTGGTCCCACCAATAGGACTAAAGCCCTCATCCTTCTGGCTGGCCGCTGCCAGTGCCGTCAGCTGAAGGCTCCCAGCTAAGTCTCTTCCGGTCTCATGGGTCGCTGCCTGACCCATGCCCCATTCCTGGTAGCAGTTGCCATGATTGGTCAAGGTAGAGCATGAAGTTTGGGAACAGCCCAGAGACCACCCTCACTGCTGACACCCACTGCAAGTTTGGGGAGCTCTAAGACCATCTTTAAGTTTGATAATTTGCTAGGAGGACTGGCAGAACTTCCTGTGAGCGGCTCTAGTCTTGGTTACGGTTATTAGAGTCAAGGGATTCAAATGAAGATCAGCCAAGAAAGGAGGTGCGTGGGGCAGGGCCTGAGAGAGCTCCAAGCATGGAACTGTTGCCGCCTCTCCCCGTGGAGCTGTGTGCATGGCACCTGCTTCCCCAGAAGCAGCCTGGGGCGACCCCAGGGGGTGTTGCTAACCAGGGAAGCGCATGGAGTTGGGGTCTGGGGTCTTTATTGGAGCTTTGTCGCACAGACCCGACTGACTCTACGTGTTGCTGGCCTTCCGTCTCCAGCACCCCAGAAGTCAGGCTGATGCCGTGTGAGCCAAGGTCCCCCTATAAATCACATTGTTAGCATACACCATCTGGCCTGGCCCAAGGCCCCAGGGAAAGAAAGGTATTCTACCAGGTGGGACAATCCAAGGGCTTATGCATCCCAGAGGCAAAGGCCAGCCCTCCCTTTGGGTAAGGTGAAATTCTTTACTGCAGTGGGCGTACGTAGAAGGGTCTGCCTCCATACACCAGCCCCAAATCAGGCCAATTCTGCCGGGCCATCTGGGACCCAGAGCACCCTGTGGCATCAGTGGACATTCTGTGGGGGCCTCCTAGCAGCTCCCCGGCCCCTCATGCTCAGCCCACTTCCTTTTCTCTCCTACACGTGTTGATGCCAAGTGCATACCCCAAATGCCCACATCCTCTTCTCCACCCCAGGGTCTGTTCCCAGGAGCCCCAACCTAGGCACCCAGTGCACACACACCCTAAAGAAACTCCAGGCCTAAGAAAGCAGCTAAGAGTCTTCTTTGCATACAAGAATGTTCCTTCACTTGGCAGTAGTGAAAAACTGGAAAAATCTGTCAATAGGGAAACGGATAAATAAATTGTGAGATAGTCATACCTACCACAGAGCACTTCATAGTATCAAAATGAATGAAGTACTCTGTGTCTGATAACATGACTGAGCTTTAAACTTAACGTTGAGAGAGAAACAAACAAATCACGGAAAGTTAGTCTCGTTGTACTATTTACATAAATTATTAGGGCACAAAACTATACTCTATGTTAACAGAACATACATATTTATGAAAACTGAAGCAAATATGGCATAATATTAACATTTATTAACTGTGGGTAGCTAAAATCCCTCAGGGGTATCTGATGCTTGTTTTACTATTTTTATCATTATTATTACTACAGATTGTTTATCATTCGTGTTTTTGGCTTAAGGTCAAAGCGTGAGAGGCCGCTCTGCCACCGTCTGTATTTCTTGCCCTCTGAGAGACTCACATTTCTCCATTGGCTTCTGCTGAGCTCTGCCCCTCTCTTGGGCTGTGGGATTCTCTGATGAACCCTGGGGCCTTGGTTTCTCTAGGGCACCACACAGACAGCTCCTAGGGAGCAGCCACAGGCGGTCTTGTTGCCTGAGGCCCCTGACCCAATCTGGTCTGGAATTTCTGGGCAAGGAGTGGCCGACCCTCCTGTGTATGGGTGCAGCATGGCACCAGCCACTGGCGCATGGGGTGCAGCGGGGATCGGGGCACATGGGCTGTGCGGGGGTGCAGGTGAGGTGGGAGGATGGGGAGTGGGGGTGGCGCTCAAAGACGGTTTTTGTTTGTTTGTTTGTTTTTGTTTTGTTTTGTTTGAGACAGGGTCTCTCTTGGTCACCCAGGCTAGAGTGCAGTGCCTTCATCTTGGCTCACTGCAACCTCCGCCTTCTGGCTTCAAGTGATTCTCCTGCCTCAGCCTCCCAAGTAGCTGGGACTACAGGTGTGTGCCACCATGCCTGGCTAATTTTCATATTTTTAGTAGAGACGGGGTTCCACTATTTTGACCAGGCTAGTCCTGAACTCCTTATCTCGTGATCTGCCTGCCTCGGCCTCCCAAAGTGCTGAGATTACAGGCATGAGCCGCTGCGCCTAGCCGAGACTATTTTTTTTTAGCTTTCTCCTCCAAAACATACCTCCAGCTGAGAAGGTTGGATTGACATCGTGCTTAGTTCAAAGAAGAAACAGCTCAAGGAATTCCATGGTTAATCATGGAGTACGTATTGAAAGATACGCTTAGAATCACGAGCGCGAGGAGTGGGCTGAAGTTACAACCTGAAGACTGGCGTTGGTGTTAAGGGACATTTTTATTTGTTTTTCTGTGAAATTTCTCTAATTTCTTCCCAGTTAAAAAATTGAGTCATGAGTCTTTCTTTGTGTCAGTTCGTAGACTCCATCACAGCATACAGAGGAAGAAAATCTTCAAGCCAAGCTGTTCAGCCTCAGTCCAAAATCACATTCTACTTACAGATCCAGGGACAAAAATGCCAATTCTACCATTCATGATAGTTCTGAATTTGAGCCCACCTTCTCGAGGGACCCAGATGTTTTATCTGGGTCCAAAGACATTGAAGCTGACCGTCAGCTCTGCCAGGGAAATGAGAGAGAGAAACTGTGGCTCCTGCCCCGACAGTCTGGGGTCCCAAGTCTGCAAAGTTCACCCACCTGTACAAGGTCCGCCAAGTCCACACCAGGCAGAGCAGTGCTGTCAAGGCTTTATTTGGGGAGGGGTCCGAGGGATGATGCCATCTCCCCAAGTTCAGTGTGGAGCCACTTCCTTCTTTGCATCATTATTCCTTAGTTTTCTGCCCCTTCCTTTGGGAACATCTTCTTCCTGCGAACACAGTCTAGCTCTTATTCTTACTGAGCCCGTGGCATTTGGCATTGCAAGTAGTGTCTGGACAACATCAGAGATATAGATATGCACACATTTTACTTTTATTATGTATTTATTTATTCACTTTTTTTGAGATGAAGTCTCACTCTGTCACCCAGGCTGGAGTGCAATGGCACGATCTCGGCTCACTGCAACCTCCGCCTCCCGGGTTCAAGTGATTCTCCTGCCTCAGCCTCCCAAATAGCTGCGATTATAGGCATGCATCTCCATGCCCGGCTAATGTTTTGTATTTTTAGTAGAGACAGGGTTTCACTATGTTAGCCAGGCTAGTTTCGAACTTCTGACCTCAAATGATCTGCCCTTGGCTTCTCAAAGTGCTGGGATTATAGGCGTGAGCCACCGTGCCAGGCCACATTTTAAAGTTAGCCCTTCATTCTGGAGCAAGCTGGGTGGGTCTCCAGCAGGAGGCTATAATTTAATAATATAATATAATATATATTATATATTATAACATGTATAATATAATATATTCTATTATACATGTATAATATAATATATTATATTATACATGTATAATAGAATATATTATATATTATAACATGTATAATAGAATATATTATATATTATAACATGTATAATATCATAATATAATTCCTGTTAAAGAGGAATGATTCCAATGACAATCTACTTGTCTAGAATGAAATGTCACGTAGGACATGAGTAGTGATTTACAGACATTGAAGTGGACAGGGAAGTGTCTCATTCTCAAGAAAGCCAAGCTAACTTTGTGAATGAATGCACGTCTCAGGTTTTACCTTCACAGCAGTCACATATTAGCTCCTTCACCCACTCCAGGACAAGAACAGGCAGCACACAGTTTACACTGCTGTGCATCTTGTTTTTCTTTTTACGTAATAGATTGTGACACTCTTTCCGCATCAGTACATAAGAATTTCATCTTTGGCCGGGCGCGGTGGCTCATGCCTGTAATCCCAGCACTTTGGGAGGCTGGGAGGCCGAGGTGGGCGGATCACGAGGTCAGGACATCGAGACCATCCTGGCTAATGCACTAAAACCTCGTCTCTACTGAAAATACAAAAAAATTAGCTGGGCGTGGTGCCGGGCGCCTGTGGTCCCAGCTACTCAGCAAGCTGAGGCAGGAGAATGGCGTGAACCCGGGAGGCGGAGCTTGCAGTGAGCCGAGATCGCACTCCAGCCTGGGCAACAGAGCGAGACTCCATCTCCAAAAAAAAAAAAAAAAAAAAAAGAATTTCATCTTTGTGCTGAGTATGTTGGGGGTGGGGATCAGTGGAGTATTCTGTCCTATTAGTTTATCCATTCTGTTGTTGAATATTGTTTCTATCCATTATATTGTTTCTAATCGTTTGCAGTTACAACCAGCAACACAATAAATAATCTACATCTCTCAGATGTAGCATTCTTAGGTCAAAGAGTATGATTTATCACTGTAATAAGTGTTGCCGGCTCTTCCTCCAAGAGCTGCATACACGGACAATCATACAATAATCCAGCAGGTAGAGTGCTGCTTTCTCTACTTTAGCCAATGGACCAGGTTTGAGACTTAAAAGAGTTGTGGCCAGGCACAGTGGCTCACGCCTGTAATCCCAGTATTTTGGGAGGCCAAGGCGGGCGGATCACCTGTGGTCAGGAGTTCGAAACCAGCCTGGCCAACATGGTGAAACCCCGTCTCTACTAAAATATGAAAATTAGCCGGGCGTGATGGCATGCACCTGTAATCCCAGCTACTCAGGAGGCTGAGGCACGAGAATCACTTGAACCCAGGAAGCGGAGGTTGCAGTGAGCCGAAATCGTGCCACTGCACTGCAGCCTGGGTGACAGAGTGAGACTCTGTCTCAAAATAATAATAATAATAAATAAAATAAAAGAGTTGTTGAACTTTCAAATCTCTGTCAAATTGAGTGGTAGAAAATAAAATCTCAAAATAGTTTTATTTGCATTTCTTGTTATAAATCAAGTTGAACACCTTTTCAGTCTTAAGTGCCTTTCCATTTTCCTTTTTGGTGAATTTTTCTTATTCTTTTCTCATTTTTCCATTGAGTTATAGATCTTTGTATCAACTTGTGGTCTCTGTATGTATTAGAAAAATTAACCCTTTGCCTGGGGTATTACTAGCAAGTGTTTTTCTCACTTTATCTTCTGACTATATGTAAAGAAACAAATTTCTGCACGGCAAAAGCACCACACACCCTCACATTTATTAATCTTTAATTTTGTGCCTTCTGGGTTTTATGTTTCATGTTATAGCTCCAGGCTATAAATCTCTCACTGATTCTTTTAGCACTCAAGGGTTATATTTTTGCATTTAGGTTTTAAGTCCATTTGGAATTTATCCTAGAATCAGGTATGATCTACAAATCCAACGTAACTGCTTTACAGATGCCTACCGCTTGCCCTCTGTGGTTGCTTTAAAATATCGCCATGTGGGCCAGGCGCGGTGGCTTACATTTGTCATCCCAGCTCCTTGGGAAGCTGAGGAGGGAGAATTGCTTGAACCCGGTAGGCGGAAGCTGCAGTGATCTGAGATCACGTCACTGCACTCCAGCCTGGGCGACAGAGCAAGACTCCGTCGCCTGCCGCCACCCTAAAAATAAAATCTCCAAATGGAGCACAGAGGATGTTTTAGGGCAGTGAAACCACTCTGTATGCTGTAGTGATAGGTACATGTCATAATACTTTTGTTTAAATCCATAAGATTTACAAAACTAAAAGGGAACCTGAATGTATACTGGACTCTGGGTGGCAATGATGTGTCACCGTAGATTAATCAGTTGTAGCAAATGTACCCTCTGGTGTGGACGTTGATAATGGGGGAGAGCATGCAGGGCATACATGGGAAACCTCTCTGCATTCCTCTAAATTTTGCTATGAATCTAAAACTGCCCTTAAAAAAGATTTTAAAAAATAGTGTAAACTACATTAATAATTTTATATTGATTACATATTGAAACAGCAATATTTTGAATATTTTTGATTAAACAAAATATGTTGTCAAAATCAAAAATATAGGCCGGGCGCGGTGGCTCACGCCTGTAATCCCAGCACTTTGGGAGGCCGAGGCGGGCGGATCACGAGGTCAGGAGATCGAGACCATCCTGGCTAACATGGTGAAACCCCGTCTCTACTAAAAATACAAAAAATTAGCCGGGCGTGGTGGCGGGCGCCTGTAGTCCCAGCTACTCGGGAGGCTGAGGCAGGAGAATGGCGTGAACCCAGGAGGCGGAGCTTGCAGTGAGCTGAGATTGCGCCACTGCACTCCAGCCTGGGTGACAGAGCCAGACTCCGTCTCAAAAAAAAAAAAAAAAAAAATCAAAAATATATTGCCACATATTATTTGATATTCCCTCTTTCACAAGGTAGAGGCTAATTCATGAAGTCTGTAGGTCAGACTTCATGACTCACTAACGAACAGAATGTGACAGAAGTGATGATGTGTGACTTCTGAGAACAGGTCATGCAAGGGATTGGATCTCTCTTGGATCATTGCTCTAGGGGAAGCCAGCTGCCATGTTGGGAGGACACTCAAGCAGCCTGGTGGAGGAGTCCCATGGTGAGGAACTGAGGCCTTCTGTCAACAACCAGCCATCAACTCAGCATATGTGTTAAGTGAGCATCTTGGAAGCAGATCCTGCAGCCCCAGTCATCAGACAGCTGAAGCCCCAGCCAAGATCCTGGCTGAAACTCATGAGAGACCCTGAGTCAGAGTCACCGACCTAAGTCACTGGTAAATTTCTGACCCACAGAAACTATGTACAATAATACATGTTTATTGTGGCTGCAAGACACTAAATTTGGGATGACTTCTTATGCAGCAATAGATAACTAATACATTTCACAAAAACCATTTATTGAACAATTCATTTTCTCACTAATTTGAGATGCTACTTTTGCTATATGAAATTGCTCTTTGAATTTGGATCTTTGCTGTATTTTCTGCTAAGTTCCATCTAGTTCCATCTATCTACTCCATTGATCTGATTGAGACATAAAAGCTTTATTTTATGTTTTAATGTCTGGTATGGTAAATTCTGCCTACCTTCCTTCATTGATCTAATCTCAAAAATTATGTCACCGTGATTATTAGAATTATACTTTTTCTTCAACTTTTAAGTTCTGGGGTACGTGTACAGGATGTGCAGGTTTGTTACACAGGTAAACATGTGCTATGGTGGTTTGCTGCACAGACCAACCCAACACCTAGGTTTTAAGCCCAGCAACCATTAGCTATTCTTTCTGATGCTCTTTCTCCTCCCACTCTCCTGATAGGCCCCAGTGTGTGGTGTTTCCTTCCCTGTGTCCATGTGTTCTCATTGTTCAGCTCCCACTTATAAGCGAGAACATGAGGTATTTGATTTTCTGTTGCCTGCGTTAGTTTTCTGAGGATAATGGCTTCCACTTCCATCCATGTCCCTGCAAAGAACATAATCTTGCTCCTTTTAATGACTGCATAGTATTCCACGGTGTGTATGTACACACTTTCTGTATCCAGTCTATCATTGATGGACATTTGGGTTGATTCCATGTCTGCTATTGTGAATAGTGCTGCAGTGAACATATGCATGCATGTATATTTATAACAGAATGATTTATTTTTTGGGGGGTATATACCCAGTAATGGGATTGCTGGGTCAAATGGTACTTCGGCTTCTAGATCTTTGTGGTTACCTTAAATTTATAAATTAAATTAGAGAGATGAAATCTTATGATGTTGTAGACCAGGTTCCCCAGGAAACAGACTCTGAGATGAAGATTTGTCTATGGAATATTTATTAGGTTGTGCTCCTGGGATCAGCACCTTTGAAGGGCAGACGCAAGCAGGACTGGGCAGAAGGAGGGGTTGAGTTGCGATGAAGCCCAGCAGAGACCTCATTAAAAACTCTGAAGCTGGCATGGTCCTTCATAGACCCACTGAGGCAGGTGGGCAGAGTCTTGGTACCCATGCATCAGACAGTCATTGGAGAGGGGCTGCCGTCAGGGAGATAACTCATCTTGGGTGAGGCATCCCCCTTATGATAGGAGCAGTTTCTGAGGCAGGAGTGGCAGCCAACACTCCCAGCAGCTTTTGAACCAAGTGCCCTGGTCCCCAGGGTGCATCTGGGCAATGCGTGGGCAGATGTCGAGTCTTCCTGCCCAAGAATACAGTATGACTTTGCACTTGAAGTGTCTTTTGTATCCCTTGGGAGTATTTTATTTTATTTATTTATTTATTATTTATTTAGAAATGGAGTCTCGCTCTGTCACCCAGGCTGGAGTGTAATGGTGCAATCTCAGCTCACTGCAACCTCCGTCTCCTGGGTTCAAGCAATTATTATCCTGCCTCAGCCTTCCGAGTAGCTGGGATTACAGGCATGAGCCACCATGCCCGGCTAATTTTTGTATTTTTAGTAGAGACGGGGTTTCACCATGTTGGCCAGGCTGGTCTTGAACTCCTGACCTCCAGCGATCTGCCCGCCTCAGCCTCCCAAAGTGCTGGGCCTTGAGAGTATTTTAAAGCACTTGTTGTACAGATCTTAAACATTCCTGTTAGGCTTATTTCTAATAATTTTAAGTTTTGTGTTATTACGTAGGGTCATTTCTTCCAACTAATTGTTTATTGTATTTGATCCATGGAAGCTATTGATTGCTACAGTATAACTTTGTACTGGCCCTTACTGAATTCTCCTATTGTTTGATTTTAGATTTGGATTGTGGTCTTAGATTTTCCAGTTATACAATCATCTCACCTACAAACAAAAAT
Source organism: Gorilla gorilla gorilla (assembly GCF_029281585.2). Classification (NCBI taxonomy): domain Eukaryota; kingdom Metazoa; phylum Chordata; class Mammalia; order Primates; family Hominidae; genus Gorilla; species Gorilla gorilla. The sequence continues at coordinate 163,999,015 of NC_073230.2, forward strand.
CAGTTTTATATTTCTAATATGTGTCTCTTTCATAACAATTTTGGCTAACCTCAGTAGAATACGAGTATATAATTGCAGTGATCATGGTTTCCTTGTCTTCTTCCTATGTTAATGGGAACTGAGCATTTTACATTAAGCATGGTGCTGGGTTTTGGGTTGAGATAGACTTATGTTGTCTTGGTAAAGAAATATCCTTGGAGACTTTTAAACAGATAAATCTGGAGATAGGCTTCATTGCTTTTTCAGCTTTACCCCGAATCATCTCAAAGATACCATAAAAATTTTAAACCATAAGGATGCAGGGCTTCTGATTAACTGCAGTAATTTTACCGATGGTCCTCATGGAATAACACAACACAGACAGGAAGAGTCAGAATGCCGGGTTCTCATTCTGCACTACCATCCACAACCCCACTGTGGGCAGGTCACAGCCCCATGGCTCAGTTTCTTCCTGCAAGAGTGAAGGAGGAGAGAGGTGGCCTCCGCCCCTTTAACTGACGCCTGCCTAGTGCTCGGCGTCATGAAAACGATACTTGTTCCCTAAATGTATCCAAAATATTTATCCTGATAGCTACGACAGATATCTTCACGTGCTGTGTAGGAAGTTTAATGACTTTTGCAAGCAATTAAAAAAATGACAAATCCTAATTTTGGTGAAAGAATGTGGGATACAAGACCATTGGCAGTGGTGGACCCTTGATGGTTATGTCGTTTGTATTTCATTTCTATTCCTATCGTGCCACTGGCCAGCCTGGAGGCAAAGCGTACTCCCTTGAGCACTGAGATGAAAGGCTTCTGGGAAGAGAGGGGGAGGCATGAGATCACTCAGCAGGTACGATCTCTGGTTTTTTACTCAGCTCCCACCACTTTCCACATCCCTTCCGGGGTCTGAGTATCCCCAAGGGTCCCAGAGATGCTGGTGGAAATCTGTAAAAGGACAGACCTGCGTTTTCATCCATGATTTATTTTGTTTTTACTTACTAATAAATGTTTGATACATGTGCCAGAATTTGGTGTGAGCCTTGCTGTCTTCAGCAGCAGGATGTGAGGTGCGGGGAGTGGCTGGCACTCAGCTGTCTCAAGCACTATGAGTCACACTGAGCCCCAGCGTCCTTTAGCCCCGGCATCCCTGAGTCTGAGCATCCTTCAGCACCAGGATACATTAATCTAGCATCCCTGAGTCCCAGCATTTCTGAGTCCAAGCACCCCTGAGCCCCAGCATCCCTGAGCCCTAACATCCCTGAGCCCTAGCATCCCTGAGCCCCAGCATCCCTGAGCCCCAGCATCCCTGAGTTCAAGCATTCTTGATCCCCAGCATCCCTGAATCCAAGCAATCCTGAGTGCAAGCATCCCTGAGTTCTAACACCCCTGAACCCTGGCATTACTGAATCCAAGTATTCCTGAAACTCAGCATTCTTCAGCTGTAGTCCCTCTGACTTTCAGCACCTGCGAGCCCCAGAATCCATGAGTCCAAGCATTCCTGAGCCCCAGAATTCCGTTCAACCATCCCTGAGTCCCAGCATCCCTGAGCCCCAGCATCTCTAAGTTAAAGCATCCCCGAGTTAAAGTATCCCTGAGTCCAAACATCCCCCGAATCCCTGCATTCCTGAGCTGCAGCACCTCTGAGCCCCAGCATCCCTTAGTACCAGCATCCCTCAGTCCCAGCATCCGAGTCCAAGCATCCCTGAGTTCCAGTACTCTTCAGGCCCTGCATCCCTGAACTCCTGCATTTCTGAGCCCCAGTATCCCCAAACTCCAACATCCCTCAGTCCCAGCACCTCTGAACCCAAGCATCTAGGAGTTTTTCCTTTCAGGATTCAGATTCAGAGTCTGGAGCAAGTGCAGCAATGGCAGAGCCTGGTCACATGCCTGCACCTTGACTGCAAGGAAGACTGGAATGGGAACAGGTGTATCTTAGGTTTCTGTGGTAGAAGGCAGGCCATGCCTTGGAAGAGGAGAAAAGAGTCTCCAGCGGAGTGAGAGGAAGATGTGGCTGCTCATGTCCTTGTTCTCAGTAGTGAGAAGGGCCAGATCACACTTTCAAAGTCTGGGTATGAAGCACTTCCAATGGATGAAACAATACACTGTTGGCAATAACACTTTGAAGGCCCCCAGCCTGCAGCTACAAAGTCCCTCCCTGAGCCAGGGTGCAGGACTGTGCTGGCTACGATAGCACAACAGCACGTCCAGGCTGCCCTGCAGGTCTGTGATGCCTCAGAGCCCCACACAACAATCCTCCCAGCACCCAGCTGAGCCCACGCCCACAGGGCAGACTGTTTACTGTGCTCCTACTGTTTCCCCAGCTGCTCCCCAGAAGCTTGCTATTTCCTCAGATTGCAATGCAGTTTAGCAGTTTAAAACAACAGCCAAGGGGTTTCCTTTCACCTCCTTGCTCTAGTCGGCTGAAGGAAAAAGGACTCAGAGACTGAAAAACACCCAGAGACCGCTGTCCCCACCCAAAGATCATTCTGACTAAGAGGCCCCAAGCCTTTTCCCAGAAGCCTCACGAAGGGCACAGTCCCCAGATGTGCTTTTTACCTGTCTCCTGCCTCCCTCCCTCTTCTCCCTCTCTCGCTCCATGGAATTTAGAACACTAGTGCCAGAACCACTTTCCTAGGACACGATTTAATGGCATACTGATCTTCGTGATGTTTCTACTCCTAATACTTAGGAATAAGTGCATGTGGGGTCCAACATGCAGAACTGTGTCTCCTTCCCTGTGGACGTGCATACACCTGCACACACACACACGCACACACACATGCGTGTTCATGCACAGGCACAGACACACATGCACACACACATGCACACAGTGCGTACACACACATGCACGTACACACGCACACATGCGTGTACACACACACTCATACACACTTGGCCAGAGGCATAAAAATAGTAACTGCCCAAGATACCACAGCTGGTCAATTTAACTGGTGTCTTACAAATTGTAACCGAAATGAAGTGTGGCTCTTACGGAAGTTTTGCTGTAGGGGCACAGTATGGTGAGCCCAGTGGGACAGTCTTCTGCAGAGGCAGACGACCCCACCCAAAACATGCTTCAGGTGACATCACACACAGAAGGGTGAGGAAAGTTTATGACTCCCGTAACTGAGGACTCTGAGAAGAGCCGGCCGGCCTCTAGCTCATGTAAAAAGGCTTGGAAGTAGGGACAAGAGACTGGCCTGGGTTTCACTGTGGTTAGGACGTGTTTGATGTAGACTTTATTATTATTCAGGTCAGAACTAGGAATGGCTGCCATTGGAAAGCTGGTGTGTTACTCACAGATCCCTAGAGGAGGGGTCAGGCCACGCCATGGGGGCCACCTGGGGATGTGCCAGGGTTGGTCGGGATGCTGAGGGGCAGGGAAAGTGAGCAGGAGCCTCTATTGTGGTTTCCACGATAAGGGAGGCTGAGGCAGGGTCAGCAGGCCCAGGACTGCCCAGCTTGAATAATTCTAGCCCTCTAGGGACAGTAGTTGCCCTGGGTCCGGTCCCTGCCCTGGGGTAACAAGTGTGGGTGGACAGCAGCCGGGAGTGTGAGCCCACAGAGGAGGTGGCAGGTGTGGGCTCCTCCTTTGCACATGGATTGCAGGGTTTGCACATGGAAAGCCTGTGTGGGGTGGGCGATGGTTCACTATCTGGGAATTGGCTGATTGTGAGAGGAGCAGCTCCCCAGGGTCAGCAGGGCCCCAGGTATCAGAGTATCATATACAGAAAATGAGAGACAATTCATACTGATGGTGGGCTGGGGCTAGAGTTCCTAATGCGAGAGATTTGTGGGGTTTTAATCTCCCATTAGTGCCAAAGGAGGGAAACACCTCCCACCCCTGGCTTTCTCAACAGCTGCCCAGATGTGGGGTGAAGGGGAGGAGGGAGAAACATCAATGCTGTCAGCAGCTGAATATGAAAGAGTGGGGTCAGACTGCTGCTCACCACACTGGGGGAAAGAGCCAAGTCTCAGGCTGAATGCTGAAGGACCTCCCCAGTTCTGGCAGGAAGCACGGACTCCTGGTCTGCAGACCCCGAGAGATGTCTGGCTGCCCATGCACCCTCAGCCCCTTCTGACCACCTGGCAGGTGCTGGTTGCAGCTAGCTACGTGATGGTTCTGAGGATCTCCACCAGAGCAGGAGAGCTGGAGGCATCCTCTAGCAAGCCACGTGTTTTGGCTGCCTGCATCTACCCCTGACAGGGACATTAAAATGAGGGTGTCCAGGAAGCACCCAGGCGTTGGGAGTAAGAGCATCTGGAATTATCTTTGTTTCCTTGTGGTAACTGATTGCCATGTCTATTAGTTCATTTTTATGCTGCTATAAAAATACTGAGTCTGGGTAACGTATAAACAAAAGAAGTTTAATTGACTCATGTTCTGCATGGCAGGGGAGGCCTCAGGAAGCTTACACTCATGGCAGAAGGGGAAGCTAGGACCTTCTTTGTATGGTGACAGGAGAGAGAGCACAAGAAAAACAGCCACTTTTAAAACCATCAGATCTTGTAAGAACTCCTTCACCAGCATCAGAACTGCATGAGGGAAACCACTCCCATGATCGAGTCACATCCCACCAGGTCCCTCCTTCCACATGTGGGGATTACAATTCGAGGTGAGATTTGGGTGGGGACATAGAGCCAAACCATATCACCATGCTAATGGCCTGGTTGGCACAGGGCCGTGAGTGAAGGACTCTGTATAAGAGGGGCCGGTGGCTTTCACGTGCTGTTAACTATCACTCACAATAAGAAGTACATTTGCACATGGCAAACCACAAAAGCATGTGTACATATAACGGACAAAGTTTCATGAAGCTTACTGTACGCGAAGAATTCCATTATTTTCTATTGTGATTTATTCCAACTTGTAAAAACACTTAGTCCTCAGTTTCTAAATTGATTTCAACACCTTCAGCATGAAAAAAGCTGGACTAGAATACTGTGGATGGCTCTGTATAGAGCACCCTTGACATAAGTGACTGTTACTTAGAAAAGACCCCATCTTACACTTCGAAAGGCATCGTGCCAGCAGGGATCAGATGTTCACCTAATCAATAGAGATGGCACCCAACCAGATAAGGGCATACATAGGCACACTCTTTACCATCGGTCCTCACCAGAGGACTCATGGGCTATAAAAGAGCAAGACCTCACCAGCTCGACATGGGCACCTCCACACACCCCGTCTTGCTGTCACCTGTGATCAGCACCAGCCATCTGCCAGTGAAGGCTGTGCCCAAATCAAAGACTCTTCCTTGAAAGAGGTTGAGGAGCGTCAGGATCAGGCCAGGACACTCTGTCCACACCTCTCTCATTGAATTGGTTCATTCATCCTTTTTTTCCTATGCCCTTTTCTCTTGATGTTAAATGTCACCCTGATGTGAAAACTTTAATCTGTAACATTTATATATTGATTAAGCATGTTGTAACATATGGTTTGCAATATTGATTGACCTGTGGTGTGACTTGAGCCTGCATGCTTGTGGGTCTGACTACTGAGTAAACAGGAAGTTCTAAGGACAACAGCCTCCTCGGGAACCCCATGGAACTCGTGGCTTTTGTGATTGAAATAGCATCAGTAAAGTCTGACCTTGTGGAGACACACAAGTGTGCGTGGACCTGGTTACGTCTGACCTCGCACCACTCACAATAGGATGCACCGCACCAGTGAGGCAGCTTCTGCAGGCTCCGGGCACTCACATGGGGGATTTGAAGGTCCTCTAGAAATTCCTGAATTGGAGGGTGTATGTGTATTTTTGTTTTTAAATAATTATTACTGTTAATCCTCCTCCCCACCCATATCAAAGCAACAGATGTTAACCATTGAATATTAGGAAAATTTTCAACAAGGTAAAGGAGAAATTACATCTGCAATAATCTCACTACCCAGAGAAATCCACTAAGTCCAGTAAAGGCATACTTAATTTCACTTCCTTTTCTATCCTTTCTCTCTCCTCTATTGCTCCCTCCCTCCCTTTCTTTCTAAAATGGCTATCATTATTAATCATTATGCTATGAGCATTTTCTCATATTGTTCTTCAGACATAGAATTTAAATAGTTGCATGTATCATTTAGACAGAATGCTATCACTTATTCATTTCTTATTTTGAGGCATTTAAATGATTTCTTTATAAATAATATTGAGATGAACATCCCATTACATAAACTTTTAGTAATATCTTCCATGTTCTTAAGATATATTATTAGAAGAGAAAATTACTGGGTCAAACCACAGTTATTTTAAATTCTCTTGGTTTTGTGAAAGGGGAAAATAATACAAATGAAAAATACATTGAGTTGGGTTTATGTTCTCAGAAAATAAATTGTCAAAAACATCTTTATTTAATTGCACTGCAGTAGGACAGTGATGACATGGGTTATTTTTCTTAATACCATCAAGATGGGTAGATTTTGTCTAGGTTTTGAATATGTTATCTTTATGAAACGTGTTTGCATCAACCGGTAAAATTTAGAAATTACCATTATTTTTCATACCGACTCTTAGCTCCATGACACGTGAATTATGTCAACCATGTTTTAAAACTTACGAAGTAACTAAAAGACAAAGGGTCCTTAATGTACCTAACTAGGAGAATTTATATTTCCTCCTTGGGTTTCAGAAGCTTAAAAAGTATCAACATAGTATAATGGAATTGCAAAATGTATTACCTTGGAAACTTTTTCTTAAAACCTCAGTGTTGTTAGCAATCACTAAATTGCATAGATGCTTCATCATTTTTGAAGGACATTTCGTATTTCTGATTTTTTTTATAAGTAAAGATGCACCCAAATGGCTTTTGTCTACCACTCATATTATCAAACTGTCTAACAAAGATTCTGTCAGTTCATCCTCCTACATGTATGAAACTGCCAAGTCATTATACACTCACTACCAGTGTTTTTTTTCTAACTGTTACTAACTTAATAGGTTATAAAATGGCATCTTGATGTCTCCACCTAATTTTCTTTGGTTACTAATAGGTTTGAATTTTATGGGGTTTTGGCCATTGTATTATGTTGCCAGATATCTTTAAGCTTTTTCTCTTTCTTACAGACTTGAAAGAGCTCTTTATATAAGTATATTCGCTGTTTGTTATATATGAAAAATATCTTCCCCAATTTGCTAAAAGTGATTACCAAAATTAAAACATAATAATCAATACTATAAATGAGCTTGTTAAATAGACAATAACATGACAACTCTACTGATAAAGTTTGGATCTGTGTTCCAGCTCAAATCTCATGTTGAATTTTAATCACCAGTGTTGGAGGAGGGGCCTGGTGGGAGGTGACTGGATCATGGAGGTAGATCTCTCTTGAATGGTTTAGCACCATCCCCCCTTGGTACTGTATAGTGAGTGAGTTCTCACGAGATGTGGCTCTTTAAAAGGATGTGGCACCTCCCTCCTCTCTCTCTTCCCCCTGCTCTGGCCATGTAAGACAAATCTGCTTCCCCTTTGCCTTCCACTATGATTGTAAATGTCCTGAGGCCTCCCCAGGAGCCAAGCAGAAGCCACTATGCTTTCCCTACAGCCTTCAGAACCATGAGGCAATTGGAGTTCTCATGAATGATTTAGCACCATCTACCATTGGTACTGTACAGTGAGTTCTCATGAGATCCGATTGTTTAAAAGTGTGTGGCACCTCCCCTCTCTCTCTTCCTCCTACTCTTCCCATGTGAAGTGCTGGCTCCCCCTTTGCCTTTCGTCATGTTTGTAAGTTTCCTGAGGCCTCTCCAGAAGTGGAGTAGATGTCAGCATCATGCTTCCTGTATAGCTTGCGGAATGGTGAGTCAATTAAAACTGTTTGTTCTATAAATTACCCAGTCTCAGGTGTTTCTTTATAGCAATGTGAGTATGAACTAATACATCTACTACAAATCCAAAAGCAAACAGCGAAATCTCCTTTAATTCCACCGATGAACAATTACTGCTTTCATCTGTTCAGGTTCTATCCAATTCTTGACCTATGTGGATATTTAACATTTATGTAATTACAGCTAAGCATATTATAACATTTTAGTTTAATTCACTTGAATAACTTGTTATAAGTACATTATTTTCACATTGTTTCATGGTTTTCATAATGTAGTATCTATATCCAACTTAAGAATATTTTGATGGTATTGAGAAATAGAAAAAGCTATTGCATCAGCCAGAGTCCAACCAGGAGATAGAAAACACATCGGCCTTTTTTTTTTTTAACAGAATAAAGTTAACATAAAGATTATCGACCAGGTACTTTAGATTTTTTAAAAGGCCAAAGAAAGGTATCACAGTTGGGGAGGGAAGGAGGGAAGTCACTCTAGGCCTGAAGAAGGAGCACTGTGGGTCTGGACCCCAGACCTTGAGTGGGGTGCACTGCCCAGTGGGTGCCAGTGACTGTGGTTGGGTGCAGGAGGATGCTAGATAGAGCAGCAGACAAATGCCAAATGGAGTCAGATGGGACAGCTGCTGCTGGCAGAGTAAAGAGGCATTGCTGGAAGGCGCTCACAGGGAACAGGAAGAATGGGGCCATCTTCCTCTGCCTGGCAGAGCCTTCCAGGGAGCCAGTGGCAAAGTGAGTGTGTCTGCAGTCCCAGCATATCACAGCAGGTCCAGAGAGGGATGACAGCCTGAAAACCAGCACACCGATCCAAGGATAACCAGGGCTCTCTGCCCCCCTGGAAAGTGCATCAACAGTAGCAGGGCTTGTTTTGCCCTTGCAGACCATTTAATCAAAACAGCTTCTTGGGCCTCAGTCATTCATGCCTGCAGCAAATTTTTTTTTTTTAGATGGAGCCTTGCTCTGTCACCAGGCTGGAGTGCAATGGAATGATCTTGGCTCACTGCAACCTGCACCTCCCAGGTTCAAGCAATTCTCCTGCCTCAGCCTCCCGAGTAGCTGGGATTACAGGTGCACCCCACCACGCCCAGCTAATTTTCGTATTTTTAGTAGAGGCAGGGTTTCACCATGTTGGTCAGGCTGGTCTTGAAATCCTGACCTCATGATCTGCCCGTCTCGGCCTCCCAAAGTGCTGGGATTACAGGTGTGAGCCACCGGGCCCAGCCTGCAGCAAGTATCTTACAACCTTAATGTGCACATGGTAATTAGTTAATATCACCTTTCATTTAAACTGTGTTTCACATTCTCATTTCATTTTCACACATGTTCAAGACAAAACAAAACAACAAATCATGACTTACTATCAACTCTAGTCTGTATCATGGACTATCCCTGGTCATACCAGGAAAACTGACTTACTATTTCCATCCAAATGTTGGAAGTTTGAAACATACCAATCTGTTGATGTTCAACTATGTTCAGGTCACTAACTGGAATTCAATTAAATAAGTATTTATTGAGCCCTTACTATGTGCACAGAGGTCTCTGTCCAAGCTTCATTTGCAAATAGATTCATTTGACAAAGATGAGAAGTGGACATGCAAACTACTCTAATGTGAAGAAAAAGGAAATAAACTTGTATTTGAATAAATAAATGGTGTCTTCACAAATCTGTGGTCTTAGTCAAAAGCTCTTCACATTCTCACCCAATCAGATCAATCCATTCTGCCTCTCCACTTATCAATCTTATTTATCTATAAAGGTCCAGTAAAAACGTTACTATATCCTGTGAACAGTCTAGTTTTGAATTCATAGACATAAAATCTTAGCACCTGAACGATACGTAGAGGTCTGGCCTCGCCCTTAGTGTTACTGCTAAGAAAAGTGGGTGCAATTGATGGACACCTCCGGGATGGCCAGAGACAAGGCCAGGAGGAGCCCAGGCACCCTCCCTTCTGGGTACCACTCCTCTGGGGCTTGTGCTCTCCATGGCTTTGTTGTACGTTTACCCCTTGACCCCCTGCTGAGATTATAAGCTCTATATGGCAGGAATTGCGACTTGGGACTTTTGTTCCACCTATGTGGCTTTACCTGGAGTAGGACCTCAGTAAACATTTTTGCACAGCTTTATTGAAGTATAATTGGTGTATGGTAAACTGCACATACCTAAAGTGCACTTTTGATGAGTTTTGATATATATTTATGCACCTATGACATCATCCCCACAATTAAGACAATGAGCATCTCCATCAGTAAACATTTTTTGTTCATTGTTGTGGGAAGTCAGGAACCCCGAATGGAGGGACCGGCTGAAGCCATGACAGAAGAACATAAATTGTGAAGATTTCATGGACATTTATTAGTTCCCCAATCAATACCCTTGTGATTTCCTATGCCTGTCTTTACTTTAATTTCTTAATCCCGTCATCTTCGTAAGCTGAGGAGGATGTATGTCGCCTCAGGACCCTGTGATGATTGCTTTAACTGCACAAATTGTTTGTAGAGCATGTGTGTTTGAACAATATGACATCTGGGCACCTTGAAAAAAGAACAGGATAACAGCAATGTTCAGGGAACAAGAGAGATAACCTTAAACTCTGACTGCCAGTGAGACGGGCGGAACAGAGCCATATTTCTCTTCTTTCAAAAGCAAATGGGAGAAATATCGTTGAATTCTTTTTCTCGGCAAGGAACATCCCTAAGAAAGAGAATGCATCCCTGAGGGTAGGCCTCTAAAATGGCCCCCTTGGGTGCGGCTGTCTTTTATTGTCGAAGCTGTAGGGATGAAATAAGCCCCAGTCTCCCATAGCGCTCCCAGGCTTATTAGGACAAGTGAATTCCCACCTAATAAATTTTGGTCAGACCAGTTGTCTGCTCTCAAACCCTGTTTCCTGATAAGATGTTATCAATGACAATGCCTGCCCGAAACTTCATTAGCAATTTTAATTTCACCCCAGTCCTGTGGTCCTGTGATCTCACCCTGCCTCCATTTACTTTGTGATATCTTATTACCTTGTGAAGCACGTGATCTCTGTGACCCACATCCTATTTGTACACTCCCTCCCCTTTGGAAAATCACTAATAAAAACTTGCTGATTTTACGGCTCAGGGGGCAACATGGAACCTGCCGACATGTGATGTCTCCCCCGGACACCCAGCTTTAAAATTTCTCTCTTTTGTACTCTGTCCCTTTATTTCTCAGACCAGCCGACACTTAGGGAAAATAGAAAAGAACCTACTTGAAATATCACGGGTGAATTTCATCCAGTAGTTCATGGAATAGACGGCCCACACATGACAATGATGAAATGGTGCAAGAAGCCCGATGTGGCATCTTTAGGGAGATCCAAGGGCTCTGGACTCATGGAAGTTAGGGCATTTTGTGTTCTCACAGTTTGAAGCACACGTTTTCAAATGTCCTTGCTCTGCCTTTGTCATTCCCTCAGTAGGATGGGCGTCTTCCAGTCTGAAACATCATCTTAGTCACCACACTCCAAAGCCCTCAAGTGAAGCAGAGTAGTTTCACATCACACACCAGTTAAGCCACACATTAGTTAGAACTAGAGGTTGCTGTGAGGACCACCCAGCACACGTTCTATGAATAATGTAATATATTTCTATAAATCAGTATATAAGCAAAAATATAAAATAGTTTTTTCTATCCTATAAACAAACTGAAGTATATATTATGAAACTCACAGTGTGTACAGTGTAATATAATATTCAAGGAAAAATATTCATCAGATCATTCAATAATTTCTAACTCATTATTTTTAGAAATTAAAATGGTCTTATGTTTGATAAGCTCTCATCAAACTAAATTTTGCTCATCTCTAAGCTACAATTTTATAAAGGAAGCTGTATCAAACCCTTCCAATGACTTCTCCATTATCTCACTGGTCTTTGGGTGAGTCCTCCCCACCACAGAGAGGACCTGTACCAAACCCTTCCAATGACTTCTCCATTATCTCACTGGTCCTTGGGTGGTGAGTCCTCCCCACCACACAGAGGACCTGTACCAAACCCTTCCAATGACTTCTCCATTATCTCACTGGTCCTTGGGTGAGTCCTCCCCACCACAGAGAGGACCTGTACCAAACCCTTCCAATGACTTCTCCATTATCTCACTGGTCCTTGGGTGAGTCCTCCCCACCACAGAGAGGACCTGTACCAAACCCTTCCAATGACTTCTCCATGATCTTGCTGGTCATGGAGTCTGGCCCATAACCTTACTGCAGCAGGATGGTGATGGGTGGGCTGCCCCCACCTCCTGGATGCTAGTGTTTCTCACACCACCTGTGCTTGGAGGGCCTGTGCTTCTGCCCCCACCTACAACACTGTCACCAGCCCTGCCCACTCCATTCTTCCCACCAGCCCTGGGCCCCTCCTGAGTGACATGCAGATCCTGCATCTGTCACAGCTGCCACCTGAGAGTCATTCAAGCCTTGGATCCATCACAGCTGCCACCTCGGTCTACTTAGCTCATGCTGCAACATCCAGATGCACTGGTCCCAAGTCCCAGTACCACCTCCGCAGGAGTGAGTGGTGCTTTCTTTACAAGAGGAAAATTTGGACTCAGACACACACACACAGGGAGAACACCATGAGAGGGTGAAGGCAGAGGTCGGGTGATGCATCTACAAACTAAGAGTGCCACAGGTGGCTTGACTAGGTGCCAGGCAGTCTGGGTTTGAGGTGCCAGTGGTTTAGGTTTAATTCCACAGCCCCTGGGGCTGGGCCTACGGACATTCAATGCCCATGCCAGGAGGAAGAGGCCACTGCCTTGTTTAGGTGTAACTCCTGCTTGGAGAAATGAGGAGAAGCCGCAGCTTTCTGCTGGATGATTTCCAGGCAGCTCAGACTGAGCCCTTGAGGCCATTTTCAGATGGTTCTCTTCATTTCTGGCAAGTTTGCAGTTGCAGATGCTATTGAGAAGGCAGAACCCAAAGAGAAGAGAAGGCATGGGAAGGCATTCAGAGCCCATCACAACGCAGCTGAGCAGCAGCCAGCATCCTTTAATGGCAAACAACGCAAACTGACTTGGGCATATCAGGCGTGAAGACACTGCAAGGACGTAGAGCAGTTTGCAGACTTGAGAGGAAATCTAGAAACCAGGTGAGTAAGGGACAAGCTCCAGAGACTTCTGGGAGTCTGGGTGGCAGAACGATGGGTGGGTTTCCCAGGGCTCTGATGCAGCTGGGCGTATATCAGCTCCAGCTATTTGGGGGTCATGTTGTTGTCTCTCTGCTAGAGCTGCAAACTGTGGGACCGAGCATCCCATTGGCCTAGCTGGGGCCACATGCCAGCCTTGGCTGCTGATGGGAAAGGATTAGGGGTGACAGCTCTGCTGATGGTGCTTGATGAGAAAAGGATAATTACTTCAAAGGATGATCTAGGTCCTCTTACCACCGCAAAAGAGAATGGCAAAAATGTCCAATCTACACCTACCAACGGTGATTTCTTTAGCAGGCTCTGCATGATGTGCACCACAGGGATTTGGAAGAGGGAAGGATGCAGCTGACCTGGGGGAGTCACACGGCCTGTAAGAACAAGGAACTTGGTCAAGCCTGAGAGAAAGTCACATTTGAGTAGGAGGAGAAGGCCGGGTGAAGAGACATACCGGCAAAGGCTGCAGCAGGGACGTGCTGGGCATGTTCTGGGGAAAAGGAAGAGGGGTTGACCTCAGCTGGGAGCCATGGTAGAGGCCAGGCTCCCTGTTCTCCAGAGGACCCATGCTGTTGACCACGCCTTCCTTCCTGAAGTTCACTCGTTCATTGGCTGCTGTCACCCATGATCTTCTGGGTCTTCTCCCACTTTTACCCCACGCTTTCTCACTCTCCTGAGGCTCTTCCTCCCCACCCTGACCCTCGAATGTTGCTGTTCATATGTTCACATCTAATCACCAATTTGATGGTGTTAGGAGGTCATAAGGGCTCTGCCCTCCTGAATGGAATTAATGCCCTCCTGAAAGAAGCCTCAGAGAGCTCTCTTGTGCCCTCATCCCTTCTGCCATGTGATGATACAACAAGAAGGCACCATGTATGGACCAGAAAGCAGGATCTTACCAGATGCTGAATCTGCTGGCACCACGATCTTGGGCTTCACAGCCTCCAGGACTGTGAGAAATGAACTTCTGCCTCTTCTAAACCACTCAGTCCATGGTATTTTACGATAGCAGCCTGAACACACTAAGATAAGGGCCCTCCTGAAGCTCCAGCTATTTCTCAGGAGAAGCCCTCCATGTCGAAGTCTCCAGCTCAGATCTCCATCCATGCTTCAGAGTTGCCCATGCCTGTTGATGCCCCCCAGGCTGGCCAGCTAAACTCAATACGTTCATGTGAGCTCATGTCCCATCCCCAGACATGTTTCTCACACCTCTTTACTGACTTAGTGGATGGTGTCCCCTTCATCTAGTCATTCAAGCCCCAAACCCAGACATCCCCCTTGTGCCCCACCTTTGACTTTCCTCATGCTCCATTATGGACTCACCAATTAATCTTTTTGTTCTTCCCCCCAGTCTCTCTGGAATCACCTTCTTCATCCACACACACTGCCTCTGCCTTGGTTTTGTCTGTCATCATCTGCACTCTGGGCTGCTGCAATGGTCTCCTGGCCCAGTCTTAGCCTATTCCTGGTGACTTCCTCTAGCTGTGGTCAGCATGAGGTTCGTGAAACAAAAGCGGGCTTCCATCATGCCCTGCAGAGGGCTCTCAGAGAGTCTCGTACCTCAGGGCAATCCAGCCGCTTTATCGTGATACCCTTGTGATCAGGGGCCTGTTCATGGCTTTTCCCATCCACTCCTTGAATGTTTAGCCCCAGATGGTTCTCCAAAAGTGTCCTTCCTTTCATCTTGTCACGTCTTCACAGCCCTCCTACCTATGCTGGTAATACCCTTTCCAGTGCTTGTAGTTCTCAGTTCTCCTGGAGAAGTCAGCACAGACATAGTTTCCTTGGGGTAGGCTTTCATCTTTCACATACAGGTGCACACACTCTCACACACACTCGCATATGCACTCACACACACATCACCCTTGGGTCTGCCCAGTACCCTGTACTCAGATACAGAGCCATTCTCCAATGTCCATAATTGTCTATTTATTGTCTGTGTGCACGTGAAAGCACAGCAATGTTTTGTTCATTTTTAATACTCAGTGTCTAGCATGAAGTGTGACATAAAGGGCTCCAAAAAATATTAATTAAAATAATAACAAATGAACAATAGATAGTGCAGAAGAACATCTTGGAAATATGCCCTGTCTTGGGTCATGTTACCCCAGGAGATTTCTATATAAGTTGAAAATTGATTGGAAATAGGAAGAAAACTTAGATAATTTAGTGTCCATACCTGCATGATTATCTGTGTCAGCTAATGCAATGGTCAGCCCTGATGTGCACTCCTGCAAGGAGCCAGTGGAATGAGGTGACGGGGAACTGAATGAGAGCCTTCAGTCCAGGTAATTCTGATCCCTTCGTTTCCCTCTTCAACCTCTAAGAAAGCTCTTATTTTCATTCAGTTGTTTGTATTTCATGCCCAGGGCCCAAACTCATTTGTTCAGTTCTGTTATAATTTGATTATTGCAGAAGGAAAAAGCACACATATTCAGAGACAGACAAGAGTACATTGTTCCACTGAGGATCACATTTTGGCTTTAAAATATCCAATAACAAGAATGCTGGTGCTGTATTGCCTACAAAGAACAGCTGAGTTTGGAAGACTAAACATTAATACTCACTGTCAAAAGATGACCAAGAGTAGCTCCCAAGTGAGTTGGGATGATGAAGGAGACCTGATGCATTGAGTCCTGTGCAAGCAGTGAGTCCGTCAGCAGCCAGGACAGGGTTCCACATTCCATCTGCAGAGACCAATCTGGGCTGTGGTGCAAAGGGACTGCTTTAGCATTCTTTATGTTCACTCATACTCACAGAAAATAAAACAAAATACTATTTTTAAGAGGCTAAAACTAATTTTTAAGAGGGTTTATGTTTTAGTCACCTGCCTTAAATACTATTTCCCCTGAACTATTTTAACGCTTACACAAATATGGATTAATAGGGGAGAAAACTGCCCCTGCAATATTCCCTACCAGCAAGTGATGGGGTGGGGAACCCCTGAATCCCCAGATGCATCACCCATTGAATGGACTCCTCTGAGAAACAGCAGGCCCCAATCATGTAATGGGTAAATTATTTCAAATCTTTGAAGAACAGAGAACTCTTCCGCCTTTCAAACTGTTACAGAGAATAGAAAGAGACGGGAAGTAAGTATTCATTCATTTTTGGAAGCCTAATATTAATGCTAAAATATGACCAAGATTTTGAAACAGAAACACTATTTTTTTTTGTTTTTCTTGTTGTTGTTGTTTTTGAGACGGAATCTCGCTCTGTCTCCCAGGCTGGAGTGCATTGGTGCAATCTCGTCTCACTGCAAGCTCCACCTCCCGGATTCACGCCATTCTCCTGCCTCAGCATCCCGAGTAGCTGGGACTACAGGTGCCCACCACCACACCCGGCTAATTTTTTGTATTTTTAGGTGAGATGGGGTTTCACCATGTTAGCCAGGATGGTCTCAATCTCCTGACCTCATGATCCACCCGCCTCAGCCTCCCAAAGTGCTGGGATTACTGGCGTGAGCAACCATGCCCGGCCAACAGAAATACTGTTAATTAATCTTGCTAGGTAATGAGGAGACAGAGCCCTGAATGGAATACCCAGTACTGCGTTAAAAAACAACACAATGTATTAGTCTGCCCAGGCTGTGTCTTATCTTAATCTGTTTTTGTTGCTGTAACAGAATACTAGAGACTGGATTATTTATGAAGAAACGATGTTTATTGGCCAGGCATGGTGGCTCACACCTGTAATCCCAACACTCTGGGAGGGTGGGTGGATCACCTGAGGTTAGGAGTTTGAGACCAGCCTGGCCAACATGGTGAAATCCTGTCTCTACTAAAAATACACACACACACACACAAAATTAGCTGGGCATGGTGGTGGGTGCCTATAATCCCAGCTACTTGGGAGGCTGAGGCAGGAGAATTGCTTGAATCCAGGAGGCAGAGGTTGCAGTGAGCTGAGATTGTGCCATTGCACTCCAACCTGGGTGATGGAGCAAGACTCTGTCAAAAAAAGAAAGAAAGAAAGAAAGAAAGAAAGAAAGAAAGAAAGAAAGAAAGAAAGAAAGAAAGAAAGGAAGGAAGGAAAGAAAAGAAAAGAAAAGAGAAAAGAAAAGAAAAGAGGTTTATTTAGCTCATGGGTCTGGAGGCTGTGAAGTCCAGGAACATGGTGCTGACATCTGGTGTGGACCTTCCTGCTATAACACATGGCAAAAGGATAAGAGCATGACAACTCAGATCTCTTTTCCTCTTTATGAAGCCACCAGTCCAATTACAGGGGCCACCCTGATGACCTTATCTAATCCTAGTACCTCCCAGGCCCCACCTCCAAATGCCGTCAACATATAAATCTGGGGATTAAGTTTCCAACACATGAGACTTGGGGGACACATTTAAACCACAGCAGGCGGCCAGATCAAAATACCACAGATGGAATGGCTTACACAACAGAGATTTATTTTCCTACAGTTCTGGAGGCAGAAAGTCCAAGATCCAGGTGCCGGCAAGGTTGGTATCTCCTGAGGCTTCTCTGTTTTGCAAACAGTCACCTTCTCACAGTGTTTTCATACTTTCCTCTGTGCATGTGCAGCCTGGAGTTCTTTTCCTCTCCTTATAAGGACATCAGTCCTATTGGGTTAGGCCCTCACCCTTATGACCTTATTTAAACTTAATCATCTCCTAAAAGGCCCTATCTCCAATACAGTCACATTGTAGGTTTTAACTTCAATCTGTGAATTTTTGGGGGAACACACACCGTGTTAAAGTGAGATTTATTCTAAGAAGAGAAATGTTATTCAATATTAAGAAATATATTACTATCATTATTCATATTAATAAGTTAAACCTACTCATACATTTTCTTTTACCGAGTATACATACAATGGTGTAGCATACAATGGAATTATATTTTGTTTTTTTCTTCATGATTTTATGTATATATGAAATGTATACATTTTATATATTATACATAATATATTTTTATATACATCTATTCTTGGTGTCTTTACTTTTACTGATTTCTTACAATTTCAGACACACAGACACATGCACACTGACATATGTGCATGTCAGTGTGCATATGTGCATACATGGTAGATACATACACACACACACCCCTTTGCTCAGGAAATCAAACTCAATTTTTCTGAGATTCATCTACTTTGCTTGAAGTACTAATGACTAATACAAGGAACTTAAAAATAGGCAGAGAGTACCTCTAGAAAAATCCTCTTGTAATTAAGGGCAGCAAACTAAGATCTAAAGGAAACACACAGTCTCTCTCTCTCTCTCTCTCTCTCTCTCTCTCTCTCTCTATATATATATATATATATATATACACACACACACACATACATATGTATGTATGTATATACACATACACATTCATATATATGTATATACATACATATATACATACACATATATATATACACATACATACATGTACACATATGTATAGATTGATAAATACAGATATCTATCCCTCTATATATCTATATCTGTAATTCAAAGTGATCATTACAATGTTGACTGTCTCTCTCTCAGTTCTGTTATAATTTGATTATTGCAGAAGGAAAAAGCACACACATCTAGAGATAGACAAGAGTACATTGTTCCCCTGAGGAGCATATTTTGGCTTTAAAATCTCCAATAACAATAACAGTCATGCAATATTGTGCTGCCTGAGAGTCATCATTGTAATGATCACTTTGAATTATTTTTTGTTCTACATTTACAAGAGTAAGATTACTATTTCAAATTATTTGAATATTTTGTGGGCTTTTATATAATAAATAGTCTGTCCCCAAATTATATTGGTATATACTACTAATAGTCATACATAAGCATGCCAATTTCATTGCAATTCCACCAAATTTTGGTAGTATAATTTTTATTTGTACAATATAACAGGTATGAAACTATATTTTATAGTTAAAATATAGGTAACTATATTTTAATTTTCACCATCTGAATTACTAGACTTTCTATCATTTTCCTTGTATTAATTCACAATTTGTCTAGGATAATCCAGGGTCCCCTTCCTTTTATTCTACCAACTTTTGTCCCTCAATACAGGATACCTGGAGCAAGATTTTACTCCTGTTTGGTTTCTGCTGGAAAACCTAGTTTGGAACTGAAGAACTTCAGTCTTAAAACATCAGCTGTTTGCCTGACCTGTTAAGGAGACTATTCTCACCTTTAACTTATCTTGGAAATCTCCTGCCTTTGTTGGGTTCTTTTATTGAGTTCATCTATCTAACCTATTCCTAACTCCCCCTCCCTTGGCTCCCAGGCCACAGAATCTCAGAGCTGGAAGCAGCCATAAGAGCCACATTCTCCAGACTCTCAGCCCAAGCAGCCATCCCCGTTGTGTGCCCATGGACTTAGTCAACCAGCATTGGTGCAAATGACCAAGATCTCAAAGTTAAGATTAGTCAAAAATGGCTTTCTAGCCATTCTCCATGCATGGAACTCCAGTCTGCTTGTGTCTCTAGGCACCCTCTTCCTTGTGGACTTAGGATCTCCCATTTTAATGAGACTTCTTATATAAATAACATTTCTAAAGTATCAGTGAAGCTTTCAACCACTAGGTTATCATAGATATGTCCTATCTTCCCTCAAAGTGGCTGTCTCTAGTCCATTGTAATCATTTGTAATAAATAAATGTAATGGGATCATCTATTGGATAGAAAAAATTTCTATTGTGGAGATGAATTATTAATGCAGAAATCCACAAGCTTCTAAAACCTAGCACTGGCTTGGGCAAAGGCATTGTCTCTATGTGAACACCTTTAAAAACAGAAAATAAATCAGTCAGTGCCTCTCAAATTGATTAATGTATACTAATACCCATTCCTCCAGAATTTATGATACTGACTCTGTTATATGGGAAAAGTATTACTATCCCATAAGATACTGAAATGAACACCTACATTTATATCAAACACACTTGAAATAAACTGCTCAGTAGCACATCAGGGCTGCACAGGTCAATGCTGCCTGCGGTGAGGCTAGACCAGCTTCCGTCCGAATGGTGGAACACATCACAGATGTCAAGGGAGAGGCAGGAACTCAGGGGAAGAAGACCTGATCCAGACAGCTCCCATGTGCTACAGACTTTTTCATCACATCCTGCACAACTCATGTCCTTGTCTCATCTTTATGACCTATGATGACACCTGGGCCATATCCCACAAACACAAAACACTCCTGACTCAGAAGCTGACGGCCAGTGTTTACTCAAGTGGTAAGAAAGGCTTTGTGTTGAAAAATTGCAGAAGGAAGCCATCTCCTTGGAGGCTCATGCATCGCCTTAACAAGAAGAGTGTTGTTCATATACATTTTCTTGATCAGCCCAGGATCCTCTAATGTTTTTTGAATGTCTAACATGTACCAGTTCAAAGGAAAAGCTTCTAGCTTCAGACAGAAAGATCAGAAAGAATTCAGAAGTTTTCTGTGAAAACAGGATTCTCAGTGTCCTCACCTTTTCAACGTCATACAACTTCAGACACACAGACAGATGCACATATGCACACATAGATACACACACACAGACATCTTTGCTCAGAAAAATCAAACTCAGTTTATTTGAGATTCATCTACTTTGCTTGAACTACTAATGACTAATGCAAGGAACTCAGAATAGGCAGACAGTACCTCTAGCAAAGCCATCTTGTAATCAAAGGGCAGCATGCTAAGACATACATGAAACAACACGGTCTAACTATCTAGTCATTCTCTGTATGAAGAACACTGACCACATGTTAAAACTGTTCCTATCCATTCCTGTTCTTGGTTATTCAAATAACTTTGGCTTTAAGACTTTTTTTAAGTGACTTAACAACTTATTAGCTTATTTTCCTGAGGCTAACATGCAGAGCTTGCAAATACAATTTTAAAAGGAGCAATAATTGAATAATCGAATAGAATATTCCCTTCTGTTTTATATGGATTGCAAAGTTTTTGGTATTGAACAGTAGATTCAATAGTAAAAATTAAAAATTCAATATTCAAAAATTATATTTGAATATTCAAAACTATCGAATAGTTTTTAATAGTTTTGAATATTCAAATATAATTTTCTTCTGTGAATTAACTATATAAAGTGTTTTCTCTTTTCCAAAATAATGACCTGGTATTCCATATTTGCTTCCCTTCTGTGATGATTTCTGCAGAAGATGACAGATAATGGCCAAATTCTTACCAATGCTGGGGAGGAAGATATGACCCATGGACTGGTCTGCCATTAGCTGTCATTGTGGGTTTTTAAAAAATTAACAAGAGATGAGGTCTTGCTATGTTGCTGAAGCTAGTCTAGAACTCCTGGCTCAAGCAATCTTCCCGCCTTGGTCTTCCAAAGCACTGAGATTGCAGGCAGGAGGCACTTCCCCAGCCATCATCACTGTGGTTTTATTTTGCACTTTTATAAAGGTCCATCTTTGAGTTCTTTGCTTTACAGAACCTCTAGTCAGTGGGTTTTTTTCCCCTCTTTAAAATAATACAGCTCTCTATTGTATCCACTGAAAGTTTCTTCTGCTCTACAACTATGATTCTGTCACTAAAATGTATTTATCTGTCCACATACTGACTTACTCAATCTCAAGTTACAAAATGTTTAATTTAACAGTTGTCAACAGGTGTATCAGCTCAGCCCTGTGACTGGTTCTGTAAGAGATTGTGCCCAAGTTAAACATGGGACTCAGCTCCTGTTAGTGAATTCGAGAACCTGGCAAACTCTTTCCCACTGAAGAACTGTGCAGTATTGAGCACTGTTTTAATCCATGTAAATCTTCCTTCCTCGGGGCTTTTGGCATAATTGAACACCTGCACAAGGATTGCCAGTCAAGTCATGGGATGTGTAGGATGTACCATGTTTTTATTTACATGTTCCTATTTCCACTTGTGTGATCCTGAGCATAGAGAAATTCCAATCCGGCAGACTCTGGAGGAGGGAAGGAGGGCAGGAATGTTTACTGTGGAGCTGCTGTGAAGGCGGCATTGCACGTCTGTTGTTTCCACTGATTTCATCCTCATCACAATGCTGTGAGCCAGCTTCTCCTTGTTTGTGTAGGAGGAAGCTGAGGTTCACAGAAGTCAAATAACGGGCCCAAGGTCACCCAGCTAGTAAATAGCACAGCCAGAATGCAAACATAGGCCCACATCCCTGGCACACGCCTTCCACCTCCACCAGAGCCAGGAGCCGTGAGTGAGGCCAGGTGCAGAGATTGGCACCTGCTCTCAGCGTCTGATACAAAGGAGAAGTTGACAGATCATATCCCTCCCTAGCGCCTCCTTCAGTGATGGGTCTCCAATCCCCAGTTACCTCTATGTTAACACAATTCCAAAAATGTGACAATTCCAAGAAGGAAGTTCCAGTTCATCTTTAGAATGACTTCCTCATCTGTAAAGTGATAATAATACAGCATTATGATGATGCAAATCATGATAACCTGGCTGATGTCTCTCTGAAGCTCTTGGGGGTGCCAGGCATTGTCCTGGCCAGGTTACCTCCAAGCCTTATAACAATAAAGACAAGAAAACAAAGACTCAGAGGTGTACAAGACCCCACAGCGAGTAAATGACAAAGCCGGGTATATGAGTTACCTACTGCTGTGCAAGCCACCCCAACCTGTGAGGGAGAGAACAGCGGACGTGTTAGCTCTCAGCGTTCGCCACCCAAGAATCTGGGAGTAGCTTGGTGGGTGGTCCTGGCTCAGGGTCTCTCATGAGGCTCCTGACTCCTGGTTCAGGGTCAGCTCATTCAAATGGCTGAGGCTGAGGGCAAGTCTCAAATAATCAGCTTCCAACTTCCCTCTCCAAGTGGATGCCTCACTGCCTGGCCGCTGTCTTCCCTACCATACCTGGCAAGGAAGGATGGGCACAGGAGAGTGGCCTAGAGGCCAGCCCTGCCTAATACTGGATCTGGCATCCACCATCTATGCCTTATTCTCTTCATTAGAAGCTAGTAAGCAAGTCTGAGTCACACTCCAGGGAGGTGGTGTTACACCAGGTGTGCGTTCCAGGGTACAGGGGTGATTGGAGCTCCCAAGGCTCCCGTCACACCCGGCAACTGTAATTCTGTGATAAAAGGTTCCAGTCATTCCCAAAAAGCACCCTCCCCGCAGATGAGACGGAAAGTTTCATGTGTCAAATCTCTTGCAAAGTTATTGACTTACGTTTTTTCTTTAAAGATACTGACTTTTTCATCAAGAAACTGAATTTTAGATAAGTGAGGATATAAGTGCAGAGCCCTCTGGGGCTAAACGTTGCCTGAAAAGTTTTGAAAAATAGATGAGCCCCAGGAATGTAGAACACCTTTGGTCTCACTCGAACATAGCCCTAGAAAAACTGCAAACTGGTTCTGTCATGTCGGAATTGCTAGACAGTCAATGGTTTGCACCCTTCCGTTTGAAAAAAGTGGCCAATGCGGATGCTTTGCAGCAGCATCAATTCTGACCAAACCGTCATCTGAGCAAATGTGCATTTTCTTCGGGCTCAGCCTTCCCACTGGTGTCCACCAAAGGAAAATCCACCTTGCCCAGTGAGTCCTTGTGTCGGGAGCTCTGGGGCCTGTGTTTCCCTTTGCCTAAAAGTAGGGACTGGCAGCACGGAAGGCCTCCTCACGAGCTTTCTAGAGTGTTTTCTGACTGTAGAGGAAATAAACGAGGCAAAGGTTTGGAAGGGTTCGCGCCTATCCTTTCTAATCTCTCACCCACTCTCATTATTGTGCATGTAGTCTCTATCATCTGTCCAAAGTTACTATAATACGAGTCCTCTTTTATTCTTTTTATTTTGACAACTACATTACCTAACAATTCTTTATACTTGTCTCAAAATACTCATTTTCTGGTAGGGGTGATACAGGATGGGGGGGCAGGGAAGTGCTGGGTTGTGAAAGGCAGGGGTCCTGGTGAGGGCTCCACCTTCAGGCCTGTGCCCACGGACCTAGGTGAAGACAGGCACTCCTGTTTTCACACCCAAATGTTGCATTTCCCAAGACTACCCTGGCCTGTCACACCCCCATCCTGTGCCTATAAAAACCCCGAGACCCTCGCGGGCATACACACAGCGGCTGGAGTCGAGGGGAAATCACCGGCAGAAGAACACGCACACGCCGACAGGCCATTGATGACAGAACAACACGGACACTGAGGGAAATTTGGCTGGGGGCAGTCGGAGGAGAGCCTGGCCTCTGAGTGGCCTGATTCCAGGGAAAGACCACCTTCCCACTCCATCCCCCTTCTGGCTCCCCAAGCATCTGCTGAGAGCTATCTCCACCATTCGGTAAAACCTTACACTCACTCTCCAAGCCCACGTGTGATCCAATTTTTCCAGTACACTAAGGAAAGAACCAGGGATACAGAAAGCCTCTGTCCTTGCGATAAGCCAGAGGGTCTAACTGAGCTGATTAACACAAGCCACTTGCAGATGGCTAAGCTGAAAGTCAGACTGTGACACGCCCACTGGGGCTTAGGGAGCTGTAAACATTTAACCCTAGATGCTGCCCTGAGGTCGGAGCCCAGGCTCCCCACGACCTGCCCATCTGCATGCTTCCCCTAGGGGTTTGAGCTGCGGGCACCAAAGACGCGAGCCATACACCTGTCACACGCCCCGCGAGGGGAATATGGGAACTTATCCAGTTTCAGGAGGAGGGAATGACTAGCTACCAACCACCCAAACAACCAAAGCCAATTTTCCTGTGAAAGGGACGCTGGGGCATCTGATTACTTTTGTTGCTATAAAGGCCTTGGAGGCTAGGCACAGTGTGGTGTGCTTATAGCCTGCACAACGTGGCAAGATCCTGTCTCTCTAAAAACAAGAGGGGGTGCTTTGGTGAGGATGGAAAATTCTGAATAGCTCTGCCTTGATGTCTTCTGCTGTCATTACAGTGAAAGTGGTCTGGGGTGTCACTCAAACAGAAAACTGTCTTGTTTGGGACTTGAGAAGATTTTTGGTGCCTTCACCACCAGAAAATGAGGAAGAAGGAGCAAATAAGGGAGGAACGCCAGGCACTGAGGGCCGAGGGCCTTCACGGCCTGCACTGTTCTGCCGAGCAGGGCTGTGCGCAGCTGAGTTGAGTCACGCTGCCTGCGTCCTGGGCTGTGCACAGCTGAGTTGAGTCACGCTGCCTGCGTCCTGGGCTGTTTACAGTTGAGTTGAGTCACGCTGCCCGCGTCCTGGGCTGTTTACAGCTGAGTTGAGTCACGCTGCCTGCATCCTGCACGCGGCCCTGTGCTCTGCGTGTTTGAGGTAGGCTGCTTTCTCCACACGCATGGACATCTTTCCTATGGGGTGAAGGCTAGGCTTACAAGCCCTGTCTTTTGGATGTGGACATGGATCCCTTACACATGTGCCTTCCGTGGCATGAAGACTGTCAGCGCCTGGCAGGATTGGAGCGACTGGTGAAACACCAGACACCAGCCCCTCGGCCAAGGTCTCGCCCAGCACCTCCTTCTGAACCCTGCCCTGCCACGGAGGCTGCTGGCTCCAGTGCAGGCCTGACTGTCACGGGCACTTACAGCATAACCCTGCCAGTGACCTTACAGCAGCTGCAGCACCAAGCTCTCCAGGCAGCGCCCTGGTGCAGGTGAAGCAGCCCAGGCCCGCACTGCAAGGGAGCCACACTCCAGCCGGCGCATTGGCAGAGAGAGTGCTCTCCCAGGAGAGGATGAAGTGCTGCGTGGGCTCAGGGTTTCAAAAAGCCCACCCCAGATTCACTCCCCCGAACCTTGCCCTGAAGAGCTCCCCAGACTCGGCGGTGCCAGATTCCCAGGGATAGGAGATTTTGTTACTCAGTGCTAAGCTTCTGGGCTCTTTATTTTTTCTTTTACAGTGGTCTATGGATATCCCCATAACATCCCTTTCTTATTAATTAATTCAAATAAAGATAAATAATAAACTGTGTGGCTCAGTGTGGTTAAATGTGTATGGCATTTAGAGGTTTTGATGTTGTCGTAGACAAATGCCGCTTCTCTCCCAAGTTGTTCCCACCTCCACTCCAGGCCTTTCTTCACCCCATCTGCTCCTAGCCCCAGACCCACTC
Organism: Gorilla gorilla gorilla; assembly: GCF_029281585.2. Classification (NCBI taxonomy): domain Eukaryota; kingdom Metazoa; phylum Chordata; class Mammalia; order Primates; family Hominidae; genus Gorilla; species Gorilla gorilla. The sequence goes on from NC_073230.2 coordinate 164,024,981, forward strand.
CTTGCCTGAGCTCCAGGGTTGATCGCCCTGTAGAGCAAGTCTGCCCGGGACGAAGCTGACACACGAGGCTCATGGCTCAGCCCACGTGTCCTCACCTGCTGATGCAGCCCCAGGTGGCCTCCCCAGGGGTGTGAGCCACACATTAGCGTGAGTTCGTTTTGTATCAGCTGTAACCTAAAGACATTCAACCCATGACTCAGGAGGAAAATGCTCCGATAGACCACACAACCCAACCTTGTAGAAGACTTGCATCCGGATGTCATTGGTATAGATGAAAGGATGCGGCCCTGCCATTGAGAGTGGCCTCACATCCCCCTGTAGGCTCCCGGGATGTCCTGAGCTGCACTTCCCACTTCACCCTGTCCGAGGCTGGCCCATCATCCCCCAGCATCCTGGCTCACGAAGGACGGCGGTCCCCTGCCCCCTAGGAGGGAGTCAGCTCCTTGCAGCCACTGGAAGCCCACCCAGCGGCTCACCTGGACTCGGCCCCAGCCCCCAGCCCACATCTCAGCTGGGATTTCCCCTTCCTGCTTCCGAAGCTAGGAGGACCCTGGAGAGGACTCTCGCCCTCCTGCTGCTGCATGTTCTGTGTCTGCTTTCCTCTTTCCAAGCCTTCCGTGGTCCCTGCCCTCTCGAAGGGCATATTCCAGTGAGCAAAATGGACATTAAATAGCCAACATTCTCTTTCTAAAGCACCAGCTGGCCCAGCAATACTCCCCGCCCCCCAGCCCCCAACCCCAAGGTGGCCACTGCAGGTGTTTTCGTCACGTCCCAATGAGGAGAATTTTAACCAGGACATCAGATGGCTCCCAGTGGTCTTAGCTACTGTCCGGTTTTCTCTCCTCCTGCGCCCACGCTGATTTGGACTGACCTCCTCACTTGCCTGCCCCAAATCAGAAGTGACTGCCCTGCTGGGCAGGGAGCTGTGATTTTCATTTTCTTGGGCAGTGACAGATGATGTTGCAGTTTCTGAGAAAATTAAGTCATCAACTCCTGGACGCCCCTGACATCATCAAAATATCTGGGCTGGAGAGCCACAGGCCCTCAATTTATTATTGGAAATAATGGGGAAAAGGCAAGCAATTATGTGTTGACATCGGGCTCTGCTGCTGTGAAGGGGTGGAGAGCTGTAATTCCTGCCCTTGGGTCATATCAAGATTTGGAACCAGGTCCAATCTGAAATAACATAAACTAAAAGAATTGATTAGACCAGGTGTCATTTGGGGTGCATCTCTCTGAACTGCCCCTAAATCCCTGCAGGTTATAATCTAATGCACAGTGACTGCGTCCATTTCCAGGGGCCTTGCTGGGTGACGTGGAGCAGGTGATGGATGCTCCAAGCCTTGTCTGGACTCGCCCTCCCCCGCGAGACGCCTCTTATTTCCCTGTCCTTTCTGCACTTCACATCATGAGGCCACCGTCGCCAGCACAGGTAGAAGCCCTCAATAATGAAGGCAGCTGATCACAGCCAGAGGTGCCCTTTAAACACCCAGAGCCATGTCACAGAGGAGGCGAAGGCTGAGTCTGTGAGGCAACAGGAGAGGTGGAGTTGCTGGGTGCCAGCTCCGGAGACCTGGGCAAGGCCAGTAGTGCCAGGTAACACAGACACCAGCAGCATCCAGGGCTGGGGTTCTGGGGGTCCGCCAGGGACTAGGGCTGCTTCGGCTCAAAGGCAGCCAGGCAGGGGCCGGGAAAAAGGAGCAAGTGGTGCCCTGGGTTACTACAGACTTTGCCCACATGCCTGTAGGGGCAGGGACCCAGTGCACACCTCCCGGATGTCCAGGAGCAGACACAGAGTTCAGTGGATGGGCTCCTCCGACACCCTGAGCTGCTCAGATGAAGGGAGGGTTTGTGTGTGGGTGAAGCAGGCCCCCGGCAACCTGACACTTTGCCTCGAGTGTTTGCCTTCCCTCTCAAGGCTGTCTTAGGGCACTCTGTGTGCTCTGTGTGTGGGGCCTGGTCTGGCATCCAGGCACCCAGGACACCAGATCACATGGGGGACATGAGGAATCACATGGGGCTCTCTCCACAGATCCTCCATGTTCTCCTCCTTGCCCGGCTCTAGCAACCTCCGTCAGTCAGGGGCTGTTGCCCCTCCACCCATAAGAACCCCAGGACACACCTAGACGTCTCTGGGTCCCTACCCAGACTTTCCTATTTACTTACTTATTTACGAGATACTGAACCCAATGTGTTGCCAGTCCCCATCCGTGGCCCTCGGGACGCAGTGGTGAGGAGGACAGGTTCCTTGCCCTGGTGGGACTTCCATCAGGTCCTGGGAAGTCAGACACAAACAAGACAACAAAAAATGCAAACGTCAGTTACTTAGAGTGACTTAAAAGTAAAGTGAAAGTGGTGGGGAGTGAGAGAATTGCGTGTTACTGTAGAGTACGTGATACGAGACGTTCACTTTGTATTGATTTTAGGGGCAAAGAACTTCTATTTATATGCATATTGTGTTTATTGCATATATGCCAATTTATAAGACATAGATATCTATGTGTTTCTGTTTGTTTAAGCAGGAAATAATAAACACAAGAAATGGCGAGTCACTCCCAGAAAAAGGTAAATAAATGCCAAGGAGAGGAGATGGATCAGCCCTGGCTGTCACATGAAATAACCAGGTAAGAGAAGATCCTTGAGGTGCCCGAAGTGGTGACTTCTTCAAGTGTCCCAAAGAGGAAAGCCAGCGTCGCTTCCAAGGTGACAGCATCAGATATCCCTGGTAGCCATTACGTGATATGTAAATTTCCCCTAAATGCTGAGATAGCAAAACAACAGCGCAGTGGTCAAGCCACATCAGATACTTTTTTAAAAAGAGAAAAATCGAGCAATGCGTTCTTGAAAAAAACACCAAGTCTCAAAAATTAATACATAAATAAAGTGGAACTTTAAAAGATTCAAGACAGGCTGGGCGCAGTGGCTCACACCTGTAATCCCAGCCCTTTGGGAGGCCAAGGCGGGCGGATCATGAGTCAGGAGATCGAGACCATCCTGGCTAACACGGTGAAACCCCGTCTCCACTAAAAATACAAAAAAATTAGCCGGGCGCAGAGGCGGGCACCTGTAGTCCCAGCTACTCCGGAGGCTGAGGCAGGAGAATGGCGTGAACCCGGGAGGCGGAGCTTGCAGTGAGCCGAGATCGCACCACTGCTTTCCAGAGCCCGGGCAACAGAGCGGGACTCCGTCTCAAAAAAAAAAAGAAAAAAAAAAGAGAGAAAAAAAAAAGATTCAAGACGTAGCAAGCAACATTTGAGTATAGGCAAGAAGTCAGCTGGCAACCAGGTCCCACCTGGCCCCAGCCTAGAACTCACACACCAACAACTCAGCTAGCAAAGGCAGCTTTCCTGAAATTCTGTTCGTGTTCTGCAGAATTTGGAAAGAGTCATAAAATCATGGGATGTGTAAAAATAGAATCTGGTAGAACTCCTAAAATCCCAGGAGGGCCTCAGTCATTGGATCTCCAGGTCAAGGTAAGAAGGAATAAGGACAAAGAAAAAAAATGCTTACATTTTTGCCATCACTTTTGCTGTGGGATGCAAGTGTGTTTCACAAGTGTTTTCCTGTAATGTGGGCTTTGTTGGACACCACACAAACTTGGAGCCTGGGGGAGCCCTGAGCAGCTTTAGCAAGCTTGTCCTCCTATAAAGGGTCAGAAAGAAAGTGTTTTTGGTTTTGCACAACTCCTCGGCGGTCATCACTATTCAGTTGTGCTGTGGTGGTGCGATAGCACATGCACACGTGGTGTGACTCCGTTCCAATAAGACTTCACAACAAACAGAGGAAGGCACCGAACAGAAGGGAAGGGCTCCAGGGAGGGGACGTGGCCGCCTGTCTGCAGATAGGCCGGGTCAAGCCTGGGTGGACCTTCACAGCAGTGGTCACAGGAGTGATGTTGGCTGCTGCAGGTGGGAGAGGGTGGTGTGGCCAAGTCCAGCCCTTAGGCTTGTAAGGGACCACAGAGGGTCCTGGGAGGGACAACTGACATGTTGGGAAATTGTACCTGGGAACTGGAAATCCAGTCTCTGTGATTCTCTGGCAGTCTGGGCACCGTCACACAAGAGCACTGGTGAGCAGATGTTCTTTACTGGGCACCGGCGCCCTTCTGGAGTGTCTCAGAGAAACCGCAGAAACCCAGGAGGATGCCCACAACCAAAACACGATTCAACACTCACCTTTACAGAGGGGGAAGTGAGTTCACACTGCCACTCTCTCCACCCTGTTTTCCTTATGTGCCACAGAGAATGAACCAAACTCACTCTGTCTACTCCCCCGCCTGAGGTTGGAAGTTAGATCAAGATGTTCCACCCCTGAGCCCACACTTGTCCTGCGAAGATCTCGATACCTCTCTCACGGCCAGTGCCTCTGTCTCCTGTGCAGACACGTGGGCCCAGCCACAACACAGACTGACTCCACTCCTCCTAGGACACCAGACTGCACTGAGACGGTTGCTACCTCCTTCCTGCCTTCCTCTACTTGAGTCCCAGAGACCTTGGCTGCCCTCCCTGCTCTCCCAATAGAGCTCCTTCCTCTCTGTCAAGCTTGGCTCCTGGTCTCTCCTCCACTGGCCTCTTAACCAAACACAACACTCAGCAGTAGCTCAGCCCTGCCCTGAGCCTGGCTGGAAATGTAAGGGGAGAAGAAGCCAGTGCATTCGGGGCCCTATAGAGACATCGAGGCTGACAACCAGAAATTCCTGTTGAGGTGGGCACAGAAATTTACACTTACGGTCAAGGATAGGTCAGTCCAGGGTACCCTTACTGAGACGAGCCCTGTTGAAAGAATCAGATGTTGAAGGAAAGACAGAATGTAGAAAGATAAAATAACTTCTAGACAATAGTTTCACACAAAATCAGTGTATCTTTGTACTGACTTTTCAAATTATTTTCCCACCCAGGACAGCACAGAAGAAAGAGCATGCATTTTTGAGGCAGACAGACCTGATTTAAAATCTAGATTTGGCCACCAACTTGCTGTGTAGCCTTTAGACAAGTTTCTTAAACCTCCACAAATCTGCTTCCCCTGGCTCAGTAAAATGAGAGTATTAATGGTATTTGCTTCATGCCTGTTTTGAGATCTGCAAGGTCTCATCCCTGAGAAGCAAGCACCAAGAGTGTTCTGGTGAACGCGTTGTCATCACCCCTGCAGCCACCAGCTCTCAAGCCAGCCCTGGATCTCCTTGTCCCGGGAACTGCTCCCCCTCTGAATCTGAGCAGCGGCTTCCGAGGCTCTGACCCCTCTCTCTGCTGCCTGCCTGCTGGCCCTAGGGCCTCAAGCCGCGATTCCTCAACCCTGCTGAGACCAGCAAGCCATTGATCCACACTGCCTTCTCACTCTCCATCAACCAGCTGATGTCTCAAGATTCTTATTAATTTGAATGAAATTTCCAGTATTCAACCATTTTGATCTACACAATGGCTATTTGATAAGGCTCAAACCAATCATAAAAATACAGCAATTTGTCGTAGTGGCTCACGCCTGGAATCCCAGCACTTTGGGAGGCCGAGGCAGGTGGATCATGAGGTCAGGAGATCGAGACTGTCCTGGCTAACACGGTGAAACTCTGTCTCTGCTAAAAATACAAAAAATTAGCCGGGCATGGTGGTGGGCGCCTGTAGTCCCAGCTACTCGGGAGGCTGAGGCCGGAGAATGGCGTGAACGCGGAAGGCAGAGCTTGCAGTGAGCCGAGATTGCGCCATTGCACTCCAGCCTGGGTGACAGAGTGAGACGCTGTCTCAAAAAAAAAATACAGCAATTTTTCTGAGTAAGTGCATCCCAGACTCTTGGCTTCCCAGCTCGAGAGTCCCAGAAGGTGCACTTTGAAGGCATGAAAGGTGCAGGCATGATGAAGGTGTCGTCTTAGCGCCTGCAGCTGCCGGGTCTGCACAGCAGGAAGAAGGCAGGCCAGCCCTTGCAGATGGGGCCAATCTCCTCCTAGACTGATGAGAACTTAACAAAGGTTTTCTGTGTCTTGGCGACCCCAGACACATCAACGTAAAGAGAGGGCTGGACTAAAGGTTTGTGAGCCTGGGTTCCTAATCCTAATTCTGTCACAATCCTAATTAGCCCCATGATTCTAGAGGCCTCTAAACTGATATTGTCTCTGTTTTCCTTTTTTGGAACGTTGTGTTTTGCCAACCGCACACTGCCAGTCCATGGCGCTCTCTCCACCACACTTTTCTGGGAACCTCCATGCCCCATCCCCCAGAGCGCCAGGTGTCCCCCCTGCTTTGCTTCTGTGATTTGTGAAAACCGACTTCTTAGCACCCCTTCCCGAGAAGAAAATGAACCTGCGCAGGAGGTGACGTCACCATCTGGCCCAAGCTGCTGGAGCCAGCAGATGGAAAAACGAAAAATAGAACCAAACTCCAGGGAGGCAGTGGCGGGGAGATGCTGACCCTCCTGGGGCCCAGGGCCTTCAAATTGTTAATCAGCAGGTTGGAGACAGCCTGGTTCCCATCCTAGATCTACCGCTTACTCTCTGGGTGACCTTGAGCAAGTTACCTAACCTCTCTAAGACTCAGCTCTTTGCCTATAAAATATTATCATAACAATTCGTTCTTCAAGAGAAAAAAAATGAGGAAAAAATACACAGGAAGCAGTTGGCACAGTGGCCGTGTCTACCACAAGGTGTTGGCATATATGGTGACTGTGGTGGGTGTGCCATGCCCAGTGGATCTCACCACCAAAGTGGACTCCTCTGGTTAAAATAATTGAGTTACCAGAAGCTGTGTGTGAAGTGCATATATGGAAAATTCAGCCATTCTCAAAGCTGTTTCTCCTTCTCACGTGAGCAGATGCTCCCTGCATCGTCTCCCAAGCTCCTTCCTGAGCTCATGCTGATTTGTCCACTCCAATCAGTGATCCCTGAATCCTCCGGTGCTCACAGCCTGCTTCACACCGCTTAGCTCTGAAGGTGACCATTTTCTCTTTCTGCCACATGCTTTGGGGCATATGGGGAAGAAAAGGTTATGATCTTTCTACGTAGGAGCTCATCTAGGAAGAGAGTACAGGTAACACAAGAGGTGTTTGATATGTATTCATGTCATTGAAAAGGAAGAATCCTATTAATAGGAAAAGTGGTCCCCCGTTGCCTACCCCCCACAAATATTCATTTAGGTTTTGATGTGTAAAGAAGGGTGCACCAGACCCTGAAGTCTTTAGCATTCCACCCTACAAAATACTTGGGAACGGTTACTTAAGATGTCTACATAAATCGATTTCCTAACATTGTTGGGGTCATAGACCTCTCTGAGGATCTAATGAAAGCTGTGGGTCCCCTACCTAGAGAAATGCACACACATGTGTGCGCACACACACACACACACACACACACACACACACACACACACAGGCTTCTTGGATGCCCTGAACATTCCTCTCTGAATGAAAGGAACAACTTCAGATGCAGACAGACCTGAGCTTAAATTCTAACACAACCTTTCTTTCAATAGCTGCAACTCTGCAAGATATACTTACTTTTGCTGGATCTGTTTCATTGTTTTTAATATGGAGATAATACCTGCTTATAGGGCTACAGTAAAGATGAAATAAGGTAATGTCTATAAAGCACCCAGCACATAGTATGTGTTCCAACACATGGTACCTGGTGACTTCCCCTTTACCAGCAAAATATATTGTTCCCCAATAAGTTATTAGGTGTGTTAGACATACAAAGTTAGATTAAAAAAAAGAAAGACATTAAATAAAAAGTTTGAGAATTCTTGCTAAAAATAAATAAATAATCTTCTCTACCACATGTTTTCTCTGAGGCTTTGTTTTAAACTCTCGATGTGATTCTACAAGTGAAAGAAGGAGGATGTAGCAATTTCACTTATTTATCTGACCTTAGAACATTGTCTCCATGACCATCATCTGGACCCAATCTGGGAACTGTGGCCCTGATGGTCAGTATTTCCGCTAAACTGCCAACCTCATGGAGAGCAGCACCAATCATATTCACTGTTTGTTAGAAGTTAATCAACCTAAAGTTAGAGGGGACAGTCCACACGACAATCTGACTTCCGACTTTAATTATATAAGTTTGGGGAATTCCCCAAAACACTATCATAGTTGCTCTAGAAGCCTTCACAGAACTCACTAAAAGTTGTGAAACTCACAGTTATGGTTTATTACAAGGAAAGGGTATGGACTGGAATCAGCCAAGGGAAGAGATACATGGGATGCGGCCCAGGAGAGCTCCAAATGCAGAGCTTTTCTTGTCCTCTTCCCACAGAGCCAGGACAGCATCAATGTGTGACAATACCATGGAACATTGCCAACCAGGGATGCTCACCGAAGCCTCAGTGTTAAGGGTTTTTGTTGGGGTTTCCTTGCATAGGTGTGGCTGATTGCCCATATAGCTAATCTCAATCTCTAGGATCTATGACGGTCTGCTGACACCACAGGACTCAAAGTCTCCACCCTAAATCAATTGTTGATGTTTCTGGGTGTGGCCAACACCCACTCTAGAACTATCAAGTATGGCCATCCCTCAACTTACATCACATTTTTAGATTTTACTGTGTGGCCAAGACTCCCAGGTGAACAAAGATTCTCTCATCAGGTATGACATTCAAAAGTTTTGAGCTAGCCAGGTCTCTTTTTATGGCAAGTGTAAATTTTTTACTGCACACTGTTATATCTTAATAACCAGAACTTGGTGGATCCTCAATGGTACTTTGTTGTATGGATGAATAAATAAATATATTTGTGGAATTATGAAAGCTCATGTTAAATCCCAAGCTGCTTGGGCTTTCCTGCCAGTTCTGTTGTCCCCAAACACCCACTTCTTATGCTAATTACTGACTCATATATCTCTTATATAAATGTACCCTAATCAATAGCTAAGCAAACCTGCAAATTTCAAATTCGACATCCTTTCATGACTAAAAGTCTCTTATAATAAATAAAGGAGAAATTCCCTAAATCTCTACAGAATATCTAAAAAATACTTAAGAAAAATGTCATTTACTTATTAAAAGATTTTCCTCAGAAATCAAGAATTAGATAAATGTGCTTACATCACCACTCCTACTTAACATTATACTAGAGCTTCTATTCAGTGAAATAAGGGAAGAAATGGTAATAAAAGGCCTAAAAAATGGGACAAAAGAAGTAAAATTTGCAATGTCATTATTCACAAATGACATCATTGCACATGCAGAAACTCCAAAAGAATCTATAGACTATTAGAATCAATAAGTGAATTTAGCAAGGTGTTATGGTTTAATATGTCTTTCAAGAAGCATGTATTGAAAATTTAATCTTTAATGCAACAGTGTTAAGAAATGGGACATTTAAAGAGGTGGTTAAGCCATGAGAGCAGAGCCTTCATGGATTAATGCCATTATTGAGGGATGGGTTTATTATTGTGGGGTGGGTTCTGTATAAAAGAAAGAGTTATCTCCACCCCCCACCCTCTCTTGCCTTATGCCACAGAATGACACAGCAAGAAGGCCCTGCCAGATGTCAGCCACTTGACATTGGACTTCTTAGCCTCCAGAACTGTGGGAAATAAGATGGTTTTCTTTACAAGTTACCTAGTCTCTGGTATTCTTTTATAGCAGCATGAAATGGATTAAGAAACAAGGTTACTAAATAAAAGGCTATATATGATAATCAGTTGTATTTCTGTATACTAGCAAAGTGAGTAGAAAATAAATAAAATGCACACAAAGCAGAATAAGAAACTTCAAATACCTAGGAATAAATCTAGTTAAAGATATGCAAAATACATACACTGAAAACTACAAAACATTACTGAAATTAAATAAGACCCAATAAATAGAGAGATATACCATGTTCATGGATTGGAAGACTCAATATTATACATATGTCAAAGCTCCCAATATTGACTTACCAACTCAGTGCAATACCAATAAAAAGCCTAGACATTTGTTTGTCTGTTTAACTCACAGGCTGCTTCTAAAGTGTCTATGGACATCTAAAAGACCAAAAATAGTGAAGTCAGTCTTGAAGAAGTAGAACCAACCTGGAGAGTCTGCTTGACCAGATGCCAAGACCTATTTCAGAACTGTAGTGATAAAGACATTGTGGTGCTGACAAAGGATAGTAACTAGACTGGTGACTAAAATGCAGAGTCCAGGAGCAGAACTGTGTCAGTTGCCTATCGCTGTGTGACAAACTTCCTCACTACTTATCTGGGTCAGAAATTCAGAACAACAACAGGGGCAGTCCACTTTGCTCCACAATGCCTGGTCCTTCCCTGCAATAGTCCAAACATCAGAGAATTGGCTGGAACAACTAACGGCAGTGATGTATCTAGGGCTTCAGTTCTTGATGTCAGTTTTTCTCTTCACTTCTCTGGGTGGCTAATCTGGGCCGCCTCCTAGCATGATGTTCCCAGGGCAGTCAGACTTTTCATGCAACAGCTGCTTTCCCTTACCATAAAAGTGGAAGCTACCGGATGTCTTCAGGCCTGGCCCACAATAGGCACAGCAGCACCCCCATCCAAGCTCTGTTGTCAAGATAGGCTATAATCCTGCTTGGAGTCAGGGAGAAGTGAAATGGTGAGAGAGCCTTCCTGTCCTGATGAGTGGGGTGCATGTATGTGCAGAGTGGCCATCTCAGAAGACCACCTGCCACAGCCCTATATTTGTGCAGGCACCTATTTTGTGGCAAAGGTAACACTACAATGCAGTAGAGAAAAGAAGGCTTTTTCAATAAATGATGCTGGGTCAAATGGACATCCAAAGGAAAAAACAAAATACATTTTGACCCCTACTTTACACACTATTAAAAAATCAATTATAGAAGGATTGTGGATCTAAGTATAAAAGATGAAATAGTAATATAATTAGAAGAAAGCCTAGGGCAATTCCTTTCTGTTGTTGGAACGGCAAATATTTCTTAAGCAGGACCCACAAAATACTGATCATGAAGGAAAAAGATGATAAATTGAACTACATTCAAATTAGGAGCCTCTCATTATAGAAAAGGAACATTAAGAAAGAAAAAAGACAAGCCACAGAGTAAGGGAAGATATTGTAACACATACAGGGCTGATATTGAGAACATACATATATTTTAATGGTCTATAAATCAATAAGGAAATGGTAAGGAAACAATATAAAAATTGAGAAATAAGAACTTCATAAAAGAGTATATTCAAATGGCCAATACACATATGAAAAATTGTTCAACTTCATTAGCCATCAGAGACATGCAAATTAAAACCACAGTGAGATACCATTTTACAACCAGCAGAATGGTAAAATGAAAAAGACAGACAAAACATGTGTGAAGAATTTAGAACATTCATCCACTACTACTGGGTATGAATTGCTACAGTCACTTTGGAAAATTGTTTAGCAGTATCTACTAAGGCTGAACATACATAAACCTCTGCCTGAGTAGTTTCACTCCTAGGTGTACATCCAACAGCAAAATGCATAAATATATTCACCAAAACACATGTATAGGAATTGCACAGCAGCACCATCCCTAATAGGCCAAAACAGGAAAAAAAAAAATCAAATGGTTAGAACAATAGAATGGATAAATAAATTGTGGTACTGTCTATTCATGCAATGGACTATTCTGCAGCAACACAAGCAAATGAAGTACTGAGACACACCACATCGTGGATGAGTCCCAAAGACATATGAGCAGAAGGAGCCAAATATTTAAAAAGTACACTTTCTATGATTTTACTTAGATAAAGTCCAAAATCAGGCCACACCAATCTATGTTTGGTGAGTCCTGACAGACAGGAGAGGGGCTGTATATTAGTCAGGCTTCTCTTAGAGAGACAGGCCTAATAGGATAGATATGTATTTATAAAGGGGAGTTTATTAAATATTAACTTACATGATCACAAGATCCCACAATAGGCTGTCTGCAAGCTTGAGGAGCAAGGAAAGCCAGTCCGAGTCTCAAAACTAAAGAATGTGGAGGCTGAACGTGGGGGCTCAGGCCTGTAATCCCAGGCGTGATTTTTTGGGAGGCCAAGGGGGGCGGATCACAAGGTCAGGAGATTGAGACCATCCTGGCTAACACGGTGAAACCCTGTCTATACCAAAACCACAAAAAATTAGCCAGGTGTGCTAGCTGGCACCTGTAGTCACAGCTACAGGAGACTGGGGCAAAAGAATCGCTTGAACCCAGGAGGCGGAGGAGATTGCAGTGAGCCAAGATTCTGCCACTGCACTCCAGGCTGGCAACAGATTGAGACCGTTTAAAAAAAAAAAAAAAAACAAAAAACTTGGAGTATGATGTTTGAGGGCAGGAAAGGAAACATCCACCATGGGAGAAAGTTGTAGGCTGGGAGGCTAGGCCAGTCTCACCCTTTCACATTTTTCTGTCTGCTTTACATTCACATGCAGCTGATTAGATTGTGCCTACCAGGTTAAGGGTGGGTCTTCCTTCCCCAGCCCACTGACTCAAATGTTCATCTCCTTTGGCAACACCCACACAGACACACCCAAGATTAATACTTTGCATCCTTCAATGCAACCAAGTTGACACTTAGTATTAACCATCAAAGGCTGGCTTGGGAAGGGACAATTACCTAAAGGGCACAATGCGTCTTCTGAGCTGCCAGAGCTTCTTGTCTCTTGAGCTGGAGCTGGGCACGTGGTGGTTCATTCGCCATGTGACATTACTTGAGCTGAACTTGTCATTTGCATATTTTCCCCTGTGTGTGTGTGTGTGTGTGTGTTATACTTCAATTAAATTTAGTAAAATAAAAGTAAAAAGCTCTTACTCATGTATTTACTTGCTCAAAATACTCCATTTTTCACAATTATACAAATTAGAAGACAGAAAGGGGGGAGATTTGTATGTGAGACCAAGAGAAAAAGGAGACATAGAAAAAAATAAAAATTAGTATTTTTACTGTAAGCGGTAAAACTATCTAAGACATGAAAGGAAAAGAAGGTAATTCTGCTTCTCCAGTTGTTATTGTAATTAAATTAAGTTTTTGCCTTTAGAGTTGGGAATGTCTCGTTCTCATTATATTTTATATATAGGCCATGAAATCACCCTTCCAGGACACAGAAGAGGAAGTAAATTGGAATTATTTTTAGTTCTCATAAAGGTTCTAGCCTCAAACAGAAAAAAAGGTCAAGTTTAATGATTCCTCAAAGCACTAAGCTAGAAATAATTTTTTTAACTCCTTTACTGTGTCATACCTAGGTCACTAGAAGACACTGTATTTTCATAAGAGATTGCAGCTACTGTCTATGAGGACTCTAATTTTCTGTACAAACTGTACCAGTTTTTTCCACAGAAAAATTACTGCACTTAGTAGAAGAAAAAAATTCTCCCTAAAAATGAATTGGGAAATTAAAGTGTAAGCAACAGCATGAATTAAAATGAATTCTCCAAGAGAAAAGTAGAACTGGATTCTTACCTCACCCAATATGTGAAGGGGGGCTTAGATGAAGGGAAAGTCAACACATGAAAGGTAGCAATGCGGAGTTCACAGAGGGAAGTTCAGGAGAATATCTTCATGATCTTGAAGGGAGGGAAGGATTTCTTAAACAAAACTTCCAAGCAAAAAAACTGTAAGGCACATGCACACACATAAACACACATACGTGCGTATGATTACATAAAAAATAATGGTTTCTGTTCAAAAAAAGACATCATCGGCAAACTAACAGAAGACAGAAAGATATTTTCATTCTCCAAACTGCAATTAAAAAGAAGTCTTGAAGATCAACAAGAAAAAGATGGTGACCCCAACATTAAAGACGGGTAAAGGAGGCTGGGCACGGTGGTTCACGCCTGTAATCCCAACACTTTGGGAGGCCGAGGCGGGTGGATTGCTTGAGGCCAGGAGTTCGAGACCAGCCTGGCCAACATGGTGAAACCCAGTCTCTACTAAAAATACAAAAATTAGCTGGGTGTGGTGGCTCACACCTGTAATCCCAGCTATTCTGGAGGCTGAGGCAGGAGAATCGCTTTAACCTGGGAGGCAGAGGTTGCAGTGAGCCAAGATGGCACTACTGCACTGCAGCATGGGTGACAGAGCAAGACTCTGTCTCAAAAAAAAAAAAAAAAGATCCAAATCCACTGGTTTACGGAAGAGGAAACCCAAAAGGACACCCAGGATGTGAGGGCGATCTGGTTGTGACATATGTCACCCCTTGATCCCCAGGGTTTATTTGGCAATCTGGCTGACTAGGCGGGTGTCCCCTTCCTCCCTCACCACTCCATGTACATCCCTCCCAAAGCTGCACACTCCGTTGAAGAGGACGACCATCCCCAACAGAGGAGGGCCAGTCTTCGGTCAAGGGTATATGAATAGCTGCAATCCCCTGCTAGAACCTCCAAACAAGCTCCCAAAAGGACATCTGGCAAATAAAGAAACATGCACACAACTAATTATCAGAGAAACACGAGCTGAAACATTGTGATATCACTTTACACAGTTTTGATTGGCAAAAGTTAGTGATTTGGAGCTGCCGAGGGCTGACAGGCTTGTGGGCCGCACAGGTGGAAGCATGGCTGGGGTGGCCATTCTGAACTATGCTTTGACACTGCTTGGTCAGGTAGACCTGCACATACCCTGTGATCTGGCAGAAACACTCCTGGGGATGCACCTGTGGCCAGCGGGACAGCGGGTCCCATTCCACCTTCGCTGTCGTAGATTACACACCCACACCCTTTCCCCTGTGGCTCTGATGCTCCCCACAGCATGGGTGGAGCACACTTCCCCACCCCATTGAGTTGGAACTGTCCAGGTGACTTGCTGGGGCTGGTGGACTCTGAACAGGACAAGACAGAGGTCTCAAGTGTGCTATGTGTTTCGTCTTCATCTCTTGCGCTGCAGCCATTCATAAGAACATGCCCTGGGTAGCTCCTGGTCCAAGGAGAGTGAAAAGAGATGGGAGCAGACCTTAACCCAGCCCACTCTACCCCCAGCCAAGCCCAGCAGGTCACCTGGGTGTGTCTGTGAGTGTGCTGCCAGAGGAGACTGACATTTGAGTGGGTGGACTGGGAGAGGAGGATCCACCTTCAATGTGGTGGGCACCATCCAATCGGCTGCCAGCACAGCCAGAACAAAGCAGGTGGAAGAAGGTGGAATCACCTTACTTGCTGGGTCTTCAGGCTTCCTTCTTTTTCCCCTGCCAGATGCTTCCTTCAGCTCCTCCTGCCCTTGGACATCAGACTCCAGCTTCTTTGGCCTTTGGACTCAGAGACCTGTACCAGTGGCTTGCTGAGGACTCTTTCAGGCAGGCTTCAGCCACAGACTGAAGGCTACACTGTCAGCTTTCCTGGTTTTGAGGCTTTTGGACTAGGACTGAGCCACTACCAGCTTCTCTCTTCCCCAGCTTGCACACGGCCTATTGTGGGACTTCACCTTGTGATCCCGTGGGCCAATTTTCCCTAATAAACTCCTTTTCATATAGACATGTATCTTACATTTCTGTCCCTCTGGAGAACCCTGACTCATACTCCGGCCAACCACAAATCAGTGAGAAAGAGAAGAAAATGCTTGTTGCTGTAAGTGCCTCAACTTAGGGTGGCCTGTTACACAGGGCTCCTGCAGCAGTAGCTGACCGCTGAGGGGCATGTACAAGGAGATTCACACAGCATCACTTCTGCTGACCTGGTACAGTGGGTTGAATGGTGGCCCCCAAAAGGAGTGCCCACCCGGAACCTGGGAATGGGACCATATCTGGAAAAAGTTCCTTGCACCATTAAGTGAAGGATCTGAAGATGAAGCCATCCTGGACCAGGTGGGTGCTGACTCCAGTGGCAAGTGTCCACAGATAAGAGAAGTGGGGAGACGCACAGACCTGGACTATTCTCCAAGAGAAGCAGACTTCTTTGTTCATTAATCCACTGCATTGTTGGTCCCTTTTGTAGCGTGGTTTAACTTTACTCCAACTACTACCTTTTAAAGAAAAATCCTGCTTAAATAAATGAGGAACACACAGGTCATGGAGATCATGGCTACAGAACAGTGAGTTCTAGTCTGGAGTTTGGACTCTGGCATGTCCCATCCTGCCACCTGAATAGTTTGTCCAGGATTCCTGGGACACAGCTTCTCTGAGGGAATCAGCTCAGCCAAGGAATAAAGGCTCTCTACCCACTCTCCTGGTGAGCCCAGTGAGTCAGAGCCAAGGCCTGGGGCACCACTGCCTGTGCATTCCACCTGCCACCCTCTAAGCAGCAGTTGTCTCTGACGTGTTATGTTGTGGGGGAGTGGGGCAGATGAGAAGAGCTTCCAGAGCCTCCCCACAGTCACATCTCACACTTTCTCAGAAGTCAGTAATTCCTTGAAAGGAAGCCTCTTCCTTTGCATTGAGAATATAGAACCCATATACTGTTCACTATATCTTTTTGTATTATTTTGTTAACATTTGCAACATATATCCTTAACTTTTCACACGTTGCTTAGCGTTAATTTTGTACTACTTCATGTAAAATATAGAATCCTTGCAACTGTATGGCTCCATGTACCCTGCCCCCTCCTTGAATGTAACTGATATGCATGCCATCTGCAGATGTTATAACTGGGCTCACTGGGCTCACCAGGAGAGTGGGTAAAGGGCCTTTATTCCTTGGCAGAGCTGATTCCCTCAGAGGAGCCGTGTCCCCGGAATCCTGGACAAACTATTCAGGTGGCAGGACGGGACACACCATATTTATTCTACACTCACACCCTAAGTATTAAGAGGAAAGTAGTCCTTTCAATGTACCCATTGATTTAATATTTCTGAAGATCATCACCTCTTTCTAAAGATCTAGATTTCCATCTGGGATCTCTTTTTTTCCAGTTTGAAAAACTTTCTTTAACATTTTTACTAATGGCTAGTTGTCTTAGTTTTCCTTATTTGAAAATGTCTTTATTTTATTTTACCTTCATTATTGAAGGTGTTTTTTTTGTTTTGTTGTTTTGTTTTGTTTTGTTTTTGAGATGGAGTCTCACTTTGTTGTCCAGGCTGGAGTGCAGCGGTGTGATCTTGGCTCACTGTAACTTCTGCCCCCCAGGTTCAAGAGATTCTTATGCCTCAGCCTCCAGAGTAGCTGGGACTACAGGCGCGCACCACCACGCCTGGCTAGTTTTTGTATTTTTAGTAGTGACAGGGTTTCACCATATTGACCAGGCTGGTCTCGAACTCATGACCTTGTGATTCACCTGCCTTGCCTTCCCAAAGTGTTGGGATTACAGGTGTGAGCCACTGTGCCTGGTTCTGAAGGATATTTTTGCTGAATATAAATTACTGGGTCAAAAGGATGTTTTTTGTTTTGTTTTGTTCTCATTTTTTCCCCTTTTGTTCCTTTAAAGACATGGTTCCATCATCCTCTAGCCACCATTGTTTCTAATGAGAAGTCAGCAATCGTCTGAAAGATTATTCCAGCCCACAGCATATCAGGAAAAGAGAATTCACTGGCTAAAGTTTAGCCTCAGTCCTCTCAAGCCAGCTTCTTGAGTAGGTGTAATTCCTCCTCCCTTCCACAGGTGAGCAGCTTCCTAGAACACCAAGCTCAGCGTGTGCTTCTCACATCGGAAACTTCATTCCTGTTGTCTCTGCCACCTCCAGTGCTATCCTTCCCTCTGTCTCTTGTAGACTCCCAGTCCCTTCTTCCTTCACACCTCTTCCCAAACACTACCTCCTCCACAAATTCTTTCCTGAAGGATAGTCTATTGGGAAGCCTCATTGATGTGTGGGGTTTTTTTGTTTGTTTTGTTTTGTTTTGAGATTTCCACCTGCTTGGGTCCAGGCATCCTCTTGGCAGAAGCAGCTACATTTAACTGAACAGAAAGATTCATTTGGCACCTACAAAAGGCACCAGGCCCTATTAAATCAGTCAGAGTGCATGGGATTGTCACAGTGGTTCCATTTTGTTGTCACTTCTATGGAAAGATCTGCTTAAATAATATTCTATTGTTTGAAGTAAAGTCAAGCACTCCCTTCCCATCTGTCTCCTGAAAAGCTGCACCATCACACTAATGGGAAGAATAACTGTAACTTGACCCTTTCCAATGGGACTCTCACCCCACTGAATGCTGAAAAACCTTGGACATTCCAGTTCAGGGCCTGGCCCCACAACCTTCCTTGCCAGTTATATCTGGTTGTAGCTCAGCCTCTGTAAAGGAGTTTAGGAAAACTGCACAAACTCAGAGGATATCAGCCCCAGAAGACTGCCTTCACTTCAGACACCAGCCATAAGTTCAGGGATCCCATGACCACCCTCAACCTTGAACACTTGCTAGAATGACCTACAGAACTCAAGAGAACACTGTTCTTAACTATGACAGTTTTATTGTAGGGAAAGGATAACAAATTAGAACTAGGCAAAGCCAGAGATGCACAGAGCAGAATCTGGGAGGGGTTGAACATGAAGCTTCTGGTCACCCTTTCTCCATGGAGCTCTAGATGGTGTCACCTCTTCCCAGTAAACATGGAATGCTGTCTGCCAGGGAAGCTGCCCTGAGCCTCTATGTCCAGAGTTTTTATTGGGGCTCAAGCATCTACTGTCCATATGGACAGACCTACTGCTGTCTCCATCTCCTCCAGGGGTCAGAACTGAATTGTCACGTCCCAGAGCCCTCATCATAAGTCACAGCTACACTGTCCAGTAGCCAAAGCCCCCAGGCAAACAAGACACTTCTATCCAGGAAGACATTTCAGTGACCTGAGGGTCACCTCCCAGTGGCTGAGGGCAAAGGCCAGGCCTCTCTTTAGCCAAGGTTAATTCTTCATTACACAGTTTTTAGTTCTCCATTAGAAGAATTATAAAATATTTTATTTTCTTTCTGCTTTTAAAATTTTTCTATAATGAATTTTTTACTTACATAATTCTTGTTAAGATGATTGTGAGGTGGGGCTCACAAGCAGGAAAAACTTCTTTTCAATGTAGCCATTGAGTTAACATTTCTGAAGATTATCACCTCTTTCTAAAGATCTAAATTTCCATCCGGGATCTTTTTTTTTTCGATTTGAAAGACTTCCTTTAATATTTTTACTAATGGCCAATTTGTCTTGGTTTTCCTCATTTGAAAATGTCTTTTCTCAACCCCAGCTGGTCCACTAAGCCACAGAATGACAAGGTTCTCCCTAAGGGAAGGGCCTCAGAGGTGAAGAGCGGAGACTCAAGCCAGCCACACAGACCCCCACCACCGACCTCATTCACCAAGAGGAGTGCTCTGTGTACTGCTCCATGAAAGGCGGCCAGTGTCCTTGACTGTCTGATTACTCCAAAACATTTACCCACTCTCAGCCTAGTCAAATTCTACTCATCTCTGAAGGCCAGTTCAAGTTCGTCCTGCATCAGGAAACCTTCTTTGACTGTCTCTTGCCACCCACTCCCCTGATGCATGTGCAATGAGATAGAATAGATGGTGGGTTTGTCCAAATAATTTGCAAATAGGTTGTCACCTGACCTCTGCAGAAGTTTCCGACACCCTGATCCCATGCGTGCTCTCACTAAGAATCTACATTCAGACCAAGGCCAAGCTGGACCACGTCCTTCCTCCTAGTCCCCTAAGCACCTGGCCGGGCTGCGGGCAGCAGGCTGTCAACCCACAGCAGCTGACGTGGAAACTGAGCTGTGTTTTCCTCCAGCGTCGTCTTCTCTCATGAAGCGGCATCTGCAGTGGCGTGGGAGTCAAGCCCGGCCCCTTCACGAAACCAGAGGCCACAGAAAGAGCTGCTGCCTCTCCACACCAATGCCAGCAGCTCTCCTTGTCTGAGGAGGGATGATCTGGCTGGAGATCCCCACGACTTTGGATGGGAGGAACTGTGCTCAGCACCAAAGAGGCACCTGTTCAGTTTCAGAGCACAAAGTGGGAGGTTGCAAAAGAGCATTAGCCGTACTCGCCCAGGAGGTCTGAGTGCTGTGCTAAGTGGCCCATGGGAACCTGAGTCCCGTGGGGCTGACCATGCCTGGGGAACTGAGGCTAGAAGGGGCCCCAGTGCCACTGAAAGAAGGGGGCATCCATTTCCTGGCATCTTGGGGAGCCTGAGGGTGACCACAGGGCCAACCCCACTTCCCTGCTGTGCCCTCTGCTTTGGGGGTGCTGTGTAATCTGGGGCTGAGGAAATGTATGGGCCCAAAGGAAGGGCACCAATGTGTCCAGACCACCCCCACACAGCTGCTCAGCCCATGCGTCAGGCCAGGTGCAGAGGACGTGGCTTGGCCTCCAGAAGGTCTGATGGGACCTTTCTCTCATGTGTGCTCCCACACTGGGTGTCCCTGTTGGGGAAACCCAGGCACTCACCCCACCAGCCCCCACCATGAGAGAGAGAGAGAGAGACAGAGCCCTTCTCTATGTGGCGTCTGATCTGCAGGCTCCTTCCTGAAGTCTCTCCAGAGGAGAGCTCTGATGTAGGGATGTCTGCGTTGGGTCTATGTCAATCCATAGTGGATTTTCTTTTTTTTTGAGATGGAGTCTCGCTTTGTTGCCCAGGCTGGAGTGCAGTGGCGTGATCTCGGCTGACTGCAACCTCCGCCTCCCAGGTTCAAGCGATTCTCCTGCCTAAGCCTCCCGAGCAGCTGGGATTACAGGCGAGCACCACTACGCCCAGCTAATTTTTATATTTTTAGTAGAAATGGGGTTTCACCATGTTGGCCAGGCTGGTCTCGAACTCCTGACCTCGTGATCCACCCGCCTCAGCCTCCCAAAGTGCTGGGATTACAGGCATGAGCCACCGTGCCCGGCCCATAGTGGATATTTAGGGCAACGCTGCTGCCAGCCTTGAACGACAGGATGTGGTCAGATGAAGTTTGTATTTGCCTTCTTAATGAACAGTCAGTTACTTAGACACTTTTCTAGGACAAAGAGAAATGTGACTTTGGGTTTATGACTCATGTCTCTGAAAAGGATAAAATGGTCAAACATAAATGAAATCAATACCTGTACCCCACCTCCACACACCCTTTTTCCTCTCTAACCTCTCCCCAACCCCGAAGACATTAGATATTCAATTCTTGTTATTTCCAAGTTCCAATCCCAACTGCCCTAGACAACTTTCTGATGCTGACTTGGATCTGCCTGTAGGGAGTACTGCTTTGTGGAAGGGACTTTGAGTTTTGTGGTCCCCATACAGTCACTTCCCATGTTAGCCTAAGACAGCCAATGGCATTTGGTCTTCTGCGTCCATCTTGCGTGCTTGGCTAATGTGAGTTGTGTCTCAGAGACACAGCGCCCCACCAGCCTTGACATAAATACATTTTATGCAGGCTCCAGGCCTGGCCTGACTGGGGCTGCTCCCCGAGGCAGTGAAGGGCTCCCCAAGAAGCTCCTCACAGGCTTTTCGCTGTCCTGACAGCACTGCACTGCAGCCTGCAGCAGGAGTCGTGTTGCCACACAAGTTGTGAAGGTGCATTCAGTGTCATTCTAATTGCCCAGCTGCAATGTGGAGAGGCTGCGTTAAGGTAAAGACCCCGAATTGCATTAGGCTGCTGGGAATGGGACTTGATCTCTAGGAAAGTGGTTCTCAACCTCGAACACGCGTCAGAGCCATGGACACTGACAGCTGGGCTGCCCCAAGGTTCTGACTCAGTAATTCTGGGCTGGGGCCTGAAATTTTGCATTTCCAACAAGTCCTGCCCTAACTGTTCTAGGGATAATCCAGGGTTGATATTGGATAATCCAGGGTTGATATTGGATAATCCAGGGTTGATATTGGATAATCCAGGGTTGATATTGGATAGTCCAGGGTTGATATTGGATAGTCCAGGGTTGATATTGGATAGTCCAGCGTTGATATTGGATAATCCAGGGTTGATACTGGATAATCCAGGGTTGTTATTGGATAATCCAGGGTTGATATTGGACAATCCAGGGTTGATATTGGATAATCCAGGGTTGATATTGGATAATCCAGGGTTGATATTGGATAATCCAGGGTTGATATTGGATAATCCAGGGTTGATATTGGATATCCAGGGTTGATATTGGATAATCCAGGGTTGATATTGGATATCCAGGGTTGATATTGGATTATCCAGGGTTGATATTGGATAATCCAGGGTTGATATTGGATATCCAGGGTTGATATTGGATAATCCAGGGTTGATATTGGATATCCAGGGTTGATATTGGATAATCCAGGGTTGATATTGGATAATCCAGGGTTGATATTGGATAATCCAGGGTTGATATTGGATAATCCAGGGTTGATATTGCATCATCAAGGAATTTGTTTCATTGTAAGGCCAGTAAGTATCACCAGTTTGTAAGCAGCTTACTATTTCTGTATCATCTCATATTTCAGGCATGAGAGCGGAGGAGCCTCTGCCTGGTGAGCTGAACAAAAATGGATCCACTTCTATCTGGACAAAGGCCCACTGCCAGCTTCACCTTCAGATTTTACACATCCTCTTCCTAAAGTTTAGAGTGACAACAAATGTAGTTCACACATATGAACCAGTGAGTGAACGTTCGCAATGAAAATGCGCTTACATTTAAAAATCAAATTGCAGCAGGCCTTTCTGAGCTGGGCAGACCCTGTGCTGGGTCTGCGACAGCACATCCCCCTCAGACGTGGCCCGCACGCCGCACACAGCCCAGCGAGGGGCATTCTGCAGAAACATCAGCGAGCTCATGGCTAACGTGCTCAGAATAGACACTGCCAGCTAACTTCCAGTCACCTGGCTATGACACACTCAAGCCTGTGAGAGTGAACGGGGTTTGTAAAAACCAGGACTAGTCAAAGCCCATTATTAAGTTTTACACTTTGCTCCCTGGCCTAAGGGAGTAGAAATCCAAGCTTGAAGGGAAAGGAGGGGTCTGATTTGGTGAACAGAGATATGAGGCTGAGGCTTCTGAGCACATGGGTTTGGGGTAGGGGTGGGGTGTGAGGTGACTAAAGATCAAGAAGAGGCTGAGGACATTCAAGGGAGAAACCCGGGCTCTAGAGCCAGCCCCCGTGGGACAGGCCCTGGCTCTGTGTGATCTTGGGCAAGTCTTAGCCTTTCCGTGCCTCAGTTGCTTACTGTAGAATGCGGTAACTACTGCTGTTACGGGCAGGGTTATGTCCCCCCCCAAATTTATAGTTGAAGCTCTATCCCCCCAGTGTCACTATACCTGGAGATGGGGACTCTAAGGAGGTGATTAAGGTTAAATGAGGTCAGAAGGGTGGGACCCTAACCCAATAAGACTGTGGCCTTAGAAGAAGATGAGAAGCTCTCTCTGTCTGTTTCTCTGTTTCTCTCTCTGTCTCTCTTTCTCTCTCTGTGATATAAAGGTGGCCATTGGAAAACCAGGAAGAGAGGCCGCAGGAGAAACCAACCCTGTTGATCTTGGACTTGGACTTGATCTCAGACTTCCAGGGTCCAGAACTGTGAAGAAATAAATGATGGTTAAAGCCACCTCGTCTGTGACAATCACCCCCACCCCCCGCAGCGATTTGGTGAACTGGAACTGAACATACACAACACCCCTTCTTCTTCCAACTCTCCTTCTCTGTGCATTCTTTCACTCCCACCCCACTCCCACCCCCAAATCTTCATAGAAACATCTGGTTTCAGGAATGTGCTCAAATCTCAAACCCCGGGGCGGGACCCTGCACTACCAAGCGTGGCCACTGAGCGGCACTCACACCCGGCGGCGCGCGCTGGTTCTCCCGCTCCGGCCGCGGGGCTGGTGCGCACCTGGGACGCGGCCAGAGAGGCTGAACCCCTAACGTTTTATTCTGATGAATTTAGATTGAAAGATGGAAGCTATGTAAGTTATTTTTCCTTTAAATGGACCTTCATTGTTCCACTAGGGCGACATGTTGCTGCAATGGCTGATCATTCAGCCTCCGAAGGAGACGTGCGGCGACTGAAATGCACACCAGATTTTGAAGACCGTAGGAAAAAAAAAAAAAGCGAGCCAGTCATTGAGACTTTTTAAATTGATTACATGTGGAAATGCTAATGTTCCAGCGGCACTGGATTAAACAGGACATTATTAACATGCATTCCACCTGTTTCTGGTTACTTTTTAAATTTGGCTAAATTGGCATTTTACATTACAGGTGTGTGGGGGTGGGGGCTGACCTGTGGCCTCGGCTCCTGGCCCTGGGCCTTCCCTTCCTCCCACTTGCCACGGGGGCCGGGTCCGGGAGCAGAGCTCTGCAGTTAGGGCTGCTGAGAGGCCCAGGGTGCAGAGGACGGGTGGGTGCCCAGGCCCAGGGCACAGGGTCAGGGGTCGGAAACCTGCCAGTCTTTAAAACTACATTTCACAAAGGATCCATCCCGGCCGTCTATACATAGGGTGGGTCCTCCGTCAATTCATCCAGCACCCACTGAGTTCACCTCATCTATCCTATGTGTAAGAAAATCGCGGACCGATCACGGTGGCTCATGTCTGTAATCCCAGCACTTTGGGAGGCTAAGGCAGGTGGATCACCTGAGGTCTGAAGTTCCAGACCAGCCTGGACAACATGGCGATACCCCGTCTGTACTAAAAACACCAAACTTAGCCCTGCGTGATGGTGCATGCCTGTAATCCCAGCTATTCAGGAGGCTGAGGCAGGAAAATCACTTGAACCCAGGAGGCAGAGGTTGCAGTGAGCAGAGATCACGCCACTGCACTCCAGCCTGGGTGACAGAGCGAGACTCCATCTCAGAAAAAAAAAAAAAAAAATGAAAAAGAAAAAAAAGAAAATCACCCAGTGCTTGGCAGTCACCATACAGCCAAGACCCACCCATCATTCAAGTCCACCCCAGGCTGGCTTCATTATTTTTGGGGAGGACTGGACCTTCATTTGACTTGCTATTTACTATTGATTAGGGCCTAGACTTTGTGAAGTTACATGTTAATTTGTAGATATTTTGTCAGTAGAGATGCAAATGATTTCAGTCTGGTGGAGAATGAAATCACTGAGACTACTGGCCCCCAAGGCTGTGGTTTTAGTTTGCGGTAGGATATTGATCACTTTGGCCTCTAACTTAGCAGACTTCCTTTACAGGGGCTGTGTTGGCTGATGAAACAAAACTCTGTCAGCCACTCTTTGAACCAGTTGTACAATTTTGCCCTTTCCCAGTCTGGGCTAAGCAAATCTCTGACATGTGTTCATTCCAGATTTGTATGAGAGTCTTATATTTAACTGTTAAGTTTATAAGGTTTACTCAAGTAGTTAACTGAATCAGGAGAGAAATTTGAGATGAGGTTGAGGTTAACCCCTGGGGAAATGATGTCCACAGCATCACAGGGAATGGTTACCCTAAGCCAGGAGCGTGCATGTGGGGAGGGAGGAAAACTGGAAAGACTCTTTCATCCAGAAAGATGAAGGCTGAGAGGGGAGGCAGGTGGCATTTGTGATTCCATAGACAGCGTCAAAGAGAGGAACCTAAGCTTGTTCCCAAACCTGAGAAGTAGAAACCTCTTTCGGGTGAAAAGAGGCTGTGTGAGAGGAGAAAGGAAGGAAGTCTCTGCTTCAATGGTGTCAAAAGTGGAGGAACCTTTGACAGATGCTGGAGTCAGTCTGTGTCCCATGTCTTTGAGGAACTAGCCCCGTGAGATACAGCCCCTGACCTCAGGGAGCAAGCGACCTAGCGGTGTCCACAAAAGCAACACCTGAAGATTAAATAATACAAAATACATTTCAGGAAATACGTAGAACATTTCAAGCCACTGGTGCAGACAGTGGGAGCTCAGAAATCAGAGGAGGAGGTGCCAGTGGGACTGGGGTCTGTTATGTTGTACAGCAAAACGCAATGAAGTTAAGGACCTCGAGAGGAGTTGCTGATCCTGGTCTATCCAATGGAGTCCTAGGTACAATCACATGTGTCCCATAAGACGGGCAGAGGGAGATCAGAAGCACCACAGAGGACAGACAAGGGTCTTGAAGACAGAGGCAGAGACTGGGGGATGCAGCCACAAACCAAGGAATCTCAGCAGCCACCAGGAGACAAAGATAGATTCTCTCCAGGGCCTCTGGAGGGAGTGGGACCTGCTGGCACCTTGATTCCAGACCTCGTGACTGCAGAGCAGCAAGAGGAGACATTTCTGTTGTTCTCAGCCACCTGGTTTGTGGTGATTTGTTACAGCCACCCCAGGACGCGAATACCTTCCCTCACATGCCTAAGCTGAGATGGTTGGAACCACAGGGCAACTGGACACACACCGCCACTCTCTGCGCTGCACTTGGGCTGCCTCCCAGCATGGCAGTCCCAATGGTCAGACTTCACAAAGGTGCTAGCCTCCAAGAGGACAGTTCCCAGGATGGGGAAGCAAGAGCCCCAGGCATTTGAAGAGGAAGTTACCCAGCCTCGTCCCTCCCACCCCTGAGCAAGCTTCAGGGCCAGCCCAGCACTAGCGGAGGGGAAGGAGCCCATTCTCCCCATGAGAAGACTACAAAGCACCCACCCAGACAGGGTATGTGGGGCTGCTCCTCTGAGCACTGACCCCCGGCTTCCAACCGCAGACCATCCTCAGAGCTCAGCGGGTCCCTTCTCCACATCCTCAACCCTACAGCCTAGAGTTTTCAGTGCCCAGGACCCTTTCAGAACAGGAATGTGTGGAACAAGCTCTAAATCTAGAGTGTAACTTAACACATACATAAAATTGCTTTCTTTCAGGTTTATTTTTAAGAAGCAAATGTTATTAATTTCCGGAGAAGGAAATGAAACAAGATGCTGCAATGATAGTGTCTGCAGAACAGCTTCAAAATCACACAAAGAGACAGACTCATGAAGGTGATATTGCAAAACCAGAATGGCACGGGGGCAGACACTGTGCTGTGGAGGGGACAGTGTGGAAGCCACATTCCCTGTTTCCTTCTATCCTCCTCCCACTCTGTTGAGTTGAATCACCCTGTAGTGGGGCCTGGGCCTGCTTGTTCACCCCACGTCTGATGCACGGTTCATTGTTACTCCTTCTTTTAACTGCATCATCCTTTACTTATAAAGAATTTGGAGAGGCAAATAAGGTCGTATTAAAACCAGTTGGGGCATGATATATAATGCATGGTATAGCCAACAAGCAACAGTGAATCCTTTGAACACACTTTCTCCAGTGTGCATCTGGTAAGGAGGCTAAGTTCTTAGTGGGATAGCGCTATTATTAATCAGAAAGTTTGAAGGTGCTTTTTGAGAATTAACCCCAGAGCTACAGAGTTATGCATCATTATCAGTATACCAGCCTATACTTTGTTCAGTGCTTTACAATTTAATAAGTGCCTGATTTCTTTCTCAGCACTCTGTGAGGAAGGTGTTACCATTGGTTAACGATGCAACAGCCAAGGTTGAAGGAGACTAACCGCTTCGCCCTCTGCTTATTCTCAGCTGTAAACAGCTTGCAGGAGGACAATCTGCATTGTTCGCAGAGAAGCAAATATGACCCAGAGGTCAGAGTCACAAGAGCCCAGCAATTTGTCTTTGCTCCTAAATCCACTCTGTGCCGTCCAGGGAGAGATAGTAACACTGATTTCTGAATAGTGCTTTGTGTGTTACACAGCGGCTTCATATCCAGCGCCTCCCCCACCTCCTCCGCCCTCACTAGGGGTGGATTGCCCCTGAGCAGGGTCTGAGGGGCAATGGATCAGGGTGCCGCGGGGGCTGAAAGCTGCAACTTTGCAGGTCGTTTGTGTAGTCATGACAGCCTCGCGGAAAGCCTGGGAGCATGGGGCGTCCTAATCATCCTGACAACTCCGGGTGGAGGATACACTGCCATGTTCCATGCCATCAGGACAGAGCTGGGATATGCAGGCCATGGCGAACAAGCACACAGCACAAGCCTGTGCTGCACTGTCCAGGTCAGTGCTTCTCATCCAGAGAGGCTTCATGCCCCTGGACAAGCTTGGCCATGTCTGGGGACAGTTTGGATTGTCCCAGCTGGGGAGGGATGTGGAGGGTGCTGCTGGCATCAGTGAATGAACGGAGACCGGGGATGCTACTAAACATCCTACAAGGCACAGGACAGCCCCTGCCACAGAGAATCACCAGGCCCAAAGTGTCAATGTGGCAGAGGTTGAGGAAGCCTGGCATAGGGGTTTTACCTGTTATGAACATGTTAATCCACTGGCTGATGTGAAACAGATGCCAGGATCAGTCCCCACTTTGCAATTGAAAACAGAAAAAGCAGGGGTCTCAGTCCTTGTATGAAACAAGGTAGTTTTTCAGCCAAACAAAAAACATTAAATGAAATAAAGTCAAGGTACTTTGAATCATTTTGCCTCATAATTTATTTTAAAAAATTAGCAGTAATGAATATCAACAGACTAAGTATTGTAAAAGAGGCTTTCAAAAAGCAGAAATTACAGAGAAGACAAAGAAAATAGGCAAAAACACATGGCTTACAGGAGATTTTGTTCATTTCTTTTGCTTTGTGTCACCCTCTTCCCATGGTCCTGCCTTCCTTGGGTTATTTGAATATATTTTTTATTCCATTTTAAATAATCCATTGTCCTTTCTGGCTATATCTTTTTGTATCAGTTAATTAGTAGTTTCTCTAGGGATTACAATACATATATTTAACATTTTATAGTCCACTTAGAGTTCATATCTTACCATTTCAAGTATACTATAGAAGGCTTACAACTCTATTGGTTCATTTATCCTCCTCTCTTTATGTTATAATTGTCATATGTACCACATCTCAGTAATAATTATACCCAGAAAATGTTACAATATTTGCTTTCAACAGTCATATATATTTTAAATAATTTAAGAAGAGAAAAAGAATTCATTATATTTACCAGATATTTATCATTTCTGTTGCTCTAATGCCATTCGTGAAGTTCCAAGTGTTCCTCCAGATCATCTTCCTTTTTCCTGAAGAACTTGGCTAAGCATTTCTTTTATAGGTCTGTTAGTGACAAATTCTCTTACTTAATCTGAGTATGTCCTTATTTCACTATCATTTCTAAGATATTTTTGCTGGATATAGAATTCTGGGTTGACAATTATTTTCTTTCAGTAATTTATAGATGTCATTCCACCATCTTCCTGCTTCCATAATTTCTGATGAGAAATTTGCAGTTATCCAAAGTACTCTTCTCTGATACATAGTATACTGTTTTTATCTGGTTGCTTTTAATTGTCTTTCCTTTACCTTTGATTTTCATTTACAATGCATGTTTTTTTAAGTTTATCTTGTTTAGAGTTTGTTAACCTTCTTGAACCTATATATATACATTTTTCATCAAGTCTGGGAAGTTTACAACCATTATTTCTTCAATATTTTTCTGCACCAGTGTCCTCCTCCTCTTCTTCTGAGACTCCAATAATAAGAGTATTAGACCTTTTGATATTGTCTCACAGGTGCTTGAGGCTCTGTTTTTGTTTTATTTTTTTTCTCTCAATCTTCAGGCTGTGTAATTCCTATTGATTAATCTTCAAGTTCACTGACAATTTCCAGGATATCTCCCACAATTTTTGGCATTCAGGGCTCTCCTTTCCTGGTTCTTCTGGACAGAAAGATAGTGTTATCTCCAAGATTTAGCTTCCCACACTGCCATGCAGCTCTGCGTGACTAGGACTACCTTAGGAATAAATTGGTAAAAGAAAAGACAAAAAAATTAACAGGGATTATCCCCCCATTTTTAAAAGAGCTGGAGCTCTTTTTCCAGTTCTTTTCTGTCCGGAAAATCAGGTTTTTCTTAGCTTTTTAATTCTTTGTGCTATTGTATATTTCCATATGACTGGGGCCATCTTTGGAGCCAAGTGGCAGCAGTAAAGAGGAAGAAATAAACAGGGATTCACCCCATTCCATTTCCAGTTCCTCTGGTTGGAGAGTTGGGTCTTTCATCAAAGTTTCAGGGCTTCTAGCACCAGGACCAGCAGCATAGTGGTGCAGCTCCACAGCTGGAGCTGGCCTTGGGTCAGGGTCAAGAGAGGAAAGAAAAAGAATAGTGAAAATTTCTCCCACACTCCCTGGCATGCAGGGGTCCCTTTTCCTGGTCCTTTGGCTGGAAAGAGAGGTTTTATCCCAGATTTTTGTCTTCTGGGCCCACTGCACAGTTCTGAGATTCAACCCACCCTCAGGTCAGAGCTAAGAGACAAAGAAAGAGGAACAAGGCAAAACTCACCCCCATTTGGGGTCATTATCAAGTTTTGACATCAGTTGCCCATCCTTTTGTCGTTACTTACTTTTTAGAGGGCTCAGGGAGTTGTTCTTTATGTTCCTCCCAGAGTTTTCAGCGTTCCCAGTGGGATGGTAGACGGAAGTGCACGTATTCCACCTTGGCTGGTACCAGTGGTCAGTTATAGAAAATGCAAATTCTCTCAGCCCAGGTTGGAGCAAATGTACAAAAGAAAGTAATGATATAAAAGACCAAAATGACATGATCAATTTAGTATACCTGAGGGATATATACTAAACGTTAAATCCTAAAAATATAGACTATATTGTCTTTCCAAGTGACCATGGGACACTTGCAAAATTAACTAATAAACCACACAAATAACTTCAATTAGTTCTAAAGAGGAGAGATAATGCAGAAAACATTTTCTAATCACAATGCAATCAAACTAGAAATTGATAAGAAAGTCACAAAACCAAAAAGGCCTTGACCTAGAAATCGTGTGATTCCTTATTAACCAACTTTTGAGTCAGAGGGAAATACAAAGTGAATTATAGAATTTCAGGGAAACAACAATAGTGAAAACATTAAATGTTAGAGTTGAGAATATAAATAAAGTAGTTCATAGACTTAAATATCCATATCAGGTATAGATATTTAACAACACTGCACTCCTTACTTCCTGTCCTAGGTCTGACTTCCACGGTCTTGCTGGACACAGACCCTTTGTGGACATTTGACAATGTCTGGAGACATTGGAGTGACATCTTGTTATTGCATACTTAATAGACTACAGTATAGTGTAAACATAACTTTTATATGCACTGGGAAACCAAAAATTTTATGTGACTCACTGTATTGCCATATTCACTTTATTGAGGTGGTCTAGAACCCAACCCACAATATCTCCAAGGCCAGCCTGTATGTGATCTCATTTACTCTTTATAAAGACATCTGGCGACGAAAAATCTCAGAACTCTTTCACAGATAAGAAAACTTAGGCTAAGACAGATGTAGGGAGAAGAGTGAAAATCCCCAAACCACCTTCCCCATTTTTTCCTTCCCCAGGGCTCACCCCGAATCACTCAGTGCTGTGTTACGTGTCATCCAGACGTTTTTCCTTGAGTGACAGCCATGACTATGCAGGAGGGCAGAGGATCACTGTGGGCCGGAGGCCTGACCCACCCTCAGAAATGGTGGCCAAGCCCCTCAGGGCCGCTTCGTACAGCAACCCTGTCACCGTGCTCACCGGAAACTGGTCTGATCAGTCCTAGTGACAGCAGAGCAGGAAGAGAGCTGGAGGTCATCAGGAATCACCCAACACGTCACAGACCGGGACATGGAAGCCAAGAGAGGTGTGGTTATCCTCATCACAGTAGACGATGATCCTCAGTGCTGGCCACCAGGATCAAACTAGCCACCACTGCCTGAGTTCTGCGTGCAGCTGGTCTGCAGCGCTGCCCCACATGGGACCCTCTCCTTGAGGGGCACATGACCTTGGGCAGAGCAGCTCTCTTGCGATGAGGCGATGAGGGCCTCAGCCCTGAGGCGGATATGGGCCCCACACCCCAGTGTTCACCACAGCCACCAGGATGCTCACTTTAACCCAGCGGTCACTGAATTGAACAAGGCACAGGTGACCCCTCTTTGCGAGTGACCTCCAATCCAAGCATCCTGCAGCTGACCCAAGTCCTCACCCTGGAACTCTTCCATAAGTGTCGGATAACTCTTATTGCTGACTGGTTTTAGCTCAATACCCTTTGAGTTTTAGGACCTTCCAGAAAACACTTTGCAAATATAGCTCGTGAGCATTGAAAAACAGCCCCTTCCCCCACCAATCCCATGATAAGGGAGCCTGAGAGTCAGATCTCATCTCAACCAAGGCTGTGCTCTGAATCATCCAGGAAATTCCCCACTGACATTCACATGCAATAGATGGGGGTGGTGGAGGCGTCTGTGTGTGTTGTTTTTAAGCATCTCAGGTTGATTAACGTATAGCCAGGTTGGGAATTACTGCTCTAGTGGAAAACTTACCAGGCATAGAAGCAGAAAATGAGGATGTGTGGACACCTGAGGGAGCAGGACAGCTTCCTTAGCCTAAGTGTCTTTATCCATCAAGCATAGTTGATAGAACAAAGCAGGTTCACAGACACACTCCAGGATGCTGGAGGCTGGGTACAGGCCCACCCCTTAAAGACAGCGCAGTGCCAACTTTTCCCAATTCACAGCAGGGGAAGTTAGTGGATAGAATTGCCCAATTTTAACTTTTGGTTCCTTTTCTCTCATAATCTTTTCTTGGCCTTGACATCTTCTAAAACTCCTCTTTCTAAGTCAATGACCAACAGCACTGCCATTGTCCCAGTGAAGGCTGCCTTTCCCATGGCTGAGAAGCCAGGCGAGCCAGAGGCATGGGTTCTTTGCTCCCTGATGTCAGGGCTGGTGCAGGCTCTGCATGGCAAGGTGCTGACAAGGCCTGGCAAACAGGTGCTCAGTGCCTTTCCGGCTGGAATCTTATGCTTTGTCAGGTGAGTGCTCAGCAAAAAGTGAAGCAAATTTGGTCCCCGTCATTCTGTGCCAGTGATGCAGTTTTCAGACATTGACCTTCTGGGTCTGTGCTGATGGCCCCTCATGGTGATCACGAACTTCTCCCTAGACCTCCGTGTGAGGACCCTCTGGAAATCTCTCACCACACCTTTCAACTTTAGCCCATCGCTGAAATGATCACATACTGCTTATGAAGACGTTGGGACTTGGAGATGCGTTGATGTGCACATAGCCCAACTTCAAATTCAGGCTATAGCATCCCTGGAGGTAAATATTGATTTGGCATTTCAGTTCTGTCAATATTTACCTCTTAAGTCAATAAAGCTTGATGTATATCTCAACTGACATTGATATCTGCTTAAAGTTTATTTCTCACTTCCTTCCCTTCTTCAAATAGCTGGAGAAGAGCTTGTGTTGGGCAGGTCAGAGGGAATGGCCGATGGACCCGCTGGTGTGGAATGAGTCCTGAGACTCTCATTTCCTCTCTGGGCCTCAGTATCCCAGTGAAGCAGCTACGTTATCTGGGGTAGATCCCCTGGGGCTTGTTGTCGCCTGCCAGGAAAATTTAGGACAGGGACACTCAGGAGGAGTATAGGAGTGGAGGTTTAATAGGGGGAAGAGAGAAAGAGAAACAGCTTCCTCTGTAGAGGAAGGGGTCTCCAAGCAGAAAGGACACACTGGTGGTGAATGCACTGTGTTTTATAGTCCAGTTTGAGGAGGCAGTGTCTGATTTACATAGGGCTCACAGATTGGTTCGATCAGGTATGAGGTTTACACAGTGCGTGGGGAAGGCTGCTCTTATTATGCAAATGGGTTTTCCAGTTGATAGGGGCCATCTTGTCTGCTCCTTACAGAACACGTGGCTGACAGAGAAGTATAGATGGAGCTGCCATCTTGAAAATGTCTAGCTCTGACTGGGCTCGGTGGGTCACACCTGTAATCCCAGCACTTTGGGAGGCCGAGGTGGGCAGATCACCTGAGGTCAGGACTTCAAGACCAGCCTGGCCAACATGGTGAAACCCCATCTCTACTAAAAATATAAAATTTAGCAGGGTATGGTGGTAGATGCCTGCAATCCCAGCTACTTGGGAGGCTGAGGCAGAAGAATTGCTTGAACCCCGGAGGTGGAGGTTGCAGTGAGCCAAGATCGCACCACTGAACTCCAGCCTGGGCGACAGAGCAAGACTCCGTCTCTAAATAAATAAATAAATAAATAGATAGATAGATAGATAGATAGATAGATA
Source organism: Gorilla gorilla gorilla (assembly GCF_029281585.2). Classification (NCBI taxonomy): domain Eukaryota; kingdom Metazoa; phylum Chordata; class Mammalia; order Primates; family Hominidae; genus Gorilla; species Gorilla gorilla. The sequence continues at coordinate 164,058,708 of NC_073230.2, forward strand.
GATAGATAGATAAATGAAAATGTCTAGTCTTAATTCCTGCCAGCATTCACCCGTGCAAGCTCCCAGCTTGCAGGCTGCTCTTTGTTAGAAAATGATTTGGGACTGCTTTTCGTTAAAAAGGAAAGCCTTATGGAGGACTCCCACACCCTTGCTATCTACCTAAGTAATTCCTTCTTAACTCCTGGATCTCTAGGTTGTTTCGGAGACCACTTGGCTGCTGACATCTCATGGCTCTGCTGTTGCATATTCAGAAGGACAGAGCAGGCGGGCGGCCTCAGGTTTGCAAGTGGCAAAACCTGAAAAATAAAACACTGTTTTTTATTCGGATTGACTTTTTAAAAAGTGCTGATTTCAGCTGGTACTGCTTGGAAGCAAATTTCTGGGGAAAGTAAAGTCATAAAAACAATCAGACAGCCTTAAAACTGGGACCATGAAGGTGGGGTCCCATCAAAGAATCTTGGCTCCTATGGTTGAGGCTCAGCGGAGGGAGCAGTAACTTCCCTGCAACGTCTCCGAGCCTGCAGCCCGAGGCCTCTCAGACCCGACACCCTGGTGGACAGCTGCAGAGGGGCAGCCCCACCACACCTGCCTTGCTCAGAGGCACCCCGGGACCAGCATCAGCTAGCAGAGCTGGGAGGTCACTCAGGCCAAATGCTGGCAATTTCATGGAGAACCCACAGTGACAGAACTTCCACAGAGGACTGTCCTTGAGACGGTAAAATCAGTGAAATGGAGTCAGTAAAACCGAGCACACGAGGCCTGGTGCCTGGGAGTGGGAGGAGCCCAGGCAGCCTCCACCAGTGTGTTGGTTCATTCTAACGTGTCAACTCGACTGGGCCACAGGATGCCCAGATACTTGGTTAAACATTATTCGGGGTGTGTCTGGATGAGATTAGCATTTGAATCGGTGGATTGAGCAAAGCAGGTGGTCCTCCCTGTACGGCTGGGCCTCTTCCAAGCAGCTGGGGGCCTGACGAGAACAAAAAGCACTGGTGAGGGAGAAGGCCCTCTCTGCCCGTTTTCAAGCCGAGCTGGCGGTCTTCTGCACTCAGACTGGAACTTACGCTAGTGGTTCGCCCAGGCCTCCAGCTTGCCAACTGCTGATTTTTGGACTTGTCAGCCTCCACCTCCATAGCAGCATGAAAAATTCCTCATCATCAATCTCTCTATGCATATATCCTATATATCCTTTTGGTTCTATTTCTCTGGGGACCCCTAGCATACCAGGCAAGGTGAGAGGCCCTTGAGGAGGACCGGCTGTGGCTCGCTGGTCTAAAGCTCTAAGCTCCTACTGCTGCTGACTCCAGCAGAAGATACAGTGGTGACATCTGGCTGCCAAAAAGACGGGTGAGTGTGAGCCTGGGGCTCTCAGATGGCTGCAAAGATCAGGGTATCCAGGGTGTTCTGTAAGCAGGCAGCTTCCCCTGCAGTCTGTGCTCTAGGCTCAAAGCACAAGGGCCACAAAGAAGCCCAGCCCAGGATCCCGTCTGCCCGGTGAGCTGGGCAAGGTGAGCATGGCTGAGGAGTCATGGCCGAGCACGCAGCACTGAGCACAGATCCTGGAGGGAGAGGGATGACCCTCAGCCCCTGCCCTCCGGGACCTCATGGTACAGGTGAGGGAGGGTGGGTGCTCAGGTTGGAGTCAGTGCAGCTGAGGAAATCTGCATGTGCCCCTTGATGGCAGAGGGCCCCGGGATGCTTCCCCTCTCTCAGCCCCCACTGGAACACAGCCGCACCTTCCCCAGAGGACTCCAGGTAGACTCAGTGGCCAGAGGTTAGGGGGATTCTGCACAGGCGGCTCAGGGTGTGCTGGCACATACCACCCTCACCAGGGCCCAGGGCCCTTGAACGCCCCAGTGTTCAGTGCTGGCCTTGAACCAGGGATGGCCTTCGGGTGAGTGCTGTGGGGCTGAGTGAGCCTGAAGGAGGACCCTCGGGTGAGAAGTGGCTTCTGGGAGGAGCAGGAGAGAGAGGAGGGGATTTGGGGGAGAGGGGGAGGGGAAGGGACAGGGAGGGAAGGCAGACAGCCCAGCTGAGTGGGGAGGAGACACAGGGTGGAAGGCTGGGGGTTGCCCTTGAGGTTTGGAATCTGAGTCTGGATCAGGGTTCTGCTGCTGGTGGGTGACCCTGCTGCTGGCTCAGCCCCAATCGGGGGCCTGGCTGCCTCACTCAGATGAGGGGCCGGACTTCCCTCTCCTGCTTTCCAGTGCTTGGACTGTGGCAGCCACCACATCCACAAGGGAGTTGGTGGTTGATTCCCAAGGGCCCTCATGGTGGAGTTCCCCCTCCCTGCTCTCCCCTGGCCCTGTGGGTGCGTTTCCTGGCCTAGGGCTTTGTGGAGTGAACAGTGGCTCCTCCTGCTTTTGCGGGCCCCTAGCCAGTGAGGTGAGGCCAGACCTCCTAAGGGGAGGGTCCCATGTCCCCAGAGTCAGGGGTCGGGGTCAGGGGTTGAGGTCAGTGGGTCGGGTGGGTCCATTGTGGTCAGCATGTACTCAGGACTGCCTGTGACCCAGAAAAGGCTTTCTCAGGCCTATTCCCACCCGCACCAGCCTGCAGAGAGCTCTGTCAGGCTGGGGTGGAATTTTCCGGAGCCCCGGGGGCTGTGCAGGTGCGGGAGGGAGAGCCTGTCAGGCTGAGGTGGAATTTTCCAGAGCCCCGGGAGGAGGATGCCCAGCATCAGGTGAGTGGTGACTTCTGACGCACTGTGGAAGCTACAGGCAGGGCTGAGTCGGCGGCAAGGAGCAGGGCCTCCTGTTAGAAAGTCCCAGAAAGAAACAAACCCTCGGGGACCACCCAGAAGGCCAGGATCATCCGAGGGGCCGCCCCGTGGGGTCTCCACGGCTGCACGTGTATCCTGAGGCCCAAGTCCTCCTCACAGTGGCTTCACTGGGTGCTGGGACTCTGCAGGGACCGAGCTGTTGGTGCTCCAGCTTTCAGGGAGTTCCTGCCTTGGGGTGGACGGACAGCAGGTAAAGAAGCCTCATGCAGGGCAGCAGGGGATACCCTGGGAAGGAAAGTGAGGCAGGAAACAGACACTGGGCCAGTGGCTCCTGGTGAAGGGATGGGCACTCGGGGATCTCAGCGAGGGTCCAGGCGAGGACAGCAAGGGCAGAGGAGCCTGTGGGAGGGGTAAGCACGAGGGAGGCCGAGGCCCTGAGATGTGAGGCCCGCATCCTGCTGCAGGCACTCTGCCTCCAGCAAGAGGTGGCTCTGGGGGACAGCTCTCCGTGGGCTTGGACACCCGTGCTCCCAGACAACAGCTTCTGCCGTGCTCCCAGATGAGAGCCAGAGCCCTGCCTATCGGGAGGCCACACTCATGCCCAGGACTTCTAGGCCTCAGCAGTGCTCCCAAGGGTGTGGCACCAGGTGAAGCAGGGCAGGTATGTGGACCAGGTGTGCCGGGGGGGCAGAGGGAGGGCAGCACCCCGTGGGCCAGCCACCTCTTGTGTGGGCACACAGCACCTGTGCACTCAAGGTCACCCATGTGCACGCCGCCTCTCCACTCCTGGCAGCAGCCACCCTCGCACCATGTGGCTCTGTGTCCTGGCTCCACAGGGCTCCCTGCTGCTGCCAGGAGCAATTCCTGGAGTCCAGCATGTGGAGGTAGCAGGGCCTCTGCTGGCTTTGGGACTGGACCAGCAGCACTGCAGGTGCCCTGGCTCTCCCACCTGGGCACACCTGAGGCCTCTCGCCCTTATCTCCCAGGGCCCTAGCGGTTCCCCTCCACTATCCCATCCCAAAGCCTCTCCTTTCCAGTGTAGCCCCAGGCCCCAGAGCAGGTGTATCCACTTTATTGTACACACAGCATTTGACTCAGAGCCCAACACATGTATCTGATAGGAATAGGGCTGCTCTGGATGAGGGAGGGGGTGCCCAGCCCTGCAGCCTGGCTCCCCAGCACACCCACTGCCCTGGCTCTGCGGAGCACCTTCCAGACCATATCAGAAGCTCTCAGGGAGGCCCCTGGACCCTGGCATCCCCGAGACCCCCTGAGGGACCCACTTTGCTAGCTGCATGTCTGTGTCACACGGAAATGTCTCCATGCTCTGCAAGCAGGTGGAATGCAGGAGCAGGCAGGAAAACCCAGCTCTTCCAAGTCAGATACTCGAGAGCTCTGCAGACACGAAGATAATGCCATGCCTCCCCCTAAATGCTTTTTGTTTTGGAAAATATAGCTGTTCGTCATAAGGTATTTACGTTGACGTATGACAGGTTTATGATTGTTTTAATGAATTAATAGGTATTTTAAATGCTCTTAGTTTCGATTTCTAGTGTTTCTCATTGGTGATTTCTAATGTGGCATCGTGGCTGCATTCAACCCCCATAAACGCATGCTCCGTGGGGGCCTCCATAGCTCTTTAGACCCAATGTTTGAGTCCCGGGCTCGAGATCGTGTCTCAGCCCCTCCCTGCTCCCTCAGCCAATAGCCTGTGTCCGTGTGGCCCATCCCCCGAGCTTCCCAGTGAGGGAGGAAGGCAGACGCTGCGTGCTTTCCAGGCGCTGTCCTAAGCCCTTTGCAGATATGGAGCCACTTGACCCTCCTATAACGGGTGCAGTGGGTCCTATTACCCCCCATTTACGGACCAAGGGCGGGGAGGTGGAGACACTGGCTGGAGGCCGCGCAGCAGGGAAGTGGCAGTCAGGAGGCAGCCCAGGCCCTCCCATCCGACTTCAGAGGCCAGACGCACGCCTTCTAGACGCTGACTCACAGGCCAAGTCACTCCTTCCTGACACTCACGCCACCATGTCCTCCCCAAAGTGCATTTGCATTTTAACAGCCATCTTCCGTGAGCTGACTCTGTGGTTTTCAGTCAGTGGTTTCCAGTCAGCTATTTGTCATAAGGTATTTACGCTGACGTATAACAGGTTTATGAGTGTTTTAATGAATTAATAGGTATTTTAAATGCTATTTAAATGTACTACCTCAAAAGGCTGAGAAATGTGGGGCCTCTGTGTGGATGTGTCAGTGTGTGTGTTTCTGTGTGTGTCTGTATCAGTGTGTCTGTGTGAGAGTGCGAGTGTGTGTCCGTGAGAGTGTCAGTGTACGTGTGTCTGTGTGTCGGTGTAAGTGTGTGTGTCTGTGTGTGTGTGCCCGCGTGTCAGTGTGTCTGTGTGTGTCAGTGTGTGTGAGTGCGAGAGTGTGTGTCCATATGTGAGTGTGTCAGTGTTTGTGTGTGTGTGTCAGTGTGTGTGCCTGTGTGTCAGTGTGTCTGTCTGTGAGAAAGTGTGTGTGTCCGTGTGTGTTTGTGTTAGTGTCTGTGTGTGTGTGTGTGAGTGTGTGTGTGCACGCATACACATGCATATAACTCTGCTGTGGCTTCTATAACAAAGTACCGTGGACCGAGCAGCTTGAACAACAGAAACTCCCTTCCCCGCAGTCCTGAGGTCCGGAAATCTGAGATCATGGCGTGGGCAGGGCTGGTTCCTCCTCAGGCCCCTCCGTGGCCTGCAGACGCCATCCTCTCCCTGTGTCCTCACGTGGTCATCCCTCTGTCAGCGTCTGCTTCCCAACTTTTTCTTCTTGTAAAGCCCGTTAGTCGGTTCTCACCTGACAATAAAGAAGTCCCTGAGACTGGGTAATTTATAAAGAAAAGAGCTTTAATTGGCTCAGGGATCTGCAGGCTGTACGGGAAGCGTGACGTCGTCTGTCTCTGGGGAGGCCTCAGGAAACTTCTAGTCATGGCGGAAGAAGAAGGGGAAGCCAGCTCATCACAGGGGGAAGCAGGAGTGAGAAAGAGGAGGGGGGATGTGTCACACACGTTTAAAAGACCAGGACTCCTGTGAACCCAGGGCTCGAGCTCACTTATCACCAAGAGGCTAGCCCAGCCATTCATGAGGGATCCACCCCCATGATCCAAACACCTCCCTCCAATCCCCACCTCCAACACTGAGGATCACATTTCCACATGAGATCTGGGCAGGGACAAATACCCAAACTGCATCCTAAAGACACCGGTCAGATTAGATTAGGGCCCACTCCGAAGCCCTCATCTTAGTTTAGTTACCTCTTGGAAGACCCTGTTTCCAAATACAGCCGCATTCTGAGGTCCTGGGGGTCAAGACTTCAACATATGGATTTGGGGGATACAACAAATGCCATTTGGGGGTCACAGTGACTGAGGGCGCTCCTGGATTTTGTTGGGGTGATGGTTGAGCAAGGTTGCTATTCACCCTTCAGTAGGTAGGACACCCCCCCAAGGGATATCTACCCAGCAAAACGCCAACAGTGCACACTCTCAGGAAGACTTCCCGAAAACAAAGAGCCAGGTAGAATCTCAGCACACGGCAGATCGCTGGTTGATGTTTTCAAGAAGGAGCTTTGGGGGTTTCCTCAAATCCATCCAATGAGATTCCATCTCTTTTATCTGAGCATCTAGGATGTCCAAGGAGAAACGGCTCCGCTTTTTCCTGCTTCTCCAGGAATCCAGCTTAGTGGGTTTACCTGCCTCTGTCCAAGGTGCTCCGTTGTGAGTAGCCCCTGCCTCTGGGTGTGCAGGCGATTCGGGGACTGAGAGCTGAGGCGCTAAAGTTAAAATGGCTTAACGTGTGTGACTGTGTGTGAATGTGTGTGTGTGTACGTGTGTGTGTGCGCGTGTGTGTGTCTGTGTGTGGGAATGGGTGTGAGTGTGTGTGTCTTTGTGTGTGTGGGAATGGGTGTGAGAGTGTGGGAATGGGTGTGTGTGTGTGGGAATGGGCGTGAGTGTGTGTGGGAATGGGCTGAGTGTGTATGAGTGTGTGTGGGAATGGGTATGTGGGAATGGGTGTGAATGTGTGTGAGAACATGAGTGTGTGTGGGAATGGGTGTGAGGGGGGAATGTGAGTGTGGGCAGTGAGTGTGTTAGTGGGAATGGGTGTGAGTGTGTGTATGAGTGTGTCTGTGTGAGAGAATGGGTGTGAGTGTGTGTGGGGAATGGGTGTGTGTGTCTGTGTGGGGAATGGGTGTGAGTGTGTGTGGGGAATGGGTGTGTGTGTCTGTGTGGGGAATGGGTGTGAGTGTGTGTATGAGTGTGTCTGTGTGTGGGAATAGGTGTGAGCGTGTGTGGGAATGGGTGTGTGTGTACGAGTGTGTCTGTGTGGAGTGGGTGTGAGTGTGTGGGGGGGAATGTGTGTGGGAATGGGTGTGTGTGTATGAGTGTGTCTGTGGGGGGGGAATGGGTGTGTGTGTCCGTATGTGGGGAAGGGTATGAGTGTGTGTGTCTGTGTGGGGGGAATGGGTGTGACTGTGTGTGTGGGGGGGGAATGTGTGTGTGGGAATGGGTGTGAGAGTGTGTGGGGGGAATGGGTGTGTGTGGGAATGGGTGTGTGTGTCTGTGTGTGTGGGAATGGGTCTGAGTGTATCTGTGTGTGGGGGGAATGGGTGTGTGGGGGGAATGGGTGTGTGTGTGTGTGGGAATGGGTATGAGTGTGTATGTGGGGGGGGAATGGGTGTGTGTGTCTGTGTGTAAGAATGGGTGTGGGGGGGAATGTGTGTGTGGGAATGGGTGTGAGTGTGTGTGGGAATGGGTGTGAGTGTGTGTGGGAATGGGTGTGAGTGGGGGGAATGTGAGTGTGTGGGAATGTGAGTGTGTGTGGGAATGGGTGTGAGTGTGTGGGGGGAATGTGTGTGGGAATGTGAGTGTGTGTGTGGGAATGGGTGAGAGTGTGTGTGGGAATGCGTGTGTGGGAATGTGTGTGTGGGAATGGGTGTGTGTGGGAATGTGAGTGTGTGTGGGAATGGGTGTGTGTGGGAATGGGTGTGTGTGTGGGAATGGGTGTGTGTGGGAATGGGTGTGTGTGGGAATGTGAGTGTGTGTGGGAATAGGTGTGTGTGGGAATGGGTGTGAGTGTGTATGTGGGAATGTGAGTGTATGAATGGGAATGGGTGTGTGTGTGGGAATGTGTGTGTGGGAATGGGCGTGTGGGGGCATGTGAGTGTGTGTGTGGGAATGGGTGTGAGTGTGTGTATGAGTGTGTCTGTGTGTGGGAATGGGTGTGAGTGTGTGTGGGAATGGGCATGTGTGGGAATGTGTGTGGGAATGGGTGTGTGTGGGGAATGTGAGTGTGTGTGGGAATGGGTGTGTGTGTGACTGTGTGTGTCTGTGTGGGGGAATGGGTGTGAGCGTGTGTGGGAATGAGTGTGTGTGTGGGAATGGGTGTGAGAGTGTGTGGGAATGTGTGTGTGGGAATGGGTGTGTGTGGGAATGTGTGTGTGGGAATGGGTGTGAGTGTGTGTTGGAATGGGTGTGTGGGGGGAATGTGAGTGTGTGTGAATGTGTGTGTGGGAATGGGTGTGAGTGTGTGTGTGGGAATGTGAGTGTGTGGGGAATGGGTGTGGGGGGGAATGTGTGTGTGGGAATGTGTGTGTGGGGGGGAATGGGTGTGTGTGGGAATAGGTGTGAGTGTGTGTGGGAATGGGTGTGGGGGGGGGAATGTGTGTGTGGAAATGGGTGTGAGTGTGGGGGGGAATGTGAGTGTGTGTGGGAATGTGTGTGTATGAGTGTGTCTGTGTGTGGGAATGGGTGTGTGTGAGAGGCTCTTTCTCAAGACTGTAGGAGTGGGGGCTTCTCCATGGGGACACTTTCAAAGGAGAAAGAAAGAACAAAGGAAGAAGGGTGGATTTCACTCATTTCCTTGGAAATGAGTCATGACTGAACAATGAATTTGGGGAAATTTTATTGAATTTCATGCCACGGCCTTGGTGCAGGCACCACATGATCTACTACATTCGGGGTACATAGGTGATGCCCCCCAGCTGTGAGTGCAGGTGCCCCGAGACTGGGTGTGTGCTGGGCATTCCTGGCAGGCGTCACGTCCCCTTTGGCGGCAGATTGCTCCTGTGGGGCACTCTCCACCGCCTTCATGGGCCACGGTGAATGCCAGCTGTGACATCGGGGCAAGCTGCCCATCGAGGAAGCCGAGTCGGCTCTCTGCTGCCCTGGCAGCCATGCCTGCTGGTGCTTCACTCCCTGCGAGCAAGGGGCTTAGGGACTGCTCTAAAGATTGGGGTCAGAATCCCAGACCCCAGGACCCCCCCATCCTGGCCCATCCTCAGGGAGAGCTGCCAACAGGGTCCCCACTCGTTCCTTCTTCTGCTTTCTTTCCACACTTGGAGCCAGCTTTCTTTTTTGTTGTTACACAACCTGTATTGAAGAACAACAGAATCTAAGACAGAGGTCCCTCAATGTCATCACCCACCCCATCCGTGTTGGCGTCGGCCCTGTGCCTCCTGTTCCTGCCCGTGTGCATGTTCATTTTTACAGATTTACAATGACAAGAGAGGGTATTGTCCTCTCTTCCCTAAGTTTATGCCACGTGGACCTTCTCGTTTTCGCTGGTGCCTTCCTTTCTCAGGAACCTCTTTCCCCCGCCCTCCCTGCTCCCTTCCCCCTACCCTGCTCCATTCCCACCCCTCTCCCCCACCCCGCACACACCTTTCTTGCCCCTGCTCCTATGAGCAAACACAGCATGCGTGGGGAGGGTCTTCACTACGGCTTCTCCTCCGCAGCTTGCTTAATAGCTCCGTGGTAATCAGGACCATCTCCCAGTTTGGGAACCGGATTCCTTCTGGGAGGTGGGGGAGCTGGAGGGGTAGGAGCCTCAGAGGATCTGGAGTCCTGCTGAGACGCCCCATCCCCATCACCATCATCTCTCCCCCATCTTATTAGCAGGTTCCTGCCCCGGCACTTGGCGGCGTCTACCCAAGCTGCCTGAGCTGGCCATGTGAGCAGCGCCTCCAGTACCGCCACAGTGAAAGGGAGGCCGAGCATCCTGGAGCCCATGAACCCACACAGCCCCCATAAGCTGCCCAACATCTTCTGGTGGTTTCTGTTCAACCCCAGAGACTCTTGGAGTTTACCTTAACACTGTCACCTTCCCAAACTCCATGGAGGAGGGACTGAGCCTCTTAGCATCTTCTGGGACGGCCCCTTCCTCATGGGGGTGGGTGGTGAGGGCGGTGCAGGGGAAGGCTAGGAGGGCTCCTGCATCTCCTGGTCCCTCTGTGGATAAATACGCGGCCAGTGCCCCAGGCCTGGGTCCATATGAACACTCTCCCTCCCCCACCACCAGGAAAAGCAGTCGCAGCTACAGGTGGGCATCCTCCCCTCCTCCCCACTGTGCTCCCAGGCACCTGCTGGCTGTGCCGTGCTCTGCAACACAGGGCTGCCAGCCAGGATGGGGCCACAGTTAGTCTCATTCCACCTGTGCCGTCACTGACTCACTGCACTGTCCGAGTGGGCAGGAGGTAGGTGCCAGCTCCAGGGCCAGGGGACACTTAGCGACCACTCAGAATCTCCCAAAGGTGGCCTTTCCTCAAGGTACCACCTCCTTCCTCCTTTCACCAGCTCTCCCAAAAACAGGTGTGAGAACTAGTCACTTGATGTGAGAGATACTGTGAAGTTCTCGCTTTATTTTAAACCCCGGCTTAATCAGATGATTTTTCTTGTGGGCTAAGCGCTTTCATCCTTTGCCTCCTTGAGAAAATTGTCAAAGCTGAAGGTCTCCTTGCCAATGAATCAATTTCTGCCTCTAGCACCTTTTCCCTCTCTCACTTCCATTGTGCAAATAACCAGCTCATGCTCTGGGTCGGTTGGTTGAGCAGACAGGCAGGTGGCACCTGCACAGGTAAGTGGTTGGGATGAAAGTCAGGTCCTTTTTTCTCCCTCCACAACCAGAACCCCAATTAACCTGGTACCCACAAGTTCCCGCCCTGGCTAGCGCCCTCCAACTTGGCCCATTTTGCATTCAATGCGATTCCAAAAACAAAAAAAAAGTGTTTCACGTAAGCCCTTAAGATACAACAAGAGTAGGGCAGAATTTTAATACCGGTTTTGCTTTAAGATGCAAGTAAGTCTCTTTTGGGAGCCAGCATGAACTGGAGGCACCACCACTATCCAACTGCAGATGGGGTTGGCTCCAGGCAACAGGTGGATGCTGGGCGGGGAAACCAGGAAAGGCTGGGCCCTACAAGGAGCCCACCAGTGACCTGCAAAGGCCAAGGAGGCCAAGCACTCAGGGACTGCAGGAAGACAGGCTGTAGGGGATATCGGGAGAACTAAGTATCTTAATCTGTTTTGTGTTTCTATAACAGAACACCACAGACTGGGCCGTTTATAAAGAAAAATTTATTTTGCACAGTTCTGGAGGTTGGGAAGTCCAAAGTCGAGGGGCCGTATCCAGTGAGAGCCCTCCTGCAGCATCATCCCATGATGGAAGGTGTCCCGTGGTGAGAGAGCACGTATACCAGCTCAGGTCTCCCTTCCTCTTCTCATAAGGCCACATCCCCCATCGGGTCCCATCCTGATGTCCTCATCTAATCCTAGTTACCTCCCAAAGGCCCCACCTCCAATCAACATGTGACTATGGGGAGTAAGTTTCCAGCCTATGAAATTGGGGGACACATTCAAACCACAGCACCAAGCAAGCTGGAGCAGCCAAGAGGAAGCCACATGTTCCTGCAGGGCAGGGCAGCCTCCACCATGCAGGGCTGGGACAGGCCAGGGCAGTGAGGGCTCATGGGGGCCGCGCCCACGCCAGCTCCTGCAGCACCAGCCTCTGGCCAGCTGTGTGCCTGGAGCAGAGGGGAGCAGGACCCACGTCCCAGTCCCCCACATCCCAGATCTCACCGAAGAGATCAACTAGCCTAGGGCCAGGCCAGTAAGAGAGGACCTTGTCCATTTTCTCCATGAAAAGTCAACATTTATCTCTCCAAGTACAAGTCACTTCCTCATCTTGAGATGTGTGGAAACAAGCTCTTTATGCTGAAAATCAACTTCTACATTTTAGTTCTGAGATGTGATTCTGCCAGCCATGGGTGGACGAGGAGGATGGTAGGGACTTAGCTAGAGTAGCACGTCCTCACTAGACAGGGGTGGGTGGTGTGGGGAGGTGGAGGGCTTGGCCTTAGCCTGAGTGTGACGTTCAGCCTGCATCTTGAGCACAGTGAGAGCCTGAGGCACTGCACCACTGAAGATACTTAGAAGAGAGACCACAGCAGGCGAGGAGGCTTCCCAGGGGTCTGCGCTGACAAACCAGGGATGAGGGTGGCCAGCTGTGCATGAGCCCCCCAGCGCCCATGCAGGCGTCCCCACCTTGACCGCCTAAGTGTGGTCACACACCCAGGGAGAGCTTTCAACCTGGCTCTCTCAAGTGTGTTTCTAAACACCAGAGCCAGGAATGCTGTCCTGTGGGTCCCTGAAACATAACCGGTGAGCCCAAGATCTCCTCGGAGAAACAAAGCTCCCCTCAGGGAGGGCCCAGGAACGTGGGGGCCTCTGTGAGGCAGAGGGTCCCAGAGGGTATGACCGTTTCTGCAGAATGGTGGCCACTCTGCAGAAACAAAATCACAGCCCAGGAAGAGCTGCCAAAGTGGGGGCCAGGGGAGCCACACAGGGGGTCTGAGCCAGATGCCTGCAGAGCCGTGGCTCACAGCCTCCAGGAGGTACGCCCATGAATGTTTCAGAACACATTTGAGGACGGAGGTAGGTGACCAACTTTTTCTTTTGTTAAGCAAGGATTTTTAATCACCATTACTGGATTAAAGAAAAGACATTTTGGCTGGGCGCAGTGGTCACACCTTTAATCCTAGCACTTTGGGAGGCTGAGGCAGGCGGATCACTTGAGGTCAGGAGTTTGAGACCAGCCTAAGCAACATGGCGAAACGCCATCTCTACTAAAAATACAAAAATCAGCCAGGCCTGATGACACGCACCTGTACACCTGTACTCCCAGCTACTTGGGAGGCTGAGGCATGAGAATTGCTTGAACCTGGGGAGGCGGAGGTTGCAGTGAGATGAGATGGTGCCACTGCACTCCAGCCTGGGTGACAGAGTGAGACTCCATCTCTAAATAAATGACATTTTAATACCACAATTAGGATAATATTAGAATAAAATTTTTTTTTCTTTAAAACTTTGTAGAAAATCCCACACACCCAATTTGGCCTTGTCTGGGAAATGTGAGGATTCCTTTCTCGTGGGACAGACAGTCTCACTGCCAGGCATCCTCCCTCTGCAGTGATTCATGTCCTGCAATGTCTGCCCTGATGTGTCAATTGTCGAGTCGGTCCCTCATGGAGGCCCAGAGGCCCCAGCCCAGAGCCCCTTTGTCAGTCATTGCCTGAGAGTGGTTGGGACAGGTGACCCCGCAGTTGAGGCGACCCCCCACGATCTCTGGAAAAGGCAGCTGAGCCCCAGTTGCAGCAGGTTGGGGGGAGATGGTGCTGCCACAGCACGAAGGACCTAGCCCCAGTGGCACCCACCACTGTCAGAACTCTCTACCGAGGGCCAGGGTGGATCTTTCCTCCCACATCCAAGCGCATCTGACATCTTCACCTTGAATCCTGAGTTTCTCTCTTAACTCTGTCTCACTCTGTCATGAACAAACTCTTTCTTGAAAGTTGTATTTCTCTGGGGCCAGAAAGGCGAGGAAAGAGGCGCTTTCTCCGGGGAGGTGGGGCTAGTGTGTCCCTGTCGTGGCTGAGAGTGACTGCCCCAGCACCTACGAAGAAAGCCCAGAGACTCTGGAGGCTCAGCTGGGATAACGCCTGGCGTGCTCGGGGGTCATGGCCACCGCCTGGACTCTGGAAAAATGGGGAAAATGCTCTTGGCAGACAGCGGGGCAGTCAGGAGGGAGCCGGCCCCACCAGCCCAGGCAACGCCCGAGAGCTGTCCTCCCACTCAGCTCCAGGAGACGTTTAAATGGGGCCTGACTCCCCCTGTCTCTGATTTAAAAGATAACCAGAAGCAGCAGAGAAAACATCTGAAGTGCTTCCTGGACACACCGGTTAGGAAGTTTCTGCGAGAACCCAGGTAAGAGCTGGACTAAGCGGGGGTCCGTGGGTGGGAGGAGGGAGAACGCCTGCCTGGGCGTTTACAGAGATGAGTTTGCAGAGATGATGATGGCAGGGTTTCAGACCCAGCCCCAGGAAGAGAACGGCAGCAGGAAAAGTTAGAGAGAGAGGAGAGGGAGCAGGAGGTGGAGAGCTCGGCCCCTCCTTCACTGCTGCCCTCTGGGTGACGCTCAGCGGAGGCGCCACGTAGCAGCTGCAAGAGCCCCGAGACAACCTCTGCACTGTTTATGGGATCCCATTAGGGGAGCAGCGGCCCTGCATGACCCCACAGGTGAGCAGGACACCTCATCACAGGGTAGGCACGTGAGCAGACTCACCCTCACACAGCTGCCTCCAGGGCTGCCCAGGTCAGGTGCTCAGAACACAAAAGAAAATGAGACAAAGTCGCCACCCTGGAGCTTATGAGCTGGCGTGGGAGACAGGCTGGCACTGAGGATGACAGTGGAGAGAGATCGGGCTGGGAAGAACCAGAGGCGCTGGGGAAGCCGGGTCAGCAGGGAGACCCCAGCAGAGTGGGAGCTGGAGGACGGCGGCGACTGCAGCCCGACTGTTTCAGGTGGCGTCCTCGTCACGAGAGGAGCTTGAGCGGGTCGTGGCCTTCCTGGCAACCTGCCTACAGAGGAAACGATGGCTGGGTGCAGATGTCTCGAACATTTATTGCATTCCACGTCATCAGTCAATAACAGCTTTGCGAGCATAATACTGACAAAATCAAGTTCAGGCGGTAAGCCCCAGGGCTCCCAAGAAAAGTGGATCGGGGGGCTTGCTCAGCTCTGGTATCCAGGCGGGGGCCACTGCCTGGTTCCCAGGCAAAGGAGTACAAACTGCCGGGAGAAACAAGGACCCTGCAGGAAGAAGGGACCTGCCCGACTGGTTCCCCCGCACCCACATCAGGAATTTTCCCAGAAAGCCATCCACTTTGTTAGAGACAAAATAAAGGTCATTTGGAGAAAAACCTGCCAGCAGCTGCTGCTGCTTGAAAATAGAAAAGATTTTAAAAGTAGCAGTGTTGGGAGGCCAAGGCAGGCAGATCACCTGAGGTCAGGAGTTCGAGACCAGCCTGGCCAACATGGCGAAACCCCGTCTCTACTAAAAATAGAAAAATTAGCTGGGCATGGTGATGCGCACCTGTAATCCCAGCTACTCGGGAGGCTGAGGCAGGAGAATCACTTAAACCTGGGAGGCGAAGATTGCAATGAGCTGAGATTGTGCCACTGCACTCCAGCCTGGGCAACAGAGCAGGACATCATCTCAAAAAAAAAAAAAAAAAATGCAGCAGTGGTTTGAAATCATGCATTTTTATGTGTTATCCTCAAACATCTGAGGGAGATAAGAAAGAATATGCCACGGATGAGAATATTTATAATTATCAGAAAAAAAAACTGCCTCGTAGGGACAATCCTGTGAGCTCCATCATCAAATCTGATTCAGCAGCCTCCAAATCCCCTACTTGCCCTGGCAGCCGCTACCCACCTCACAGCTGTCCTTTGCAGATTACTACAAATGTTCTCTTAAATATTCATTTATCCCCCAGCATTGACAGGTGAGGAATGATGTTGCTTGGGCTATTTCTGCCCCAAGTGGCCCCTGTGAAGCCGGGACCTTGGATTCCCCCTCTCATGTGAGCCTCCTAAGGGGGCTCCCAGCTCCTGGATGGGGTCTTCTCAGGGCCTAGGGCCCCCTAATCTGCCCAGAACAAACTTCCTCATCCAGATGTCACCATTCATTTCCCCAGGTCCTCCTTCCCACCAGACATGAGGATTTTAACTTGATCATCTCTGCAAAGACCTTATCTTCAAATACAGTTACATTCTGAAGTCCTGGGGGTTAGGGCTGCAACACCCGAATTGGAGGAGACATAATCCAGCTCCTGACAACACTGCGTGTGATAGCTGCGTCTCTGCCTGCAGTACTGTTTTCCAGTGAAAGCATCTTTGAGTGTATTCAGAAAGCCTCTCTCTGGGGCCAGGCCTTGCAGAGAATCCTTCAGAAACTGGACAACCCCACCCAAAGCAGTCAGTGGGGAGGACATATTTGGTGCCTCATTGCTCCCTGGATCTGCCTCGCAGTCCTCAATGTTCTTTCCTGTTCCCTCTACTCTTTCTCCTCTTTGGTTGACCTAGAAGCTCATTCCTGGTGAAGGCCCCGTGGGAGCAGTGCAATGACAAGAGGGGCCTGTTTTCATCAGCACCCTCACGCTCTCCAGGGGTCCATTGGAGGCGCCTATGACCTCCTGATGCTGAGGAGCCTAGAGTGGGCAGCCCTCGGGCCCAGGCTCCACCTGGGTGAGGCCTGTTTTATTATCAGTACTCACCACAGTCATTTGTGGGAGTGTAATGCTCATATTCCCATTTAAGAGATGAATAAACTGAGGCAAGGTGAAGTGACTCAGCTGAGGCCACACCACAGTTTAATGGGGAAGCCAGGATAAGAGCTGGCGGCTTCTATGTCTATGATCTACACTCTGATGGGAGGTCATCAGAGAGCCATGTAAACGGTGAGGAGGTGACATGCTGGTCCCTTCCATAAAAGCTGTTTTGCAAAATTAAAACACACACACAGTAAAGATCCAGATTTATGCAAGTGAGAGTGAGGGGCTATTTACCAGTCAACAGATATCCCCAAATGGTTCTCTGCTTGGGGTTGAGATGCTCCTGACCAGCAGGGCTTGGGGAGAGACATTCTTGCTCCCCCTAGAGCTGGCTGACCCATACCCAGGGGATTCTGAGCACCAGGGGCTGGGAGCAGCATGTACCACGTGTTTCCCAAGAGTTAGTCATGTTTGCTCCTAAAACTTATTGTAATCGAGGAATCTAATTAAACAATACAGCAACTGAAGAAACAGTGCAAAAAGAATGAGTGACTGTTTCTATGAAAACTTAGATGAACTACTTTGGAAAGATTCAATAAAAAGCATGCCTAAATATATATACTGGGGCCAGGAGCAGTGATTCACACCTGTAACCCCAGTGCTTTGGGAGGCTGAGGTGGGAGGGTGGTTTGAGGCTAGGAGTTTGAAACCAGCCTAGGCAACATAGCAAGACCCTGTCTCTACAAAAAAACAAAAATTTTTCAACTGGTTGTGGCAGCACCTGCCTATGGTCCCAGCTGCTCTGGAAGCTGAGGTGAGAGGATCACTCGAGCCCAGGAGTTCAGGCTGCAGTGAGCCGCAATTGTGCCACTGCACTCCACCCTGGGCAACAGAGCAAGACCCTGTCTCTAAAAATAAATAAAATATGTACATCCAGATACAGTATTATGTGTGGGCGAGACACCGGTAAAAGATGGAAACAATCATAAAAGTCAGGCAGGATTCCACCTAAGATTGTCCTTAGCTCTCAATCTACCTTGTTTTAAAATTTTTTTATGAGCCATAAAAGACCTATGACTAGTCTTTATTGTACAACTTGATGAATTCTGATCCTGTGGCCATACGGTTCAAAATAGAGAGCATTCCAGCACTCAGAAAGCTCCCTAGTGCCCTCATTGGTTGGTGCCTGTCAACCCCAAGGATGTCATAGTCATTTGGACCCCCCTGGCACAGTCATTCCACTTAGAGACTCTGCCAGAAGTCCCAGATCATAATCAGGAGTGAGATTTACACAAGAAGGGGCCGGAAGCCCTAGTGAGTAGTGAACTCAACTCCAAAATAACCCTACACTAAAAATAAAACTGAAACGTACTTTTTATGTTTGAAATTTAAATAAGATAGATGTATTTTTGTTAAATCATTCCAACCTTTACAACTGTTCTATTCATCAGCCAACTAGCCAGAGAAAGGGGGTTTCTGCTGCTGTCGGAGTATAAAAATGAGCTGCAATTTTCAAAATTTGACCTCATCTAACTTTCTACAGCTATGCCATTCCTGGAGCATCCTCAGTCCAGTGCCTGATGCATAAAACATAATAAAAAGGTGACCCCACCACACCAAACGCTGGGGTGTCTGTAGCAGTGACCGCGTCTCACGGGGATTTTGTCTGAATGCCTGTTCCTCCACTCGCCTAATCTGTGGAGGTCAGGGAACCACGCACCTCAACACACACAGTAGCTACTTAATAAATGTTGGTCCATGGAAGTCAAGTCAGCCCTTAAAGGGAAGGGTAGGAAACAGGTGTGCAGGGAGGGAGGAGTAAAGCTGCCCTGGGCCTGCCAGGCCTGGGGCCACCCCGCAGGGAACTCTGGAGCCAGACAGCCTCGGGGCACCCCTAGCTGAGGGAAGGAGCTGGGCACAGCCCTGTGTCCCCGTCTGTCAGCCAATGGAGGAGGAGCTTGGTCAGTCCCTACAAAGGTTGCAGTGGAGACCCTGCACCAGGGTACCCACCTACCCATGAAGGCACAGGAGGAACATTCTGGAAATGAGGAGGACCTTGTGAAGCCACAGAGGTGTGGAACAGCATGGCACAGCACCCCCGCAATTCCCATACCCCGTGAGGACCCCACAGTCCTCATCTGTCCCTGGATGTAGTGCAGTGGTTGTCCTCGGAGCCGCTGGGGTCTCTGCCTGCTGGCTCTGCCCTAGTCCCGTACTGGACGCCCTGGCTCACAGCCCGTCCCCACGGCACCCCCTCCTGCATTCCTTGGGTCACCGATGAGCCCCTCTTGGGAACGGCTCCCCAACTCCACTGCTTCAGGAAGGAGCAGCTTAATGGTTCCCGAAGCTTCTCCAGCCCCACCCCACTTACCCCCATGATGTGAGCGCTTGCACCCACCGTCCCAGTGACCTGCCTCCACGGTAAAAGAGGGCCTGAGTGGGGGTTCTTCAGTGCGGGGATCAGGGGCTGATTTCAGAATCTAACGACTGTTATTGTGCCGCAAACACAGAAAAATGAACACGAGAGCTACAATTTACATAAAAATCCGGGATTTAGGGAGCCCCCATAGAACCCCAAGACCAAAGACAGGTCTCTCAATGGGAAAATTTCAGGAAGCGATGCCAGGTGTCCTAATCCTCTGAAGCCCAGAATGTGTGTGCACTGGGGCGGGGCTGCCCCGGAGAAGGTTCAGGTGACCTTCGCGTGAGGACTCCAGGCCCCTCCGGAGAACATTCCTGAGCCTGCGCCAACTGCCCTCCGTTCGCTCCTCTCCAAAGAGGTCTCAGAAACCCTCAAAATAGTGTTAGGAAACCATCTTACTAACGAGTCTCTGCCTCTTGCTTTCCACCGTATTTAAAACTCTTCCTTAAGCTGATATGAATTTTGCTAAAAAAACACGGAGAATGTTTTCTCATTGCCTCCCACTCTGAGCTAGGTATTCAATTCCCCCAAACACTCCTACATTTAGTAACACGAAAAACAGTGAAAGATCGCAAAGCCCATAGATGAGGGTTGAATCAGTTCTGACAGACCCCGATGTGTGATGAAATATTATGCAGCCATTTAAAATGATGGAATAATACTTGAAATATAAAAAAGTTTAAAATGCAAACCCCAGAAGCATCTACAGTATATTCCCAATTTTCTAACACACACGTGCACACACAGGCTTCTAAGAAATGATTAGAAGGAAATACACCAATGTATTAATATTGGTTATCTCTGGTAAGACTAAAAGTAATTTTAATTTTCTTCTTTCCTGTATTTTCCATGGTAAGCATACATTGATGTTAATTTTTTGATTGAAAATTCTACTGGCTCCACGGCCTGTCTTGTGTAATCACAGCTGAGCTCACTCATCCTCTGGGCTTTGGCACCGTAGGGAGGAAGGCAGCCTTTCCCCAGTGTGCCCTTGGGCAATCCAGATCCACCCTGAGCCTGGGCCCTGCTGGGTGCTCCCCGGGCGATGCCAGGAGAGGGCTGAGTGGTGGCCGCAGCTGAGTGCAGACACACGTGGTGCAGAGCACAGCATGATGCAGTGTGGGACGGTGGGCTTTGCAAACCCCAGGAAGGGACAGCGGCCAGGTGCTCCGCTGCAAGCCCAGCCCACCAGGCGTCAGTGAGCACCCCCGGCTGTGACTTGGGCCAGCCCTCCATCCACTCAGCCACTGTCTCTCTGAACATGCCCTGCTGGGCTGGCTGGGCTCTAGGAGGGGGTGTCCTGTGCAGGAGGCACATGTGAGCTCAAGGGCACACCAACCCCTCTCACTAGTCATGTGTTGGGCCCAGTGCAAGCCCGCTCACTCACTGCTCACTCCCACCAAGGTCAAGCTTCTGAACCCCTTCTTAGAGGCAAGGAGACCTGGGCTTAGCCCTCGAGTCCACGTAGTCGCCAACATGACATGACGGAGCCAGGGCCCCCAGCCCTGCCCCGGCCTGGCCCCTCCTCCACGCTGGCTTCTGTGCCTCCTGCAGGGCCAGCTTCTCAGCAACCCCTCTCTCTGCAGGAATTCACTCACTCGGAAGCTGGGCAGACTCAACCCAGAGCTTTGGCCTCCTGGACTTGGGCATGCTCATGTGTAACGAGGAAGGGCCTCATTTTAAACAACCAGATATTGTGAGAAATCTATCACGAGACAGTACCAATGGGATGGTGCTAAACCATTAGAAACTGCCCCGTGATCCAATCACCTCCCACTAGGCCCCACCTCCAGCACTGGGGATGTCAGTTGAGCCTGAGATTTGGGTGGGGACACAGATCCAAACCGTATCAGAAGGGAAGAGAGCCATCCCGGGAGTGGGCAGGCTTTCCCGGTGGACCTTAGGGAGTCACCCCACATCTGTGTCAGTACAGCCAGACTTAACAATGGAAAGAGCCACCAGACCAGTTCAGGAAGCTGGGCGGGAGATGCCTCAAGGAGATGAGGCCAGCAGTATGGAGCAGCAAGTCCCCCTGTGCCCCCACTCCGGGGGGCTGCAAGAATGACCTCACAGGCCCTGCCTTCCCCCACACCCTGTAGGCTGTGCAGCTCCCCCAGCAAGACATGGAGCTGTCTTCCCACCCCTGGAATTGCTGGTCATGTGCTGTGCCTCAGCCAGCAGAGGTGGCAGGGTGACCTTGGCCTGGTTCCCCCTGAGCTCACTGGATTTTTTTTTTTTTTTTTTTGCTTTAAGTTCTGGGATACATGTGCAGAACGTGCAGGTTTGTTACATAGCTATACATGTGCCATGGTGGTTTGCTGCACCTATCAACCCGTCATCTAGGTTTTAAGCCCGGCATACTTTAGGTATTTGTCCTAATGCTCTCCCTCTCCTTTCCCCCAAGGTGAGCAGGTCCCGGGCACAGCCACACCCAAACCAAAGGTGCCCTTGGACAGGTCACTGTCTTCATTGCTCAGGCTGGTTTGAGTTGGGTTCCTGTCACTTGTAACAAATCCACTGGATTTCCAAGCCTCCAACCACACCTCTGCCTCAGGTCCAGTGCACTGAGACCCAGCCCACAGCTCTCATCATGTTGCAGCCCCTTCACCACTTCCAGCATCATCTCATTTTCCAACAGGCTGAAATCCAAATGTGTTCACTTTCATAATCCAGTACTCCCCATGACCTGGTCCTAATCTGCATCTCCACCACCATCACCCATCATTCACTAGATAAGCACATGCCTACTATTGCAGGCACTCAGATCGTGAACACATATTGGATGAAGCAGCAAAGAGCCCTGCCCCCGGGGGGAAGACAGACACCAAATGGGGAACACAATAAATAAGTAAATTGTATAGTATGTGAGAAGATTGTAAGTGCTTTGATGGAAAGGAAGGAAGGAAGGGAGGGAGGGAGGGAGGGAGGGAGGGAAAAAATAAGAGAAAGAAAGAAAATGTCCCCTTTCCAAAAACAAGAACGCTGGCTTCCAACAGCACTGGTGGAATCTTGTATTTGCTCAACCCTACAAGACAGAAAATCATTACAGAATTGCTACCTTGCACCACAGTGAAAGCAAACCCACAAGTCGAGTTCAATATTTGTTTGCAGGTATTTTGTCTGCAGGACAAGGGTTATAGGTCAAGGTTCCATGTTCAATGTTACTTGGGTTAGTTTCTGTTGTGGTGGTGGGGTTGGTTTGTTGGTTTGGTTTCTTGTCTTGTTTTGATTTGGTTTGGTTTTGGCGTGGTCATGTTACCATCTGAAATACAATTAGCTCATATTTCCCACATGCTGTGATAAATGTTGTTAATAAGTCAGCGTCTGTGGACCAGCTGGATTGTGTGTTCTCCCTGCTAACCCAGAGCACACTGAAGGCAGGTGCTTATTATCTTATTCATCTTTATGTCTTTAACGCCAATCACAATTTCTGTCATAGAGTAGGTGCACAGGAAATATTTGTTAAATTCAACCACTAAACCTTAAGGGTTTCTGGATAACTTTTTTGCAAAATCCATGTAAATGCCATAATAAATAATTTGCCTATATATTCATAGACTAGCATCCAAACCACAAGCACTTACTTTATGAATAATTCAGACATATGAAGAGCTGATTAATGACTGATAATTAAGAACCCCACCTACTGTCCCCTGGGGGGGAGGGGCCAGGGCTGCTCTCCAATACCTCATGCCCTGTGCAGAACACGTGAGGCTCACCCACCTCCAAACGGATGCAGTGCGCCCTCCGCCTCAGGCAGGGCGCTCCCTGACACATGGGCAGCTGCTCACACAGAGATGGTATTAGGGCCTTTTGGGGATTTGGGAATCTTGAACACTCATGGGAAGATTGATAGGCTTCTGGGATGCCTTCCATGGAGCAGCTCGGGACAAATTTGTGAATGCAGCGGCCAAAAGATCTGCAGTCCGTCATGGGTTGAGTAGAGCTACCCAATGCGCCAGCAGCATAGGGAAAATGCTGAGGAAAATGTGACGGCAGGTGCCCACGCTTAAAGCAGCCACAAGTCTTTACTGAGGTCCTGCCGTGTCGGATGCTATGCTGGATATAATAGGGAAGACGTGCGTTTGAAAGGATTTCTCAGCCGCAGACGCAAGCCACGCATAGCGCTCAGTGAGAGACTGATGTCCAGGAGCAAGGACCGAGGTGCAGTGGTGGGGCTGGACTTGAGAATGACTTTCAACTGCCAGGATCTGGTGACCAACCGGATGTCAGGGTCAGAGAGAAAGGCCCAGGTGGGGAAAACTCAAGGCTTCCAGTGTGGGAGGCTGCTCCACTCAGCTGGACCCCAACGGTTCTGGGGAAAGGGCCTATTTGATGGGCAGCAGAATGAGCTGCTCAGAAAACAGGAAAGAGAAGACATCATTTCAGACCTGAGGCAGCGCCGACCTATTTGGAAAGAGGAAATTCACAGATGAAGCCCCTAAAATCATTTAGGTGAAAGGAAAATAAAATCTCAGGACCCAGTTCATTCTGCCAAAGGGAAAAGCTAAGCTGGGACTGAGGCATGCAAGCCTCTGCCTTTCCTTCTGCTCCAGAGCAAATCGCTGCGGAGAGCAGGCCAGGGGTCTCCACAGGGAGCTGCTCTTATGCTGACTTTATCTTATGCAAAGATTTACTGAGCACAAGACAAATACGTGCTGGATGATTCCTGTACCCGCTCCTTTCCAATGCAATGTGTGGGTTCAGACATATGACCACACCCCCTCCCCTTCCCTTCCTGCCTGCTTTTCCCCTTTCAGTATTAAAGCCCTCAAAATCCTCTTTGGAAAAATTGGATCTCAGGTTGTTCCTGTGGTTTCGTGTTCCTTTTCCCCAGGCACATCCTGAATGTTGGCAGAATAAACCTCTGAGTTGATTGAGGCCTGTCTCTGCCACTTTTTGGTTTACAACTATAAAGGGTGACTGCATAAGGGCTGAGATAAATGATAAGAAATGTATTGGAAAGACATGGTATTCATCCTGGAAGCCTTCCTGCAGTTGGGGAGACTCAAGCCAGGCTTTAAAGAACATGAGGGGTGACCAGAAGAATATCCCCAAATGAGAAGGCAAATACTCAGAAACACAAACCTCTCGATTAGAAATTCTGTTTTAAGATAAAGCACTGGTGGAGGGGGACAGAGAGACAGAACCAGAGAGGGACAGAAAGAAAGGGAGGGAGAGAGGAAGGGAGAGAAATAGACACAGAGGAAAGAAGAAAGGAGGAGAAAAGAGAGGGAGAGTAAGAGCGGGGAGGGAGAAGAGGAAGGAGAAATGTTTCATTTTGCTTGGGGACAGAGCACTTGGGAAAACAATTGAAATCTGTCCAGGAAGCACCTTCCTATTTTCTTTCTGCTTCTAAGTAAATAATCTAAAGCCTCATGTCAAGTTGTTTGCATAGCTCTAGTAGCTAAGGTTAGTTTATTTAATTAAAGTGATGATTTCAGGCCACCACCAGGAGTGAATTAGAACTGTCTCCTCGCTGCTCTCCAAAACCCCATCAAGGTGACTCTCTCTGCCCGACCCTGGAGGCTATTTTTATCCTCTTGATCTTGGTGTGATTAGTAAAGGCAATTAAGCAGCCGGATCAAAGCTCAGGGCCTCACGCCTTTTAGATGTTCCTTAACAACCCTGGCAGGGTTTGCAGGAATAAGCCTGTGTGGAGGCAAGCATGGGCATGAATAAAGATCACCTGAGAAGGCGGAGGGCTGCCGGGGAGACAGGAGCAGGAGGCCATCCAGGGAGGGGCTGGGAGGCAGGGATCCCCCATCCCACTGCTCTGGGGTGCCTGTCCCATTCTGTGCCCTGTGCATGTGCCTCCTCCTAAGAAGATGAATTCTTTGGGGTTTATAAAGAACCTCTCTCTTCTGTCTTAATTCAGTGAGAGACACGCCCCTTCTGCTGTCCTGCAGCTATAAATTGAAGGCACCTGCAGGCCCCTGAGTTCTACCCTAAATTTTGCTGTGGTCTTAAAAAATAAAGGTGTTCTACGTTTTAAAAAAGAATTCCTGAGACACAAGGACCAGTCAGTATTTATAGGCTACAAAACAAATAAACCGGGTTAACCTCATTTTCCCATTGAACCTGTGTGAGGGGCATAGAGGGGTCAGGGTTCAATGAGGCTTCCCACAGCAGGGCAGCTCCCAGGAAGAGAGGTTGAACCTGAAAGAGCGCACAGACAGGCAGGGACCGCGCTCTTGCCCAGGCCCACAGCTGGTGGGCACCAGACCCTGGCCTGGACCCTGGGCTCGGACCCCTGGTTCGATGCCGTGTGATGTTGCACTGGCTGCCCCGCAGCTGATGCAGCGGGGAAGGAACGGGACTGAGGAGCAGTGGCATTTGGAAGTCAGAGTTTCCACAAGCACCAGTTAAGTGCATGGATTTCTCTCCCAAGGATTTCCTTCTTCCCAGACCTTGGGGCCTTCATCTCCAGCCTCTCAGAAGGAATAAATTCTCAGAAATACAGGATCCACACACGTAGCCTGCCAGAAGCCTGTGCCACTGCGTAAGTGTGAGTGACTACGGAAGACAAAGTGGACTCCAAACCCAATGCTATGATCCACTCGAGCCTCGTCCAGGGAATTTATGGAGCACGTGGGACCTCCCTGCCATCCAGAAGCACAGAGGAGGTGCATCCCCACAATGCCAGGAACAAACAGCGGGGAATTCTCTGACATCGAGAGGCTTCCAGTGAGGGGCACTGGCTGCCCTGGAGGTGACAGAGAGGCCACGTCAGCTACCTGCTGAGATGGTCCTGGGAGCCTCGTGGAGCAGAGCAGCTGATCCGATCCAGGGTACCTGCTACAGGCCTGGCACCACCTGGTAGGTCATTGGGGGAGGGGCTTGTTCAGGCTCTGATGACCCTGTCAGACAGAGAGACAGAGAGTCCAAGAGAAACAGAGACACAGAGAAACAGAGAAGCAGAGACAGAGACAGACCAACAGAGAGAGAGAAAAATACAGAGAGAGACAGAGATAGAGAGAAGCAGAGACAGACCGAGAGAAAAAAATACAGAGACAGGGACAGAGACAGAATCAGAGTGAGACAGAGACAACAAGGGAAAGACCCAGAGAGAGAAATGCAGAAAAAGAGAGAGACAGAGAGAGATACAAAGAGACAGAGAGAGATACAAAGAGACAGAGACAGAAATAGAGAGACATGCGTGTCTCCCAGGCCGCCGTCCCTCCCAGTTCTAGGCCTGGCTGCAGTCCTGCCCCCGGTGCCCAGAGAGCCCTTCTCCCATCACGGGCCATCTCCACTGAGCCATGTGCTGAGCATCAGCTCCTGGGAGCCATGGTGCCCCCTCACACCTGCAGTGAGGACTGAGAAAGCTGCAGATGGGAGGCGAGGCAGCGACACAGCCGGCTGGCACCAGGCATGGGGTGACAAGGTGCATGGCACGGCCAGGACAGCCCTGTGCAGGGGACAGCGGAAGCTCAGGAGACAAGGTCAGAGGTGGTGGGGCCCCGCCACGGAGACCACCGAGGGGAGGAACTGGGGCTTCATTTTGCAGAATGAGAGTGGAGGCCATGAAACCGAGCCTCATGTACCCCCAGCCACAGCAGCCTCATCAACGGCCCCGCTGCTGCCACGGGAATCGCCCACACTACCCACAGGCTCCCTACCAGCCCTGGGTGCAGGAGACACTGAGGTAGGCCCTGTCCTGGGAGGTGTGGGAGCCTACTGAGGGCTGGCTTTGGCGGGAGCTCCAGCCCATGGGGGAACAGTGGCCAGCTCTGGGAAGTAAAGATCCCCCACGCCTAGGCTGGCCAGCTTCCATGGGGGCAGCACAGCCCACCTCACGTCTCCAGTGGCTCACACTCGGAACGTTTGCCGGCCTGCTCTGCTGAGCGGTGTGAGCCACCTGAGTGGCCCCAGCACCTCCCAGCTGATGCCCCCACCTGCAGCCCCCAGGACGCACCCCCACTCCTGCAGGCTCAGACCCCACTGCAGCCTGTGCTCCCAGCCGCCGCCAGTGCTCACACGTTTTCTCCTGCAGGTGTTTTTCCCAATAAAATCCGTGCATCTCTCATCCTGTCTTGGTGTCTGCTTCTCGGGAGACACAGAGTCTCACACGGGAAACGTGTTGTCAGCTGTGGGGGGTGGGTGGGGGTGGAGATAATTGCCATGAGCCATGCCAGGGCCTGAGAAAGGAGAAACAGAGACACAGAGAAACAGAGAAGCAGAGACAGAGACAGACCAATGGAGGGAGAGAAAAATAGAGAGAGATGGAGAGAGAGAAGCAGAGACAGACCAAGAGAGAAAAAAATACAGAGAGACAGAGACAGAGACAGGTGGTGCCCTGCAGGAGGAGGCGGTAGCTGGGTGGAGAATCAGCAGGGGCGGCGGCATGGCAAGCCCACCTCTCTCCCAGGGTTTGCGACCGTGATCTGCTGACAGGTTGGACAGGCACTGGCAGGTCACTACCAAGACATTAGATGCTGCAAAGCACAAGGCACTCCTCATAAGAACGCAGTAGTAATTAGAGGTCCTGTGTGGGAACAGTGCCATTCATTAACAGTGATCACTGTTTGATATCGACAGGGTCCGACCAAAGTGCCCGCAGGATGCAGAAAGGGCGCGTGATGAGCACAGCAGAGTTTAGAGTGGCCCCGCGCCTGCTTCCCAAGCTCCAGAGACACTTTCTGCAGCAGCCGCACTCCTGACAAATGGGATTTTGGGGGAATCAAGTGTGATTTTGATTCACTCGGGGAGCTCACCACTTAGAAGAACGCTGCGGTTTCAACCAGTCCTTCAGAAATGCAGAGAGTGTGGGAATTCCAATGAAAAGGCCCTGAGGAGGGCGTGCGGTTACGGGGTCCCTTGGGCTTGATAAAGGTAAGGACAAGGGACAATAGCGCAGGCAGAGGCTGCATGGGGGATCAGAGTGGGGGCTGTGGCCTCGGTACACAGAGGAGGAAGAGCTCAGCAGAGTGAGTCCATGTCCACAGCCTGCTCCGAGGATCAGGGCAGTGACCCCTAGGGAAGAGGATTTTGAAAGATTTGGAGGGAAAGGCTGTTGCATGACAAAGAAGCGGCAGGAAGAGGTTACAGGTCGTGTCGGAGCCGCGTTGCCTCTGCAAGGCTGGGCGCTGGAGAATTCTGCACTGGGTGGAGTGAGCATGGTGACCCAGGACTCAGGCCACTGTCCTGGGGCTGGAGGCTGCCACAGGGGGCTGTTGTCTTGGGCCCCCCCTGCTCACTGCTCCTAAGGAGACTGGGTGTCTCTCGCCCCACACATCTCTGTCTGGACAAGGAATTTGCCCAAGGGACCTCCCTGAGTCCGGAGGGCAGAAGGGAGAAAAGTTCTGACCCCAGCCCTGCCCCCCACCTTCCAGCCCTGTCCTAGGTCTGCCAGCTGAGCTGTCCCAGCACCGTGCCCCGAGGCCCTAGAGCACATGCGGGCGACCAGCACTAAGTTAGGGCACCAACAACTCAGTGGCACACTGCCTTTCCCCCGCCCTGGCCTCCTGATGGGGAAAACAAGAATAAGTAATCGTGTTTGCTCACTTCCACCAGGGCTGGTGAGAAGCTCAGGGAAGCCAGGGGTGGTGAGTAATGTCTGGAGGAGGCGACGCTGTGGCAGCTGTTCCCGCATGGCAGCTGGCCGTGTCTCCCTCCTCCCTTGGGGCCCGTCAGTGAGCACCGTCCCAAGAAAGAGGACAAGGCATCTAGGCCAGCCAAGGGGGGAGGGGAGAGCAATGAACCAGGGCCTCCGGGAGCCCGGAAGGGCTGAGGCCACAGCAGTCCTGGAGCCTCACATGGTGGGGATGTCAGGCTAAGGGCAGACATGATCTAAAAAACGAAAAGGGGAAGAAGAAAGAAAACCATAAGGTGAGCTTCCAGAGACTGGGAATACGCCACTCCCAATAATAACAATAACACCAACCACCAGCAGCACATGTGCACACACGGCACGTCCCACTCTCCAAGCTCCTCACATGTGAAGTTCCTTCTTCCAAAGCCCCAGTCTCATTATGCTCAAGCTGCCATGGGAAAGTACGTCGGACGGGGTGGCTTATGCAGCAGACGCCTGGGAGTCCAAGATCAAGGCGTCGGCAGGGCTGGCGTGGTGAGGGCTCTGCCTGAGGCTGCGGGGGCACCTCCTGCCTGTGTCCTCACCTGGCCTTTCCTCTGCACACAGGAGAGAAGCAAGCAATGGTGTCTCTTTCACTCCTTATAAAGACACGACTCTACAGGGTTGGGCCTCCCCTGTGGCCTCACTTAACCTTCATCCCCTCCCTACACACCCTGTCTCCATGTGCAGTCACACCGGGTTAGGCCCCAGCATAAGAGTATTGGGGGGATGCAGTCCAACCTCTAACAGCCCATTGGAGAGAGGCACAATCCTATTATTCAGCCCATTTTACAGGTGAGGGCCTGAGGCCCAAGAAGTTCTTTCTTACCTAAGTAAGTGGCAGAGCCAGAACTCAAACTAAGGCAGTTTCTCTATTAAAAATAAATAGTTGTTTATAATCTCCAGAAGAGCGGCCTGTCATGGCAAGAGGTAGGTGTCAGTTTGGCTCAGAAGGGAGAGGTCCTGTGTTGATCTTCCTGTCCCACTTCTCGCATTTTCCAGCCTTCCTGTCTTTGCTAGGGCAGCTCCCTCCTGCTAGAAGGTTCTTCTCGATCATCTCTTTTCCCATTAAAATCTCATCATCTTTCAATACCAGCTCAAGTGTTGCCTTCTCCAAGAAGTCCTCCTGATCACTCCTGGCAGAAGTCGCCTCCTCTATCTCTCAGAGCGTATTCCATCACCACGTTCCCACCTGGAGAGTGGAATTCTGTACATATGGATGGAGAAGCACTTGTTATGCTGGGAGATGAGACGCTTCACAAGCTACCTGCCTGCTAGGATTGCATGTTGTCTCCTGACCTCAAGAGCTTGTTTTATATGCAGAACACCAGACCTCTGATGATGCGAACACCGCTGGAACCCTCATTCTGTTAGACGGCAGGCCCGAAGAGCGCACGCCAAAGTTGGTGGCCTAATCCTCTTGGCATCTGTTATAGTAAATGCATTTTCATGGGAACACAGCCAGGCCCATTTGCCCAGATATCACCCATGGCTGCTTCTGCACTACAACAGCAGAGGTGCACGTCACAAACCCTAAAATATTCACTGTCTGGCCCTTTCCTCATATTTACCCGCCCCTGCCCCAAACCCTCCACCACGCAGACCTGATCCCACGCTTCTGGCTCCCCAGGAGCGAAGCCGTAGATGGTGTCTCTTTCACTCCTTATAAAGATACAATTATACGGGGTAGGCGCCCTTCCATGTGACCTCACTTAGCTCCCAGCTGACCCAATCAGCTCGCCTCCTCCACTGAGGGAACCCTGCCATTCTCGGAGGAGGGAGTGTCGTCTGACCAATACGCTGAGGAATGCCAGCTGTCCACAGGCTGCCATCTGATCCCTCACTCACAGAGGAATCCTTTGTGGAGGTCAGAGTCATTTATCTTCATAAAAACAGTCACATTCTTGTGATCTTGGCAGTGCCTCACGAAACACAACCTACACCACATCAGTCTTGAATGTTGTCTCATAGAAACTTGTGGATGGATTTTATTCTGTATTAAAAATGATAAAATGGAAGGTGTGGCGTGTTACATAACTCTGCATCAGCTGCAGACCATCACTTTCTTTCTTTTTTTTGAGACGGAGTCTCGCTGTGTTGCCCAGGCTGGAGTGCAGTGGCACAATCTTAGCTCACTGCAACCTCTGCCTCCTGGGTTCAAGTGATTCTCCTGCCTCAGCCTCCCGAGTAGCTAGGATTACAGGCATGTGCCACCATGCCCAGCTAATTTTCATATTTTTAGTAGAGACGGGGTTTTGCCATGTTGGCCAGGCTGGTCTCAAACCCCTGACCTCAGCTGATCCACCCACCTTGGCCTCCCAAAGTGCTGGGATTACAGGCGTGAGCCACCTCGCCCGGCCCAGACCATCACTTTCATGTGTGGTTGCCAAAAAGCCTCAGTCGAAAAGAACATGTAGATTTACCTAAAGGCCCAGGAAAGGGGCCTGTTGAGGTGAATGATGGCCCTCCCACGGGATGGTCCACTGTGCAGCCGTTACAAATCATGCTGGGGAAGGGAATTATGTATGAATCTTAGGTGGAAAAGGTTAGAAAAGATCCTATCTACCAGGAAAAGAAAGAAAACGTGGACTTAATAAGGTCATTATGCCGAGCAGCGGCTTTGGGAATGTGCTTGATCCCTTCACAGCTCTAGAACAGCTATTCCGTCCCAGACTCCCATCACAAAAACCGCATTTGGGGTCTGTTGCCTGCAGCACCCACAGTTATCCCGCCCCAGACTCCCATCACAAAAACCGCATTTGGCGTCTGTTGCCTGCAGCACCCCATGGATCACCACACACGGCTGTTTCTTACATTGGCTCAAGTTTCAGGGATGAGTGTGGGCATGAGTGCCACAGGGAACGAGGTGTGTTCGAGCCTCCTGAGCACTACCTGAAGGAGACAGACCGACCAGGCCTCCCAGGTTTCCGTCTCGGCAGCGGCCGTCCATCTGGCTGGCCCGTCCATGTCCATGCCCATGTACTGGCGATTCTGAAGCTTCATTTTACGTAAAAATCACAGGGGAAAAATGCAGCTTCCCTGGCCCCTGTTACCAGGGACTCTGATTCTGAGGGACCAGACTGGGAGCAGGTTTCTTCCTTAACAAGTCCCCTGGGATTCAGACGCTGGTGGCCCAGAGGCCGCCCAAGAGACACTGCCGGGAGCTGGTGGGCTCCCCCACATGGCAGGCCAGAGGTCTCACTCTGCACGCATTTCTCCTTTCTGCTGTTAGAGTCATTCTTTTGTGGAAACAGTGGCCTGGGCTGGTCCCCATCACTGAGAAAGAATCCATAGGCTCAGATGAGGCCTAAACAATGATACACCAGTCTCATCCACTCCACAGCACCGAATTTTCTGAGATATAACGAGAGCCGACTCACTGGGAATATCTCCGGAGCAAGGAATTAAACGCCTGACCAGAGCCTCAAAGTGGAGAACAGAGGCCTCCACCCCTGGCTGCCCGCTGCAGCTGCTTCGGCCAAGTCATGCGACATTTCTGCCTTGACCAGTGGAAACCCATGCAGTTGTTCCCTGTGGTCGAGGGAACAATGGCCCCAGAGACCTCCACGTCTGGATCCCTGGAACGCGAGCCTGTGTCAGGTTCCATGGCAGAGGATGATGGTTGCTCATCGGTGGCCTTGAGACGAGAGATTCTCCTGGATCATCCAGTGGGTGAATGTCATCCCAGGTGCTTCTGGTGAGGAGGAAGGGAGAGGAGTCGGAGGAAGGGCTGCGCTGCCAGATACAGTCAGAGAGATGCTGCTGCAGCTGCAAGGCAGAAGGGCCCAAGCCCAGTGAGGTGGCCATCCTCCAACCTGGAAAAGGCAAGAAAACGGGGTCTCCCCTGGAGTCCCCAGAAGGATGCAGTGTGCTGACACCTGGCCGTAGCCCAATGAGACCCGTAGTGGACTTTTGAACCACAGAACTCTCGGATAATAAATTTGTGTTGTCTTAAGCCATTAAGTTTGTGGTAATTTACCATAATAGCAGCAAAAGAAAACTCCCACAGCCCTTGCTCACTTGAGGACCTGCTGCAAAGCTGGGGAGAGGAAGGAGGCAGGAGGCTTCGCTCCGTCCGTCCTTTCTGTTTTAGGGCCTGCACATTTTGTTGTTCCTTGTTGATTTCTATCCCTAATGATCACAGTGATTTTGGGTAATATGAGCATCAAAGTGCTTTTTGGCTGAAGACCTGTTTGCTTCTTGCCAGTTTTACAGTGACCCAATAGAATAAGACCAGTAAATTTATTGATGGCAGAAATTAGCCATGTCCTTAAATGCTTTCACAGGGCACACAAACAGAGACTTCTTAGTCTTCGTGGTGGAGTTGAGACCGAGGCAGTATATTCAAAGGTGTATTAAGGTGCCTTTGTTGTCGGCTTTCAACGCCTCCTTTGAAGGACTCGCTCACTTCCCCGGCAGGTGAGTAAGCAGCTCACAGAGACCCAGTAAGCAAAGCCTGCAAGGGGCAGAGCCAGGCTGCAAACCCAGGCCCTGCACACGGCTCTCACGCTTCTGTCGCGCCACACCCAGAGCATCAGTGCCTCTAATCAACCAACATTTCAGTTCCTACGGTTCAAAATGGGCCTTACAGGACTTCAAAGCATCGATAATTCAGACATTTGCTTGGTAAATCCTCCATCATGGAATATGTTGAAGGCAGCTTCAGATCAACAAACTGGTGTCTGAATTATCACACATTCTGAAATCGGAGACGTCCAGTGAAAAGAGATTTGTCTAGTAAAAGTAATTCCAGATGTGTAACCCAAAGGACTCGTCTAGAAAGTTCCAGTGGGAAGGACTTTGCTGCTCTCCAGCACAAGTTATTTTCTCCCAGGACTTTTTCAGCCTGCCAGCTGTACACTTCCCAGACATTTCACCAAATGAAGAGAGAAAGGAAAACAAACAAACA
Source organism: Gorilla gorilla gorilla (assembly GCF_029281585.2). Classification (NCBI taxonomy): domain Eukaryota; kingdom Metazoa; phylum Chordata; class Mammalia; order Primates; family Hominidae; genus Gorilla; species Gorilla gorilla. The sequence goes on from NC_073230.2 coordinate 164,091,752, forward strand.
AAAAACTTTCTTTTAGTAGCTTTGAACTTTGCACTAGACAGATCCAAATTCACTGGCTTCTGCACTAAAGCTGTCTCCAAGACATCCCTGTTAGGTTCCGTAACTAAATCGCCTACTAATATTTATGCTCTTTCTTAAACAAAGAAAATAGGAGCAGTTGTCAAGGACACAGTGGGGCAGGCAAGGCGAGCCGGTTTCTGGTGCAGACACAGCCCAGAGCCAAGCTTCAAAAGGACAGCTCTGCCTGGGCCCTCAGAGACGTGCAGCTGCGTCAGCGTGGACTCTGGGTGGTACCGGATTGTGGATAATTTGAGGGAATGCACAGCACATTAAGGAGGCTGGGAATGCCGAGGGTCTGGTGGGCCAGGGTCTCTGAGCCCGACGACCTCTCAGCCACCGTTCAGCCTGACCCAGGACAGGCCTCCACCCTCCCATGCGCTCGACTTCTCACTCAGCAGAGACACGCAGCTTCAGCCAGTGCAGCAGGACCATGCGCCCACCAGATTCCTAGTGTGGTACGTCTTGGTCATAAATTAGATCCTTAAACAAAAAGGTAAGTATACAAAACCACGGCCTCACCCCAAAACGCCCAGAAGGCAAACACACTCTCAGCCGAACGGCCTTTTGACTGAGAGCCCTTTTGCGGCTGTTACCCCATTTGATTTTTAGAACAATCTCAAGAGGCAGCTGTGGCATGGGCATCAGTCAGGGCTCCACTGGAGGGCACTGAACCGCAAGGAACCAGGGCCAGAGCCTCAACCATCCAGCAAGGTGGCCTTGGGGGAACACACGAGGATGACAGCCGGGAGACTTCAGTCCAAGTCTCTGCTCTGTCCCTTCATCCCCAGACCTGGCTTTTCTTATCTGTAAAATACATGGAGGGCCTGCGGTGGTGTAGACACAGCATGAGAACACTGCTTCTCAAGTTTTATTGCATGTTTTTTAAAAGGCAATATCCCAGACCCTATGTCCAGCGTTTTGTTTTGTTTTGTTTTGCTTTTTGACAGAGTCTCACTCTGTCGCCCAGGCTGGAGTGCAGTGGCCTGATCTCGGCTCACTGCAAGCTCCACCTCCCAGGTTCACACCATTCTCCTGCCTCAGCCTCCCAAGTAGCTGAGACTACAGGCGCCCGCCACCAAGCCCGGCTAATTTTTTTGGATTTTTTAGTGGAGACGGGGTTTCACCGTGTTAACCAGGATGGTCTCGATCTCCTGACCTCGTGATCCACCCGCCTCGGCCTCCCCAAGTGCTGGGATTACAGGCGTGAGCCACCGCGCCCAGCCATCCAAGGGTTTTGATGACTATTTCTGAGATGAAACCTAGAAATCCACATTTTAGCAAGCTTCTAGGCACTTCTGACACAGGTGGTTCAGACTACTGTCAAAACCTGGAAACTTTGAGAGCAAAAGTGAGGTGATTAATGATTAAACTGGGGCAACAGCATAGCCTGAGGCTGACGTGGGCAAGTTTCAGTGGAAGGTCACGCGAGGGCCGGCCATGCTTTCGGAAGGCGTTCCTCTGTGTCATTGGAGGAGCAGCGTTGGCTGATCTGGTCAGGGATTGCACTCATGCCTGTCATAAACATCAGAAGAGGGTTTACTGTCAGCTGTGGATTAAAACTCAAAGGCCAGAGATCAGGCTACTGTTCTTCTTCCCCATGAGTGCAAATGCTTTTCCCCTGCATCAGTTGGCTCCAATAGGCTGATTCTTTTAAGGGTCAAAGTCCCACACTCTCCTTTTTATTATTACCCTGTTTCCTAAACGAATAAGAAGCAACAGCACATTTGAGTCACCTTTTATCATCCTAAGATGCCGCTCTTTAGTCTCTCTTTGGGGCACAGCCAACCGTGTCCAATATCCATTCTGCCTGTCCTCCTCAGTAAGGAAAAACCGAGTTTGAGCTCTCTCTGTGGCCATCTGGAATCAAGATTCTGTTTCCCATCTCCTCACGCAGTGAATTGTGTCCACGTCGAAGTTCAGGACATGGGATGGAAGTAGACTTGGCCTGGAAGTGCTCCAAAAGAGAAGGGCATAATCTTTCTTGCCCTCCTTCCTCCCTGTTGGCTAGAATAGGAATGTAAGAGCTGGCACTGGTAGCTGTCCTGGGCTATGAGCAACCTTGGGAATGGAAGCCAAGCACAGTGGAACAGAGGGCTAAGGAGGAACCCAGTTCCCTGCCCCAGGGGCACGTTTCAGCCAAGGATGTAGTGTTTCCGGGCCTCCTAGCTGTGACAGAGAAGTCTTATATCCTTTACACACTGCTGTTAGTTGGAATTATCCTTTGCTTGCTGTCATAACTAATTCTGACAGACACACCTTGCCTGTTCCCTCTTCTGTCAGCCAAGGCTGGGGAACAGAACAGAAAATCAGGATGCCGCTGCGGGAGCAAGAGATACCAGGGTGGTCACGGGAAGAGATCCACCGGGGCAGGTTCGCAGAATTCCTTTTCTCCACCATAACTCCACTCATCAGCCATTGTATGAGGCATCTGTCATATAATCTCAGTCACTGGAGATGAAGGCACTTCACAAATTCAACGCCTTTTGCAAGTGTACCCACTGTCTCTCTCAACAGCTGTGCTAGGTGGCCCAGCAGGGACAGTAAACGCACTGGGCGCTGAGATGAGGCTCCCTGTTCACCATTGGCGGGCACGTGCTCAGTGTTTCACTGTGCGTGGAGAATGCCAGGCCGCCATGTAAGCATCTGAAGGAGGCAAAGCGACTCTACCCTATCACCTCCGGGTCCAGCATCACTGAGGATCCCTCCAAGTGTGGCTCCTGCGGTGACACCCAGACTCACCACCTCAAACGACCCCACCTCTGAAGCCATCAGCTCTAACTTCACCTCCATGCTTCTAGGCCCACCGAGGCCCCTAGCATCCCCTCAGCCCACTCCAGCCTCACTTCCTCTCCAGTCTTTCCCAGAGTCCCTGGCCCAGCACTGAGGGCTCTCCTGCACCCTGCCCTGTGCACATCTCCATGCCACACAGGTCTGTTCCGGCACCTGCCCGCCTGCCACCGCCTTACCCTGGTGTTCCCAGAACTCCTAGAGAAAGCTTCAGTCACAAGGGTGACACTGCCATCCCTGCTCCAGCCCAGGGCTCACAGCGCCCAGCAGTGCTGCTGCCATCCTCAGAGAGCTGTTCTGCCCTCCTGCCCCAGGCTGCCAGGCCTCTGCCCACTTCAGCTGGAGCAACAGGGCTTCCCCTGGTGCACAGAGCTAACGAGAAAGCCAGAGTGAATCCCACATTTAGCCTTCCTACGCCTCTCTCTCTCTGTCCCTGTGTCTACCTCTGTCTCTCTGTCTCTATCTCTCTGTGTCCCTCTCTGTCTCTGTCCCTCTCTCTTTCTCTCTTGCTTGCTCTGTCTCTCTGTCTCTGTGTCTGTTTCTGTCTCTGCCTGTCTCTCTGTCTCTCTGTCTCTGTCTCTCACACACCCCTCTGCTCCACCCTATCTGTGCCCCTCGCCCCTCAGTGGCCCAGGCCCCCCTCTTCTTCTGTTTGTAGCCACCCCCTCCTACCAGCTGGGTCCTGCCCCATTTCCTCCAGGCCCTTGGTCCATTGATTCTCTTTTAACTCTAGCCTATCCCTTTCAATTTATTATTTTTAATAAGCAGAGAAAGATTCCCAAGGCTCTAATCTTAAAAAGAAAAGAAAAGAAAAAATTCTAACCTAGAAACACATCCCCCTAAATGTGGCCCTGTGACTCCCTCCCAGCTCAGGCAGCCAATCCTCCAGAAACTCCCCCCAAGGGCTGGCTTCCTCCCATCTCTGATTTCCTGTCCCTGCAAATCTTCCCCCCAAGGGAGCCAGGGTGCTGCTGGGCACCTCTCTAATGTGCCTTCTTGGTGGCATGAGACACAGCCAGGCACCCTCCCTGAGGGCGGTCTCCTCTATGACTGAGTCTCTCTGGCTTCTTGTCCTGTTTTGCCACCTGCTCTCCTCCTGGCTCTGTCTTCACTGATTCCCTGAAAGCAGAGCCTGAGCCCGAGCTTCTCTCTGCTGCCCACTGGGGAGTCCCAAGGAGGGGTGGGGAAGGCCAGGAGGCTGATTAGGCAAGTATGCAGAGTCGGGGTCCCCAACCGGCCACTGAGGGCTCCAAACACAGCTGGCTGTGCCCTCTCGCAGGGCTGAGAGCCCCCATGAGCTACTGAGGCCCAAGGTGGCCCATCAAAAGGACAAAGGGAGGAGAGCTCCTCACCATCCTTAGTCCAAGGCCTGCTCCTGGGACTCTTCAGTAGCACCACTAGTTGCTGGGTGCGTCCCAAATCCGCAGCAGCAGTGAGCACGGGGCAGAAGCAGCCAGCACCTGGGGCCTGAGGCACATGCTGTGTGCTGTGCCCCAGGGCTCCCAAGACCAGATCACCTCGGTGGTGTCTGGGGTGACTTGGGGGACCAAGAGTCCAGGAGACAAGTGAAGGCTGAAAGGGCCCAGGGCAGGGCCAAGGGGGGTCTCCCCATGAATAGTAACAGGCCCAGGCCCTGCCCCCATTCTTCCTGCTCATGCTAGTCTCTCAGCTCCACATTTATATGTGCCATCCACGGAGACCTCAGCTTCACATGTCAGAAACTAGGCTCAGGGCGGTGGTTCCCACAAAACTTAGAAACAGAAGTGTTGAAACCAGCTAGGTCAGGGAGACCCTAACCCAGCGGCGCTGGAGGAATTAAAGGCACACACACAGAAATATAGACGTGGGAAGTGGGAAATCAGGGGTCTCACAGCCTTCAGAGCTGAGAGGCCCGAACAGAGATTTACCCACGTATTTATTAACAGCAAACCAGTCATTAGCGTTGTTTCTATAGATGTTAAATTAACTAAAAGTATCCCTTACGGGAAACGAAGGGATGGACCGAATTAAAGGAATAGGTTGGGCTAGTTAACTGCAGCAGGAGCATGTCCTTAAGGCACAGATCGCTCATGCTATTGTTTGGCTTAAGAATGCCTTTAAGTGGTTTTCCACCCTGGGCGGGCCAGGTGTTCCTCGCCCTCATTCCTGTAAACCCACAACCTTCCAGCTTGCGCGTTAGGGACCATTATGAACATGTTACAGTGCTACAGAAATTTTGTTTATGGCCAGTTTTGGGGCCAGTTTATGGCCAGATTTTGGGGGGCCTGCTCCCAATATGTCCCCCTTCTCTGATTTGCAAATCGATAAAAGCAAAGGCAGCTTTGTCACGGTGAGCTACTTCTTGCAGGAGTCAGGATCCACATCTGCAGACTATACAAAGACAAACAACACAGATTAAAAGCACAATCATCTTTGAAATCACAGAGCTTCCAAGTGTTTTTCTCCATTTTCAGTTCCTTTGAGCACTCCAGGTCCTGGAATTAAGGTCAGGTGTGCCTGGGATGCTTTAAATATTTGTTCTTTTCATTTTAAATCCTTATGTTAAGCTCCTAGAGCGGCCCACATCATTTGACATTGAGGTGCTACTATACCGCCATGGTTCCAGATAATAGGAACTCTTGCCATACTTCTTACCATTTCTACCATCTGACCATTTTGTTCAGATCATCTGAACATAGTGTGGCCGTGGCACGCAGACTGAGAGGTGCAGTTCAAGCTAAACATCCCCTTTGGGGACCAATTAATAATGATTCCGCAGGAATCATTGTGCAGCACCTCTGCCTGTTCTGCAATGCAATCTTCCTAAACAAGTACGTTCATTTTTTCTAACTGGTTCCAATCCTGTTTACAAATAGGTTTTTGAGGGTGGTGTGTGTCAATTATAAGAGCAGATTTATTATGGTAAATACTGAGATCAGAAAGCATGTGTAACTGTGTCAGAGTGATTGCATCCAGGCATTATTGCCAGCCAAGATGGATAAATATGCCCAATAAGTAGAACTGTTCTCTGTGTCAGCCCTTATTGAAGGAATACTCACGGCAGTGGTGATAACCGCTATCAGAGCTATCATTAAATTATTCATTGTGACTGGTTGTCCCGCTTTCCTCAGGTTTTCTTCCGCCATCTGTGACAGCTTCTTGTTCTGTCCCCAGGTGGGTGGCTGTGTTCGATGGCTGTTGCTCGTGACAGTTGGGGTCCTCCGCAGCGTCAGTCTTGACATGGCTGCAACCGGGGGTCCTCGGGATCCTCCTGGAATCTCTTCCTCTGCATCTGGCTCATGATAAGGTTTCAGGTGTCTTGATGGTATCCAAATCGGCTGTTGATTTTGGCCTGGAGAAACACAAGCATAACCTCTACCCCAAGTTATTATTTTACCTATTTCCCAACGTTTTGTAATCGGATCTCTCCACCAAACCAGTTGTTCCGCTTTTGTCTTTGCAGCTGGTTTCTGTAGATGCTGTTCAGCTGCTGATAACATCTGGTCTTTGGGCAGGCTCAAAAAATTTAAAGTTAAGAATGCTAGGTTCAGTTGCATCTATGGGGTTCCATATACTCTGTCTCCCCGTTTCTGCTTTTGCAACTGCTGTTTTAGGGAAAGATACATTCTTTCCACTATGGCTTGTCCTTGAGAATCGTATGGGATACCAGTAATGTGTTCAATATTCCACATAGAGAAAAACGTAGCTAGAGTTTGGCTAGTATAGCCTGGGGTATTATCTGTTTTAATAGAAGCTGGAATGCCCACCACCTCAAAACACTGCAAGAGATGACGTTTAACCCAGGCAGAAGACTCTCCTGTTCGGCATGTAGCCCAGACAAAGTGAGAAAAGGTGTCCACACATACATGTACATAAGCTAGTCTCCCAAACGAGGGGACATGTGTGACATCCATTTGCCAAACAGAGTTAGGTTCCAATCGTTGAGGATTAACTCCTCCTGTAAAAGATGAGGAATGGGCCATTTGGCAAGTTGGGCATCGCTGGATAGTAGCTTTAGCTTCTTTCCAGGTAACACTGCATCTGCGTTGAGACCAGAGGCATTCACATGGGTTAAATTGTGAAAGTGTCTAGCATTAGATATTGCATTGGCAACTAGGCGATCAGCCATTTGATTCCCTTCAGTCAAAGGTCCTGGAAAAGGTGTACGAGACCTAATGTGAGTGATGTAAAAAGGGTGCATTCTACTTCTAACTGCTGTTTGCAGTTGGGTAAATAAAGTCATCAGTTGTTCATCTGTATGAAATCGTAACTGAGCACTTTCAATTAACTGTGTGGAATGAACCACGTATGAAGAATCAGAAATCACATTAATAGGCATATCAAAAGCAGTCAATACCTCAATTACAGCTACAAGCTCTGCTTTTTGAGCTGAAGTATAGGACATCTGGAAAACTTTACTTTTTGAGTCAGAATAAGAAGCTTTACCATTACTAGACCCATCTGTGAAACAATGAAAACGCTTAGCAGGCTGCAGGTTGTTTACTGCAGGAATTGTAAATGCAAACCGTTCACAGTCTTGCTCAGCTAAAGGGATAGTAAAGAAACAGTCTTTTAAATCTATGACTACTAAAGGCCAATTTTTTGGAATTATAGCAGGAGAAGGCAATCCTGGCTGTAGTGCTCCCATAGGTTGTGTAACTGAATTAATGGCTCTTAAGTCAGTTAACATTCTCCATTTACCTGATTTTTTCTTAGTTAGGAAAACTGGAGAATTCCAAGGGGAAAATGTTGGAGCTATGTGCCCATTTTCTAATTGTTCAGTAACTAATTTCTCTAAAGCCTCCAGTTTCTCTTTGCTTAGCAGCCACTGTTCTATCCAAATTGGCTTATCTCTTAACCATTTTAAAGGTATAGGTTCTGGAGGCTTAACAATGGCCGCCATCAAAAATTATTTCCTAATCTTTGGCGGGAACTCTGTTTTTCCGCTTGAAGCAGTTCTTTCAAACCTTGCAAATTTTTTTCTAGTCCCATACCAGGGACATACCCCATTTCATGCATCATTTGTTGACTTTGAGGGCTATATAATTGTTCTGGAATTAGAACTTGTGCTCCCCATTGTTGTAATAAATCCCTTCCCCATAAATTTATAGGTACAGAAGTTATAATTGGTTGAATAGTCCCAGATTGTCCATCGGGCCCTTCACAATGCAAAACATAACTACTTTGATATACTTCAGGGACTTTACCAACTGCAACTATGTTAAATTGAGGGGGTTGAATTGGCCACGCGGACAGCCAGTGCTGTAGAGACATGATTGAAATGTCTGCTCCTGTATCTACCAAACCTTTAAATTTCTTTCTCTGAATAGTTATTTCACAGGTAGGACGTTTATCAGTAATTTGATTTACCCAATAAGCCGCTTTGCCTTGTTTATTTGTGCTTCCAAATCCTCCTGTTTGTTTGATTTCACTTTTCCCCATTTTCACATACGGCAAAATTAGGAACTGTGCTATGAACTCTCCTGGCTCTGCTTTCCAGGGAACAGAAGAAGATATAACAATTTGAATTTCCCCATTGTAATCTGAATCAATGACTCCTGTATGTATTTGTATGCCTTTTAAACTTAAACTAGACCTTCTTAAAAGTAATCCTATTGTCCCCGCTGGCAAGGATCCACAGACTCCTGTTGGGACCTTTTGCAGGGGTTCCCCAGGCAGAAGACTCACAGCTTTTGTGCAGCATGAATCTACTGTGGCACTACCAGCTGTGGCGGGGGACAGACATTGTACAGGGGTGAGGGAATGGTCTGAGCTGGAAATGCCCCGGTTTAGAATAGAGCCTGGGATGGGCCCCTCATGGCGTTTCCCGAAATCAGATTCCCATCTTTATCAAACTTAGAGTGACACTGATTAGCCCAATGTTTTCCTTTTTTACATTTCGGATATATTTCAGGATCAGCAGTTTTCTTTTTCCCCTATCTGGCAGCCTGACTTGCTGATTTTTTCTACATTCTTTTTTAGTATGACCATGCTTCCCACAGTTAAAACAAGCTCCAGGAAATGGAGTATTTTCCTTATCCACTCTCAGTCCTGCCATTGCCTGTGCCATCAAAGTAGCTTTATGCAGATTACCTCCAATACCATCACAGGCCTTGATATAATCAACTAAATGTGCTTTCCCTCTGATAGGTCGCAGAGCAGCCTGGCAATCGGGATTAGCATTGTCGAAAGCTAATAACTGCAGCATTATATCCTGAGCAGCTGAATCTGCAATCATCTTTTCAAGAGACTCCTGTAACCGAGCTATAAAATCAACATACGGTTCTCTTGGACCCTGTTTTATAGCACTAAAGGAAGGGTATTTTTCCCCACCTGAAGTGATTTTTTCCCAAGCTCTAATGCACACTCTTCTAAGCTGTTCTATGGCATCATCCTGCCTGACCAGTTATGCATATAAACCAGCCCAGCTGCCAACCCCCAAAAGCTGGTCTGCAGTTATATTAATTTGAGGTTGGGCCTGGGCATTGCGAGCAGCCTGAATGGAAGCTTCATCTGCCCACCAAGTTTTAAATTGTAAGAACTGAGCAGGAGTTAGACAAGCTCAAGTAAGAGCGTCCTCATCAGTAGGAATCATCTGATTGGAAACAGCAACATTCTTTAACTGTCCCATTACCAAAGGAGAACCTGGTCCATACTGATTTATAGCTTGTTTAAATTCTTTGAGTAATTTAAAAGGAAAAGGCTCAAATGTAGCTGTAATATTTCCCATTGATCTGGGGGGTGTATTCTAACAGGGAACTGCCAAGCCTCGAAATCATCCTCTCATCTAGCTTGCTGAATTCCTGCCTGAATAGAACTAAGAGTGGTCACTCAAGGCACTGCTCAAACAGTCACTGGGGCAACTACTTTTCGCCCAGTGTCCTCCAGAAAAGAAAGATCTGCAGGGTCTTTTTCTTCAAAGTAGTAAGGAGGGAGTGTAGAAGGGTAGGGATGAACCTCTCCTTCCTTTGCTGCTTTAGCTTTAGCTGGTAAATAAACATGCTCTGTAACCCCTTCTGTTACTTCACTATACTCTCCTTCCTCATCATCATCAGTGTGAAAAAGTTCCAAGGTGAAACGAACCAGACCCCACATCTGTCCCATTGTTACCCTGATGCTTCCGAGCTACCCTTCTTACTCACTACAGGGATTGCTTTAAGAGTACTCGAGAGTCCTCCAGCTAGTTTTCCACTCCAACCATTGTTCCGGCAACCCTTCGACCTGGATTCGAGTCCCCACGATGGACGCCACTTGCCGAGACCAGCTCGGTCCGCGAGACCCTAACCCAGTGGTACTAGAGGAATTAAAGACACACACACAGAAATATAGAGGTGTGAAGTGGGAAATCGGGGGTCTCACAGCCTTCAGAGCTGAGAGCCCTGAACAGAGATTTACCCACGTATTTATTAACAGCAAGCCAGTCATTAGCATTGTTTCTACAGATGTTAAATTAACTAAAAGTATCCCTTATGGGAAACGAAGGGATGGGCCGAATTAAAGGAATAGGCTGGGCTAGTTAACTGCAGCAGGAGCATGTCCTTAAGGCACAGATCGCTCATGCTATTGTTTGTGGCTTAAGAATGCCTTTAAGCAGTTTTCCACCCTGGGCGGGCCAGGTGTTCCTCGCCCTCATTCCCGTAAATAGACAAGCTTCCAGCGTGGGCGTTAGGGCCATTATGAACATGTCACAGTGCTGCAGAGATTTTGTTTATGGCCAGTTTTGGGGCCAGTTTATGGCCAGATTTTGGGGGGCCTGCTCCCAACACAGAAGTGCCATGTGACCCCTCAGTTCCACTTCTGGGTCTATCCCCCAAAGGACTGAAAGCAGGGACTCAAGGAGTTTGCACAGCCACGTCACAGCAGCACCATCCACAGCAGCCAAGGGTAGAGGCAACCCACGTGTCCATCAGCCAATGAGGAATAAACACAGTGTGCCCCACCCACGCGGAACAACCGATTATTCAGCCTTAAAAAGGAAGGAAATTCGGACACGCAGCACAACACGGAAGAGGCTTGGAGTTGTTACACCCAGTGGAGGGAGCCAGCTACAGGACTAGCACTGTGTAATCCCACTACGGGCCCCTGGAACAGTCAACCCATGGAGACAGGAAGTAGAAGGCTGGGTGTCAGCGTGGGTGTCAGGGCTGGCAGAGAGGAATGGGGAGTTAGTGTTGAAGCAGAACAGGGCTTACTTTCGCGACGAGAAAGCCCTAGAGAGCCAGTGCAGAACGATGCAAGTATACTCAACTGTAGAGCTAAAAATGATTCAGATGGTAAATTTTCTTATGTGTATTTTACCAAAAATTTTAAAAAACAAAGCTGCACTCATCTCTCCCTCCAGACTTGCCACTTCTCCGCATGTCTCACTCTTGGATGGCACCTCCATGCTCCTAGTGGCCGGGCCAGAGGTGGGCCATCCTGACTCACTGCCACCCAGCTGGTCCCAAGTCCCGCATCTCCACCCCAGCGGCTGCAGTCCTCCCCCATCCCCAGCGCAGCACCCTTCCCTCCTCACCCAGATCGCCCAAAAGCTTCCCAGCAGTTTCCAGCTTCTTGTCTGTTGCCATCCGTGTAGTTACCCCAGCCGTCTATAACTTTCTAACGGTTACATCTTACCATATAATTATTTTCTGTTTAAAGCCCTCCTGCAGCCCTCGATGGCCTCAGGATCAAGTTCAAACCCTCAGCAGGGCCCAAGGCCTCTCCGTCCCTCCCTCTGCAGGCCCAGCTCCTGGATGCTCCCTCCTCTCACCCATCCCAGGGGCCGGCACTATTCTGCCCTCTGCGTAGAGTGCCACCCTGCCTGCATCCGCTCATCATCCTCAAAAGCATCTCTGTTCTTAGGGAGAAAACATCCCCAGCCCGTTGCCTCTGCAGGTCTGGGTAAGCTCATGATGTCCTCTGCCCGCCTCCATCATGGGGGCTAATTTGCCTTCTATAATGAGGCCTGAGAGGGAGGGCCCCATCCGTCCATTTAAGCTTTGGACACTTGGAGGCTGAAGCAGTGAGGGGGTGAGCCCCATTTTCTCACTCACTCTGAAAGTGCAGGATGAGCCCTCAAACCCAAAGGCCCGGGCATAGCCAGGTGTCTCCTTGGAAGTAAAGATCTTTTTCATGTGACTTAAAAGAAAATTACAAGGCTTCAGAGACCTAATGTGCTCCTAAAACGTGAAAGCCACTCTTGATAATAAGCCTTAAGAAAGCTCGCTCATTTATGAAGCCAAAGGAAAAGAATGGAATTTAAAAGATCTGTGGGTAGAGCTCTTTTGAAAACCTTGATGTATTAGTCCATTCTCACACTGCTAGGAAGAAATTCCCAAGATAGGGTAGTTTATAAAGGAAAGAGGCTTAACTGACTCACAGTTCTGCAGGGCTGGGAAGGCCTCAGGAAACTTACGATCATGACGGAAGGGGAAGCAAACATATCCTTCTTCACGTGGTGGCAGCTACAAATGCAGAGCGAATGAGGGGAAAGCGCCTTATAAAACCATCAGATCTCGTGAGAACTCACTCAGTATCATGAGAACAGCATGGGGGTATCTGCCCCCATGATTCAATTACCTTCCACTGGGTCCTTCCCACCGTGCGTGGGGATTATGGGAACTAGAGTTCAAGATGAGATTTGGGTGGGGACACCACTAAACCGTCTCATTCAATGAGAAGGGAAAAAAGGGAATGATGTTATTTAGGTATCTGTTCATGTATTTAACGAGCATGTGTTGAGCACCAAGTGTATGCCAGGAACAGAGGCTCCTGCAGGCAGTTTCCTGATTTCAGGCACTAATGACGTGACTTGTTTCAGCACAAATTTATCAAAGGCTTCTGTGTTCTGATCACCTGGGTGTAGAACAACACTCAAGGCAAAGTCATTGCTTTCATAGTTTTGAGTTTTTATCCACTAAGGAAGTATGACAATATAAAATAAGATTTGGTAAATAATTTCATTCAATTGCAGATGGTAATCAGTGGTGTGGAAGAAAAAAATAAGGTGAGGTGAGTGTGTGAGCGGGTGGGAGACCCTCACTGAGTAAATGGCTTTGGAGCTAGCTAGAATCAAATAATGTGAATAAAGCCATTTTTAATGGCAGGGAACGAGGGTTCTAGGCAGAGGGAAACCCACATGCACAGGCGATGCCAACCTTGTCACGTCTGGGGAGCAGGTGGGGCTGCGTGGTGTGAGCCCGTCGCCCACGTCGAGGCTTTGGGATTTGTTCTGGGGAAGCTGGGAGGCCAAGAGAGAGCTTGGGGCTTAGGGCAGAGCAGTGTTAGGCCCTGATTTGTGTTCCAAGCTCACTGGCTGCTCTGTGCAATAGAGGACGGGAACTGCTGCAGCAGGGAGCCCACCAGAGGCTGTCTGTACACTCCAGGTGAGAGTGATGCCCAGGGGCTTAGCACAGCGAGGAGAGGCCCCATCCAGGTGTGTTTTGAAGAAAGAGACAGTCCTGCTGCTTGGTTTGGATATGCAGCATTGGGGGGCATTGAAGAGTAAATAAATAATGCTTTTCAGGTGCTGCCTGAGCAACTGGGCAAAAGGCAGCACCATTTACTTGGACATGAGAACCTAGGGAAAGTCGGGCTTCTGTTTTGTACAGTTGAAGTGGCCTTTGGATATCAAGTGGAGACGCACCATTAGTTACAGAGTCAAGTCCGGAGTTCCAGGCTTGTAGACTGCAGACGCTGCGAAAGATGGCATTGAAGCCTTGGAAAAGACAAGAGTGTGTGGAGGGAGTGTGATCGCTGGACACCCTTCCTCAGGGCGTAGGAACACAGGCCCCTGGCAGTTGCAGATGCACAGAAATGATGGTATTGGAACTGGGTCAAGAAGAACACGGGATCTTTAGCAAGCGGAGGAGCGACAGGGTGCTGCGGGCAGATGGAAGGCTAAGCGGAGGCGGGAAGAATAAGATGTATATTCCACGTGTAAAATATCTGGAAGCTTAGCATGACTGGAATGTTCTGGAGAGACCTAAGGGATGTATGCCCCCCTAGGGAGTGTCACCTTGATTCCATAGCCAGTGGAGTACCAGGGACATCTTTAGTTTTGTTTCTTAATTGACACAGAGCATGGTGGACCTGTTAGCATCTTGTTCAAAGATCGCCAGTTACATGTTGACTCTTGCTCAAAGAGGAACGCACACAGGCACATGTACTGCACACCCCAGAATCTTCAGCATAGTGTGAATCCTGTGAAGTGAAGCTCTCTGTCTTTGGGTTAAATATCTGCCTCTAGGAGACTTAAATGCTGAGTCACAGTCATGAAATTCTTGACTCCATTATACGGAATTGACTTATATGAGGCATCTGGAAATTTCTTTTGAGAGGTCAGTAGCAGAAAAATAAAAAAGCATTCTCTGTTTCCCGTGATTCATAAAACCATTAGCAATTCTCTGTAAACTGCTCAGAAACCAAAGATGAGCGGTGAGTTCCTGAGCCACCCAGCGAGGGGCTGAGGGGCTCAGGACACCTTCCCAGGCCCAGCCCCAATCTGGGGTGAGGTTCTCAGACAGGGGCCCTTCCTCTCCATCTCCTCAGTGGTCCCCTGTCCTCAGGGCCACGTTGGGACTGCCCCATGCTGGGGCTGTCCCGCAGGCTGGCCCAGGTGCTATTCACCTGCTCACCCTCACAGCTCAGCAGCATGTGCTGCCTTCTGACATCAATGTCTCTGTCCCATGGGGCCTCACAGAGCTCCCCAAGAACTCCGTGTTTCCCAGTGAAGGGATCAAAGACCCAGAAAAGTGACTGGCAGTCCAGGGCCCCAGATGTCCTCAGCTCAGGCCTGGACACCCGGTGCTGCCTGGGCTCTGCGTCCATCCATAAGCACGTCCCAGCCCCTCTTACCTGCCAGGGGCCCTCTTTGTGGGGGACCCTACAGGCAGGACAGTCAGGAAGGGTCCTGCCTTCAGGCAGCTTCTCACATAGTGGGAAGACAGACCAGAAAAGAAAAGAAACACACAGTGAGGCCTCAGAACTGTGGGCATAGGGAGAATGTGCGTCCCTGAGGGCATCTCACCTGGCTCTGGAGGCCCTGTGCATGGGGCAGCTTCTCTGAGGGGACATGATTGAATCTAGGCCAGGACAACAAATCTGACCAGAGCCCAGGGTTGGAAGAGGTGGTGAGCAATGAGGCTGGAGACACTGAGCCCAGCTGCTCTGTGTCTCTCTCAGACCTGATATAGCAGGGACACAGTGTCCATGCCCAAGGTGCCGGTGCTCCGTGAGGATGGCTGGCCCACTATGGACATCTCCCTAGCCTGCCCTGTGCTTCACAGGGTGAGGATAGGGCTTCAGGGGTCGCACACATCAGCTCAGCCTCCATAACAACGTCCCACAGACTGGGGACTCACACAAGAAGTTCATTCTCTCATGTTCTGGAGGCTGGAAGTTCAAGACCAAGTCTAGCAGGGTTGCTGCCCTCTGAGGCCTCCTGTATTCATCAGTCGGTTTTCATGCTGCTAATAAAGACATTCTTGAGACTGGGTAATTTACAAAAAAAAGAGGTTTAATGGACTCACCGTTCCACATGGCTGGGAAGGCCTCACAATCATAGCAGAAGGTGAACGAGGGGCAAAGACACGTCTTCCATGGTGGTAGGCAAGAGAGCTTGTGCCGGGGGAACTCCCCTTTATAAAACCATCAGATCTCGAGAGACTGATTCACTACCATGAGAACAGTATGGGTGAAGCAGCCCCATGATTCAATCATCTCCACCTGGCCCCACCCTTGACACATGGAGATTATTACAATCCAAGGTGAGATTTGGGTGGCGACCCAGTCAAACCCCATCCCCTCCTTCTTCAGCTGGTAGATGGCATCCTCTCCCTGCATCCTCACAGGTCTTCCCACTGCGTGTGTCTGTGTCTAACCTGCCCTTTGCATATTGCACTAAGGTCCACGCATATGACCCCAACTTAACTCAGTCGCCTCTTGAAAGACCCCATCTCCAGATACATTCTGAGGTCCTGGGGATTAGGATTTCCACAGACAGATTTGAGGAGATGCGATTCAGCCCATATCAGGTGTTACATGGTTTTAACCCACCCCAAACCCTGCAAGACCTTCAAGCTTGACTCTCCAGGGGGCGAAGGGGATGCATCTTGCCCTAATTCACTCAGCCAGAAGTGGCCGAGTCACCTCTGATTCCCCAGTGACACGTTGTCCTTCCACGTCCACAGCAGCTGAAATGTCCTGGCAGTAACCTGAAAGGCGGTGAGTAAAGGGCCCTGGGAGCCCCGTGGTTCAGTGTCGCCCAGGTGCTGAGGAGAATGTGAGGAAACCCATGAGAGGTTCCCTCCACTCAGGACGGGTGCAATAATGTCGGGCTGTTGTTCTAACACCCAGGGGATAATTGGGCACTGTTCCAGTCTCTATCCTAAAGAACATGGAAGGAACTCAACCTCAAGATTCAAGATTCCTTAAAGATTCCCCCAGCCACTTCTGGGACAGCAAGGACAGGGAGGGGAAGGGAGGCCCTGCTGTTTCTGGAGGCAGCTGTGTCCCTGCCTTCCCTGGATTTGCATCAATTTTCCAATAAATTTCCCCTGCTACCAACATGAATTAGGTTGTATTTCTTCTATTTGCACCCAAGAGAGAACACTCGCTGATGCAGGCTTTTCTCAGGTAACGAAGGTAAGATGACTGTGACATGGTTTCTTTCCATTGCGCAGCCACGGCCTGTGTCTTTCAGGGTCTCAAAACCCTCCAGGGAGGGGGTAGCGGCTGGGGCCACCCTTACCCAGCCTTCCAGTTCCTTAGAAGTGCAGCAGAGAGGTGGCCAGGTGCAGTGGCTCACACCTGTAATCCCAGCACTTTGGGAGGCCAAGGTGGGCAGATCACCTGAGGTCAGGAGTTCAAGACCAGCCTGGCCAACATGGTGAAACCCTGTTTTTACTAAAAATACAAAAATTATTCGGGCATGGTGGTGGGTGCCTGTAATCCCAGCTACTTGGGAGGCTGAGGCAGGAGGATCACTTAAGCCCAGGAGGTGGAGGTTGCAGTGAGCCGAGATCCTGCCACTGAACTCCAGGCTGGGTGACACAGCGAGACTCCATCTCAAACAAACAAACAAACAATAAAGAAGTGCAGCAGGAAGGTGTCCTGAGTCAGAGACCCCGCAGACCCGTCAGTACAGTTTTCTCCAGCAGGAGGAAGGGCTGCCATAAGAGTCGCAACCCCGCAATGGAAGGAGCCCCTTACAGGTGGGCGGAATGGGAGCTGCCAGAGCCCAAGGGCTCCTGTCACCAGGTGCTCTCCCCTTGTTCGACCTTTGCCCTGTTTGGGGCTGAATGGTGTCTCCTCCTCTCCACATTCCTATGATGAAGCCCTGGCCTCCAGCACCTCAGAAGGTGACTTTATTTGGAAATAGGGCCATGCAGGTGTAATTAGCTAAAAAGGGTCATCCTGGAGGAATGCATCCCCTAATCTGACTGCCCCTTATGAAAAGAATACCTGTGGAGAGAAAGGGGTGCATATGGAGGGAAGACCAAGAACAAGACACAGGAAAAAGGCCATCACTAAGCCAAGGGGCCAAAGATGGTCAGCAGCCCACCAGGGAGAGAGGCCTGGGGCCAATTCTCCCTCACTGCCTCCAAAGGAGTCAACACTGTGGATCTTGACCTGGTCTCGGACTTCCAGCCTCCAGAACTGTGGGGCTGTCCATCCTGTTGTTTAACCTGCTGGTCTGTGGTGCTTTGTGGCTCCCATGACAAGCTCCCAGCATCCTCTCCCTCTCCTGGTCTGGGGTTAGGTCTCTTGTTTGCAATCCATCTCTCTCCACCACCTGCCCCGGGGCACTGGAAGGCAGATGGCACAGGATAAATAGGCATGGGAGGGAAGGGGTGGGATGCTAGTGGGAAAGAAAGAATTAGGATGAATCTATACAAGAGGGAAGTCACAAGGTGGGGACACAGGCTCAGAGCATCTCAGCAACAGAAGTCACAAAAATATCAAAAGGAGGGTGAAGAAGCTGGGCTTGGTGGCTCACACCTGTAATCCCAGCATTTTTGGAGGCCGAGGCGGGTAGATCACTTGAGGCCAGGCGTTCAAGACCAGCCTGACCAACATGGTGAAACCTACTAAAAATACAAAAATTAGCTGGGCGTGGTGGCACAGGCCTGTAGTCCCAGCTACTCAGGAGGCTGAGGCAGAGAATCGCTAGAACCTGGGAGGCGGAGGTTGAGGTGAGCCGAGATCATGACACTGCACTCCAGCCCAAGTGACAGAATGAGACTCCATCTCAAAAAAACAAAAACAAAACAAACAAAAGAAAGGTGAAGAGACTCCAGAAGGCAGGTGGCTTAGCAAACTCTCAGCTGCCGGTCTTGTGCCTCTCCGTTCCATGGCCTCAGGGTGGGGCAGAGGTAAATTGCAATCCCCGGACAGGCTTGGATCCACAGTCAACCCAACGTGAACACAGGCTGCAATTCCATGGTCTCTGGTGACCACATGCCCTCCTGGTCCCCTCCCTGATGGGACACCTGGTATCCTACCTCCACTGCCCACTCACTCTCTCAGGTCCAGCCAAGTCCTCTGACAGAGGTAGTGTGACCTAGGGAGTCTCCAGAATGGCACAATCTCTCCCAGGGGCTGTTCCCATGGTGCACAGGGCAAGGTTATCCAAGTTCCAAGAAAACATTCTGTTTGTGGACCTGGCTTACCAGAGCACATGAGTGAAAGCAGATAGGAATAAGCAGATCACGGCTCAGCTCCAGGTGCGGGGTGGAAATCAGGGTTAACCAGAGGGCAATGGGAGAAAATGATGTGGGGCGCTCATTTAAATTATCTGCAGGACTCTGTATCATGAAGATAAACTTATTGCAGCCCTAGCTCATGTTTCCAGAGCAGAGTCCTGAGGAGAAGGAGCACTTACCAAGGACGAACGGGTCACTGCGTGGTCTGCAAATAGCATCTGGAAAACAAGAAGCTGGAACCTTGGAAACAGCAAGAGTCAGAGTTGGTCGGGGAGCTTGCCCTGGACACAGTGGGCTTCAGTCTAGAAGACACTGAAAGACAGAGCGAACTCCCTCCTCCTACAAACTGTTCACACAGTGGGAAGGAGGACGGGGTTTAGGAACACATTGTCTCAAAAATGTGCACTGTCAAGTAAATATGTGCTTGTAACACCAACCCTGGAGAGGAAAGTCTCTCTGGGCTTCAGTCCCTAACCTTTACCCTGAACATTAACGTATCAATCGGCAGCGGCCCTGGAGAAGTTGCTGATGGCATCAGAGAATGAGGGCATTCACTAAGCTGTCACAGCAGACCCAGATGCAGTGGCGGAATTAATTTTTCCTTCATTAATCATATCCTAATTTGCATGATTAATATGTCATAGTTGATGAACACAGGCGGATACAAATAAAATCACTGAACAAAAATGCCACCTGCTGAGCAAAAAGAATAAGACAAACAAGTGAGTTGGCACAGCTAAATGAGCAGGAGTCACTTTATTTCCCAAAAACAATATTCCAAAAGCTTGAAACAATGCCACTATTGGGGCCGCTTGCCGAGGACTGCAGAGACAGACATTCCAGAGTTTTCCACGGTGGGATGAGCTCCAGGGTACACACAACTGTCACAGCTTGCCATTGGACAATTCTAAAAACTCACCTTTCGAACCTCGCATGTTTCCCAAGCGGAACCCAGGCCAAGGGGCGGGATGTTCCAGGACAAAGTGGTGCCACCTCGTCAGCCCAGGCCCACTTCCTCCAGCTACGAGCCTCAGCCATTTCTGGCCAGTGGCTCTGGGGCAGGAACTGGGGCAGGAACTGGGGCAGGGCATTGCCAAGGGCACAAGCAAGGGGAGCGGAGGAGGAGAGGAAGCAGGGAGCGACCGTGGAATGGCCTCAGACCTGGGGCAGAGCCTTCAGGATGGTGGAAGCTGCTCAGGGGCCGTGGCTGAGGCCCAGGCAGCCACCAGGGGGGACTCCGACTGGGGTCCTGGGGCAGGCAATGCCCAGCCTCCCTGGAGCGTGGGTTTCCTTCAAGGCCACGTGGCAGAAGCAGCCACAGGAGAAGCAGCGCAGTTTTCCGCGGCGGTGGGAATGTCCTAGACCTGGCACATCCCGACAGTAGTCACTGGCACCAGTGGCAGTGGAACACATGAATGTGGCCAGGGCTGCTGAGAAGCAGACATTTTCATTTCATTTTAATTAATGTAAATTGAAAAAGCCACGTAGGGCTAGTGGTCCCTGGTGGGCAGCTGAAGGGAGTGTGAGGACCACAGCACTTCCCTGGCTGTGGGACCTGGAGAGGTATTCCTCCTTTGCAGCTCCGTCCTCCTCTGAGGCTGAGGGGTTGGATGGGGGCATCCCTGGAGCCCCCAGTCTGCACTTCCTGACTGGAGTGTGGAAGGCGCCTGCTCTGTTTGTTTTCACTATCCTTCCAAAACCTTCACTGTCTCCCTCCCCTCTGCTTACCGAAAACTGCCTCCTGCCAGACTAAGTTCGTGGCTCCTCACTTTCCAGCCGCATCCCCCACGTCTCTACCACGTGAACAGACCCTCAGCCCGCAAACACACCTGTGCCTCTCCTACCACCCCGCACCTTGTCTGTGCCATTCCCCATGGCTCTTCCCCACCCACTCAATACTGATGGAGACCCACCTCAAGCCTGATGTTCTCGAAGCTTCCCAGAGCTCCATGGCCCACAGGCTTCTCACTCCCCCACCATTTAGAAGGAACCCAGCCTCTGGCTGGGGTAGCTTGCAGTGCAGTCCTCTTTATCTCACTGTTACTTGATAGCAACAATGTTGAAATGTCTTGGAAACAGTGTAACAACCTGGCAAGGCTGAGCACACCTGCCGACAGAGGGGGGAGGTGCGCAGCCTGTCCTCAACGCCAACTAGCAGGGTGGCCTGAGGAGGTGACTGCATCTCCTCATGGTCTCCTCACCGGAAACATGAGGATCATGCTGCTTCCTTCTGGGGTTCATGTAAGAGTCAGGCGCTCACCTGTGCCAAACGCCCTGCCCGCCCTGGCCTGGGTTCAGGGTTTTCAATCCATGCTGTGCTCCCTAAAAGACAGGCCACTCCTCTGCTCTCCAGCACCTGAGGAAACGTTGTTGCTGGTTGCAGGGTTCCTTAGTCTAATCCTAACACCTCGGTGGCTTCATCCTGGCCTCATGCATTGCGCTGGAGCCTGGTTTCTGGTGCAGGAAAGTTGTAAGAATGCGATCCCTGCCATCTCGTTTCTATTTTGAACTATCCGGCCCAAACCCTTTTCTTTAGTTTTCTCCTCTTCCCTTGGGGAAAAAGAAAAGGAGAAAAAAGGAAAGAAAAGGACAAAAAAGAAATGGAGAAGAGAAGCAAGACAGAGTCTGCTCTGAAATGGTTTTTGCACCTTCTCCAATACAAAGGGCAGTAAGATTGAGTAGGATGAGACAGCTATGACTTCCTATTCCCTTTTCCCAGCCCCCAGGCTCAAAAATGTGGTGGGTCTGAGGTTCTACTCCCCAATCCCGGCCAACGCTCAGACCTAGACAGGAGTTGGATGCTCCACGGGATTAACGTGAGACCCAGGAAGGCCACGTCGCATTTTAACTTCCTCTCCTCTATTCCATACCACAATCTCCGGGGAGCTTCAATAGATGGAGAAAGTTCTATGCCTGCAAGAACTGAATTTACCATCAGTGCCTTCATATTTGTGATAACCTTGTTTTCCCGTTCCTGCAGGGATGCTGCGCTGAGTGAAGATCTTCATGAATACCGTGTGTGAGCCAAGTAAAAGCGGCTCCTTGTGGCTCATTCGCTGCATAAGGTCACATTCAGAGACTCAGATCCAGAAACTAAACATGACTGAAAAGGAATCCTAACCTCTGGTGCTCCTAACCAGGAGCCGCATTTCTCTAGGACCCCTGCCTTGGCCTTTCCAGCACCCTGTGCCCACAGTGCCCCTGCTTGAGCCAGTCATAAGCAAGGCCCCCAGCTCCTCCCCAGCCCCGTCCCTCTGGGCTCTTCTATTTCCCCACCCAGAGGAAAACATTCCCAGCTATACAGAAGCAGATGGGATGGGGGTTACCAGGGAGGCTCCAGAGAAATGGGGAGATGCAGGTCAAGGGGAGAGAGTCGCAGTGAGGTAGGAGGAATCAGTCCAGAGGCTGGCTCGCAGGGAGATCCCAGTTCACAGCACTGCAGCACACCCCGGGAATTCACCAGGAGAGTAGATTTTACTCTTTTACCACCAAAATGATGAAGAAAAAGAAGAAGAAGAAGAAGAAGAGGAAGAGGAAGAGGAAGAAGAAGAAGAAGAAGAAGAAGGGGAAGGGGGAGGGGGAGGGGAAGAAGAAGAAGAAGAAGGGGAAGGGGAAGGGGGAGGGGGAGGGGGAGGGGAAGAAGAAGA
The DNA here is from genome assembly GCF_029281585.2 of Gorilla gorilla gorilla. Taxonomy (NCBI): domain Eukaryota; kingdom Metazoa; phylum Chordata; class Mammalia; order Primates; family Hominidae; genus Gorilla; species Gorilla gorilla. The sequence goes on from NC_073230.2 coordinate 164,113,911, forward strand.
AGAAGAAGAAGAAGGGGAAGGGGAAGGGGGAGGGGGAGGGGGGAGGGGGAGGGGAAGAAGAAGAAGAAGAAGAAGAAGGGGAAGGGGAAGGGGGAGGGGGAGGGGGGAGGGGGAGGGGAAGAAGAAGAAGAAGGGGAAGGGGGGAAGGGGAGGGGAAGAAGAAGGGGAAGAAGAGGAAGAAGAGGAAGAGGAGGAGGAGGAGGAGGAGGACCGGGAGGTGATGGATTTGAGAACTTGCCTGACTGTCTTAATCACCATGTCTATGGATATCAAAACAGCAGGTCATAAATGTTAAAAATCACGTCCACACCTTAAACATATGCATTTCTTAAAAAAGAAATGCATCACCAGCCACATGCATGAGTTGAAATTATCTCATAGACACATTTGTAAAAAGTAAAAGAAGGATGAAACTTAATATTATGCTTTAACCGAGTACATCCAAAATATCAATGAATTACTTATACATACATTACTTTTTTTTTTCTAAGCAGCCTTTGAAACGCAGTGTGCCTCTTCCACTTCACAGCACATCTCCGTTTGGACTGGCCACATTCTCAAAAGCCGCAAGTGGCTGAGGACTACCACGGAGGCCACACAGCTCCAGTCTGTTCTACTGGTTGTTATGAGTTCAGTGTTAGTGCCGCCCCCACCCCCCAAAATTTGCATGTTGAAGTCCTAACCCCCAGTGTGATGGGCTTGGACATGGGGACGTCGGGAGATACTCAGGGTTCGGTGCAATCCTGGTGATACGACCCTCGTGCTGGGACGAGTGCCCTCATGAGAAGAGGCCAGAGGACTTGCTCTCCTGCCACGTGAGGACACAGTGAGAGGGTGGCCGTCTGCAGCCCCGGAAGACCCTGACCTGCTGGCACCCCGATCTCAGACTCCCAGCCTCCAGAACTGGGGGCATGACTGTCTGTTGTGGAAACTCCCAGTCTGTGGTATTTTGCCATGGCAGCCAGAGCTAAGACACTGACTTTGCATGGTGAGAGCCTGCAGATGATCCAGCAAAAACAAACTGTCCCTAGCAGGCCTGGGGCAAGGGGGAGGACCGAGCAGACCCCATATCCAGCATCACAGGGTTCGTGAGTGAGCTGTTATGCTTGGTGTTGTGTGCAGAGATTAAATGTCCACAGTCTCTGAGTTCACGAGGCTTATCATGTCATGAGGGACAAGACGATAACTCTGGTTTATGCCTGCGTTACTACTTTACCCACTTTCTGTGTGCATGGAAAATGACAGGAGAGCACAGAAAAGCACCCGTGTAGCCCAGAGATGGAGACAAGTGCTAAGGAATCCAGATGGAAATGGAATGACTTCGGAGTAGGGTAGAAAGAACCTACTGCTACTATTATCTACTCTTGAAAACCTAAAAGGTTCGGGGTTTTTTTTGAAAGGCCTCTCCCAGCACAGATAGGAATTGTGTCCATAGTCAAGGGTCACTCCAACTTCTGATGCTGCAGCTAATATGATTTGACTTTTGCCCAGATTGTTTTGAATTGCCCCTGGGCCACATATTAATTTGTTTCAGATGCTACCTTTTCCCACTGTTAGACATAAAAGAATCAAAGTGAAAAAACAAAGATGCAAAGCCCTGGGATTGTTAAAAAGTTAATTGCTCAGTGTTGGCCTAAATGACAGAAAAGTCCCCAACTTCCTCAAGGTCAGAATTTTACATGTAAAAAAGGAAACCTTGAGAATTTAGAAAACAGTTGCCTCAAATAAGCATCATTAGCCATTGCACCAGTGGGTCCTACACACCAGGTTAAGCCACATCAAAGAACTCCCACACTCCTAGACCCAGAAAAATAGAAGAAAATAATTAAACAAAGTAATTGGAAGTGCCTGGCAAGGTCAAAGTACCAGGAAACGTCCTTGAGTAAAAAGAAGCCTGGGACTAAGCTGAGCACATCTAAAATCTCTCATATCCAAAGCCTGTATTTTCCTTGGCACGGGAGATGGAGAACTTGATCCTGACCATTGACAAGGAGGCCAGGAGGCTAAATCCGCCACATGCAGGCTTCCTCCTAATACCCTGACGGGACTTCTGGCTTCTGTAAACTTCTGGGGGAAGTAGGCACACGCCGACTTGGGGAAAGTCGACCGGGGTAAGCCTAGAGGAGGGACAATATTATAAACTGTGTGGAAGGTCCCCTGAGACGTTCACAGACTCAGAGGGAGGAGCAGCAGTGCGGACTTGAAAGCAATCCAGGCGGAGCTGCCAAGAGGCTTAGCCACAAGCACGGATCCAGCCACAGAGCTGGGGCGAGGCTGCGAGGAGCAAGCCGAGCCATGGCATGCCGCTCGGTGGTGGGGGAATCTGGTGGCACTGTCCAGGAAGAGCCCCTCTGCCTCCCCGGAAAGCTCCCACTGATGATCCACTGAGATGCACAGACACGACCCAGAGGCCGGCTGGGCTGATCCCACAAGTGGCTGGTGGCCAAGGGACTGGGCCGTCCACACCCAGCCACACACAGGAGGCTCGTCCTATGAGACCCTCCTAGGATCCTCGCTCCTGATGTGTCCTCACTCGGCCTGAGCACTCGCGGCCATCTCGCCTCAGGCTGTCCCCATCTTGCCTCCTACCCACCCCCACAGTCTCCCGCTGGCTTGAGCCCCTGCCCTCCCCAGGTCACTTCCAGGTCTGTCTCCATCTCACTGTGCCGCTGTGCTCCCAAGGCCTCCCCAGGGAGCCGTCCCTGCAGGGGACATGTGGCATGGTTTTGCTTTGTAGTCGTGATCTTGGAGAGAGACACTATGCCCTAATCTCGAAGACAGTCCCCAAGGCTGTGAATGTCAGGCCCTTACCAGGCCTGGTGGTAGCAACTATTTCAGAGTAGGCACATTCTTTGGGCTCCTTCCAACCACACGCATGAGTAACACTGGGCCTGCCCAGAGTGAAGATCCAGTGGAAGACACCATGTGGATGAATTCAAGCTGGAAAATGATCCCAATGACATGAATATTTCAACCTAAACTTTGATTTGTACACAATTATATTTTTTCTGATTACAAAAGTAGTGCAATGGCATTGTAAGGGATTAAAGCACTTGTTTTATATGTATATAATTTTTTTTTTTGAGACGGAGGCTCGCTCTGTCGCCCAGGCTGGAGTACAGAGGCGCGATCTTGGCTCACTGCAAGCTCCACCTCCTGGGTTCACGCCATTCTCCTGCCTCAGCCTCCCGAGTAGCTGGGACTACAGGTGCCTGCCACCATGCCCGGCTAATGTTTTGTATTTTTAGTAGAGATGGGGTTTCACCGTGTTAGCCAGGGTGGTCTCAATCTCCTGACCTTGCGATCCACCTGCCTTGGCCTCCCAAAGTGCAGGGATTACAGGCGTGAGCCACCACGCCTGGCCTATATGTATATAATTTTTGTAGACTTGTTCTTTCAATATACCTCCAGGAAGAAATACAGCCTAAATTTACATGAATATGTTTCTGGACTTCTTCTCCTCCTCCTCCTCCTCCCCTCCTCCTCCTCCTCCCCTCCTCCTCCTCCTCCCCTCCTCCTCCTTCTCCCCTCCTCCTCCTCCTTCTTCCTCCTCCTCCTCTCTCTCTCTCTGTCTCTCTGTGTCTCTCTCTCTTCTCTGTGTGTGTGTGGATGTGTGTGTACTCACACAACAGAGCTCTGGAGATGCATGCAGCACACGTACATGTAGATATAACCACTATAAGGACAATATCCTAAGAGTTGAGTGTCCAGGTCACTGTTTGATTTTCCTTTTCTTGTTTCGTTGCAAACTCAGGGTGTCACACCTGGGCCGTGTGGAGGCTGAGGGATGGGTGAGGACAGATGGGGATGGGCACCCTGCTGTTGTCTGAGGGCTGTCAGCAAGTCTCTCAATTGGTGATACGTATGGACCTGGGTCCTCATGAGAACCATCCTAATCTTTTCTCAGTGATGAAACACCATCTGTTTCTATGCCATCAATCTTATTACAGGATGATGGCCAAGGAGCTCATCTGAACTGTCAGGTGAACAGTGGGGCCCTGCCACATCCCCACCTACCCATAGCTTGGTTTGGGTTCACGGTGCCAAAATCATATCCCCAAGTTATAGTATAGGCTCATTGCCAAGGGAGTTTTCTTGTAAACACTCCCTGACCCTGGGGACCCTTCTTGGACCTAAAGGAGGCATCGCTGGACTAGGTTCCGGGTAATGCAATCACCTAGTGACCCGTGTCCCCAGCCTGTTCTCAGGTCCTTTGCATTTTCCTCAATGTCCTTCCTGCTCATGCCCTCAGGCCCCTGCTTTTGGGACGTGTGGCCAGCAAGCCCAGTGCAGGAAGTACTGAGCTGCCGACTGCCACTCCACAGAATCACAGGACAGAGCCTCCCAGAGGCAGTAAGTGCAGCGTGGGCTGGAGGAGGCCACCTGCTCCTTTGTGATGAGGGCTGGCCTCTGCTGTGCTTTGATTTATGAGCAATCACGTGTTCAAGTACCTACTACTACGTGACCAGTGCGGCAGCCAGCAGGGTCTGCATGACAGTGGCTGCGAGCTCTCCACCCAGACTCCTGCCCTCGTCCGTGGGGATGAGGTTGGGGCAGCCTCCATGCAGTTAGCACCTCCTTCCACTCTCCCCCTCCAGCCAGCAGGAGCCACAATGGGCCACAAGGAGGACTCTGCCCTGAAAGTGGCAGATCCCAGCCCAGGAGAACCTGGGTCCCTAGACGGCAGCCTGGGCCTGCACCCCTGACCCGGGCTGGCCCCCAGGAGCTGTCTTGTCAGCGAGCAGCACCCACGTTTTCAGGTTTCAGCCACTTAGCTTTATCCTGACCGATGCTTGGCACTCAGGATATGCATCTGCTATCCCTGCTCTCCATTCCCCTAAATCGTGAGGACCGGTGTCCTCTCGGTTATAGCCTAAACTACAAGTGTCATCATCGTCTCTGTGCATCGGTGGTCAGGAAGTTTGATTGTAGAATATCAGGATGAAACCTTTCCGCCAGCTTCGTTTTCCCTGGACGTGATGTCTGGAGTCAGAGTTAACAAGTCTCCTGTTTCCTGGCTGGAGGTTGCGGTCTTTATTCCTCAGAGGGGGGCCCAGACCGTTCCACTGTTGACCATTGTGTCTTCGCAGAAGGCTCAGCGGCTCTTTCAGGCTGTGCCCTGCTGTGAATCTCAGCCTCGACTCCAACCTGGTGCAGGGGTGCAGGGCACAGAGCACACGCCACACAGTCACCGCAGGCCCTGAACCCAGTGGAACCTGCCCTGTGGGGCTGGGGTGTTGCTTAGGACCCGAGACAGCGTCTTCCCTCCAATTTCTCCCCTTTGGAAGGGGACTGGCTTTCTTCTGCCTGTCCCACCATGGCATTTGGGAAGCAGATAACCTGTTTTCCAGACAGAAGATGCCACACCCTGTGAAGACACAGACTCTCAGGGAGAAGACCCCAGAGGACAGAGGCAGGGCTGGGGGTGACATGTCCACAGCCAAGGAACACCAAAGACACCAAGCCACCATGCCACCATAGTATGCCAGGAGAGAGGCCTGGAACAGACTCTCCCTCCCACCCTCGGAGGGAGTCAGCCCTGCCGACACCTTGACTTCAAACTTCCGGCTTCCAGGATGACGAGAGCATCAGTTGCCCTCACTTTAAGGTCTCAAGTTTTGTACATTCTGCACATTCCCAGGAAAGGTTTGTCACAGCAGCCTACAGTATTTCAGTTTAGCGTATTCTTCTGTGTTCAGTGCATATTCCCAACACGGTCTAGAACGCCCTTTACTTCACAAGCACAATTCCGTAGTAAAACTTAATAATGGTGCTCTGGGCCAGGCCATTTGATCTGGCTGGACTGTGTTCCCTGGCTGTGCCCTGAATGTGTCACCTGCAGCCACACAGGGCGCTCTCTCATTCTTGCACTGACCCAGCTCCTAAACAGCAGCTTTCCAGCAGTGGTTCCTGGACTTCCAGAGAGCTTTTCTGCCACAGTGGACATTGCCATCCTTTTTTTGGCCACCAGGCATCTGAAATCCTTCCCAGTGTTTGGTGAATCCTCCAACTCGTGACACAGGATCTGAACGTAGCTACACTACATTCAGAAAGTGCAGAGGCCGGCACTCGCTTTGCCCACAGGGGCACTCGCACCCATGAGCCTAGCTGCAAGCCCACCCTGCCGGGAAGCTAGTGACTCCCAGAACTCAGACGGCTCAGACACCACCCCGGATGGCCACGCCATTCCCATGGGCAGAGGTGTCAGCAGGTCTAGCGGCAGCCTCCAGCCTCTAGCCTGAGGTCCTTTCTGTGTGTGCAGCCAGTAGTGTTGGTGGTAGAGACTTCCCTGAGCGGGTCCCAGTGTCCTTTTTCCCAGCATCTTTCTCACTGTGGTAGGCTAGGAAACTCGTTCTCCTCCCCACGCCACCTCCATTCCTTGAGCTAGACAATATATAATTCTTTTAATAATCCCTTTAATAATTTAAAGGAATATTTAAATATTCTTTTAGCAATTCCTTTTCTGCTTCGATTACCCAGAGCTGTGTTCTGCCACCTCCCACTGAGAACCTTAAGTGGTTCTTTCCTCCATCAGCACATACTCCTGTTTGACATGAAAATGTCAGCAGAGATTTTTCGGCGTGATCTAAAGAATGCAATCTTGGCGGCCGTCTACCACACAAGGAGGGCACGTGTGGATTTCCTGGCCTCGCACAGTTGGTGATGAAAGCGGAGTTGCCTAGTGATCAGCTGACTTGTGATCAATTACAATAATGATGGAATTTCAAGGTCAATGTCGTGCTGGTTTTTTTTTTTTTTTCAAGCTCATCTTTTCTGCTTAAGGAGAAAATGCTAGACAAATGCATCTCCATGTGGGCCTGGACCTCTCCATGTTGCTCTGTCTTGTCTGTGGATGTTTGACAGAGACCGGAAGACCTGCAGACCAGCCTGCCAACACCGTCTGTCAATGGGGGTGCCACTTTCACGGCCCTCCCCTTCCCATCAGCCTTAGCCCAAATCACCCTCCAAAATTGCCAACCATAGGAAACATCTTTAACGTAAACTAATCCCTTCACACTGAAAATGTTTACAATTTAGCTGGGTGCGGTGGCTCACACCTCTAATGCCAGCACTTTGGGAGGCTGAGGCGGGCGGACGGCTTGAGGTCAGGAGTTCAAAACCAGTCTGAGCAACATGACGAAACCCTGTCTCCACAAAAAAATTTAAAAAATTAGCTGAACATGGTGGCACATGCCTCTGGTCCCAGCTACTTGGGAGGCTGAGGTGGGTGGATTGCTTGAAGCTGGGAAGTTGAAACTGCAGTGAGCCGAGATTGCACCACTGCACTCCAGCCTGGGCAGCAGAGAAGGACCCTGTCTCAAAACAAAAACCAAAAATGAAATAAAATGCTTAGTGTCGGCCCCCCTTCTCTGCAGAGGTCCAGATGAGGAGCCTCTAATCAAGGTGGTGACTGGGCCACACAGCCACGCCCTTCCCTCGGGGTGAGCCCTTCCCTCAGGGTGAACCTTTCCCTTGGGGTGCACCCTTCCCTCGGGGTGAGCACTTCCCTCTGGGTGCAGCCTTTGCTCGGGGTGAGCCCTTCCCTCGGGTTGAGCCTTTCCCTCAGGGTGCGCCCTTCCCTAGGGGTGAGCCCTTCCCTCGGGGTGAAACTTTCCCTTGGGATGCGCCCTTCCCTCAGGGTGAACCCTTCCCTCGGGGTGCAGCCTTCACTCAAGGGTGAGCCCTCCCCTCGGGGTGAGCCCTTCCCTCGGGGTGGGCCCTTCCCTCGGGGTGCAGCCTTCACTCAAGGGTGAGCCCTCCCCTCGGGGTGAGCTCTTCCCTCGGGGTGGGCCCTTCCCTCGGGGTGGGCCCTTCCCTCGGGGTGCACCCTTCCCTTGGGGTGGGCCCTTCCCTCGGGGTGCAGCCTTCGCTGGAGGGTGCACCCTCCCCTCGGGGTGCGCCCTGGCACGTGTTGCCTCTCCACTCACTGCTCTTTCTTGGCCGCCTCCTTCCTGGAGAGTCCTTTCCCGCTGTTGCTCACTATGTGCGGATTTCTGATCACTTGTCTTCCATCTTGAGCTTGGTGAACAGACCAGGAGGAGGGTACAGGATGACCCCCATGGCCCCCCGAACATTTCTAAGACCAAAACCAAAAAGCCCGAGGGGAGAGGACCGGACCCCACTCAGGGCTCGGAAAGCTGACCTGATGCCTGGCACCCCGCAGTGGCGTGGGGTGGTCTTGCGTGGCTGTGGACCCCTCAACCAGGCAGGCGAGAGCAGGGAGGGAAGTGGGTACAAGTGAGCAAGTGTGTGAGTGTGTGGGAGTATGACTGTTAGTGTGTGTGTGTCTGAGTGTATGTGTGACTGTGTATATGTGTCTGAGTGTTAGTGTGTGTGTGAGTGCATGGGAGTTTGTGTGTCTGAGTGTAAGTATGTGTGTCTGAGTATGAGTATATGTGACTGTGTATGTGTGTCTGAGTGTTAGTGTGTGTCTGCGTGTTAGCGTGTGTCTGAGTGTATGTGTCTGAGTATGTGTGACTGTGTATGTGTGTCTGAGAGTTAGTGTGTGTGTGTCTGCATTTAGTGTGTGAGTGTGTGTCTGAGGGTTAGTGTGTGTGTCTCAGTGTTAGTGTGTGGGAGTGTGTGTGAGTGTGAGTGTGTGTCTGAGGGTTAGTGTGTGTCTGAGTGTTAGTGTGGGAGTATGTCTGAGTGTGTGTATCTGTTAGTGTGTGAGCGTATGAGTGTGAGTGTGTGCACGCTGGGAAGAGACATGGGCTAAGAATAAAATACTTTCCCAGAGTGTAGGAAATATAATAGCAAAGTTCACCCATCAGTTCTCCTGCCTTAAGCAACTATGGGCTTTCACTCTTCAACTTTCTTCTCTCTCTCTCTCTCTCTCTCACACACACACACACACACACACACACCATGAGACCTCTTCTGAGCTCTCCTGGCAAGGTTGGGCTCCCTGCTGCCCCCATATCCCCTCACTTACACCAAGTTCCGTCCCCTTGACTGGAATGTTTGGGGTGAGAGCCCCTCCTTTGTCCTATTTGCACCAGCGTCAGCTGAACGTGTTAGGAAGCCGCCTCTCATGGACCCCGGAACAACCTCCTGTTCGCACAGGGGTCTACTCCTAATCTTCTGGAGTTGGCATCATGGGAGATGACCAAACTCTCCTGAAAAGTCTTGCACAGTACCGTGATCAATAAAACTAGGAGAGTATAACAGAACGCTCTGAATTTGGAGCCAGAAAACCTTGATTCAGGTCCTTCATGTGGCCTTGGGCAAATCACTTAACCTTTCTGAGCCTGTACCCTCAACCGTATCTTCCTGTTTCTTAAGATCAATGTGAGGTTTAATGATAAATAACTCTTAAAAGGGCTTTGCATCATGCTTGGGCATTTTGGCTATTCAAGAACCTCGCGCTGCATGAAGAAAGATGCATTCTGTGTGACTCTGGAGGCTTTTCGAGCAGAGAGAAACAGCAGGTTCACAGGTAAGAACCAGGAAGGCCATGTGGGCTGGGAAGATGGTGAGGCAGCTTTGAATGCAGCAGTGGTGTGGGGGCACAGGGTAGGGGGAGGTTAGATATGCAACTGACTTCAGAGTTTCCTTCTCAGCTTCCCTGGATGGGAGTTAGGATCATGAGTCAGAATACAATTGGGATCGTAGAAATCTCCCAATTCTAGTCACTCTGTGCTCAGGTACAAGTACTTAAGCACGATCATTGTCTCGGTCCAGGACACATCCATTCACACATGCACACACACACGCCATGTGTGCACACATAGGTATATGCAAGCATTACATGCACACACCCCCACATGTATATACACATATAGACACACATGCACACACCCACATGTGCATGCACACACCCATAAACAGGCACACACGTGTGAGCACAGGCATAAACATGCATACACTTACGCACACACACACATACATACATGCCCCTTAAACTCACTGCAGAGTCTGAAGAGAGGTTGTTGACTTGAGGAGCAGCACTGTGCGTTTAAATGAGGCAAAAGAAAGTTGACCACCCCCAGCCTGACCAGGAGTTGTGGTTGGCCAGGAAAATAATATCTGGAGCTCATGAATAAAGAAGTCATGGTGACTGAGATGGGGGCACTCGTCTCCACCCAAGGCACCTGCCAGGCGGTTGCATCGCTACCTCGCCCCTGTGCCCCAGGGCTGTGAGCCCTCCTGGCTGCCAGCAGTGCCTGAACTCAGAGCCAACAGGACCTTGGGGCACAGCTCTGTGGCCCTTTCAGTGACTGCCCTCTTCTTCCTCTTGCAGCCCTCGGCGTGTTCTTCCTCCTGCTCACACTTCACCCTTCACCCTGGCTGACCTGCGTGTGCCAAACACAGTTGTGAGCTCCCACAGAATGAGAAGAGGCGGCCCGTTCCGCTGCATCTCCCCGGGGCACCGGCAAGAACAGGCAAAGCCTCGTTGACTGAATTCACGGAGAGCAGAGACTGCGCCCAGGCCTCGACCCCAGGACTTCTGTGTTGTGTGAGACATGCTAGTGATGCCGATTTAAGCTCCGCTTTGAAAATGGTCCTTTGACAGATTCTGAATGCAAGTGGTCTCCTTATGAGATCCTGCAGAATAACAAGGACAACTTATCACAACTTCCTCATTGTAAAATCCAGTTCAGATTGCAGTTGAAGATCACAAATGGTCTCTGTTTCACTTTGCGATGTTTGTGGTGTCTAATACAGCAACACAAGCCTAGGTTCCTGTGCATAGACTTCCTTATTGTTTATTTACTATCCACTTCCTCTGAGAAGGACTGATCGACTTTTCACTTCTTAGACCCTTGTTGGGTGGCCTAACATTGGGAACATCCCTGGGAATCAATGGCCTGCCATGCTATTGCCCTAAGAGGAAAAACTATGGACCCATTTCCGGCTCGTTAGTTGGAAGTGGAGGTCTGCTGGCGGCCTTTGTCTCCCTGCCTTCCCCTCCTGTCACTGGCTGGAACATGTGCTTGATGCCTGGCATTCAGCAGCCCTGTTGAAACTGTGAGGTGACTGGCAGGTGTCACAAGGAAAGCAAACTGCCTAATGACGGCAGAGGCTGCATGCACTCCACTGCCTTCTGCTCCACTGTCCACTCACCTCCGCTGGCTCTGTGCCCCAAGGCCCTGGCCTCTATGGCCGGCATCCATGGGCTTCCCTATCCTCTGGCCTCCAGGTGGGTTCAGTCACAGCAGAAGCTGGGAGGGGCAGCTGGAGGTTGGAGAAACATGAGGCTAGTGTCCAGCTCCCTCCCTGGCTGAGCCAGCCGTGGACGTGCTCCTTTCCGGGAAGCCAGCACTCCTTTCCGGTGGTCCTGCTCTGACCACGGCGGCTCGAGCTGAGCACAGAGTGATGGCTACAGCTCCCTCCACATCTGGCCTGGGATGGGAAGAGCTCCTGGATGCTTCTTCTTCCTGTGCTGGCATCCCTTAGTCCCTCCCACCTTTTTTTTTTTATATATATAATAAACCTGCTTTGTTCAATCCTCCTCAACCACCCACTGAAGCAAGCCCTCCTTTCCTTGCCGGGACCCAGAGAGCTGCTGGGAAAGAAAGGGTGGGCCCCCCACAGTGTGGTCAGCACCTGGGCAGACCCCACCCACCTTCTATGATGAAAGCCCTGGATGGATTCCTATCCCCACCCTGAGCTCCTCCCCTAACTCCCCAAAACACTGGGAAGATGGGCCTTCTGTCCTGGAAGGGCCAGTCTCCTGGGCAGAGTGCTATGCATAGGAAGGAAAGCCGTGTTACTCAATGGTTCTACCGAACCACTAAGCAACAGGGGCTCGGGGGGCACTGTGGAGATAGAGCACCCTTAGGAAGGCGGTGCCGGATCCTACGGGTCTCAACAGAGGGCCTTACGGGTAGGCCCTGTAGGAGGGACTGGGAGACGCAGGTCCCAGGAACACGTGTGCTGGGCACACGTGAGTACATGCAGGGTCAAAGCTGGCAGGCAGGCGGGTTGAGCCTCTCCGTGCTCCCACGGGGTCTGCATCAGATTTTGCAATTAGCAGGCGAATTTGCTTCCCAGGGCCACTGTAACAACCAGCCACGAATGGGAGGCTCAACACAACTGAAACGCACGTCCGCACAGCCCTGGAGGCCCGAACTCCAAAACCAAGACGCCAGCAGGGCCACACTTCCTTCACGGAGCCTCGGGGAGCAGACGGTCTTGAGACGAGAGTTGCTCCCGCAACCCTTTCCCAGCTGCAGCTGCCTCTCCGCCATCTCTGCCTCCGTGGCCACGCGGCATCTTCTCCCTGGCATGGGCTGAACCACCGTATCTCGGGCAGGTCTGACGGCGTTTCTATCAGCACAGCACACAATGATGGTCTTCTCCCTCGCTTCCTGATTTTGTTTGACATCCAACCTCCTCTCAGATGCTGTAAACTATAAGCTGTACCATTGTTTTATGCACTAACAGGGAAGAAAAAAATGCTGGCAACTAAACCGTGAGGTCCCTTCAAGAGTAAAATGGAACCTAAGAGGAAGACGGAACCTAACAGAGATGTCGGGAGGAGAAGAAGCATGCATCTTAGAATTGATAAGCACGATACATGACGACAGGTGTTTTGGTTTTTTGTTTGTTTGTTTTTGAGACAGTCTCGCTCCCTCTCCAGGCTGGAGTGCAATGGCGTGATTTCAGCTCACTGCAACCTCCACTTTCCAAGTTCAAGCGATTCTCCTGCCTCAGCCTTCCAAGTAGCTGGGATTACAGGCACGTGCCACCACACCCGGCTAATTTTTGTATTTTTATTAGAGATGGGGTTTCACCATGTGACAACAGGCTTTTTAATTAGACACGCCCACCCCCATCGTGAGGTCATCGTTTTCTGCCGGGAGCCTCCTGGGCCCTGCAAGGTTCCGTGTTGTTCCGGCTGTGTCGGACACTGCTGCCAACGGCTTTTGGTTGCTCACAGGACTGGGTGGTGCTAATCCTAAGGACTGTAGGGGGCGGGGGGCGGCATCTGCAGGGGAGAGCACTGGGAGCACGTGGCCCTGCAGGTGTGATCAGGACCCGAAGAGCTCCTGGCATATAGCAACTGCTCAAACCATGTCTGCTCAGGAACAAGCGAGTGAATAACTGTGTCCAAATTCTTCATTTTAGAAATAAGGCATAGATATGGTTTAGCTGGGTCCCCACCCAAATCTCACCTTGAATTATAATAACCCCCACATGTCGAGGGTGGGGCCAGGTGGAGATAATTGAATCAAGGGATTGGTTCCCCTCACACCGTTCTCATGGTAGGGAATCAGTCTTATAGGATCTAATGGTTTTATAGAGGGGAGTTCCCCTGAACACACTTTCTTGCTGCCACCATGTAAGATGTGACTTTGCTCCTCCTTTGCCTTCTGCCATGATTGCGAGGCCTCCCCAGACATGTCAATTAAACCTCTTTCCTTTATAAATTACCCAGTCTTGGGTATGTCTTTATTAACATTGTGAGAACAGACTAATACAGGCACCTCAGCCAGAGGGGAAAAGGGCCTCTCCATAGTCACACAGCAAGGATAGCAGATCAAGACCCAGCCTGGTCTCCTGATGCCGCATCCCATGACATCTCCACCACCCCCTGCCCTGGCCTCTCATCGTTCTACCCAGGCTGAGATCACAGCTTCCACCAACAGGAACTGGGGCAGGAGCCGCAGTAGACACTGGAGCTGGCTCCATTGTGACCTCATTCATAACTTTCCTATGAAAGAAATCCAAACTTTACATCCAGAAGAGTTTCAACCCAAAGTGCTGGGTTTGCACTTAGCAGTGGAAGCCTGAATTGGATCCATTCTGTTTTCTGCCGGAAGAGGCTGATGTAAAATTATGTCTACTTTAGGTTTGATACAAAGGTGGGGTTAGAGAATGAGGAGGGAACTGTTGTTTTTCTTCTCACCCCTTTCCGAGTGGGCCCCTTTTTACAATGCATATTGGTTTTGTGGTCTGTACAGTGGGGATGATAACAGAACCCACTTGGTTGCATTGTGCAGAGTGGAGCTAATATACACTGAGAATTTAGGGTTGTGCCTGGCACAGAGCAAGGCCCATATATGTGCTTGCAATGATAAATAGTAAGGAAGAATGAACCAAAGTGTTCACACGAGGAAGCTCTGACGAGAGAAAAATCCAAGCTAATGAAGACATGCGGTTAAACGAGAAGTACAGGTCCTGAAACTGTCTCTGTTATGTACATCAGGCAGGTTCTTAGTTGCAAGCAACAGAAACTGACTCCAGCAGATTTAAGCCAATATGAGACTAATTGAAAATCTCATATTGGGAGTAATTCACCGAACTGCTGGAGAACCCGGCTCAGACGTGAGTCAGAAACGAGGGAGAGGCCGAGCAGCGGCAGGACCAGGAGCCCAGCCAGGGGCCTGGGGGGCAGCAATACTGCAGCTCCAGGGCCAGCACAGGTCAGGACAGGACACGGCCCCAGTGCCACTGACCCACTGCTCCTGAAGAGGGGATGAAGCCACCTCTGAAGCCAAGGATGCTGGCCTTTTGCCTTGCGCCACCAGCTTCCACTTTAGAGCTGGCTGTGTGTGCTGTTGGCTGAGTCTGGGTCCTGCACCTGCACCCAGCAACCAGGGCAGCTGGGAGGTCTGTATATCCCCAAGATTCACCTTGCCAGGCCGGCAGGGGGGTCAGGGGCTGGGAGCTAAACATCCAGTGTCTGCCTCATTGTACGGTCTCAAGTAGGTTGCTTTTGTTTGGTTGGTTTTTTAAGGCAGAAGAAAACGCACTGAAGACACTCTAGACATTGTGCAATTTCATTTAGGGTTTGTTTTCTTTATTATTTTCCTTCCAAGCCCATGACAGTGCATTTGGAATGTGTTGCTTTTATGACGATGCACAAAACAGCGATGCATAGGTTGAAGTAAGGGATGAACTCTGCCCCATTGCTTCACGGACTATGCGTGCCGACAGCACACTCTCGGTCTCCTCCAAACGTCTCCACGTGACGGCACCAGGAGTGAAGGGCAGGGCAGGGAAACAAAAGCAGAGGTCATTTTGCAGTAGGGGTGGCAGCAAATGCAAATGACCCGCGATCTGCAGGTGGGACCACTGGCACCCAAATATGTCACATCTATAGAAATTAAACATAAGCCGAGCACAGTGACTCATACCTATAATCCCAGCACTTCGAGAGGCTGAGGTGGGTGGATCTTCTGAGGTCAGGAGTTCGAGACCAGCCTGGCCAACATGGTGAAACCCCATTTCTACTAAAAATACAAAAATTAGCCGGGCGTGGTGATGGGTGCCTGTCTTTTCAGCTACTCAGGAGGCTGAGGCAGGAGAATCGTTTGAATCCGGGAGGCGGAGGTTGCAGTGAGCCAAGATTGTGACATTGCACTCCAGCCTGGATGACAAGAGCACAACTCCGCCTCAACAATAAAAATAAAAAATAAAGTAATTAAACATAATGTCGAGTGTCACCAGGTAGAGTCCCACATAAACAGCTACTATTTTCCACTCATCATTCAGGTGAGAAAAACTTTTCTCTTGTCATTGCAAAACATCCGTTCTGACAAACCCAGAAGAAACTTCTTGAATTGTAGCAACTTAATGTATTTCTCAACCACAAAAAAAGAGTTCCACCTGCACGATTTGGTGTAAATGTAAATAATGCCAGAAAAACACAGGGTGACAAGGAATAGAGGAAGCCACAATTTCTTATCAGTTTCTTCCACTGATAGGCCGGACTTTTGATCTCACTGATTATCAACCCCAATACACACATGGAGAATAATGTATCAGTAGAGCTTTTATAGCAACAGAATTGGCCTTCAATGATCATCACAGAAGAGAGCAATTAGAGAAATAATTTTAAGGTAATTTCATGATATTTATTTTTTCAGCAAAGTATGTAAGTGTCCTTATCCCTCAATGGATTATGAATGTACTTACAGTGTCAGAAATCAAAAGGACAAAATAAAACAAATGTCACACTGGGTCAAAACCATCATTCTGTCTTTGATGGGAGTCCCAGGGGATATTTCTTAGATGAATATGATGTCATTATGGAGGCTAAGGCTGCACTCCAGATATTCAGTTTTCTATAAGATATGGATTTATTTAAACCTTTCTTGAATGAACTTATTTTTCTTACTTTGTGTAACAAGGTCAAAAAGGTAAACATCTCAGTGTAAAGAGGTGTAAAACCTGTTTCAAGATTGAATACGTTCCTGTCTTAAAGAAAAAATGAATTAACAATCGATCCCACTCTCAAAGGAAATGATAAAGCTATACTTCATTCAAATGGAAAAGCTGGCCAGGTGTCGCGGCTCCCACATGTAATCCCAGCACTTTTGGGAGGCCAAGGCGAGCCCCCATTTTGGGTGTGGGCAGGACTGAGCGTCCCTTCCACATCATGGAGTCCGGGAAGAGCCAGTAGTGACTTTACAGTTCACAGTGGGGACTCTGCCAAATGCTGCCTTCCCAAGTGGTAAAGGCCAGGTTCAGCCGGGATTGATCTTGTGGGTACCAGGACCCCTGGATACTGGGGGATAAGAGGGAACCTCACCTCTGTAGTTTTCAAAACTCCCACAACCCCAGTCCAACGGTGAGAGAAATGTCAGACACTCCCAGTTGCAGGACATTCTATGACACACCTGCCCTGTCCTCCTGAAAACTGCCAAGGTCCCGAAAAACAGCGGAAGCCCAAGCACCTGCCCCAGAGCAGAGGTGACCAGGGAGACACAGGACTCCTCCTGGATGGAATCCTGGAACAGAAAAATCCGGGCAACCCAAACACAGCCTAGAGTGCAGACGACCGCATGCACCAATATTGGCTTCATAGTTTTAACAAATGTGCTATGTCGCAGTGGGTCATGCCTCTCATCACAGCAGTTTAGGAGGATCACGTGAGCCTAGGAGCTCAAGACTAGCCTGGGCAATATAGTGAGACCTCATCTCTACAAAAAATCTTTTAAAAATTAGCTGAGCATGGTGGCATGCACCTGTAGTCTCAGCTACTCAGGAGGCTGAGGTAGGAGGATCATCTGAGTCTTGGAGGTCGAGGCTGCAGGGAGCCATGATTGTGCTACTGCACTCCAGCCTGGGTGATAGAGCTAGATCCTATCTCAAAAAAAAAAAAAAAAAAAAAAAAAAAAAAAAAAAAGATAACATCAGGGGAAACCGAAGACATATCTTTTCAACTTTTCTATAAATCTAAAGTTATCTCAAAATGAAAAGATTTCTTAAACACTATGAGAGGAAGAAAAATAGATTACTACAAAGGAACAAAATTAGACTGAATTCCTGTCCATAGGAACAAAAAGATGACAAAATAATGTATTCAGAGATGTGAGGGGAAATAGCTACAAGCCCCTAATGTTGCACCCAGCTGAATTCGCATGCACGTGATGGCAAGACTAAAAAGATTTTCAGACGTCTGAAAACCCTGAGGGTTTATCACCTATGGCTGCTCTCTGAAATAACAAAGGATGCATTTAACCAAAATAAGCAACAACCTAAAGTGAGGGGTGAGGCACAGTATGTTGACAAATGTGATTAAAGATTGGCTGTGAAAAATAGCACAAGCCAATTAATAGTGCTTGTTAAAAATGATATAAACTTGCACCTGGTCAACAATAGAGGAGGGGGTTGCTCCCTGCTGCGAGGGAGTGGGCTGAGGTCCTTGGAGTATCTTGGAGGAGGCCTGGATGGTGCACGTTCTTGTCACCCCGCCCCTCTGACCAGAGCAGCTCTTTCCTAGCTCAGCTCTACCTGTGACACATGCTGATTCGGGACCACAGAATCCTCAGATACAGGAGCAAGCTGCTGTTTCAAGCTGCCATTGGCTTCTGGTTCAGCTGGTATCACCGTTAAAGCAGAATTCCTACTGTAAAAAGTCTGACCTTTGTGGGGAATGGACAGGGGTGGAGCAGGGAGGACCGTGCATGGTTCCTCGGTTACTCAACGCTGAAGCTCAGCTTACCCTCTGCAATGGAGAGACAGAGGCTCCGGGGGCTGATCCGCTCTGCCTGAGGATGTGGAAGGCTGCCCCCACCCTGACTGTGTGTCATAGTTTCTTTTATGCTGTTCTAACAGAATATCTAGGACTGGGTAATTTATAAAAAACAGAGATTTGTTTCTTCCAGCTCTGAGGGCTGGGAAGTCCAAGGCTGAGGGTCTCATGACTTTTGGGGGCCTTCTTGCTGCATCATCCCATGAGCAGAAGGCAGAAGGCAAGAGGGCATAAGAGAGAGATGGAGAGAGGGAGCTGAACTGGCTTTTATAACGAACTCACTCCCATGTAACATACACACTCCCCCAGGGCTGAATCCACTCTCTTGATGAGGACATTAATCCATTCTCAAGGGTAATGTCTTATGACCTAATCACCTCTTAAATGTTCTACCTCTCAACAACGTTGCCCTGGGGCTTAGGTTTCCAACATATGAGCTTTGGGAGACACATTCAAACCATAGTCCAGTGTCATATTGATTGGGGGAAAGAGGCCAGGTGAGCTTCAAGGGTCCGAGGCCAGGTGAGCTTCAAGGGTCCGAGGCCAGGTGAGCTTCAAGGGTCCAGGGCCAGGTGGAGAATGCCCAAAGTCTTGCCTTTTTTTTTTTTTGCTCCTCAGCTTATGTTTTCTTTTTCGCAATGTAATTCCTTTCAATTTCCCATAAACTCCTCAGCTTATATTTTCTTTTTCACAATGTAATTCCTTTCAATTTCCCATAAACTCTCAGTAAAAATGTCTTATCTGTGAAAACCTGAGTGTGCTGTGTTTTCAGGAGTTAAGACAGGGGTGGGCTTGGTGAGGTGTGGGGTGAGAGGCCTTTTGAGGGTGACAAGCCCAGCCGGCAGCAGGGAGGGGTCCTGGAACAGGTGCATCCTCCCTGAGAATGGGCAGAAATATTTGCAGAAGGAACCCTGGCCAAAGGCTGCACCTCCCTTATTCATGAAAGAGGGTCTGGATGAGGTCATAAGGCAAGTTGAGAAAATGATCGGCCAGGCACGGTGGCTCACACCTGTAATCCCAGCACTTTAGGAGGCTGAGGTGGAAGGATCACTTGAGCCCAGGAGTTTGAGACCAGCCTGGGCAATACAGTGAGAAACCCGTCTCTACAAAAAATAAACAAATAAAATGGTGGCAGGAGGGCTGGGGAATGTGGGTATGTGGATCATTTACGAAACAGGTGTCAGTTAACATTTCATTAGAAAAAAAGGTTTCCTAGGTTTACTTTTTAAACATGTAAACTCCTGCTAAGATTATTTCTTAAAGCACATGAATGGATTCAGCCCTGGAGAGAATCCCAAGCTGGCTGGAAGGAGGAAAAAAATATTTTTGAGAGCTAAAAGTGCCAGAAAGATTGAGAAACTTTTTTTTGCTTTCCCTCCCAAACAACATTTCAGGTGGAACAGTGAGTTTTTCCACTTGGTCTTTCCCTTCTTTCTTCTAAACAAAAACGAGCTTTTAAATTGATGACACTCGATATAGAATCAAGACAACAGAAGCTGATCCTATGCCAGCAAATATGTTCTGGAACACTCAAAGCTTTGGAAAATAAATCAGTATTTTGCTTTTCTAAGTTGAGGTTAGGAAGAGAGAACACTTTGTTAAAATGTCAGTAACATCTGTGTTGCAAGGCAGTCACTGACACCAAACACCACTGTGTTGTTGACATCAAACCCCACGCCTGGAGTCCTATGTGCCTCTATCTGTGCCAACCAATGCTTCCCTGCCTGCAACAACCACCGTGTCAAAGACCTGTCCACTGAGAAAGCATTCAAAATGGGGCGTCGATCTATGAACACATCATCAGCCCTCAAATCCTGGGCCTGAAGGACTATGGAAAGGGAAAGAGGAATCCTGTCTGTCTCCCATTCCTGTGGTCCAGTTGGCCCCACCTAACACTGGTTTGGAGCAAAGCAACTCCAAGCTCCAGGGAGTAGTGAGCATCATTGAAGGAGGAATTTTGAGCACCTTTTTGTGCCAGGTATGGTGGGCAACCCAAAGATGACTAGGACATAAATTCAGCCTTCAAAGGATTTATAGTTTAGCAGGGAGGTTCACAAATATTACTAATACCAGTTAATGAGCTCGTAAGAATCAAAAGAAGTGTAGTAGCAGGCCAGGCTCAGTGGCGCACGCCTGTAATCAAAGCATTTTGGGAGGCCGAGGCGGGCAGACTGCTTGAGCCCAGAAGTTTGAAACCAGCCTGGGCACCATGGCAAAACCCCGTCACTATAAAGGATACAAAAATTAGCCAGGTGTGGTGATGCATGCCTGTAGTCCCAGCTACTGGGGAGGCTGAGGTGGGAGGATGACCTGAGCCTGGGAGGTTGAGGTTGCAGTGAGTCGAAATTGCGCCACTGCACTACAACCCCGGGCAACAGAGTAAGACCCTGTCTTGAAAAAAGAAAAAAAAAAAAAAGTGTGGTAGCAACCATGAGTGGGAAAAACTGTCTCCTTCCAAGGAGACCAGGGTAGGGCAGTT
This sequence comes from Gorilla gorilla gorilla, assembly GCF_029281585.2. Lineage (NCBI taxonomy): Eukaryota > Metazoa > Chordata > Mammalia > Primates > Hominidae > Gorilla > Gorilla gorilla. The sequence continues at coordinate 164,134,319 of NC_073230.2, forward strand.
GAGCTGCACCACGGATAATGTCGCAGTTCTCTCGAGCCTCATTTCTAGAAACACAATTTTAAATTAATAAATGCTAATTAAATCATATTTTTGCTTAGTAACATATCACAGTACATAGGAAACTGGGCACACATCTATCCTAATATTTAATGCCTTATGATCACTAAGCGTTTCCTGAAGCGATTCCTTTAAGTGAGCTCCCTGAGAGCAGAAACTGAGCACCGGATGCAGCGTCTAGCCCAATAATGTGCCGACGGAGTGTTTGATTATCTTCTGTACATAAGCACGTCACATGATGCAGATGCTCCATGGTTCATGGGCTCTCCTGATTTCCCAGTTCACAAGGAAATACATTACAGATAAGGATTTTTAAAATCGTCTCCCAAACTGGCTTACCAACGTCTGAAGGAAAGAGATCCAGGGAAAAGGGAGAGGAGGCGGAGAGGAGACAGCATGATGTACGTTTCTGGATGAATGTTTTTCCGTAGAAGTCTATGCTGACTAAAATCGTGCTCACGTTCTCATGGGAGACAAAGAAAACACACAAGGCAGGTTGTGTCATTTGTGGCATGGGTTTCCTTAAAGCCCACTTCTCAAAGTGGGGTCCACAGGCCCACAGCTTCAGCCTCACCTTGGAGCTTGCTGGAAATGCAGAAGCCTGGGCCCCACTCCTGACCTGCTCACCTGCAGAATCTGGGTACCGAGGCCCCAGGGGCTGTAAAGGCACGATTCGGTTTGAGCATCAGCTTCCACTTGCAGATGCCACCGTATCTTAACAGATGTTAAAAGAAGCTGAGGGGATTGCAGACAGCCACCTGCCTCCAAGTGTACTGCCCCAGAGCCATCCAAAATGACAGCCCTGCAGGCTACTTGCAGTGGCCGGTGAAGCCCAAATCTCTGGGAAGACGGCCTCCTTGGCCATATCCCAAAAGGCTGACTTTCTTTAACTTGCTGCTGTTGGACCTCTCTCAGTTCGGGAAAGGAATACTGCAGGATAAATCAATAATGCTGAGCCAAACAAATGCTCCTGACGCAGTCACCACAGGTCATGACCAGAGAGGACAGGAACAGGGAAGCCTTCCAAACCCAGCAGGGAGGACAGTCCGCACCCTCCAGCCTCGCCTTGAAGGACCTGGTGCCTGCAAAGCCATCACAGCTGATCGAGTAAATCTGCTCTGCTGTGTTTGAAGACCTTTAATTGCTGTAACCACAATTTTACCTTGAGAGAAGGCAGAATGGGGGATGGGGAACTGCAGAAAGCTAGCAGGAGGGGAGGGCCGAGCAGGTTCCGGGGTCTCCAGGCCATCTTCAGGCACTGCCTCCCCGGGCCGCAGGACCGTTCTGTGAGCTGGGGATGACTCCTTTCTCCCTTTACTCAATCACGGGAGCACTGAGGCACTGGAGATGAAACCACTTCCCAAAGGTGCTCGTGAAGGCGGGGGGCAGTGCTTTGTACCTGGATCTGCTTTCTATGGTTACAACAATTCCACGAAGAGGGTGGGGAGTGGGTAAGCTAGTGAGGGAATCTAGCTGCCACAGATGTGAAGTTCCGCACAAAAGGACTTAGTATGTTTCCTACGCAAGCACAAGATTATGAAAATATTTCCAGCCTTATTCAAATTTCCTCAATATGCTTTCAAGGGAAATAGTTTTACTTAGATAATTCTTCAAAGACTTTATGCAATAAAACTGTATACCTCATACCATTTTGTAAAAATGGTTAAAATATCCAAAGCCCAAAATGAGTATCCAATTCCTGGAGGTGGAAATGGTCCTAAACATTATCTGATGACTTTTTAAATTGTCTACTGACTTTTAAGGAAACTGTAGTTCAAAGAAGTGTATGACTTATTCCAGGTCACGAGTTGAGTGGCCAAGTCACAACCGGAACTCAGAACCTCTGACTCACGGGCCACATTCTGCCACACACACTGCAACTGGAATTAAAGTCAGGATTTCTGATCACAGCAGGGGAAAAGGGGTTTTCTCCTCGTTGGTAGACAGTTCTGCAGAGCGTGCATAGCTGGGTGTCGACTAGGACCCCTGTACTAACACCCCAGCCCTGTGCACCCGGCAGCCCTCCTAGGAAGTTGGCCCAGGGTCTGCCTGCTTCTCCCTCATCGCTGTTGAGCCTTGCTTCATGACTCTGAAACTCTGTTACTGGGCTTATATACATTGTTGGTTGTTATGTCTGTTATGTCTTCCTGGTAAACACACCGTTTCATGATTATCAACATCCCTCATTGTCTCCGGTAACCCTCCGTCTTCAAGGATCTTATCTGATATTCACAAAGCCCCTCCAGCCTTCTTCCCACTGCTGTTTGCGTGGTTTGCCTTTTCCATCTTTTCTTTCAGCTTCTCTGCATAGCACTGCGGCTTGCATTTATATCCACTCTGAGTATCTCTGCCTTCTCTTTGGAAAGCGGAATCCACTGCATATAATGTGATCTTCCTTATGGCTCAGGGTCTTCCATTCGGAGATTTGCTTTCTGTTTGTCCCTCCGTTTCATTGTTGTTGTTGCTGTTTTCTTCCTTTTTTGCCTTCTTTTGAGTTAACTGATTTTTTTACAATCCCATTTGTATTTACCTATTGGCTTTCTATTTATCGGCTTTTTAAGCTATGTTTTGTAATTTTTCTTTTATCATGTCAAAACATATATGACATAAAACTTCCCAAATGGTGAAAACCGTGGATAAACTGTATAATTCAGTAGCACTGCATGCGTTCACAATGTTGTGCAACCATCACCACCGTTTATTTCCAACACTTTTGTACCACCTCATCATAACCTGTATCTTCTTTTGCACTTTTGTTTCAGTGGTTGCTTTAGTGATGGCAACGTACATCCTTAGCTTGCCCCAGCCTATTTAGTTCACACTGCTTCACTTCACATAAAGCCAAGAACTTTGCACCTAAAAAAGGTCCATCTACCACTGTCCCCCTTCCTAGTGGCCTATGTGTTACCTCCACATACATATAAGCCGCATGAAGTGTTATAGTTGTTATGTAAACAGCCATAGGGGTTCTAGATGAATTAAGCAGAGGCACGGGTATATAAGTCCGCACAGAGCCCTCCCCTGGGTTTGTGTTGCTGCCTCTCAGGGGGGCTTTCAGGCCCTACCCTTTGAGTCTTCCTAGCACTTTGCAGCTGAAGCCCCGGAAGCCTCCGCCCAGGCTATGGCTCTCACAGCACCCACGGCGAGCCCCACCCATGGCTCTCAGTCAAGAATGGTTGCAAAGGGCGGTCAGCTTCCCCATCACGCAGCATTTGGGAGGCTTGTCTCTGAACGTGATGTGGTTGATCCCAAGCTGGTTCTGAAGTTCATGTCCAGTAAGAGAAACATTTGAAACAGAATATTATTTATAAAGCCAGGGAATGGTCTTACATTCTTGCAGTCAATACATTTTAATCTGAAGCCAGGGTGCACTAGCAAGGTACTACGGACCTCACTCTGATTCTAGAAGTTATTTCAGAAAATAAAAATCAGCAACTTGCCTGCACACAGAAAGATGAAATGACCAGAGACAGCAGATTCATAAGCAAGCCCTTAGGAAAGCCAGCCGCAGTGTCACAGATGGGCGAGGGCACACTTCTCACTAAAGTCCTTCATTCAACATCATTTAGTGATAAGGTAGTTATAACATGGATGAGAAAAAAAATTGATCCCCAGAGGGGCCACTGTCTGTGTGGAGTCTGCATGTCCTCCCCATGTGCTACGGGTTTCCTCCAGGTACCCCGGGTTCCTCCTACATCCCAAAGCTGTGCACGTAAGGCTCACTGGGGCATCCCCGTCTGAGTGAGTGTGAGTGTGAGTGTGCCCTGCCATGGGATGCCGTCCTCTCCAGGACGGTTGCCCGCCTTAGTCCTGAGCTGCCTGGATGGGCTCAGCCCCCTGCTACCCTGAACTGGAATAAGCAGGTTGGAAAATGAAAGGATACAAATTATTGTCAAATAAAAATTTGTAAAGCATACGGTATTCACACAGAGATGCAGGACAATACCCGATGCAGTAGGAAAGGCCCAGCGGGCTGAGAATTGGCTCTTGTTTGTTTTGAAACCGCATGGTAGGGCGAGGCGCTTCAGAGCTTTGGCTTGGCCAACATTATCTTTAACACAGCCCCTCCACAACCCGGTCACTCATGGATTCACCAGAAATTGGGTAATGATCTTACTTTTTTTTTTTTTTTTTACTTTAAATGTATATTCTCCAATTTAAAACTTTTAATTAAAAAGTAAACTTTAATGTCAAAAATGCAAACTTGGGGAGGGCAGAAAGATCACACACAAGGCTGTCACTTCACACTTGGAGGGTTGCACAGCGGCTGGGCAGAGGCGTTCCTCGCATCCCAGACAATGCAGGGGCCGGGCAGAGGTGCTCCTCACTTCCCAGACAGGGCGATCTTACCTTCTTAAATGCACGTAGAGCTCACATGTATTTCAGTGTTTCATATTAGAAGTGTGCTTCTTTGGTGATGTTTTTGTGGCCAGAACTATACCATAGGGATGTAACTCTTGTTTATATCAATTAGCCTCTGGAGAAATTGGTGTTTGATATGTGTCGTTTCACCTAAAGTCACAGTTTCCAAGAACCTATGGACAACGCCAAGTGAGGTCTTGCTGTGTAGATGAGTGCACTGTGGAGTGAGCGTGGAGCTCCCAGCAGGGGACACTGGGCGCCCAGCAGGGCTGCCTGTGAGTCTGCATGACCTGAAACAAGAATTTGTATCTTTCCCAGAGACATGAGCTTTCTCCACTCTTATCTCCAGGGACGTGTGCAGGTCTGGGGAGAAGCCTGCGCTCACCTCAGGGTCTCCCCCACAGCGGGTGGCAGCCCTCCCCACCCCCAGCCCCATCTCTGGTGACGCCTGTCGAATTAATCACAGCAGCCACTTCCCTTTTCCTTGACACAGGTTCTCACCACTGACTCAGTCTGATGGGGCTGTCTGACAAAGAATTTCCTCCACTTCTTACTCTGCTGCTCTACTTTTCTCCACCCCACCCCATGTTGCAGGCTTTTATTTTATTATTTTATTTTATTTTCCGGTCTGGAGAAGCCTGTGACTCCATACCACCCATCCTAAGACACCGCATTCTCTCAGTAATCCTCTCTTTCTTGCACCTTCAAAACCTCTTTCTGCTGGTTCCTAAATTTCTGACTTTCGTTAACTTAAAGGAATTAGATGAAGGCTTCTTTCTTGAAGAGGCTTTTTGAAATCTCCCTCCCCTGTGTAAGAGGCCAGTTAATTATTTTAACTCAGCCTATTTGGGAAGGAAAAAAAATGTGTTCCTCTTTTTTTTCAAAAGTGCCTACTACAACACCATATTTACCAAAAACATGTAGTAATTGTTCAGCATTGTTGAGGATAACAAGCCTCTTTTGACAGCAGTTGGCTCCTCATTACATAAAAAAGACAAAGAGTGGTAAATTCAGCATCTTCAAGGAATATTTATCAAGTTCCATGGAAAGCAAAGCTCTCAAAGGTTGATGTATGCACGAATCACCAGACTACTGACATTCGGTTCCGGTGCCAGGGTCTGAGTGGGGCCCCAGGTTCTGCCTTCTCAGTGACCCCACAGGGTGTGGACCTTCTCTGGCCAGAGGGTCACACCCACAGGGAGAGAACCATTAGGAGTTGGGGTGTGTGGGTGCCATGTGACTTCTCTGCAGGAACAGATGACCTCTACTTCTAAGTGAGAGGAGACAGCCTCCAGTGTAACCTGTTTTACCTGGAGCCAGGCGTCAGCCTCTAATGCGACTCACTCAGCAGCAGTGCAATGATAAAATGTCCACACCCTGGACCTCCATACCAGGACCACATTTGGAGCAGCCCACAGGTAGGCTTCTGGTGTCTGGCACACTAAACCATGCCCCCATCCACTTTGGAGAACACAGAATTTGCCAAGTGTTTCTTATGCTTGGATCCTTAGTTGTAGACTCAGTGTGGAATGGGACGACATTTCATCACCTTATTTGTCATAGCCATCGCTGTGATCTCAACACACAATACTAGTGATAATAAAGTGTGTCAACACAAAATTAGTTCAGCTTGCTTTTGTTACTCGCAGTTTTAAAGTAAGACAGTGCTATTAATAAACAGAATAGGTCACTTCATTGAGGCTAGATTTAGCTTGCTTTCACTGTGTATTAAATTTTGCTAAATAACAGTTGAATCTGGCTAATGAAGTTCTTCTTTCTCTTTTGCACTAAGTAAAATCTTTGAAATTGTTAACTTAGTAGTTATAATAAAGTATTGGAGTAATTTCCTCCTCAGATACAAGAGTGTTGGGTGTAAACATGTCTACACGTTAAGGGTTAAGAAAAGAGACCAGGCTCACCCTTCCCCACGCACTGGGGCATTGCTGTTCTCTGGCCAGGGGGTCACACCCAAAGGGAGAGAACCATTAGGAGTTGGGGTGTGTGGGTGCCATGTGACTTCTCTGCAGGAACAGATGACCTCTACTTCTAAGCAAGAGGAGACAGCCTCCAGTGTAACCTGTTTTACCTGGAGCCAGGTGTCAGCCTCCAATGCGACCCATTCAGCAGCAGAGCAATGATAAAACTTCACATAATAAACCTTAACCAAACTTACTGCTGTTAACCTACCTGCCATTCTTTGCTTCTGGATCGCAACGGCCTGGGGTGAGGAGGGGTGGTCATTTTGTTCTGATTTGCCGAATTCTCTCAGCTCTGTCGTACACACAGTTCCTTAGTTATATACATATGGAATGTTCTAGTAAGAGTAACACACTAAGGAAAAAAACTGCTATTGAATACTTAAAAGTATAGTTTAAGGGTTTCTTGTTAAAGCACAGCTTAAGATGTTTTAGGCGAGCTCTGATTAAAAAGGGAAACAGGAAATCATTATGAATGGAAAGCAGAACAAGAGCCATTTGTCCCACAAGCAATGGACGAGGGGACTGGTGATGCCGAGCTGATGACTGATGGCACCCCTTGCCCACCGGAGGAAGTAGAAGAGCCTGTCCAGAGGCAGCACCCCCAGGGCATCTGATGCCAGCGGCAGAAGCCAGGCTGGAGGATCACACATGAGAAAGAATTTCACCACACTTGGTTGACTGTGCAACCAGGTTATTTTATCAGAAGACAGTGCTGGAATTGATCCTAAGGAAAAAGAATAAAAGATGTGTACACACTTAGCACACATATTTGTTGCAGCTTTGTTTACGATACTGAAAAGTATGAAATGGTCTATTAATGCCCAGCAATATTAGATAGGTAACTAATCTGTCACACACACACACACACACCCTTATGTAGCCAGTAAAAATGTTGTTGAGAAGGTTTTTTTTTTTTTTTTTTTTTGAGACAGAGTCTTGCTCTGTCACCCAGGCTGGAGTGCAGTGGCACAATCTCAGCTCACTGCAAGCTCCGCCTCCCAGGTTCAGGCGATTCTCCTGCCTCAGCATCCTGAGTAGCTGGGATTACAGGCACCCGCCACCACGCCTGGCTAATTTTTGTATTTTTAGTAGAGACGGGGTTTCACCGTGTTGGCCAGGCGGGTCTTGAACTCCTGACCTCAAGTGATCCACCCGCCTTGGCCTCCCAAAGTGCTGGGATTATAGGTGTGAGCCACAGTGCCTAGTTGAGAAGGTATTTCTTGTCATAGAATAATATTTGCCCTGAATTCTTGGGGAAGGGATAGGCTAAGGAACAGGATACAAAATAATCTGTATAGTATATGGTTCTACATATCAAAACTGGTACATAAATTTACATGTATAATTATGTCACAAAAGAACCTGGTAGTGTATATGCCAAAATGCTAACTATGACCAGCCCTGAGTTTGGGGAGTATAGGTGAGTTCTATTTTCTTGTTTTTACTTCTCTGTGTTTTCTGGCTTTTCTGCATGAATTACTTATGTAACTACAAACAAACAAGCTTTTTAAGGCAACCTTCCAGGGCATTTCCCACTTCTAACATATCTCAATTCTTTATCCACGCTTATGCAATGAAATTCCCATAGTATTTTTCACACTCTTAATAAACACATTCTCTAAATTAGGTGCACTCAACCCCAATCATATGCAGTCTCTAGAGTGTGGCTGAAACTCCTTGCTGTGGGCAAACCGTATGTCTTGCCTTGTAAATTAGAGAATGTGGTTTTCAAACAGTTGCTGGGGTTAGTGGTGCCTGGCTGTCACCCTGGTGTCTCCTAATCCCACTCTCAGTAATCCTACTGTACCTATTGGTGCAAATACAGGAAAAACAAAACAAAAAACCCCATCCCATCAAAACCAAATCATGTTTTTATTGTCTTGGGCTTTTCTTTTCTTTTTTCCTTTTTTTTTTTTTTTTTTTTTTTTGAGACAGAGTCTCACTCTGTCGCCCAGGCTGGAGTGCAGTGGCATGATCTTGGCTCACTACAACCTCCGTCTCCTGGGTTCAAGCGATTCTCCTGCCTCAGCTTCCTGAGTAGCTGGGATTACAGACGTGCACCATCATGCCCAGCTAATGTTTGTATTTTTAGTAGAGATGGGGTTTCACCATGTTGGCCAGGCTGGTCTCAAACGTCTGACCTCAAGTGATCCACCCGCCTCGGCCTCCCAAAGTGCTGGGATTACAGGCATGAGCCACCTCGCCTGGATGGACTTTTCTAATATTATTAAATGGCCCAGTGTCTCCGTGTCCAAGCTCCCAGGGAGCCCTGCCCTGGTGTAAGGCAACGGCCCCCCAGCGATCTTGGGTTAAGTGTGAGGAAGCCTGCATGTCCGCAGTAGCCTCCACGTCCTTAGCCCCAGAGATGGCTTTCAGAGGCTTCCGTGTCATCCCTGGGAACCTGGACCGAGGACAGCCAGGCTTGCAGAGGGGTCAGTTCTTCCTGAAAGCAGCTTGCTGAGAGTGGGACAAGAAGTAGTGATAAGTCCTCCAGGTCCCAGCAGGAACCAGAAGTCCCCTGGACCCTCTAAAGAAAGATGCATTAATGAAAAGACTACTTGGAGAGGTGTGGCCAGGGTGAAGGAACAAACAAGGGCTGGTGAGGCAACCAAACACAAGAGACAGAGGAAGTCATTCCCCTCCCCAGGGCTGCAGACCAAGGAAGGAGCCAAGAGGACCCACCTTCCCATCCTCAGGGCTGCAGACTAAGTGGGAAGCTGGGAGGGTCCACCTTGGGAGCAGCTATTGTCCAGGGATGGGGGCACAGCCACTGCTGCAGACAGAGGGCTGGGCAAGGAGGGAGCAGGACGGGCATCCAACCTCCCTCTCTCACCCTCTCAACCTGCTGTCACCACCTGCAGAGGTAGTGGGCCAGCAGGCAGCCTGGGGAGCCAGGCAGGGCCCAGAAGGGCAGAGAATGGATCAGGAGACAGAGCAAAGGGAGAGAGACCAGCACAGGGGATGAGACCTCTGGGGGACTCACCCTGGGAGAACTCAATCAAGGGACACATTGTTGGATCACCAGGTGACCCAGAAGAGATGAAGGAGATGAGAGCAGAGAGAATTCTTGCAATGAAGCTCAGCTCTAGCAAACACTAACCTCCGGAGTGCAGACAGCATGACAGCACACAGATGGAGGCCTGAGAGGGCAGGGAAGAGAGGCCAGAGAATATGCAGAGAAGAAGCTCAAGAAGGACAAAGAAGCCTAATGAAGGACCTGCTGCCTTGTGGATGCCGCTGGAGCTTCCAGCAGCTGAGAGCACAGAGCATTGCACCCAAAGACGATGCCCCTGCCCTCACCCCTCTGCTGTTGTGTCTCCTCTTCATCGCTTTCGCACTCCAACCCCAGGGACTTATGGAACATAGGTCCCAGCAGGACCTAATGTCAAGGAAGAACCAGGCCGATGTCATTTCTGCCTCCTTCCGTATTTTTTTTACTGTGGTAAGTCATATATAATATAAAACTTACCCTTTTAATCATGTTTAAGTGCACAGTTCTGTGGCATTACGCACACTTGCATCGTTGTGCCATCGCCACCATCCATCTCCAGACCCTTTTCATCTTCTGAAAGGAAACTCTGTCCCCACCAAACACTCATGCCCCATCCCTCCCCCAGACTCCGGCACCCCGCACTCTCCTGTCCACTTCTGTGATCTGACGACTCTGGGGACCTCATATGAGTGGAGAAGGAGTCTTTGTCCTTTTGCGACTGGCTGATTTCACTCACCACAACGTCCTCCAGTTTCCTCCATCTCCTTCCTGTTTATGGCTGAGTGATATTCTATGGTACGGAAAGGCCCCATCTTGCTCACTCGCCCATTCACCCATCAGTGGACTTTGGGTTATCTCCACCCTTGGCTCTTGTGAATGTTGCTGTGAGGGGCACGGGGGTACCCGTATCTCTTCAAGGCCCTGCACTCAGTTTCTGTGTGCAAACACCCAGAAGTAGACTTGCTGGCTCACATGGTAGTTCTTTTCTTTCTTTTCAGAAACCCCCTGTGATGGTTCATACTGAGTGTCAACTGGATTGGATTGAGGGATACAAAGTATTGATCCTGGGTGTGTCTCTGAGGGTGTTGCCAAAGGAGATGAACATTTGAGTCAGTGTGCTGGGAAAGGCAGATCCACCCTCAATCCGGATGGGCTGTATCTAATCAGCTGCCACAGCGGCTAGAATATAAAGCAGGCAGAAAAATGTGAAAACAGAGACTGGCTTAGCCTCCCAGACTACATCTTTCTCCCGTGCTGGATGCTTCCTGCTCTTGAACATTGGACTCCAAGTTCTTCTGTTTTGGAACTGGGACTGGCTCTCCTTGCTCCTCAGCCTGCAGACGGCCTATTGTGGGACCCTGTGATTGTGTGAGTTAATACTTAATAAACTCCCCTTCATATATATGTATCTATTCCATTAGTTCTGTCCCTCTGGAGAACCCTGACTAATACACCGCCGTGCTGTTTTCTGGAGCAGCTGCAACATTTCACATTCTCACCAACAGCACACAAGGGTTCCAGTCTCTCTACGCCCTCATCAGTGCGTGTTCTTTTCTGGTTTTTGTTTTTACAATACCCATCCTAAAGGGTGTGAAGTGACGACTCACTGTGGGTTTGATTCGCATTTCCCTGCTGACTGGTGAAGCTAAGTGCCTTTCCACGTGCTTATGGGCCACCTGCACTGTCTTCTTTGCTCTTTCCATGTTTTATCCATGTTATTGTTGAAATCTGCTGTGGCCCAGGCCCCCAAACACCCGGCTGCCTTCCTACTAGTGCCCGTTCCATGTCACCGTAGGTCTATGGTACACCCATTCCTCTTCCCCATCCTCTGGCTGTCCCCCTGCCCTGCCTACCCCTGCCCAGGGCCCATGGTGGAGCTTGATGGCAGCCTCATCCTCCAGACCCCAGCTGGAGCCTCTGCACCGCCTGTGCTGCTCTAAGGAATCACAGGCGCCTTCCCACCGTCTCCATCCCAGGCCGTCTTTATCCCTCTTCATCCCATCCCGTAGGGTCCTGTCCCCTGTCCCTCCACCACACACAAGCCTGGCTGCAAAACAGGATGTGGCTTTTCCACATTTCCTCTTTCTTGCTAATCTTGAACAGGGGCACGAATAAAGATTTTTCTGCCAATAACTACAGAGAAACTAACAAAGGATTTTAAAAACAACAGGCAAGGGGAAGTCACGAACACCGCACAGTCCTGCAAGCTTCTTAGAGTCCTTGTCGTCAGCCCAGGGCCCTTGGCTCACTTCTGAGGAGGTGAGTGGAAGCCACGGTCTTCCCGCCTTTAGTTCTGAGAACAGGGTCCACTGACCCCACCCATCTCCTGGGAGCTGCCGGGTGGAAGATGATCACCTGTTTCTTCCTCGCAAGCCCTGGGCCTGAAGAGCTATGCAGTGGGGACGGTGAGTTCTGCTCTCTCAGAGATGCTCCAGGCCGTGCGACTCAGCACAATGGTCATTGCCTCCCACCAGTGGGCACCTTTGTCTTGGGGTCTGTGGTAAGAGAAGCCACATGCGACCATCATATTCCACCTCTGAGCTCTCCAGCAAGGCCTCCTCCCATCCCACCAATGCAGGCCTCTGCCACACCGTGTCCTCCCCGCCCAGAGTCAGCAGTGGCCCTGGTCTCCAGTCTGTGGCTGGTCATCTTCCAGCACAAACACCAAGCGTGCGCCGCTCCTGAGTTCCAAAGACTTCCCATTGTCCTCAGCAGCACACCCCAGGGGCGCACAAAATGTTTCCAGGAAAATATTCAGCTTTGCTACTACTCAGCAGACGGGGGGACCGTGGCACCCCCGGCCTCAGCCAGACCGTCCGCTGCACACCTGCATGGCACTGACTGAACATGACGTGTCCGATCAACACGGGGCCATGCCTCCGAGAACGCGACTGCAGCTCTCCCTGCGCCTCTGTCCCATCTTCAGCTACAGAACCGGAGCTCCATACGCGGGCCTGGGGGTCATCTGAATGTAAACATCCCTTTAGAGTCACCATACTCTCATAATCTACACTGTTTTAATAAAATCTTAGTAATTCTCTGTAAGGAGATGACGAGTGACCACGGAAATATTTCATCTCGTGCAGGGTCTCATTGTTTATCTCATGGCAAAATATACTTTTTTAATGGTTGGATGTAAACATGAACTCAAACATGTTTTATTTATTAAGATACAACCTGAACCACAAAAACAAGGAGATCAAAGATGAAGTGGCTTAGACAGAAGTTTCAGTCTCTCTCCCCAGACTGTCTGGAGGTGAGTGGATGGCGCTTCATGAGGTTGCTGGGGACCCCTGTCTGCTGGGTCTCTTGCTCTGTTGTCCTGTTACGACACACGGTGCATGGCATGGCACATGGTCGGCATGGTAGATGCTGGGTTGCTGCCACACCCACACTCCCTGCTGGAGGAAAAAACAGAGATCAAGAGGGAGTCCAGGGAAGCGCCTTCATCTTCAGAGAATGACTGGGAGTTGCAAACAACCCACCTGCCCACTGCCCACTGGCCCAAATTTAGGCTCATGGCCACGCCGACTGCTGAGAAGTTCAGTCTAGCTGGTGCCCAGTCTTTAGCTGGTTCGGCTAAAATTCAAGAGGCTCTGTAATTAAATATCTATTTATAATATATCACGTAGTCCATATAAGATATGAGGACAGCTATATATATATGTAGTAAATACACTGATATATGTATTGGGGGGAACAAGGTAAACATCAGCCAACTGAAACAGACGATCAAAAAAGATTTAGCCACACCAGCTCCCGGGACAAAGGCTAAGCTGCTTAGCCTGTCTCCAGGCTTCAGCCCAGCTAACTTCTCCACTCCGTCTCCCACGTGCTCAGAATCCCCCGAGGGCCTCACGCCTCTGCACAAGTTGTTCCTCTGCTGGAATGGCTTTGCTCCTTCTCTGCGTGACAAATTCATCTTTCGAGACTGAGCTCAAATGTCACATCTCCTGAGAAGCATTTTCTAATTGTCCCTCTTCTGTGTTTCCATAGCACCGCCTGTCTATGAATTTCTATGATAAAAATCACCAAAATGCATCGAAATGATGTTTTCATGTCTGTGGTAGGCAGAATATCAGTCCACTCCCAAAAGTCCACAGTCTAATCCCTGGAATTCGTGAATGTGTGATGTTACATGGCAAGGAGACTTTGCAAACTCGATTAAAGATCCTGGGATGAGGAGATTCTGCTGGTGTCTAAGCCCATGCGAGAAGCTCTAACAAAGTACCAGAGACTGGGCTTATAAACAGCAGATATTCATTTCTCACAGTGCCGGAGGCTGGAAGTCCAAGCTCAGGGCACTGGGAGACAGTGTTTGGCGAGGGCCACTTCCTAGTTCAGAGATGGCGCCTTCTCCCGCATCCTCACATGGTGAAGGGGCCAGGGAGCTCTCTGGGGCTCTCTCTTCAGGGCCCTGACCCCATTCACAATGGCTCCACCCTCATGACCTCAGCACCTCCCAAAGGCCCCACCTCCTGGCACCATTGCCTTGGGGTGCGGCTTTCAACGTATGAATCTGGGAGGAAACAGACACTCAGCTCATAATACCTGGGTTATTCAGGCAAGTCCCACCTAACTCCAGGCCCTTCGAAGTGAGCAGGAGGCCAGAGTGATACCACGACAGGGCCATGAGCAGGGAAGGCAGGCAGCCTCTGGGTGCTGGGAAGGGCGAGGGAACAGACCCCCTGGAGCCTCCAGAAGGAACCCAGCCTGCCAGCGCCTTGATCTCACTGCAGCGAAACCCAGTTCAGGCACCCAACCCCCAGAGCTCTGAGATGACACATGCGTGCTGTGCAGGGCCACCGTGTTTGTGGTCATTTGTCACAGCAGTGCCGGGAGCCTCCTCCTAGGTCCTTCTCCCCCATTAGTTTGTGAGCAGCTCCAGGACCATGCAGCAAGAGCCCTTGTGTATCTCTAGCACAGTGCCTGGGGCACAGCAGGAACTCCAGGGGTGAGAGCAATGGGGGTGCGGGGAGCCCAGCTATGGACTCAGGGAGGCTGGATCTGAACCCCTGCTCTGCCCCTCAGCATTGTCACAGCTTTGAGCACATTGCTTGCTTCAGGACTCCATTTCTTCACGTTCTTCACCAGATAGAGAGAACACTCATCTTTCTGGTGCCGTGAAATTGAGTAACACAGATTATATGGTGTGTCTATATTTTGGGTAGTAGCCACCGACCGTGGGGCCAAGGCCTGACATGGCCACACAGGTGGCAAGCCCCTGGCCCCTCCGCCCCTCGCTCCTTCCTGCTCCATGCTCCACATCCCTCCCAGTCCCGGAGGACAGAAGGCTGAAAGCAAGGTGTTTCCGGGCCCTGCTCTCTGTGAGAGCCCTAGGGGACAATCCTTCCTTACTCCTTCTGGCCTCTGGTGGCTCTCAGCAAACCATGGCGCATGTCCACCTCCATCCTCACACGGCTTCTCCTGCATGTCTGTCTCTGGGTCTCACCTCCTCTTCTTAGGAGGAAACAGTCATGTTGGATTTGGGCCCACCCTACTCCAGTGGGACCTCATCTTAACTCATTACGTCTCCAAAGACTCGATTTCCAAATAAGGTCACATTCTGAGGTTCCCAGAAGGACATGAATTTGGGGGCACACCATTCCACCCAGTGCACCCCCTCTGCCGCTGCTATCTGCTGCCTTCACTCCCCAGGGACTCAGACACCTGACACACAGTCTGTCTCCATATCCCAAACCTGTCACTGGGCTGAGGACTTCGTCCCACTCAAGCATGACTCATCCAAGGCCTCGCCTCTGGGTTCCCTGAACTCCTTGGCCCTGGTGACTCACTCCACACCACTCCAGCCACCCAATCCCAGGCTCATCGTGGGGACTGCCACCCTCTGCAGTGGCTCTCCCCTGACGCCATGTGCCCACACAGCCTCCTCCTGCCCAGGCTCTCGCCTTCAGATCACCCATCCAGTAATGAATCTGTGGGAGCTTGGGTTGCATTAATCAATGAATATTGCTACCCTCGTGGGGCCAACACCCAGTGTTCACATAGGGCAAGCCTCTACACACTGGCCCTTCCCTCTGTGGGGCCCTCTTCCTCCCGGCATACTCCTTTCACCTCCATTTCACCTGACCCAGGTTCCACGACGCCACCAGCCGCCTGCCGCTAACCTGCCTTCCACGGCTCCATTGCTCTTCCTTGGCACCACCAGGAAAAAACCAATTCTAGAGGCCCCTCGAATGCTCTGCCATTGCTACCCAGCCTGGAGTGCCGTAGAGAAGAACTCCCACGCCACCCTGCAGATTGGGCCCTGTGAAGTCGCCATCACAAACCTCCACCAGGCACTCCACACCAAAGGGTTTACACTCCCAGTTTCCAATCGCTCATGTCTCCCTCTTAACTCAGGAGCTCTCCTCCTTCTTCAGAAATGACAGAAACTTCCTGAGGGGAAGGCGACCCCACCACACCCCCCCATCTCTCCCACCTACTTCCTCAGTAGAGGCTGTGCCTGCCCAGGAATCCCCACTAGGATTGGTCCTAGACACCAATCTTCTCCTCTAATCTACTCCTCAGGGACCTCACTCTCCACTGCCTGCTCTCACTCCCTCTTCGTCAGTCTTTCTTTATTTTATTATTATTATTTTTGAGACAGAGTCTCACTCTTGTCACCCATGCTGGAGGGCAATGGAGCGATCTCGGCTCACTGCAACCTCCACCTCCTGGGTTCAAGCGATTCTCCTGCCTCAGCCTCCCGAGTAGCTGGGATTACAGGTATGCGCCACCACGCCTGGCTAATTTTTGTATTTTTAGTACAGACGGGGTTTCACCATGTTGATCAGGCTGGTCTCGAACTCCTGACCTCGTGATCCACCTGCCTCAGCTTCCCAAAGTGCTGGGATTACAGGCGTGAGACACCACGCCCTGCCCTTCTTCTTCAATCTTTCTACTGGGTCCATCAGCGTTTATATTTGTTCACGTCTCTCATTTTTTAAAACAAAACAGGATGGGTGCCGTGGCTCATGTCTGTAATCCCAACACTTTGGGCGGGCAGATCACCTGAGGTCAGGAGTTCAAGACCAGCCTGGCCAACATGGTGAAACCCTGTCTCTACAAAAATACAAAACTTAACCGGGTGTGGTGGCAGGTGCCTGTAATCCTGAGTGGGAGGCTAAGGAGGGAGAATCCCTTGAACCAGGGAGGTGGAGGTTGCGTGAGCTGAGATCGAGCCACTGCACTCCAGCCTGGCTGACAGAGCAAGACTCTGTCTCAAAATAAATAAACAAACAAACAGACAGACAAACTAAACTCCTTCCCCATCACTCTCTCCTCCTTCTCACAGCCAGACCCCTTGCAGAGGGATCTCCACTGGCAGCCTCATTTTCCTTGTCTCCTTATCTCATGGAAGCCCAGCTTCCCCCGTGACTCAGGCCACTCTCACCGAGCTTCCTGCTGACCACATCACAGGACCCCCAGACATGATTGGTCTCTGTCTTACATGCCATGGCTGCCACTTTCTCCTTTCCAGAACATCCCCCCCTGGATTTCTTGGTCGCACACTTTCTTCCTATCTTACTGGACCTTCTGCCACTGCCCCTGGCAGCCCCTTTCCTCTGCTCCAGCCTCAGGGCTGTGCAAGGCACACTGACTTCTCATTCTACACAGTCTGCCTTGGCCCATCCTCTACTCCAATGCAGAGTCACCATCTGCAGTGGTCTCTGCGATGGATTCACCAACAGCTCTTCACATTGGAGGGTCATCTCTCTGCCAATCATAACTCTTCTACTCCCCTCTCCCCTTTCCAGTGATCAATATAGGCATGGACAGTCTGACCAACTTGACTTGCAGAAGCAGCTCTGGGGTCTTCTTGCCACTTGGGGCTCTGACAATGAGCCCACTGTTAGCTGTGGAATCTGGTTGTCCCATCAGCTGCAGCGAGGGGCTGAGTATAGTCATGTGTCGTGTAACAGCGAGCATGTATTCTGAGAAATGCATTGTTAGGAGATTTTTCATGCAGACACCATTGAGTGCATTTACATAAATTGAGACAGTAGAGCCCACTACACACCTAGGCTGGAGGGCGTTCCTCGTACACCTGTGCAGCATGTGACTGTACTGCATACTGTGGGCAAGTGGAACCCAATGGCAAGGATGTGTGCATCTACACATATCTAAACGTAGAAGACGCACAGTGAACATGTGGCATTACATGGGCCCACCATCATATATGCAGCCTATCACTGATGGAAATGTCATTGTGCAGTGTATGACTGTACTAGAATCAGGAAAACTGAAAGAGTTAATGAAGGAGGGGTAAACTGGGGCCAGTAAGAGATGGAAGATAGAGAGCTACCAGATGCATTTCTTTTCTTTCTTTTCCCCCAAAGGACTGTTCTTGCAAGGCATGGTGGGTCTCCACAGCCTGTACGGAAGGTACCCTGTGTGACTAGCAACCACATGTCACGCAACAGCCATGGTTGGCTCAGTGAGGTGACCCTCACCATAGCTTCTCCTTCACTGCTTCACTCACCTCTTTCCCTCACTCTTAGGGGATTGTACTTTCATGGCAAGTAAGCTAAGGCACTTCCCTTCATAGACAAACACTATTCTGCTTTTGAAAACGATGACATACCACTTCACATCCACTGAGATGGCTAGAATCAAAAACTCAAGGAATAACAAGTGTTGGCAAAGATGTGGAGAAATCAGAACCCTCATACCCTGCTGATGGAGGTTTAAAATCATGCAGCTGCTTTGGAAAAAGTCCAGCAGTTCCTCAAACGATTAAACATAGAGTTACCATGTGACCCAGCAAGTGCACTCCTAGCAACTCCACCCAAGAGAAATGAAGAGCTACACCCACATGGATGAGCTTGTGCACATTTATAGCAACATCATTCGTAATAGCCGAAAAGTGAGAACAACCCAAACGTCCATTAGCTGGTGAAAATGTGGCCTCTCCATACAATGGAACATTATTCAGCCATAAAAAGGGATGAAGTGCTGACATATGCTATGACATGGATGAACCTTGAAAACATTATGTCAACAAAGCCAGTCACAAAACATCACATATTATACGATTCCATTCATACGAACGTCCAGAACAGGAAATCCATAGAGACAGGAAGTAGATCAGTGGTTGCCGTGGGCTGGGGGTGGAAGTCAGGGGATAAGGAGGCAGTAACTAAAGCATATGAAGGTCTTTTCTGGGGTGATGAAAATGTTCTAAAATGGACTGCGATGATAGTTGTACAACTCTGTGAATACACAAAAAACCACTGAATTCACCGTTTAAATGGGTGAATTGCACAATGCATGAATTCGCCCTCACTAAAGCTGTTAAAAAATGGCGTAGTCTGTATTGATTGCCTTTAAAAGATGTTCATGATCACTTAATAACTGGTTCCACTAATGTGAAGTTGATCCTATTTGTGTTTTTTTAAACACATTTATGGATAGAAAAAATATTTGGAAATACATACCCCAAAATGTTAACAATGGTTATCTCTAGTTGGTAGGATTATAGATGATTTCTTTAAAATATATTTTTCCACGATGTTTTACAATGAGCATGTGATGCTTTTATATGAAAAAATATATATTTGGTAATCTACTTTATCTTAAGAATATTTCTTACAAATGGTTATTAATGTTATAATAAAAAGAACAGCAAGAACAGACTAAAGGCAAGATTGCTCACTACGTGACACCTCCCAGTCTTTAGGCCTTTATGAGTGCATGATTCTTCCGTATCCGAAAGAGCTACAGCCGTCCTGTGCTCCCTCCGCCAGCCTGTTCAGTACAGAGGCCACCACTCTGAGGGTTACTTAGTGATCTGGGAAGGCACGGCGAGGTGTTTAACTCAACAATAGTCAACTCCCCTAGAGTAAGGCCACATCTGTGATGATTACTGTATTGTGGGGCAATTAAGAACTAAACGGTGCCATCACGAGCAGATTTCCCTAAATGCTTAACTCAGAGTGGCTGACAGGGGCTGAAGAGAATGAACCCCCTTATCTTCAACACGCGGCCCACGATTAGCAGGGAAACAAAATCAACAACAGCTTTGCTTGAGGATAAGCAAATTTCAACCCCTGAAAATCTTGGAATGTGGTTACTGATATGGAGGCTCGGTCTTCAAAGGGAGTATTCAAGGGGATAAACTCAAACTCTCCCACTGTCTTTACCCCGGGCTGCATTTCTTCATGGGGCCAGACTCCACAGGCACCTGGGCAAACACACATTGGGAACGCAGTGACAATCTCTACCTACGACTCAGAGGCCACGCTGGAGGCCCTCAGCAGGAACCCCACGGGCAACCCTCCCACATTCCCACGGGACATCTTGGTCGGTGTAAGTGCAACAGCCACAGAGCCACAGGGTGCCTCTATGACTCCAGGATCTTCCATGGTTCATAATGTCCCAGTACAGATGAGAGGAGGGACAGAGTCAGAGAGGCTGGGTTGTATTAACACTGGTTTATTAGGTAGATAGGAAGAGAAGAATGAAGTCAACAGTCTTTAGCAAGCCAACTAGCTCAAGGAATAGACAGCCCCTTTCCATTCTGGAGACAACACAGAAATCTATTAATATTAAATATTGTCATGAGGTATGCACCTGCCCACAGGGGTATTATGATGGAAATACTGGGGTAGTCTGCAGGGCCAGGTACAAATGACGGGAAACAAAGCCAGAGGAACTGAAATACCTCTTGGACCCCAGAAGACAGATGTACTGATTTCTGGGATGTCAGGAGCCCAGTGTAGAGAAGCTGGATAGGTCGCTAAGAGCTTTCCCTTCTGCTTATCGGGTCTCACACACCTGGATAAACCAGTTATTGAAAGCTGACCTGTTAATGGGAAGCTTCTGGCACTTGCTGGTGTTTCCTAATTGAATGGGTGACTGCCCCGCATCTCAGGGCCGGGGCTGCCGTGCGGACGCCTCTCCATGGGGTTAGCAGCTTGATTTAGATCAGCGTGCGGGACAGGGAGCTCACAGTGGGGTCGAGGAGACACAGCACAGGCTTCTGAAGGGTGCCCTGTCCATTAGGGAGCACCCCATTTACAGATGGGTCATCCTTCAGCTCACCAGTTTCCCAGAGCATGCCAGTGGGCAGCTTTTTTTTTTTTTCCTATTATAAACAAATCTTCGATGTGACTGCGATGATCTACGGATGATCTACGTATCTGGTTGTGTGATCCTCAAGCACTTATGCAAGGTGGAGTGTAAACAACGGCCAAGACCCAAACTGCAATGTTCCCTGAAGTCCAACCTGCTTGGAGTCCTTGGGAACGTGTACAATGGTTAACAGGCTTGAGAGGAGTCAGCTGGGAGAGTGAGAGCGAGACTCTGCCCTGCAGACGGGCCGCTGAGGACGGACCCCTGCAGGCCGTCCACACCCACCACGCGTGTCATCCTCAGGAAATGCAACCGGATGCTCGGAATTTCGCCCCTAAAGCTACTCAGGGCAGTCTCAGCTCAGGAAGACTTCTTTTTTTAACCTTCTGGCTTAAAGCCACAACCCCAGGCTGAGGATGCCACATCAACGGCGTTTCCTCGCCACGCTGCAGGCGTGACACACGTTTCTAAGCCTGCAGGGTCCCCGGGCCAAGCGCGGCTACTGAGAGCACAGCGTCCTCCCTCAGCCCCTGCTCATCTGCACGGAGCAAAGCCGCAGCTTTCTCTGCTGTCAGCGCTTTATACGACTCGGATGTAGGCTCTGAGCGGGCACGGGCCGCCCTCAGACGGCGACCCGAGGGGCAAACAGGATGGAGGCGCGCTCCCTTGGAGACTGTGGTCTCGATTTTATCTGCTCCTGGGTGGTGCGGGTGGTTTGCTCTCCAGGCGTGAGCAAAGGCCACAAGGGGCCCGAAAACATCACCCAAGGATGCAAGCCCGCCACTGCGCTGAGCAGGGTCCGGCCCCGCCGCCAGAGCCCGCGCCCCTCCAGGGAGGCCCGCGCGATTGAGACCCGCCGCCTCCCGGCCAGGCGCGGGACACCAGGCGAGGGGAGCCAGGAGCCGGGAGGGGCGGCGCCGGGCCCGCAACCCCACCCTGTCCTGCCTCCGCCTCCTCCCGGCAGGACCGTCCCCTCCCAGACCCCAGCTCCGCGGACGCCCACTCGCAGCCGGCCAGTCCCGCTCGGGCCCGCGTGCCCCGCAGCCGCCACGCGCCCTGCAGTCCGTGCCGAGGCTCCCGCCCGAGCGCGCGCGGGCCGGCGGTGGCGTGTGAGCACGTCATATGGGCCGCCGGCCTCCCATTGGTTGCGGCCGCCTCACCAGACCGCGTGCGGACGGGCTCGCGGGCGGGGCGGGGCAAGCTCAGGCCACGCCCCCGGGCGGTGCGCGCGGGCGGCGGGTAGGCCCGGCAGGGTCACGTGATGCGGGCCCCGCGGCCCGCCATATAAACCCGCGCGCCTGCCAGGCGCTGCGGCCGCACTTGGGGCCGTCCCGGGCCGTGACTCCTCCTTTCTCCCGCCCCGCCTCTGTTCGGAGAGCCGGCGGGCGGGCGCCTCTCTGCCAGGTACGCGGCCGGCTGGGATAGGGGTCGCGGGCGGGCTTTGGTCGCGCAGCAGCCGGTCCTCCCCGGAGGTAGGCGGTCGCGGGCCCCGTTGGGTCTTTGGGACGCGGGTCCCGCTGGGGCCGGGGGTGCTGCTCGCTGTGAGCGCGGGTCCCGTCCGCCGCTGGCCCCGGGCGGGCGCACAGGGGTCTAACCTTGGGGGGCGGCGCTGCCGCCTGGCCCGGGTGCCGGGGTTCGCGTCCCGCGGGGCCTTCCTCGCTCTTTGTCTCTTCTGAGTGAACTTGATGACCCCCTTCTTCCAGGAAGCGCCTCTTGGACGCGGGTGACCGATGCCCAGATTGCACGACCACTTCTGGAGCTGCTCCTGTGCGCACAGCGCGAGGCGCCGAGGCCCCCCGCGAGCCAGCGCCGCGGGGCTGGCGGCCAAGGTTGGGGAGATGATCAACGTTTCCATGTCCGGGCCCTCCCTGCTGGCGGCCCACGGTGCCCCGGACGCTGACCCCGCGCCCAGGGGCCGCAGTGCTGCGATGAGCGGCCCCGAGCCCGGCAGCCCCTACCCCAACACCTGGCATCATCGCCTGGTGCAGAGGAGCCTCGTGCTCTTCTCGGTTGGGGTGGTCCTAGCCCTGGTGCTCAACCTGCTGCAGATCCAGAGGAATGTCACTCTCTTCCCCGAGGAGGTGATCGCCACCATCTTTTCCTCCGCCTGGTGGGTCCCTCCCTGCTGCGGGACAGCAGCTGGTGAGTACCCCTCCTGGTTCTTCTGGAAGTAAAAAGGGTGTCTTTTCGGTTGAAAGTACTTTTCAGCCTATAAGAAACATGCATTTGAAACTGGAACTATCCACAGATTGAAAGTGTGCATCTCCAGTCTTGGGATTTAGAGAAATGAAGGAGGGGTAGAGAGGACCTGGCACCCCCGAGGGCGGGTTCGGGCCACAGCTCTCTGAAGTTTGAGGAAGCACAGTGATGGAGATGAGGCAGGGAGATAATTGGCTGTTCAAGCAGGTGCTGTGCCAAGCTGACTGAGGGCCCTTCCCTCCTGGCGTCCGGGTACAGCCCCAGCTGTCATCCCGCGCCAGCCGCCCCGGATTGGCCGCCTGGGGAACTGGTGAGCAGCGGGACTGAAAGGCCATTGGTCGCGGCAGCAAACATGCTACCCTGCTGGATAACTGAAAACAAACCCGTCACATGGGTTCAGGAGGCGGTTGCCAGGGGAGCAACTTCTCAGCACTTCCTTTTGCCGGGTCGCTGAGTAAACTGTGGTCTGAAGCCAAACCGTCTACCCCCTGAACTGTTAGAGCTCTGTAGATTACGTTCTTAAGGAAAAGAGTAACCCCCTTACGGCGTTTAGATTTTCGTACACCCAAGCAGTAGCATAGATGTTGTACAACGTAACACTGGGTCAGTCTGAACTGTGGACACGGGGACTGCTGGGTGTGTGTACTAGACTTTCTTGGCTATCATTGAACCGCTTTTATAGAAATGTTGAGTTGATCTTGGCTCAGCAGATCACTTACTGCTCCTGTAGTCACACAGCATTTGTTTATTTAACGAGCTTGTCGGGTGCTTTCTGCAACCTCAACTCTATAAGCTGTTGAAATGTTAATCCAAAAGTGAGCACCACAAGCCCCTATCCTGAAGCAGCTTAGAGTCTGGTGGGGAAAACAAACCAGTATGTCAGTGACTCCAGTGCAGTGCAGGGAGCATCCTGTTTGCTTTGTGGCTGACGTTTGTCAGCTGACTGCTGACCATAGGCTTCAGATGCTTTGCTGTGTTCATTCCTTACAGCAATACCATGTGTAGCTTCATTTATAGATGTGGAAACTGAATCACAGGTGAAGTCACATCCAAGGGTGCGCAGGTAGAAAGGGGCCAAGCCATCGTTGGTAACTGCTCCTGCTGCCTTGGTAGGTGTGTCTCCTGCACTGTGGAAACACATTGCCTCAGTTGACTCACTGAAAACAGCAAGCAGCAAAGAGGTTTGTAGCAGATTAACAGAGGGCTGTGTGTTCAAGAACTGGGACATGTGTCTGTAATTATTAAGTAGTGGGTAGAATGTTTTCATATTTGTTCTCGGAGGGACGGGATCCTCTTTCGTTTTTCAAAACACTTTATGTGGCTGTACTAATTGAAAATTTTTTGAGAACTATATCTAGATTTAAAATTCCATGTTTCATATACATTTGGCAGAATAGTTTCTTTCCTTTAACCAAAACTTGATCTTAGAAATGAAATAGTTTAGCCTTCAGTATTTGTAATTGGAGCCTCAAGGGTTTCTAGGAATATCTGGACAATTTCTCATACTCTCATATTCTACTTTTTTAAACCATCAGCCAAGAGCATAAGTAAAATTTTTCATAGTATGTTTTTTACCTATTTATTTATTAAGCTATAGTGAAGTAAAGTTAATTTGGGGGGTCCATTTTTCAGAACTCCAAAATTAGAACCTGATGAAGTATAATAAATTGAAAACTGAACATTTTTTATCTGAATGTTTGATGCAAACTGTGTTTCTTGTTTCTCAGTTGAACCTAAAATGTATATTTCTTTCATACTAGACTGAGGTGAAACAATTGCAGGGTTCTCAAGAGCCCTGGGACACAGTGACCCTTGTGTCCCAGCATCCAACCCCACGGGCCGGCACCCCACTCCCCCCTACAGACATTCATTCCTGCCTTCATCTTTGCCATTTTACTTCTCTTTTGGAATGCCATTCCTTCCCACCTGTCCAAATTCCAAGTTCGTGTCTATAAAGAATAACTATTCCAGACCACAGTGATCTCTTCCTCTGTGTCCCAGTTACATAATCCTTATAATTTTACACATGAGAAAACAAACATGCAGAGCCACGTCCCATCAGAGGGCAAGCTGGGATTTGAGGCTGAGTTTTCTCTTCTTGGTCTGGTGTTCTTTCCACAGCTTGAGGCTTGACCATGCGGGAACCAGATGGAGAATAAGCGAAGCCTCTGTGGGGCTGTCTCGCCCCGTACTTGCCCATGGGCATGTGTGCACAGTAGGTGCTCAGTGCCTCGTACAGAACATGCTAGAACCCCCGAAAATCAACTCCAGGGCCACTCTAGGAGCATGTGACCCAGACTGTCAAAGTCACATCAGCAAATATGTATCTCATCATGTGCCCAGCCCCAGTACTGGGTGGTGGCAGGAGTGTCAGAGCTGTGATGTGACAGGGTGTGGACAGATGCTAACCTTTTTATTGTAAGATAGAAATCACACTGGATGAAAAGATAAGGTGAACTACATAGTCATTTAAGTTCTGTGTGCTTTAGGCAAATGTGGATATTAAATATAAGGTTACATATTGCTCATATTAATGTGAATAATCCCTGCTTGATTCCTTCCTGTGTTTACTGAGACATGTTCAACTACAGTAAATAATAGTGATTTTTAAAAAACTTTTCTAAACAGTACAATTTTGTGGGAGTGGTACTCAAAGAGAACAAGAATATAAAATCACTCTGAAGTTATAGCTGATAATTTTTTCTAGGAAAAGGACTGGTTTGAGTAATGTGCTGTGTTACTAATGACCACGTTGAAATTCTGGAACTTGAATCTGCTGTATTCTAACATTGTCAACTTTTTTAAAACAGCTGTTGTTGGCCTACTGTACCCCTGTATCGACAGTCACCTCGGAGAACCCCACAAATTTAAGAGAGAATGGGCCAGTGTCATGCGCTGCATAGCAGTTTTTGTTGGCATTAACCACGCCAGTGCTGTATCCTTAATTTTCTGTGCTACGTCCAGAGTATCTTCTTAGGTTATATATTGAAGCGTTTTGTTTTGTTATATACTCAAATGACTCCATGTCATAATACAGACATGATGGTGGTACCTACCCATTTCAAATTACTAAAAAGAGAAAGAAGAATGGGGCTATCGATGACTTCATAGTAAAATATATCGTTTTGTGGTCAAAATGCTAGCAGCACTTTATATATAGCTTTCAGCAAGTTTATTCTTATGGTTAAGTTTTTGACTCAGTGATGGCAGGGAGATTTCAGGTGATCTTAATGATTACTGTAACCTGTATCCAACAGATCCTTTCTTTAGCTCATTACACAGTTTTTATGGACAGTGAATTATTTGTGGTACAATAATAAAATACCCATGTTTTTAACCCTTGTGGTTTTATGTTTTTTTAATCTTAATAAGAGTCAGCAAACTTTTCCTTAACTTTTATATCACCAGAAATTGGATTTTGCCAATAATGTCCAGCTGTCCTTGACTTTAGCAGCCCTATCTTTGGGCCTTTGGTGGACATTTGATCGTTCCAGAAGTGGCCTTGGGCTGGGGATCACCATAGCTTTTCTAGCTACGCTGATCACGCAGTTTCTCGTGTATAATGGTGTCTATCAGTAAGTGTGTGTTTTCAAATATTGGCTTTGGAAAGCTTACTTAACTTTCATTAAAACATCCACTAAGCTTAGATATTTTCATATTTTATTTGTTTTTTATATAGAATGATACAGATTTAGGCATGAAATTCTCAAAAATGCTGCTATCCATAACTTAATGTAACGCAAAGGAAAACCAAGTAGTAGCAGTTACAACCAAACAAATATGAACATTCGTAGCATTGGATGGTTGATGTGCGTTCTGCATATCCCCACTACAGAGAATCTGTGATGTAGAATTGAGCCAGGTGAAATTGACTGCTAAGGCACAGTTTCTTTTCTCGCTCCAGGTATACATCCCCAGATTTCCTCTATATTCGTTCTTGGCTCCCTTGTATATTTTTCTCAGGAGGCGTCACAGTGGGGAACATAGGACGACAGTTAGCTATGGTAAGTGAAATGATCATATTCTAAAACTTGCGTCTCTTTACCTTGATAGAATGACTTTACATGATACATTCAAATTTGCGTTTATATATTCTGGTTCAGACTTGAGTGACAACTACTGAGAAAAGCTTATATTTAAAAAAATAGGTAATGATACCCAGGTAATTCTTTGCTAAATTATAAAAATTCATAATGCTTGATCTAGAAAAGGAACTAGAGCCCTCACACTGCCCCTTTGAATTGCAGATGTGGTCAGTGTTCTGAATTCTTGAAATTTCTGTAGTAAGCAGTAGAGAAAGTGACTGGTGTGTGAGTGTCCCCTCCTCCTTCACCATCGGAAGCAGATCTGGATGACCTCATGCAGTGATACTTTGCTCCCTGAGCATCAGTCCACCAGTGTTTCTTTTCACAAAATCAGAGTGGATGCAGATGATGCTGGCCTCTTAGTCCACAGTCAAGCAAGTCAAGCCTGAGGCTGCGGAGTCTGTCTCGGGCCAGGGCAGGGACTAGTGTGGGCGGGCAAGGGGACAGCCTGGTTCAGGCAGGCAGCACCTTTCTGTGGGGCAGGTGGCCCTGGGCATGGAGAAGTGGTGATGAGAGCACCGCTGCATGTGGCCGGGTCACCATGTAGACAGACTGTCCTGCCTGAACATTGCATCTGTTCTCAACTGCAGGAGAAAGCAGTGCTACCCCGCAGAGCTTCTCTCACAGCCCCCCTGAGGGAGACGGAAAGGTAGTGAACTCCAGGATGGCTTTAGCAGTTCTCATTAGTTAAAAATTGACATCTTAGCACTTCAATTTAAAAAAATAGTGGTGGACTTTTAAATGTTATTTTGAGTTGACTTTGGCAGGCTGAAAGAAAGTAAATTAAAAAAAAAACAAAAACCTAGAGCTGTTGCTCTCGGAGATAAGCTCTGGGAAAACTTATCTTAGTACCTCATGCTATTTTTAAAACAGTACATTTATTTTTGCCAGCTGATGCCCTTCTGTGAGGAGTTGAATTTGAAGACCACTTGGCTGTTTCACAAAAACGGAAGTAATTACAAGTAGAATTTGCAGTGTTCCACTGGTTACTGAGTCTCTGCTGGCAAATTTCTCATGATGGAGAAGAAAAGACTTTGCTTGCTTTTTTTTTTTTTTTTTTTTTTTTTGGAGACAGAGCTCTGGAGTGCAGTGGTGCCATCATAGCTCACTGTAACCTTGAGCTCCCGGACTCAAGCAATCCTCCCGCTTCAGCATCCCGAGTAGCTGGGATTACAGGCGCATGCCACCATACCCGGGTAACTTTTTTGCTTTTTGTGGAGATGTTACCTCCCTGCCTTGTCCAGGCCGGGCTCAAACTCGTGGGCTCAAGCCATCCTCCCACCTTGGCCTCCCAAAGCACTGGGATTATAGGCGTGAGCCTGGCCTTGCTTTTTTTAATATTAAAAATCTGGTCGGATGGTCCCACATGGAAATAGTATGTTGTTTTCATGCATTCGCCATCATCCCCGTTAATAGTCTTCAAATGAGAGCTGGCAACTCCATCATTGCTTTCTTGCTTTGAGATTTTTGTTTCGGTACTCTTTGGGAGAGAATTCCTAAGAAGGTTTTTAGAATAAAATTGCCCTCAACCAGATTGACTAATTACACATTATAACTACAACTTGAATAACATTTAAAGAGTTGGTTATTTCTGTATGATAGGTTGGTGCTGTTATATGTCAAGGCTTTTTAAATCCGTTTTAAGAAATAAGCATTATTTTGGTGGAGGTAGAAATTTCACAACATTCGTAAGTTCTAAACATCTAGAAATGGTTGGAGGAAACATTTTCGTTTTGAAGATAGTTTCATTAAGTAATCCCTGCTGTGCTCCTTTGCTTACAGAAAAAAAATGTTAAAGATAACTCAAAATAGGATAGTTGGTGTAATTATAATTCTCCTTACTTCAGCTTTCTCTTCATCCTTTTTATTCTTTAAGCTTGGGGGAAAATGTTTGGATGTTCTCGTATCTTAAAACTGGAGGAGAGAGGCTGGGCGCGGTGGCTTACGCCTTTAATCCCAGCACTTTGGGAGGCTGAGGCGGGCGGATCACGAGGTCAGGAGATCGAGACCATCCTGGCTAACACAGTGAAACCCCGTCTGTACTAAAAATACAAAAAAGAAATTAGCCGGGCGTGGTGGTGGGCACCTGTAGTCCCAGCTGCTTGGGAGGCTGAGGCAGGAGAATGGCGTGAACCCGGGAGGCGGAGCTTGCAATGAGCCGAGATTGTGCCACTGCATTCCAGCCTGGGTGACAGAGCAAGTCTCTGTCTCAAAAAAAAAAAAAAAAAAAACTGGAGGAGAGAGATCACCGCCTTAATCCCCTTCCCTGCTGGGCTATCACATGAAACTGACCTCTGAGGTTCTAAGCCTAACCCGCCTACCACCGTTTTTATTCATAAATACTTAAATCCTTACCTCTGGATCCCGACTGTTACTCTTTTTTCTCTTCAAAATTTGCAAACTCATTTCCATCCGTCAAACCCCGGAAATGGCCCAGGGGCTTCACAGTGCAGTCCCCTCCCTCCTGCTGCATCCGTTCCTCAGGCTGTGCCCCAGGTCGCATTCGTGGTGCGTGTTTTCTCCCAGGGCAGCCTTCCCCACATTCCACTCTTGTCATACTGTTGACTCACAAAATGGAAGTGGCTGAATGTTCCAGGGATAGTGTCTAAGAGCTATTGGTTTAAGGTTGAAACCTACACCAAGTAAGGCTTTGTGAAGGGAGATGACGAGAGTGAAGCTGATGACAGTCTGAAGGTGAATGAAGAGATTCCGAGGCTCAGTTCAGCAGCGGGACCAGACCCGCCCAGATCCAGGGTAATTTGAGGTCTGTGTTTGGTGCTGATGGTTTTGCCCAGTGCACTCGACACCCTCTCCTTCTTAGCTGTCTCAGTTCTCTTCAGATGCCTTTGTTCTAACTTATGCTTCCCTCCCTTAAGAAGAAACATAGTTACTTGCAAGAATAACCATGCTCAAAAGTTACAAGTTGGCTTTGCTTCAAGTTATATGGTCTCCTAGCTTTTTCTATGTGGTATTTCCCCCCCACATGCCGTTGTCCTTTGTGTCCGAAAATACAGCAGAAACATTTGTTATCAGCCTGTTACGGTTTTTTTGTTTGCTTTTTGTTTGTTTTTATTTTTACTTTTTTTGAGATGGAGTCTTGCTTTGTCACCCAGACTAAAGTGTAGTGGCACAATCTTGGCTCACTGCAACCTCCGTCTCCCAGGTTCAAATGATTATCCTGCCTCAGCCTCCCAAGTAGCTGGGATCACAGGCGCCCACCACCGCACCTGGCTAATTTTTGTATTTTTAGTAGAGACGGGGTTTCGCCACGTTGGCCAGGCTGGTCTCCAACTCCTGACCTCAGGTGATCCACCTGCCTCTGCCTCCCAAAGTGCTGGGATTACAGGCATGAGCCACCACGCCCGGCCCAGCCTGTATGTTTAAAAGAAAATGAGTCTGTAACCATCATTTATAGAACTTGTAGTTGTTGCTGTTTGTAGCTTCAAGTCCTTTCTTAAGAGTAAGCTGCAAACTGCCAACAGCAATCAAGCCTGTCCTGCTGCCACTGCCCAGCTCCACTGGGCCACCTGGAGGCAGAGTCCCGCCCACCTCAGTGTCAGCTTGGGATTTGATTTGCCGTTCCTGTTTTTGATTGACCCAATTCAGCTGCTAATGATAATAATACTATTATTGTTATTGAAGGTTTACATTTATTGGGCTCTTACTGCTGCACAGGAGGCATTGTGCTGAACGTTTCCATTGTTAGCCACTTTAGTCCTCATAACACAAGTCTTTGAAGTAGAAACTATTATTAGCCCATTTTTAAAAGGGGAAATTGCAGCTTAGGAAGATTAAACAACTTGGCCAAGTGGGTGGCAGAGGTCGACGTGGCACCATGCTTCTCATTAGCATACCACACTGCCCTTTCAACACATAGCTCGCACCTGCCTTCACCCTGGAAGTAGGTTTACAGCAGCCTGTGTTGGTGTCTGGGTTGAGAGGAGGATCCATATTGCCATTTACAATGTGCCACCATTAGGCAACACTGCTGGAAGTCCCTGTGCCACGTGTCAGGTCCGCCCGGGCCGGTTGTCGTTCGTCTCTGGCGTCTTTGTGTTCTTACGCTAATGCCAGGCCTCACTGTGGCCTCTGTCGACCAGGGATTCTAAAAGTCCACTTCCCATTTATTTATCAGCACATTAGTGAACAGGGAGTCAAATGTGATGACCAGTTTTCTTTCCAGGTTGCTGCCAAGAGTTTGCTCTTTGTTTTCTCACTGCAGTTTGTATAGAACTCTCCCAGTGTTCATATTTAACAATTGGCAGTGCTTTCACATTATCAATTCCTAAAAGCATGTATGTTTCCTAGAAGATCTTATTGTGTGTGTCCCCAGGGTAGTAACTGGCATACCTGGGTGACTCAACCCAGACTCATGACTTTCTTACCTGTCTGTTTAGATGAGAGGCTCTTGCTGTTTTCTGGATGAGTAATCTCCTTCATTGCTGAAGGTGAGGAGCTCAGCTCCTTCCTCTTAAAGTGAGTGGAGGGCAATTAAGTAACGTGGGAAGTCACGATTCTGAGGGAAAAACAATCTGTATGGAGGTTTCTCTTTTGCCCTTTAGCAGAAGCTCCGTGGCCTCAGGAAGGTCATTTAATCTCTCTGGCTTTGCTTCTTCATCAGTGAAATACTGTTCTCCATTGAGAATTTACCCTGAGGTGCCTGGTCATAGTAGTAACTGTAGTGTCTACCTCTCAGAAGCTCTGGGAGGGTCAGATGAGGAAGAATATGTAGAAAGGATTTCCCAGCTGTGAAGCTCTGTGTGAATTGAGGGCACACAGAGCTTCAGTATTACAAAGCATGACCTATTTCCAATGTCTGTTTCAACAAACTGCTGGTAAGGTGGGTTATAACACAGGCATCAGATACTAATAAAGGTTTGTGGCAGAAACCTCCCTTCAGATAAAGGTTCAATCCCTTAAATTGCAGTTAGAACTTTCAGGAACCTATCATACCCTAAGCATCACCATGCTTTGATAAAATTGGGTGTTTCCTTTATATAGATATTAACTTAGTTACGCTTTCACCAGTATCTTACACTTATATAACAGGCTTTATATAAGGGCCTCAGCAGTGTAATTTCACCTGAGGCAGAGAATTATCCTAATTTTGCAGGTGAGAGCTGTGGCTCACGGGGCCAGAGCCATGAAGACGGCGCAGGGGAGCTGGGAGAGCTGGCCTCGGGCTCCAGTTCTCTGCACATGTCCCACCTCTCAATCTTGTTGCTTCAGTCAAAGAAATTGTCAGTCTTTCCCATGTTAGGACCTACTTAATTGGTAATTAAAATATTTATACATTTAGTGCTAATTTTCTCTTTCCTTTTTTTTTCCTTTCTACACATAGGGTGTTCCTGAAAAGCCCCATAGTGATTGAGTCTTCAAAACCACCAATTCTGAGAGCAAGGAAGATTTTGGAAGAAAATCTGACTGTGGATTATGACAAAGATTATCTTTTTTCTTAAATAATCTATTTAGATCGGGCTGACTGTACAAATGACTCCTGGAAAAAACTCTTCACCTAGTCTAGAATAGGGAGGTGGAGAATGACGACTTACCCTGAAGTCTTCCCTTGACTGCCCGCACTGGCGCCTGTCTGTGCCCTGGAGCATTCTGCCCAGGCTGCGTGGGTTCAGGCAGGTGGCAGTTTCCCAAGTATTAGATTTCATTCATGTGATTAAAACAAGTTGCCGTTATTTCAAAGCCTTGAACTAAGACTCAATTACCAACTCTCAGTTTTGTGTCAGTGCCCAAAGGAGGTAGGTTGATGGTGCTTAACAAACATGAAGTATGGTGTAATAGGAATAATATTTATCCAAAAGATTTTTAAAAATAGGGCTGTGTTTAAAAAAAAAAAACAAGAAAAGCAGCAGTGATTATAGAGAGGTCACACTCTAAGTGGGGTCGCGGCGTGGCCACGCTTCACGGTCATGCTCGTCCGTCCTGCAGTGGCGTGTTTACACGGTCACACGTGTGTGTATCACCAGTGGGTCAACTGCTTGTCATTCCTCCCGTGGCAGTTTGTGTAGACAATCTTACTGAGCAAAAGGCAATGAAAAGTCTTGGTTCCCACACTGCGATATATTGGAATTTTCACCTCAGTTTATGACGTTTATTTTGAAATCCATAATCATCTAAGAATGAATACCTGTCTGCCATGTATTTCAATCTTAGTGAGCCAAAATTGTTTGTTTGTTACTACAGAATAGAGATGACTGTTTTTTGCCACAGCCCTATGGAATTTGCAATCTGTGATTGCCTTGTAAAAAGGAGAGTGCGTATGGCACTGCATTAAACATGTGGTGTTTCTAAATAGTGATACTGGTGAGCACAATGTATTCATTTAATGGCATAGACCATACCAGACCTAATTTGCAAGTATTGGGTCTTAAACTTCAAGTGCAATGTATATGAAAACCAATCTGAGCCT
The DNA here is from genome assembly GCF_029281585.2 of Gorilla gorilla gorilla. Taxonomy (NCBI): domain Eukaryota; kingdom Metazoa; phylum Chordata; class Mammalia; order Primates; family Hominidae; genus Gorilla; species Gorilla gorilla. The sequence continues at coordinate 164,167,493 of NC_073230.2, forward strand.
TGTATCTCTTAAATATTTATTTTTTTTAACGTGTGAGATGTTCGAGAGAAGGTTCTCCATTCATTTCAGTGCTGCCTGGAGGAAACGGCAGTGATTTCTTTCAGTTGTGAAGTTCCTTTCATGTTACACCCTCCACTGAACCCTCAACCTTCGAAATACTCCAGTTTTGTGGGTTTAGTCATTTTTACTTATAAATTTACCTTTTTGTATTTTGCAATTTACATGTGTTTGGTTTGTTTTAAATTCTGTGAAAGTGGCTTGATTAAAAGACTCCTTTTAAATGGAAGCCACCAGTCAGCAGAATGGAAGCTTAGAGGAACTTGCCTGTGAGCGCTGGTCTTTGTGTTTGGTTTTGTGTATGTAATGATCTTTGCTGGGGTTTTTTGCTTTGTTTTGAGGGAAATGTCTTGGAGTCAATTTTAAGTTCCTGGAGGTAATTTGTTTTAGAGGAATTTTGTTTTTTTAAAAAATAGGATCATTCTGAACTTTGGAATGACCCCCTTACATATTTTCTGAAAATGAAAACAGTTACATGAAAAAAATTTCCAATGAAGATGTCAGCATTTTATGAAAAACCAGAAGTTATTAGATGAAAGCAGTGAGTGAATCTTTAAAACAGACTTGATCACGCACACACAATAAGTCTTTCTCTCCGAAACCGGAAGTCTATATCTGTTAGAAATAATGTAGCCAAAAGAATGTAAATTTGAAGATTTTTTTGCCAATAGTTTATAGAAAATATATGAACCAAAGTGATTTGAGTTTGTAAAAATGTAAAATAGTATGAACAAAATTTGCACTCTACCAGATTTGAACATCTAGTGAGGTTCACATTCATACTAAGTTTTCAACATTGTGTTCTTTTTGCATTCATTTTTTACTTTTATTAAAGGTTCAAAACCAAGTGTTGTATTTATGTTTGCTTTTAAAAAACAGTTGTGGTGTTCTCTGTGTAGGATGTTAGAATTTGTAATGGAGAAATATTTTGCAGTTCTTCAAATTTTATTGAATTTTGACACAACCTCTTGGGAAGTATTTGAATCATCCTTCAATATACACAGGACGTTGGTTCCAGGATACCCCACGTATGCGAAAATCTGCATACTCAAGTCTGGCACTTGGCCCTACAGAACCTGCGTACCCTAAAAGTCAGCCTTCCGTATATGTGGGTTTCACATTCAGCAAATAAACCATGTTTGGTTGGAAAAGCTCCATGTATATAAGTGGACCCACAGGTTCAAACCCTGTGTTGTTTAAGGGTCAACAGTATGTGTTTTTCTTACGGTAGAAAGTTTTAAGTGCAGCACGAGCTGAATTGAACCTGCCACCTTACCCCTCCTCACCACAGGCACCCGGTTTTCAGGCAGGAGGAGCGGGCGTGCCTGGCCTGTCACAGGGGCAGCTCCCCTGCTGCCAGCCAGCATGGCTGGAGTTACTTGCACTCACAGGTTATCACGATGGGATGAGAACTGAAGAGATGCGTTGAGCACCAGGAACATTAATGCTAGGCAGGCTTCACATTACTTGTAGTTGTGAAATCGCATGTCAGTACTAGCAGAGAAAGACCTTACCTTATATGTACCAATCCATTTTATAATACAGATCCAAACCAATAGGTTTCTACATTTAAAACATGAAACATCCATGTATGGAAAAACTGGTAGATCTCATGATAAAAACATTTCCCTCATTACAGAGACTTGAGGTTTGCCTGAGATTAACCCAATTTATGTGGATCAAGTATAGGAATGCCTGCTGAACTAGTCTAAGTTCATGTTTGTTCGTTTTTTGAGACAGAGTCTTGCTCTGTTGCCCAGGCTGGAGTGCAGTGGTGCGATCTTGGCTCACTGCAACCTCTGCCTCCTGGGTTCAAGCCATTCTCCTGCCTCAGCCTCCCAGGTCGCTGGGAATACAGGCATTCACCACCACACCTGGGTAATTTTTTTGTATTTTTAGTAGAGATGGAGTTTCACCATGCTGGCCAGGCTGGTCTCGAACTCCTGACCTCAAGTGATCTGCCCACCTCGACCTCCCAAACTGCTGGGATTGCAGACGTGAGCCACGGCGCCTGGCCTATTCATGCTTTAGAATAAGTTTTGGAGGTTAAACGTTTCCTGGAATTTTTCTGATCTATTGAGCAAGTGATGGAATGAAACCATTTCATTAAGGGTAAGGTGTGTAATTTACAAAAGATTTCCTTGTTCATGTCTTTTCAACTGAATGAGCAAGGCTGAGTAAATAGGAACTCAAGATAGATTCAAAGATGTTTGTTTGGCTAGTTTTAAAAGCCACCTGTGATCTTCACCTAAGCAAGATTTCCGGCAGATTGGTTTAAATGAATTAGATATAATCATTTGGTGACCTGGCATTCTCCCTATCCTTGAATTATAGACATGTCCTTTATCCTGGTGGTAAAAAGAAACGAGAGAAGGGAGCAATTATAAATCTAAACTTGCCTTTTCTACTTTACCTGTTAAAACAGACCTTTTACTAAGAATGTTCACTTTCTCAGAGTTTCAGATTATCTCTTTGTAATAATGTAACTTTAGCATACCTTTGTAGGGATATTCTCTTTGAAAAGTATTAATGCTGTAAAATATTAATAAAGATACTAAAATTTAGCCTTAATGTATATTATGCAATAAGCTGACCTAGTCCTCACTAATCTACCATTTTGTTTACTCTTGGACTGAGGTGAGCTTGTAAGCAATAAATTAGTCACAGGAGGGATTTCATATTGATCCCTAAATGTAGTCAAAATATGCAAAGAAAAAGGTGCATGAAATAGATCCAAGTCCTAATACCCAAACATAGTGTCCTGTAGACTTTATACATCTTGGTAAGATTCATACCTGAAGAATGGCTTCCCTGAGCATTTATAAAAACACCTAATAGTGCCTGGCACAAGATAAGCTCTCAATAAATGTTACTTTCCCTTCTTGCGCCAGTTTTCTCAGGGAAGAATAAACAGCTGAGATCGTGCTTTAGGTATGGTAGTGCCAGTCTACGTTTGTAGTCTTCAAGACAAACGGTCACATAACATGAAAAGTGGTTTTTTTATTACTATTTCCACATATTCAACACTTAATTTTTCTGAGTGCTTTGACACCCTTTTTCCTCATTGTTCTCCACGTTCCCAAGTTCAGGAACAGAAGGACGATGAAGTCAAAAGCGCTGGGTCCACAGAAGTAATTTCCTCATCAGAACCTAGCTCTTCGTATTTTTTTCTGTGTCTTCGCTCAGGCAAGTTTTTCATTTAAAATCATAGGTGTCTTCCAGTTCATCCCTCAGACCTCACCAAAGGGTCATCCCTGGCTCTCCTCTTCACATCAAAACTCCCAGAGTTCCTCCGGGCTGCAGAGCACTTGTCACAGTGGCCACCAGAGTGGGCACCGTCAGGCTGCTTTCCTCCCGCAGGCCAGACCCCCGGCAGAGAGGAGCCGCCTCCTTGCTTGTCCTATCCTGGTGCCTCGCCACAGCCTGGATCCTGCTTCATCACATGTGTGTGCTGGAAGCGTGTGAAGAGATGACATCCCCCACTTGGTCACTGGCCATCCAGGAAATATTACTGGGTGCCTATCATGACAGAGGCAGGCACATGGGCTGTCCACAGTCCCATCCTGTTGCCAACAGCCCTTGAGTCCCCTTCTGATTTGTGATCTCCAATCTGTGGGGAATGAGATAAATAAAGCTGTTAGAATCAATCATACAATGAAAATCTGGGTCAAGATCCAGGGAGGACTCCTCCAAGTAGAGTGGATGAGTTTCAGTGGCAGGATTTGTTTTAACACCAATACGAGCTGTTACAGCTCGTATTAGGGATTCTTTTTCCCAGGAATGGGGTTGGAAGTGTGCTGAACCGTCCACACCCTCCCGCCCCACTGCACTGGTGCCCAGCATCTGCTTGTGGGTGGCCAGTGTGACACCCACAGGCCCAGGAGGAAGCCCCCCATAGGCAGCACCAGTACAGAGTCCTTGAATCCCTCAGAGCCTTCGCCCATTCCCACCTGCCAGCCTGCCCTTCCCGGCTACACACTGATTCCTCAGAAATTCCATCTTTTCAAGGAGGAAGGCTGCTTGCTTCGGCATGTGATATCTGTCCCTGCCCTTCAAATTAGGTCTCATTTGCCATCAACTGCTTTCAAACCCATCCCTATCTTCTTTAGTGCCCAGGGGCCTGCTGACCCAGGCTAATGTGGACATTTGGCCTCCCCTTTTCTCCTCATTCCGCATCAATCACGTTAGTTGCAAACACCCAGCTAGGGCAGGGTGCATGTGAGCAGACGACTGCGAGAGAAAGATCCCAGGGTCAGGAGGGTAGCTGTGTCCACGGACCTGCACCAACCTTGCTCCTAAAAAGCCACTTCCTACCGCCTGTTCCCTGTCCTTGCCAGCCCAGGAGTGGTGTGCGAGCCTGCGTGTAATCAATCCCCCTCCACAAGCCCGGCTTGCTGGGCCGGCTCTGGGGCTTCCTGCCTTTGCCTCATCACCCACTGCTCTTCATGTCTTCCTCAAACATCCAGCCAGCTGCAGGAGCCGCCTGAAGAAAGGTCAGCATGCCAACAAATTACGTGGAAGACCGTTTCAGAGTTGAACGCATCCACCAGGAGGGAGAGTTTGCACCGTATTAATCTTGCCAGGACTGGAAATGAATCGTGAGTCCTTTTATTAGGCTGGGCACATGGAAAAGCCCTTTCCTAAGGTTTCTCCTGAATGAAATTGTTGCATTTCCTAAGCTCCACATACAGGTGTTTGCAGTTGTTTGGTTGTTCATTTTGAGACTGGGGAGGAAATGTTCTTGAACACTTACTGTGTGCCAGGAATCATGCTGTGCTCTGGGAGCCCAGCGGTGTGCAAAGCAGGTTCCTGCCCAAATAGGAGCGGTCAGAAATCTACCTGTTCACTGGAGATCCTGGTTACACTTCTGGAGACTTAAAATGCTTTGGGGAATCAACTCAAGATGGATCAAAGACTTAAACGTAAGACCTAGGACCATTAAAATCCTAGAAGAAAACCTGGGCAATACCATTCAGGACATAGGCATGGACAAAGACTCCATGCCTAAAACACCAAAAGCAATGGAAACAAAAGCCAAAATTGACAAATGAATCTAATTAAACTAAAGAGCTTCTGCACAGCAAAAGAAACATCATCAGGGTGAACAGGCAACCTATAGAATGGGAGAAAATTTCTGCAATCTACCCATCTGACAAAGGGCTAACATCCAGAATCTACAAAAAACTTAAACAAATTTACAAGAAAAAAACAAACTACCCCATCAAAAAATGGGCAAAGGATATGAACAGACACTTCTCAAAAGAAGATATTTATGCAGCCAACAGACATGAAAAAATGCTCATCATCACTGGTCATCAGAGAAATGCAAGTCAAAACCACAATGAGATATCATCTCATGCCAGTTAGAATGGTGATCATTAAAAAGTCAGGAAACAACAGATGCTGGAGAGGATGTGGAGAAATAGGAACGCTTTCACACTGTTGGTGGGAGTGTAAATTAGTTTAACCATTGTGGATGACAGTGTGGCGATTCCTCAAGGGCCTAGAACCAGAAATACCATTTGACCTGGCAATCCCATTACTGGGCATATACCCAAAGGACTATAAATCATTCTACTATAAAGACACATGCACATGTATGTTTATTGTGGCACTGTTCACAATAGCAAAGACTTGGAACCAATCCAAATGTCCATCAATGATAGACTGGATTAAGAAAATGTGGCACATATACACCATGGAATACTATACAACCATAAAAAAGGATGAGTTCATGTCCTTTGCAGGGACATGGATGAAGCTGGAAACCATCATTCTCAGCAAATTATCACAAGATCAGAAAACCAAACACCGCATGTTCTCACTCATAAGTGGGAGTTGAACAATGAGAACACATGGACACAGGGAGGGGAACATCACACACTGGGGCCTGTTGGGGGCCAGGGAGCTGGGGGAGTGATAACATTAGGAGAAATGCCCAATGTAGGTGACGGGTTGATGGATGCAGCAAACCACCATGGCATGTGTATACCTACGTAACAAACCTGCACGTTCTGCACATGTAACACAGAACTTAAAGTATAATAAAAAGTAATGATAATGAAAAATAAAATGCTTTTGGGACACTGTTTCATCTTAGTAACCCCAGGTTTTCTCCATACTAGATATTCAAAAGAAATTTATGAATGAAGAAATGAAAGAATAAAAACAAAAGGAAGAGAGGGGGAGAGAGAGGGAGGTTGGCTGTTAAACATTCAGGTGCTGAGCATTATTAAACCAAATTTTAACTTAAAATAGCCTATAACCACCCACCAAATTCAGGTGCTAGCCTACCTAGCACCTGAATTTAGTGTCCCCTTGGCTCTCTGGGCAGTAGGAAGGAAGTGGAGCTGGGAGAAGCATCCCCTGTCAGTGTCAGCGTGCCTCCTGTGTTGAATCCACAGGCTGGGAGTTTGTCCATCCTGGGTCATATTGCTCTGGGATCTCACATTCTTCACTCTGTGTTATGGGTTAAATTGTGTCCTCCCCCACAAGAAGATATGTCCAAGTCCTAACCTCCAATGTCAAAGAATGTGATGCCATTTGGAGATAGGATCTTTGCAAAATTAAGCAATTTAAGATGAAGAAATTAGGGTCCTTATAAAAGGGGAAAACTTGGACAGGCACGCACAGAGGCAGATGACATGAAGAGACACAGAAGGAATACCACATGAAGACAGAGGATCGAGGGGTGCAGCTGCAAGTCTGGGAATGCCTGCCGTTGCCACAGGTGGGGAGAGGCTGGGACACACTCTTCCCTGCGCCTTTGAAGGAAGCAAGCACAGCCCATACCTCCAGCTCAGACCTCTGGTTCCCAGAGCTGTGTGACAACAAATGTCTGGTGTTTAAGCCAGGTGGTCTGTGGTACTTTCTTGGGGCAGCCCCAGGGGACTAAGAATGCACCACGACCTCAGTCCCAGCTTGAAGACCATGCATCATGAGGAGGCATCAAGCCCGCTTGGGTGTCCAGCTTCAAACAGGAAGGAAGAAAGGGCAGCTGCAACGCCCCTGCTTCCCAAGGAGTGTGGACACAATTATAGGTTCTGAGATAACTGTCTGGAGGAGCCTCAAAAGAGGCGGCTCTGCACCCAGAACTTCCCTCAACAACTGTGCGGGCAACGAGGGAGGTGGGGAGAGACGCCCCATCCATGGCATGAATGCGCAGCTGCAGTGGGTGTAGGTGAAGCCTGCTGAGGCCTGAGCAAGGGCAGGGGGCAGAGCATGGGAGGCAGAGGCTCCTGATGGCCTCAGGGTACGCTCGTCATCAGGGTGTTCTATGTAAGGCAGGAGAAAGATGCAAAGGATTTCAGAAATAGTTCCATTAAAAAGTGTTAAAATCTAAGAGTCTACTACTTGAAGCAAAAGATTCTGTTATTTGGAAAATGTCCTCATGTGGAAGCACTTACTTCCATCCAGGGTGAGGACACCAGGACACGGAGAACCAGGGCCATGGAAGACAGTTGCTGAAGGGCTCTCCTTAGCAAGCAGGGGAAAGTTTGCTAGTCCTGTGTAAACATACTTGGCTCAGATGAAAATCAGCACTAAACAGCAGAATTTCAACACCCAGTGTCAAATTCCCCTGCTGAGCAGATCAGTCCACCTCCTTTCAGCAGCCAGCCCCTACGCAACCGACTCAAGGAAACAAACAAAATAGAAAGAACCGAAAGCAGAGGCACGTGGGCCTTGGGGGCACCACACTCAGACTCAAGCAAGGTTGGCAGGCGGCCCTCCCCTGTGGTCCATGGCCCAGCAGCTTTCCTTCCCAGGGGGCCCAAAGGGCACTCCCACTGTGGACTCCGTGGCTGGAATGCCCCCTGTTATTTGGAACGCAGTCACATCAGAGACCAGAGTGTCTTCGGACTTGTCCACATCCACTCCTTCCCCACCTCCACTTCACAGCCCAGAAGCTCCAGTGCCCTTGCCCTGCCTGCCTCCAGCCACTGTGCCTTGCACTCCCCATTGTCTTCCATCCCCTGCACTAGGGCACCCAGTTGTGATCTTTTAATGAGGGAGACCTAACCCTGTTGTGCTCTCACTGTGAGCCCCGTGTGTCCAGTTCACATAATTAGACCCTGCAGTGCACTGGTCCTGGTGCCTGTCCCTGCAGGTGGGTGCCCTTCTGCAGTGGAGCCTTACCTATCTCCCTAGACCTTCCTGATAACTGAAGTCCTGTGGCTACTGGAAGGCAGGTACATCGAACTGCCCTCAAGGGTTCTGAGGGTGTCTCCCCAGAGCTTTGGGGTGCTATGACTAGACCCTTGGCACAGGCCCATGAGGCCTGCTCCCTCTGCCTGAAGGTATCCTAGTCCCAGAGTGCTCTGCTTTATTTACCTGGCTAACTCCTTCCCTCTCTCAGCTGAGGAGGCCTCCTCAGTGCCTCTGCAAGCCTCAGGTCAAGTCCTACAGTGGAAACAAGGAAAGAGAGAGCTGGGACACCCTTCCTGAGACCAGGCTCAAGTCCAGGGCTCCATCCCTTCATAGCTACATGAGCTTGGGCTCATGACCTCTCAGTATCCCATTTTTGTTTTCTGTAAGATGGGAATATTAATAGTACCTTCCTCATGGGGCTGTGATTACCTGACAAGAGTGTAAGCTCAACAAATGTTAGCTATGACCATTGTCATCACTATCATCATCACCATCACTATCATCACCATCATTGTCACCATCATTGTCACCATCATCACCATCATCACCTTCACTATCATCACCTTCACTATCATCACCATCACTATCATAATCATCATCACCATCACTATCACCATCACCATCATAATCATCACCATCATCATCACCATCATTGTCACCATTATCATCATCATTATCACCACCACCTTCACTATCATCATCATCAAAATCATCATGATCATCACCATTGCTATCATCATCATCATCACCATCATCACCTTCACTATCATCACCATTCACCATCGCTATCATTATCATTACCATCATCACCGTCATCACCATCATCATCATCACCATCACTGTCATCACCATCCTCATCATCACTATCACCACCACCACCATCATCATCAAATCATCATCACCATCATGATCATCACCACCATCATGATCATCACCACCACCATCACTATCATCACCATCATCACCATTATAATCATCACCATCACCATCACTATCATCACCATCTCATCATCACTATCACCACCACCATCATCAAATCATCACCATCATGATCATCACCACCATCATTATCATCACCACCACCATCACTATCATCACCATCATCACCATTATAATCATCATCATCATCACCATCACCATCACTATCATCACCATCTCATCATCACTATCACCACCACCATCATCAAATCATCACCACCATCATCACCACCACCATCACTATCATCACCATTATAATCATCATCATCACCACCACCATCACTATCATCACCATCTCATCATCACTATCACCACCACCATCATCACCATCATGATCATCACCACCATCATCATCACCACCACCATCACTATCATCACCATTATAATCATCATCATCACCACCACCATCACTATCATCACCATCTCATCATCACTATCACCATCACCATCATCATCATCATCACCGTCATCACCATCATGATCATCACCACCATAACTATCAGCACCGCCATCATCATCACCATCACTTTCATCATCACCATCATCATCAATGCCATCACTGTCATCATCAACATCACTATCATCATCATCACCACCACTATCATCATAACCATCACTATTACCATCATAATCATTGTCATCACTATCACTATCACCATCATTATCATTATTATCACCATCATCGTCACCATCACCATCCTCATCACCATCACCATCACTATCACCATCATCAATCATCATCACATCATCATATCATCATAATCACCACCATCATAATCATCACTATCAGGATTTCCACCATCATCATCATTGTCATCTCTTTATTCTTATTATTCGCTCTGCCCTGCTTTGCTTTGTGTCTATGTCAATCCACAGAAAGGCGCATCAGGAGAATTTTACAGCTCACATTTACAGAACCCTAATTCTGATTTCTAGAATTATAACCCTGAAGCCTAAGGGCTCAGGGTGCTAGAAATGAAAAATAACAATTCTTCTTAAGATGGAAAAATGAACTGAGCTTCAGCACTCCCAGGCATGCATTTGTCTTTAGTTAGCTAGCCAGGTATCGTCTAACTCTTTACCTATTTAAACTGTTCAAATAGTTAAACTTATGTTTATAGTTTTTAAAACTACAATAGTAATATACTTTTCTTCTGGAAACATCAAATAATATCAAAATGGATAAAGTGAAAACTGGAATTCTCTCCTCCCACTTGCCGGGGTAAATACTATTTACAATGTGGTGTGTATTCTTCCAGGTCTTCATCAATACACACACACAAAAAATCAGAATAATGGATGCACTATAATGGTAAAAATAATTTGGCTGGGTGCAGTGGCTCATGCCTGCAATCCCAGCACTTTGGGAGGCTGAGGTGGGCAGATCATGAGGTCAAGAGATCGAGACCATCCTGGCCAACATGGTGAAACCCCCATCTTCTGCTAAAAATACAAAAATTAGCTGGGTATGGTGGCATGCACCTGTAGTCCCAGCTACTCAGGAGGCTGAGGCAGGAGAATCTTTTGAACCCAGGAGGCAGATGTTGCAGTGAGCCAAGATCGCGCCACTGCCCTCCAGCCTGGTGACAGAGCGAGACTGTCTCAAAAAGAAAGAAAGAAAGCCTGTGCTGTTTTTATTGTAGTAAAATATACCTGTCATAAACTTTACTATCTTAACAATTTTCAAGTGTATAGTCCAGTATTTTTAAGTATATTTAGAGTATTGGGAAACATATCTTCAGAACTTTTTTGTCTTACAAATCTGAAAGTGTATACTCATTAAATAACAACTCCTCTTTGCCACCTTCCACTAATCCCTGGTAACCACCATTCTGTTTTCTCTATCTATGAATTTGACTCATCTAGATATCCTATATAATCATACTGTATTTGTCCTTCTGTGACTGGCTTATTTCACATAACATAACATCCTCAAGGTTCATCCAGGTTGTAGCATGTCAGAATTTCTTCCTTTGTAAGGCTGCATAGTATTCCATTGTATGTATACACCACATTGTATTTAACCAGTCACCCACCAACAGACATTTGATTTGCTTCTACTTCTGGGCTTTTGTGAATAATGCTGCTATGAACATGGGTATGCAAATATCTTTTTGAGACCCTGCTTCCAATTCTTTTGGATATATACCCACAAGTGGGATTGCGGAATCATATGGTAGTTCTATTTTTAATTTTTTGAGAAGCTGTCATACTGTTTTATACCGGCTGCACCACTTTTCATTCCCACCAAGAGCATACAAGGGTTCTAACTTCTGCACACCCTCACCAACACTTGTTGTCTTTTGGGGTTTTTTTTGACAGTAACCATCCTAATGGGCGTGAAGTGGTATCTCATTATGGTTTTGATTTGCAGTCCTCTGATCATTAGTGATGCTGAGCCTTTTTTCATAGTCTTGTTGATCATTTTATATCATCTTTGTAGAAATGTCTATTCAAGTCCTTTACCCATTTTTTAAATCAGGTTACTTAATTTTTTATTGTTGAATTGAAGGAGTTCCTTATATCTTTGGATCTTAACCCTTTATCCGATATATGATTCACAAATATTTTCTCCCATTCATAGGTTGTTTTTTCACTTTGTTGATTGTATCCTTTGATACATAAAAGTTTCTTAAGCTTGATGTGGTCTTATTTGTCTATGTTTGCTTTTTTGCCTGTGCTTTTGGTGTAATATCCAAGAAATCACTGCCAAGTCCAGTGTCACAAAGTTTTTCTCCTATGTTTTCTTCCAAGGCTTTTTTAGTTTTGGGTCTTATGATTAGGTCTTTAACCCATTTTGACTTCATTTTTGTATGTGGTATAAAGTTAGGATCCAAATTTATCCTTTTGCTTGTGAATATCCAGTTTTTCTAACACCATTTGTTGGACAAACTGTCCTTTTCTTATTAAATGGTCTTGACATCCTTGTGAAAGATCAAAGATCATCATTTTGACCATATAGACGAGGGTTTTCTGGGCTTTCTCTTCTATCCCATTGGTCTATATGTCTCTCTTTATGTTGGTACTATACTGTTTTTCTTACTATAGCTTTGTTTTTTTCAAGATGAAGTCTCACTTTCTCACCCAGGCGGAGTGCAGTGGCATGATCTTGGCTCATTGGAACCTCTGCCTCCCTGATTCAAGCAATTCTCCTGCCTCAGTCTCCCAAGAAGCTGGGATTACAGGCATGCACCAGCATGCCCAACTAATTTTGTATTTTCAGTAGAGACGGGGTTTCACCATGTTGGCCAGGCTGGTCTCGATCTCCTGACTTCAGGTGATCTGCCCACCTTGGCCTCCCAAAGTGCTGGGATTACAATACTATAGTTTTTTAATATATTTTGAAATCAGGAAGTGTAAGTCCTCCAACTTTTGTTCTTTTTCAATTTTGTTTGGCTATGTGGGGTCCCTTGAACTTTCCTATAAATCTTAGGATGACTTTTTCAATTTCTGCAAAAAATGTCATTGAGATTTTGACAGCGATTATGTTGAATCTGTAGATTGCTTTGGGTAGTATTGACATCCTAACTTAAGGACTTAATTAAGTCTCTGATCCATGATCATAGGATGTTGAAAATGATGATTTTTACTCAACAATATATCATCATGTGTCAAACATACAGATTCATCCATCCATGTATTCAGTGAGAGTTCAATAAGTGCCTACTACATTCCAGGAACTGTTCTAGGCACTTGGGATATATTGGTGAGTTGAGATGGGGTCTCACTCTATCGTTCAGGCTGGAGTGCAGTGGTGTAATCACGGTTCACTGCAGCCTTGACTTCCCTGGACTCTGGTGATACTCCCACATCAGCCTCCCAAGTAGCTGGGACCACAGGCACACACCACCATGCTTGGCTAATTTTTGGATATTTTTTGTGGAGACAAGGTTTTGTCATGTTGCCAAGGCTGGTCTTTAACTCCTGGGCTCAAGCGATCCGCCTGCCTTGGCCTCCCAAAGTGCTGGGATTACAGGTGTGAGCCACTGCACCTAGCCTGTCCCTGCCTTGTTGAAGCTTCTTTTCTAGCAGGGCGAAACAGACACTAAACACCAGGCTAATAAGTAAGTAAATGGTATAGTAAATTAGGACCTGATAGGTACTGTGGACATAAAAGAAAAAGTACAGCAGAGTGAGAAGAATTAGGAGGGCAGATGGGAAGGTGGGCTGTGATTTTAAGTAGGATGGTTGAACTAGAAATCTCCTTGAGAAAGTGGCTAAGTCCATGTTACTTAGAAAAGAGAGCCCAAGGCCAGGCGTGGTGGCTCACGCCTGTAATCCCAGCACTTTGGGAGGCAAAGGTAGGTGGCTCACCTGAGGTCAGGAGTTTGAGACCAGCCTGGCCAACATGGTGAAACCCTGTCTCTACTAAAAATACAAAAAATTAGCTGGGCATGGTGGTGGGCACCTGTAATCCCAGCTACTCAGGAGGCTGAGGCAGGAGAATTGCTTGAACCTGGGAGGCGGAGGTTGCAGTGAGCCAAGATCGTGCTACTACACTCCAGCCTGGGCAACAGAGTGAGACTCCATCTCAAAAAAAAAAAAAAAAAAGGAGGAAAAGAGAGCCCAAGGCAAGGTTTAAGTGCTAACACTTCCTTGGAAGGTGCCATCCCAGAGCAGCATGGTGAGGACAGGGCATCAAGGCAGGGAAGCCAGGGAAGACCATGCAGGCTGAGACCGCTGCAGGCTGAGCACTGCTTCATTACGAGCCACGGAGATACAGACCAGGCACTCAGCCAGAGGGGCATCACCACACAGTTCATATAGAAAAACCATGCCTGAGAACGGCCCATTGGAAGCAGGGCGAGAGAGATCTTTTTGGCTGCTCACTCCTACCTCCCATCAGATGCAGCTGGAGCTGCAGGAGTCATGAGTCATGTCGCCTGCTCTCTGAGCTGTGTTGCTTGGACACTTTGGCAACTCCTACAGGAAGCAGCTCCCATGTCCTCCAACTGGGGAGTGTCCAGAAAGGGCGAGAGGAACCTGAGGCTCCGGGCATGCAGTCAGGAAGGTCTCCACAGTGAGCAAATGGCCAATGTTTCTAGGGACAGAAAGGCTGAGAGACTCAGAAGAGGCATGGTTTGTCGGATGCAAACTACCTATGTCATTCTTTGTGTGACAATCTCTTTCCTCTTATTAGCAGCATGCAATTTTATGGAATGGATTTTAAACTATTTAAACATCTCCTTCTGAGAGCATTTAAGTTGATTCCAGTTGTTCACTCTAATCAGCATTGTCAAGGCAAAGATACTTGTCCATAGATCCTTGTGGAACTTGCCTCAGTATCTCTACTGCTAGAGCTCTAGAAGGGAAATTTCTGAACTTACAGCATTTGCATAACTCAGTTTTAACAGATGCTGTGAAATTTCCCTTCAAATATTTTGTTCCTATTTACTTCCCCATTACAGAGCCTTGAACCCTTGTGATATGGCTGGGCTCTGTGTCCCCACCCAAATCTCATCTTGAATTGTAATCAAGGGAGGGAAGTGGGGTTGCACTATGGGGGCACTTTCCTTCATGCTGTTTTTGTGGTAGTGAGTGAATTCTCAAGAGATTCGATGGTTTTACAAATGGTAGTTTTTCCTGCTGTCTCTCTCTCTTTCTCTCTCTGTCTGTCTTGCCTGACGCCATGTAATAAGTGCCTGCTTCCACTTTCACCATGATTGTAAGTTCCTGAGGCTTCCCCAGCCATGTGGAACTGTGAGTCAATTAAATCTCATTCCTTTATGAATTACTCAGTCTTGGAAACTTCTTTATAGCAATGTGAAAATGAACTAATAAACCTTGCCAATACTGAGCAGCTTTTAACTTTTTGCCAGTCTACAGGTGAAAATGTTTTCTGATTTTTATCTTGCATTTCTCTAATCACTAGTCATTTGTTTATTAGCCATTTGTCTTTTTCTGATTAATTTTCTGATCTATTTTTCATTTTTTTAATTTAAAAATACTTTATTGCTAAAAAAGGCTAGCAATCACCTGAGCTGTCAGCGAGTAGTAATTCCTTCGCTCATGAAGGATCTTGTCTCTATGTTGATGGCTGCTGGTTGATGAGTGTGCTGGTTGCTGATCTATTTTTCTACATGGTTGTTTATTCTTAATTGTTGCTATTTCTAACTTCCAGGGCCTATTTGTATGTTAGGAACATAAACCCTTTGTCTTTTATGTACAGGGCGACCATATGCCCTGTGTGCTTGGGACGGTCCCAGCTTGTGCCTTCTGTCTTGGTGTAATGATTAGCTGCTCCCCCTTCACTCTCAAGCATCTGGGTTGGAGCGATAAACAATACCTAACACTGCAGCCTCGCTGTGTCTGCCTCTCTCTTCCTCCACGGCACCTGGGTTTCTTTTATTTACAAAGGCCAAGTATGATGAAGATAACACAGAATCAACTGCCCCAGAGTTGCACGAAGCTGTCTGTCTCTGCAGATAAACACTTCAATTCCCCTTTAGAGCAGACAGTTCTTAGTTTAAAAACAAAATCACCAGGATAGATCTTTCAGCTGTATAAACACAATGCATTATTGCATTACTTAGTAGAGATAATCAACACGCACGTGTCTGCTGAATGGATGAGCAAATGAATGAGGAACGAAAAATAAGGATGTTTCTGTTGGATTACATTCTTAGTTGAAGGTAAATGGTGGAAACATAAAGAAAAGTTGGATCTGAACCAAGAACTTGGAATTAAGCAGAACAAAGTACCACCTAATCTCCCCTCCTGGTGCTTCTACCCCTCGTCCAGTGATTCTGAAGACCCGTATGTTAAGGCGCATCTGGTAACCTCAGCTACGTACTCTGTTGTGTAACCAAGAATGTCAGAAGAAGCTGAGAAGAGTCCTGTCAGCAGATGGAAAGGGCTCTAAGTGGACGGCCAGGGCATCTGCGCCACTGCTGGGTACCCTAAGCAATACCAGTGTTTGTTCTGGAAGCTAAAGGCTAAGCGTGCTGCAGGTGCTGGTGATGAAAGTCTTATCTAAGCCATGGGTCATTCCAGTGACTTCTAAGGCGGCTACTGTGGAGGCCAGAACTGCCAAGGCGTCCTGCGTAACACCGAACATGGCAACAGTAATCCCAAGCACGGCTTCATTCACTGGGGGCTCGATGCGTGTCAGGCACTGTTCTAACCCTTTGTCTGTATTATCTCGTTCAATCCTTATCATAACCTATGAAGTAGGATTACTCCCATTTTAAGATGAGAAAACAGGGCACAGAGAGGTTGAGTAACTTGCCCAAGGTCACACAGTCAGCAAGTGGCAGAGCTGGGGTCAAAATTCAGCCAGTCTGAGTCTTGAACACTGGTCAGATTAAAGAATAGTTACTTGCCTCTACACATTTTTAACATAGATAACCTTTGAGCAACCCTATGGAACAAACTGAGCAGAGATCAAAGGAGTGCCTGGATTAAAAGCTACAGAGGATGGACTCATATTCCAATTTGGTGGAAAGGCCACCAGGGGCTGTATTTTCTGTAATCTTAAATTTAAAAATAGCCTTCCAGAATCTAGACCATCCCAAGTAAAGGAATCCCTGAGCCCCAGAACTAGGCTGAATGTCTGGTTGACTTCCCACTGCTTCTATTAATGGAAAAAAGACATGTGAAAAGCTGGAACAGACATCTCTCTATCACCTAGGCTGGAGTTCAGCCCTCTGGCCACAGAGCCCAGGTAATTTTCCAGCTACCTGACTACTGTGGATGAATTAAAATTAACTCCATAACTCTGACTCACTCAGACTTCTACCCAGAAGTGCTTTTTGGTCAAAGGTGCATCATCAGCTGGGCATGGTGGCTCACGCCTGTAATCCCAGTGTTTGGGAGGTAGAGGCAGGCAGATTACTTGAGCTCAGGAGTTCGAGACAAGCCTGGCCGATATGGTGAAACCCCGTCTCTCCCCAAAATACAAAAAGTTAGCCAGGTGTGGTGGTGCTCGCCTATGGTTCCAGCTACTTAGGAGGCTGAGGTGGGAGGATCACATGAGCCCAGGAGGTAGAGGTTGCAGTGAGCCGTGTTCATGCCACTGCACTCTAGCCTGGGTTACAGAGTGAGAGCCTGTCTCAAAAACAAACAAACAAAAAAGAAGAAAGATGCATCATCACAAGTTTTGTCCCTGCTTTGAAAACCCTGAAGGTCACGTTGCCAGGATCTGAGATGGGGAATGAAGTGGTGGTTGGAGCTTTACAGACACAATCCCAGATCACAACGGAGCCCTCTCTCCACCAGGCCCCGGCACTGGCTCCAAGTACTCTGGGGAGCCATGGAGCTTGCCCAGGCTCAGGCCCATCGACCATTAGACCCAGAGCAATTAGGAAACAAATTCAAGACTGTGCTCTATGGAGGGTGGTTTTTCGAGCTATTTCTCTTGTCTTAGCCTGTTCCTGCTGCTGTAACAAAACACCACCACTTGGGTAAGTTGTAATAATGGAAATCTCCTTCTCACAGGTTGAGTGCCTGGAGAGGGCCCAATCTCTGCTTCCAGGACGGTGGCTGGGACGCTGTGTCCTCACGTGGTGAAAGCAAAAGAGCGAAGGGGTAAACCCGGCGTGAAGCTTCCTTTACAAAACACGAATCCCACTGACCAGGGCAGAGCCCTCCTGACTTAATCACCCCTAAAGGTCCCACCTCCTAGTATCATCACAGTGGCAATTAAGTTTCAGCACGTGAAATCTGCAGGGCACATTCCGACCCCAGCATAGATCTTAGCAGTTACTTGGATAAATCTGTCAAACGGGAAGCTGAGAAGCAGCCAGCCCGGGCTATTCCCTGATGAATTTGCACCCTGCTCTGGTCTATGCCCACCCACTCTTGCTCCATGGTCAGTGGTGGCTGCAGAAACACACGTGAGGAGAGGGCCAAGCAGACTCGACCCTCAGTCACTTAACCCCTGCCCAGCCCCACAAAACACTCCCCAAGAGAAACCTCCTTTTTTTCTTATGCTTACAGTGGGGGGCCATTAAACATCTGGAGACGTGGCGGGGAGGCGAGAGGAGACCCCGCCAGAAGCTGTGCCTTCCTAGGGGGCAACCATACGGGGCCCCTGCCCACTGCTCACCCAAGAAGCAGAGGCCCCATGTGCAGGGCCCTGGGTCCTTTCAGAAGGGATGCTGTACATTCTTTCATGGCCGGGGTCCCCAAGAAAGCAGATACACCCAAGACAGCAGGGGCACCTAAGACAGCAGGCGCCACCAAGACTGCAGGGGCCCCCAAGATAGCAGGGGCCCCCAAGACAGCAGGCATCCTCAAGACCGCAGGGAGCCCCAAGACAGCAGGCACCCACAAGACAGCAGGCACCCGCAAGACTGCAGGGAACCCCAGGAAAGCAGGCACACTGGCCACCAGAATGCCAGGCCTGCAACACCACAGAGAAGGTGGAAAGCATGCACATCCAGTGTTTCTAAAAAGATGTTCTTACGGCCATGAGTCCTTGCTATTTCTGGAGTCTTTATCACACAGATATATACATCTACAAAATTAAGTATATTATCTCTGAGCTACTGCATAGAGTAATGGTATGAGATTCCTTCCTCCCTCCTCCACCTGGACAGAAAGCTGAAAGTTGGCCCAGGTCACCTCAAGTCAGGGGCGACTTCAGGACTCACGTGCCAGGACAGCCATCTCACTGTGGTGGGAGCCAGTGATGGGGACTCCTGAAGACTGGTAATGATAACAGACACTCTGTACCACCGAAGGGAGTTAACTGGGAGATACCCCAGTGCCCCCCTCTCTCCCCCAACCCTGACCCTGTCCCGGCCCTGACCCTGCCCTTACCACACCAGCTGCACCAGCCCCATCCATGATCCCAACGTCCACCCCCACCTCTGACCTCCGACCAGACCCAGACCTGAAACCCCCTCCCAGTCCCATGCCCAAATCACACCCTCCCAACCTGCACCCTAACCACAGCCAGGCACCTGGGCTCCCTGTGCACAGCCTGGCCACGTGCACGGCCCCACCCCCAAACATCTCCTAGCCCTGCCTACCAGCCCCGCCCTAAATACACCTCCTAGCCACTCTCACAGCCCTGAGCCCCATCCCAACCACACCAAGCCCCGTTTTGCAGTCCCTCCCCCTACAGGATCCCTAAGCACGCCTCCCATGCCAGCCCCAGCCCTCCCTCTCCAAGGCCTTGGGTGCAGAGTGCACAGGCCACCATCCTCTGTCCTGGGTGGGATGGGTCCAAGCGTCATGCGGAGGATCGCTGGGCACTCCGCCGCTGAGCCTCCCCAGGTCCCTTCCCAGAGACGGGGTGGCTTAGGCCAAGCAGACCCCTGCTCAGACCACCCCGGGTGTGTGTCTAGACTGGAGGCATGTGCCTAGACTAGGGGAGCAGGGTCTCCCAGGCACCTCTGCTACCTGAAAGGTGTGTGGCCCTCAGCCAGGTGAGCAGCCACAGGATTGAACCATCTAACACGGGCTCCCAAGGCTGTCTACCGTGTTCTGTTGCCTGAATCCAGAGTTACTTTTTTCCAGTGTTCTTGCCCTTGGTTGGTTTATAATTTAAAGTATTCTAATCTCACTTCCATATGGAAAGTAACTTTTTAAATGGTCCCAACTTTCAAAATAGCTGTTAAGGATTATTATCGTGATTACAAATATGAAATTTGCTTTTTAAAGAAGCGATTCACTGTGTGTGGTGGCTCTCCCTCTCCCCAAAGACACCCACATCCTCATCTCTCCCTCCCCACAAAGACACCTACATCCTCACCTCTCCCTCCCCAAAGACACCCACATCCTCCTCTCTCCCTCCCCAAAGACACCCACATCCTCATCTCTCCCTCCCCAAAGACACCCACATCCTCATCTCTCCCTCCCCAAAGACACCCACATCCTCCTCTCTCCCTCCCCAAAGACGCCGACATCCTCATCTCTCCCTCCCCAAAGACACCCACATCCTCATCTCTCCCTCTCCCCAAAGACACCCACATTCTCATCTCTCCCTCCCCAAAGACACCCACATCCTCATCTCTCCCTCCCCAAAAACACCCACATCCTCATCTCTCCCTCCCCAAAGACACCCACATCCTCCTCTCTCCCTCCCCAAAGACACCCACATCCTCATCTCTCCCTCTCCCCAAAGACACCAACATCCTCATCTCTCCCTCCCCAAAAACACCCACATCCTCATCTCTCCCTCCCCAAAGACACCCACATCCTCATCTCTCCCTCTCTCCAAAGACACCGACATCCTCATCTCTCCCTCCCCAAAGACACCCACATCCTCATCTCTCCCTCCCCAAAGACACCCACATCCTCACCTCTCCCTCACCAAAGACACCCACATCCTCACCTCTCCCTCCCCAAAGACACCCACATCCTCCTCTCTCCCTCCCCAAAGACACCCACATCCTCACCTCTCCCTCCCCAAAGACACCCACATCCTCCTCTCTCCCTCCCCAAAGACACCCACATCCTCATCTCTCCCTCCCCAAAGACACCCACATCCTCATCTCTCCCTCCCCAAAGACACCCACATCCTCCCCTCTCCCTCCCCAAAGACGCCGACATCCTCCTCTCTCCCTCCCCAAAGACACCCACATCCTCATTTCTCCCTCTCCCCAAAGACACCCACATCCTCATCTCTCCCTCCCCAAAGACACCCACATCCTCATCTCTCCCTCCCAAAAACACCCACATCCTCATCTCTCCCTCCCTAAAGACACCCACATCCTCCTCTCTCCCTCCCCAAAGACACCCACATCCTCATCTCTCCCTCCCAAAAACACCCACATCCTCATCTCTCCCTCCCTAAAGACACCCACATCCTCCTCTCTCCCTCCCCAAAGACACCCACATCCTCATCTCTCCCTCTCCCCAAAGACACCAACATCCTCATCTCTCTCTCCCCAAAAACACCCACATCCTCATCTCTCCCTCCCCAAAGACACCCACATCCTCATCTCTCCCTCTCTCCAAAGACACCGACATCCTCATCTCTCCCTCCCCAAAGACACCCACATCCTCATCTCTCCCTCCCAAAAACACCCACATCCTCATCTCTCCCTCCCTAAAGACACCCACATCCTCCTCTCTCCCTCCCCAAAGACACCCACATCCTCATCTCTCCCTCTCCCCAAAGACACCAACATCCTCATCTCTCTCTCCCCAAAAACACCCACATCCTCATCTCTCCCTCCCTAAAGACACCCACATCCTCATCTCTCCCTCTCTCCAAAGACACCGACATCCTCATCTCTCCCTCCCCAAAGACACCCACATCCTCATCTCTCCCTCCCCAAAGACACCCACATCCTCACCTCTCCCTCCCCAAAGACACCCACATCCTCATCTCTCCCTCCCCAAAGACACCCACATCCTCCTCTCTCCCTCCCCAAAGACACCCACATCCTCATCTCTCCCTCCCCAAAGACACCCACATCCTCCTCTCTCCCTCCCCAAAGACACCCACATCCTCATCTCTCCCTCTCCCCAAAGACACCAACATCCTCATCTCTCTCTCCCCAAAGACACCCACATCCTCACCTCTCCCTCTCCCCAAAGACACCCACATCCTCCTCTCCCTCCCCAAAGACACCCACATCCTCATCTCTCCCTCCCCCCAAAGACACCCACATCCTCATCTCTCCCTCTCCCCAAAGACACCCACATCCTCACCTCTCCCTCTCCCCAAAGACACCCACATCCTCATCTCTCCCTCCCCAAAAACACCCACATCCTCATCTCTCCCTCCCCAAAGACACCCACATCCTCACCTCTCCCTCTCTCCAAAGACACCCACATCCTCATCTCTCCCTCCCCAAAGACACCCACATCCTCACCTCTCCCTCCCCAAAGACACCCACATCCTCACCTCTCCCTCCCCAAAGACACCCACATCCTCCTCTCTCCCTCCCCAAAGACACCCACATCCTCATCTCTCCCTCCCCAAAGACACCCACATCCTCATCTCTCCCTCCCCAAAGACACCCACATCCTCCTCTCTCCCTCCCCAAAGACGCCGACATCCTCATCTCTCCCTCCCCAAAGACACCCACATCCTCATCTCTCCCTCTCCCCAAAGACACCCACATCCTCATCTCTCCCTCCCCAAAGACACCCACATCCTCATCTCTCCCTCCCCAAAAACACCCACATCCTCATCTCTCCCTCCCCAAAGACACCCACATCCTCCTCTCTCCCTCCCCAAAGACACCCACATCCTCATCTCTCCCTCTCCCCAAAGACACCAACATCCTCATCTCTCCCTCCCCAAAAACACCCACATCCTCATCTCTCCCTCCCCAAAGACACCCACATCCTCATCTCTCCCTCTCTCCAAAGACACCGACATCCTCATCTCTCCCTCCCCAAAGACACCCACATCCTCATCTCTCCCTCCCCAAAGACACCCACATCCTCACCTCTCCCTCCCCAAAGACACCCACATCCTCACCTCTCCCTCCCCAAAGACACCCACATCCTCATCTCTCCCTCCCCAAAGACACCCACATCCTCACCTCTCCCTCCCCAAAGACACCCACATCCTCCTCTCTCCCTCCCCAAAGACACCCACATCCTCATCTCTCCCTCCTCAAAGACACCCACATCCTCATCTCTCCCTCCCCAAAGACACCCACATCCTCCTCTCTCCCTCCCCAAAGACGCCGACATCCTCATCTCTCCCTCCCCAAAGACACCCACATCCTCATCTCTCCCTCTCCCCAAAGACACCCACATCCTCATCTCTCCCTCCCCAAAGACACCCACATCCTCATCTCTCCCTCCCCAGAAACACCCACATCCTCATCTCTCCCTCCCCAAAGACACCCACATCCTCCTCTCTCCCTCCCCAAAGACACCCACATCCTCACCTCTCCCTCCCCAAAGACACCCACATCCTCCTCTCTCCCTCCCCAAAGACACCCACATCCTCCTCTCTCCCTCCCCAAAGACGCCGACATCCTCCTCTCTCCCTCCCCAAAGACACCCACATCCTCATTTCTCCCTCTCCCCAAAGAAACCCACATCCTCATCTCTCCCTCCCCAAAGACACCCACATCCTCATCTCTCCCTCCCAAAAACACCCACATCCTCATCTCTCCCTCCCTAAAGACACCCACATCCTCCTCTCTCCCTCCCCAAAGACACCCACATCCTCATCTCTCCCTCCAAAAAAAACCCACATCCTCATCTCTCCCTCCCTAAAGACACCCACATCCTCCTCTCTCCCTCCCCAAAGACACCCACATCCTCATCTCTCCCTCTCCCCAAAGACACCAACATCCTCATCTCTCTCTCCCCAAAAACACCCACATCCTCATCTCTCCCTCCCCAAAGACACCCACATCCTCATCTCTCCCTCTCTCCAAAGACACCGACATCCTCATCTCTCCCTCCGCAAAGACACCCACATCCTCATCTCTCCCTCCCAAAAACACCCACATCCTCATCTCTCCCTCCCTAAAGACACCCACATCCTCCTCTCTCCCTCCCCAAAGACACCCACATCCTCATCTCTCCCTCTCCCCAAAGACACCAACATCCTCATCTCTCTCTCCCCAAAAACACTCACATCCTCATCTCTCCCTCCCCAAAGACACCCACATCCTCATCTCTCCCTCTCTCCAAAGACACCGACATCCTCATCTCTCCCTCCCCAAAGACACCCACATCCTCATCTCTCCCTCCCCAAAGACACCCACATCCTCACCTCTCCCTCCCCAAAGACACCCACATCCTCATCTCTCCCTCCCCAAAGACACCCACATCCTCATCTCTCCCTCCCCAAAGACACCCACATCCTCATCTCTCCCTCCCCAAAGACACCCACATCCTCCTCTCTCCCTCCCCAAAGACACCCACATCCTCATCTCTCCCTCTCCCCAAAGACACCAACATCCTCATCTCTCTCTCCCCAAAGACACCCACATCCTCACCTCTCCCTCTCCCCAAAGACACCCACATCCTCCTCTCCCTCCCCAAAGACACCCACATCCTCATCTCTCCCTCCCCCCAAAGACACCCACATCCTCATCTCTCCCTCTCCCCAAAGACACCCACATCCTCACCTCTCCCTCTCCCCAAAGACACCCACATCCTCATCTCTCCCTCCCCAAAAACACCCACATCCTCATCTCTCCCTCCCCAAAGACACCCACATCCTCACCTCTCCCTCTCTCCAAAGACACCCACATCCTCATCTCTCCCTCCCCAAAGACACCCACATCCTCATCTCTCCCTCCCCAAAGACACCCACATCCTCACCTCTCCCTCCCCAAAGACACCCACATCCTCCTCTCTCCCTCCCCAAAGACACCCACATCCTCATCTCTCCCTCCCCAAAGACACCCACATCCTCATCTCTCCCTCCCCAAAGACACCCACATCCTCCTCTCTCCCTCCCCAAAGACGCCGACATCCTCATCTCTCCCTCCCCAAAGACACCCACATCCTCATCTCTCCCTCTCCCCAAAGACACCCACATCCTCATCTCTCCCTCCCCAAAGACACCCACATCCTCATCTCTCCCTCCCCAAAAACACCCACATCCTCATCTCTCCCTCCCCAAAGACACCCACATCCTCCTCTCTCCCTCCCCAAAGACACCCACATCCTCATCTCTCCCTCTCCCCAAAGACACCAACATCCTCATCTCTCCCTCCCCAAAAACACCCACATCCTCATCTCTCCCTCCCCAAAGACACCCACATCCTCATCTCTCCCTCTCTCCAAAGACACCGACATCCTCATCTCTCCCTCCCCAAAGACACCCACATCCTCATCTCTCCCTCCCCAAAGACACCCACATCCTCACCTCTCCCTCCCCAAAGACACCCACATCCTCACCTCTCCCTCCCCAAAGACACCCACATCCTCATCTCTCCCTCCCCAAAGACACCCACATCCTCACCTCTCCCTCCCCAAAGACACCCACATCCTCCTCTCTCCCTCCCCAAAGACACCCACATCCTCATCTCTCCCTCCCCAAAGACACCCACATCCTCATCTCTCCCTCCCCAAAGACACCCACATCCTCCTCTCTCCCTCCCCAAAGACGCCGACATCCTCATCTCTCCCTCCCCAAAGACACCCACATCCTCATCTCTCCCTCTCCCCAAAGACACCCACATCCTCATCTCTCCCTCCCCAAAGACACCCACATCCTCATCTCTCCCTCCCCAAAAACACCCACATCCTCATCTCTCCCTCCCCAAAGACACCCACATCCTCCTCTCTCCCTCCCCAAAGACACCCACATCCTCATCTCTCCCTCTCCCCAAAGACACCAACATCCTCATCTCTCCCTCCCCAAAGACACCCACATCCTCATCTCTCCCTCTCTCCAAAGACAGCGACATCCTCATCTCTCCCTCCCCAAAGACACCCACATCCTCATCTCTCCCTCCCCAAAGACACCCACATCCTCACCTCTCCCTCCCCAAAGACACCCACATCCTCACCTCTCCCTCCCCAAGACACCCACATCCTCATCTCTCCCTCCCCAAAGACACCCACATCCTCACCTCTCCCTCCCCAAAGACACCCACATCCTCCTCTCTCCCTCCCCAAAGACACCCACATCCTCATCTCTCCCTCCCCAAAGATACCCACATCCTCATCTCTCCCTCCCCAAAGACACCCACATCCTCCTCTCTCCCTCCCCAAAGACGCCGACATCCTCATCTCTCCCTCCCCAAAGACACCCACATCCTCATCTCTCCCTCTCCCCAAAGACACCCACATCCTCATCTCTCCCTCCCCAAAGACACCCACATCCTCATCTCTCCCTCCCCAAAAACACCCACATCCTCATCTCTCCCTCCCCAAAGACACCCACATCCTCCTCTCTCCCTCCCCAAAGACACCCACATCCTCATCTCTCCCTCTCCCCAAAGACACCAACATCCTCATCTCTCCCTCCCCAAAAACACCCACATCCTCATCTCTCCCTCCCCAAAGACACCCACATCCTCATCTCTCCCTCTCTCCAAAGACACCGACATCCTCATCTCTCCCTCCCCAAAGACACCCACATCCTCATCTCTCCCTCCCGAAAGACACCAACATCCTCATCTCTCCCTCCCCAAAGACACCCACATCCTCACCTCTCCCTCCCCAAAGACACCCACATCCTCATCTCTCCCTCCCCAAAGACACCCACATCCTCCTCTCTCCCTCCCCAAAGACACCCACATCCTCATCTCTCCCTCTCTCCAAAGACACCGACATCCTCATCTCTCCCTCCCCAAAGACACCCACATCCTCATCTCTCCCTCCCCAAAGACACCCACATCCTCACCTCTCCCTCCCCAAAGACACCCACATCCTCACCTCTCCCTCCCCAAAGACACCGACATCCTCATCTCTCCCTCCCCAAAGACACCCACATCCTCATCTCTCCCTCTCCCCAAAGACACCCACATCCTCATCTCTCCCTCCCCCCAAAGACACCCACATCCTCACCTCTCCCTCTCCCCAAAGACACCCACATCCTCATCTCTCCCTCCCCCCAAAGACACCCACATCCTCATCTCTCCCTCTCCCCAAAGACACCCACATCCTCACCTCTCCCTCTCCCCAAAGACACCCACATCCTCATCTCTCCCTCCCCAAAAACACCCACATCCTCATCTCTCCCTCCCCAAAGACACCCACATCCTCATCTCTCCCTCCCCCCAAAGACACCCACATCCTCACCTCTCCCTCTCCCCAAAGACACCCACGTCCTCCTCTCCCTCCCCAAAGACACCCACATCCTCATCTCTCCCTCCCCAAAGACACCCACATCCTCATCTCTCCCTGCCCCCAAAGACACCCACATCCTCACCTCTCCCTCTCCCCAAAGACACCCACATCCTCATCTCTCCCTCTCTCCAAAGACACCGACATCCTCATCTCTCCCTCCCCAAAGACACCCACATCCTCATCTCTCCCTCCCCAAAGACACCCACATCCTCACCTCTCCCTCCCCAAAGACACCCACATCCTCATCTCTCCCTCCCCAAAGACACCCACATCCTCATCTCTCCCTCCCCAAAGACACCCACATCCTCATCTCTCCCTCCCCAAAGACACACACATCCTCCTCTCTCCCTCCCCAAAGACACCCACATCCTCATCTCTCCCTCTCCCCAAAGACACCAACATCCTCATCTCTCTCTCCCCAAAGACACCCACATCCTCACCTCTCCCTCTCCCCAAAGACACCCACATCCTCCTCTCCCTCCCCAAAGACACCCACATCCTCATCTCTCCCTCCCCCCAAAGACACCCACATCCTCATCTCTCCCTCTCCCCAAAGACACCCACATCCTCACCTCTCCCTCTCCCCAAAGACACCCACATCCTCATCTCTCCCTCCCCAAAAACACCCACATCCTCATCTCTCCCTCCCCAAAGACACCCACATCCTCACCTCTCCCTCTCTCCAAAGACACCCACATCCTCATCTCTCCCTCCCCAAAGACACCCACATCCTCATCTCTCCCTCCCCAAAGACACCCACATCCTCACCTCTCCCTCCCCAAAGACACCCACATCCTCCTCTCTCCCTCCCCAAAGACACCCACATCCTCATCTCTCCCTCCCCAAAGACACCCACATCCTCATCTCTCGCTCCCCAAAGACACCCACATCCTCCTCTCTCCCTCCCCAAAGACGCCGACATCCTCATCTCTCCCTCCCCAAAGACACCCACATCCTCATCTCTCCCTCTCCCCAAAGACACCCACATCCTCATCTCTCCCTCCCCAAAGACACCCACATCCTCATCTCTCCCTCCCCAAAAACACCCACATCCTCATCTCTCCCTCCCCAAAGACACCCACATCCTCCTCTCTCCCTCCCCAAAGAAACCCACATCCTCATCTCTCCCTCTCCCCAAAGACACCAATATCCTCATCTCTCCCTCCCCAAAAACACCCACATCCTCATCTCTCCCTCCCCAAAGACACCCACATCCTCATCTCTCCCTCTCTCCAAAGACACCGAC
Organism: Gorilla gorilla gorilla; assembly: GCF_029281585.2. Lineage (NCBI taxonomy): Eukaryota > Metazoa > Chordata > Mammalia > Primates > Hominidae > Gorilla > Gorilla gorilla. The sequence goes on from NC_073230.2 coordinate 164,195,598, forward strand.
ATCCTCATCTCTCCCTCCCCAAAGACACCCACATCCTCATCTCTCCCTCCCCAAAGACACCCACATCCTCACCTCTCCCTCCCCAAAGACACCCACATCCTCACCTCTCCCTCCCCAAAGACACCCACATCCTCATCTCTCCCTCCCCAAAGACACCCACATCCTCACCTCTCCCTCCCCAAAGACACCCACATCCTCCTCTCTCCCTCCCCAAAGACACCCACATCCTCATCTCTCCCTCCCCAAAGACACCCACATCCTCATCTCTCCCTCCCCAAAGACACCCACATCCTCCTCTCTCCCTCCCCAAAGACGCCGACATCCTCATCTCTCCCTCCCCAAAGACACCCACATCCTCATCTCTCCCTCTCCCCAAAGACACCCACATCCTCATCTCTCCCTCCCCAAAGACACCCACATCCTCATCTCTCCCTCCCCGAAAACACCCACATCCTCATCTCTCCCTCCCCAAAGACACCCACATCCTCCTCTCTCCCTCCCCAAAGACACCCACATCCTCATCTCTCCCTCTCCCCAAAGACACCAACATCCTCATCTCTCCCTCCCCAAAAACACCCACATCCTCATCTCTCCCTCCCCAAAGACACCCACATCCTCATCTCTCCCTCTCTCCAAAGACACCGACATCCTCATCTCTCCCTCCCCAAAGACACCCACATCCTCATCTCTCCCTCCCGAAAGACACCAACATTCTCATCTCTCCCTCCCCAAAGACACCCACATCCTCACCTCTCCCTCCCCAAAGACACCCACATCCTCATCTCTCCCTCCCCAAAGACACCCACATCCTCATCTCTCCCCCCCAAAGACACCCACATCCTCATCTCTCCCTCCCCAAAGACACCCACATCCTCCTCTCTCCCTCCCCAAAGACACCCACATCCTCATCTCTCCCTCTCTCCAAAGACACCGACATCCTCATCTCTCCCTCCCCAAAGACACCCACATCCTCATCTCTCCCTCCCCAAAAACACCCACATCCTCATCTCTCCCTCCCCAAAGACACCCACATCCTCCTCTCTCCCTCCCCAAAGACACCCACATCCTCATCTCTCCCTCTCCCCAAAGACACCAACATCCTCATCTCTCCCTCCCCAAAAACACCCACATCCTCATCTCTCCCTCCCCAAAGACACCCACATCCTCATCTCTCCCTCTCTCCAAAGACACCGACATCCTCATCTCTCCCTCCCCAAAGACACCCACATCCTCATCTCTCCCTCCCCAAAGACACCCACATCCTCACCTCTCCCTCACCAAAGACACCCACATCCTCACCTCTCCCTCCCCAAAGACGCCCACATCCTCATCTCTCCCTCCCCAAAGACACCCACATCCTCACCTCTCCCTCCCCAAAGACACCCACATCCTCCTCTCTCCCTCCCCAAAGACACCCACATCCTCATCTCTCCCTCCCCAAAGACACCCACATCCTCATCTCTCCCTCCCCAAAGACACCCACATCCTCCCCTCTCCCTCCCCAAAGACGCCGACATCCTCCTCTCTCCCTCCCCAAAGACACCCACATCCTCATTTCTCCCTCTCCCCAAAGACACCCACATCCTCATCTCTCCCTCCCCAAAGACACCCACATCCTCATCTCTCCCTCCCAAAAACACCCACATCCTCATCTCTCCCTCCCTAAAGACACCCACATCCTCCTCTCTCCCTCCCCAAAGACACCCACATCCTCATCTCTCCCTCCCAAAAACACCCACATCCTCATCTCTCCCTCCCTAAAGACACCCACATCCTCCTCTCTCCCTCCCCAAAGACACCCACATCCTCATCTCTCCCTCTCCCCAAAGACACCAACATCCTCATCTCTCTCTCCCCAAAAACACCCACATCCTCATCTCTCCCTCCCCAAAGACACCCACATCCTCATCTCTCCCTCTCTCCAAAGACACCGACATCCTCATCTCTCCCTCCCCAAAGACACCCACATCCTCATCTCTCCCTCCCAAAAACACCCACATCCTCATCTCTCCCTCCCTAAAGACACCCACATCCTCCTCTCTCCCTCCCCAAAGACACCCACATCCTCATCTCTCCCTCTCCCCAAAGACACCAACATCCTCATCTCTCTCTCCCCAAAAACACCCACATCCTCATCTCTCCCTCCCTAAAGACACCCACATCCTCATCTCTCCCTCTCTCCAAAGACACCGACATCCTCATCTCTCCCTCCCCAAAGACACCCACATCCTCATCTCTCCCTCCCCAAAGACACCCACATCCTCACCTCTCCCTCCCCAAAGACACCCACATCCTCATCTCTCCCTCCCCAAAGACACCCACACCCTCATCTCTCCCTCCCAAAAGACACCCACATCCTCATCTCTCCCTCCCCAAAGACACCCACATCCTCCTCTCTCCCTCCCCAAAGACACCCACATCCTCATCTCTCCCTCTCCCCAAAGACACCAACATCCTCATCTCTCTCTCCCCAAAGACACCCACATCCTCACCTCTCCCTCTCCCCAAAGACACCCACATCCTCCTCTCCCTCCCCAAAGACACCCACATCCTCATCTCTCCCTCCCCCCAAAGACACCCACATCCTCATCTCTCCCTCTCCCCAAAGACACCCACATCCTCACCTCTCCCTCTCCCCAAAGACACCCACATCCTCATCTCTCCCTCCCCAAAAACACCCACATCCTCATCTCTCCCTCCCCAAAGACACCCACATCCTCACCTCTCCCTCTCTCCAAAGACACCCACATCCTCATCTCTCCCTCCCCAAAGACACCCACATCCTCATCTCTCCCTCCCCAAAGACACCCACATCCTCACCTCTCCCTCCCCAAAGACACCCACATCCTCCTCTCTCCCTCCCCAAAGACACCCACATCCTCATCTCTCCCTCCCCAAAGACACCCACATCCTCATCTCTCCCTCCCCAAAGACACCCACATCCTCCTCTCTCCCTCCCCAAAGACGCCGACATCCTCATCTCTCCCTCCCCAAAGACACCCACATCCTCATCTCTCCCTCTCCCCAAAGACACCCACATCCTCATCTCTCCCTCCCCAAAGACACCCACATCCTCATCTCTCCCTCCCCAAAAACACCCACATCCTCATCTCTCCCTCCCCAAAGACACCCACATCCTCCTCTCTCCCTCCCCAAAGACACCCACATCCTCATCTCTCCCTCTCCCCAAAGACACCAACATCCTCATCTCTCCCTCCCCAAAAACACCCACATCCTCATCTCTCCCTCCCCAAAGACACCCACATCCTCATCTCTCCCTCTCTCCAAAGACACCGACATCCTCATCTCTCCCTCCCCAAAGACACCCACATCCTCATCTCTCCCTCCCCAAAGACACCCACATCCTCATCTCTCCCTCCCCAGAAACACCCACATCCTCATCTCTCCCTCCCCAAAGACACCCACATCCTCCTCGCTCCCTCCCCAAAGACACCCACATCCTCACCTCTCCCTCCCCAAAGACACCCACATCCTCCTCTCTCCCTCCCCAAAGACACCCACATCCTCATCTCTCCCTCCCCAAAGACACCCACATCCTCATCTCTCCCTCCCCAAAGACACCCACATCCTCCTCTCTCCCTCCCCAAAGACGCCGACATCCTCCTCTCTCCCTCCCCAAAGACACCCACATCCTCATTTCTCCCTCTCCCCAAAGAAACCCACATCCTCATCTCTCCCTCCCCAAAGACACCCACATCCTCATCTCTCCCTCCCAAAAACACCCACATCCTCATCTCTCCCTCCCTAAAGACACCCACATCCTCATCTCTCCCTCCCCAAAGACACCCACATCCTCATCTCTCCCTCCCAAAAACACCCACATCCTCATCTCTCCCTCCCTAAAGACACCCACATCCTCCTCTCTCCCTCCCCAAAGACACCCACATCCTCATCTCTCCCTCTCCCCAAAGACACCAACATCCTCATCTCTCTCTCCCCAAAAACACCCACATCCTCATCTCTCCCTCCCCAAAGACACCCACATCCTCATCTCTCCCTCTCTCCAAAGACACCGACATCCTCATCTCTCCCTCCCCAAAGACACCCACATCCTCATCTCTCCCTCCCAAAAACACCCACATCCTCATCTCTCCCTCCCTAAAGACACCCACATCCTCCTCTCTCCCTCCCCAAAGACACCCACATCCTCATCTCTCCCTCTCCCCAAAGACACCAACATCCTCATCTCTCTCTCCCCAAAAACACTCACATCCTCATCTCTCCCTCCCCAAAGACACCCACATCCTCATCTCTCCCTCTCTCCAAAGACACCGACATCCTCATCTCTCCCTCCCCAAAGACACCCACATCCTCATCTCTCCCTCCCCAAAGACACCCACATCCTCACCTCTCCCTCCCCAAAGACACCCACATCCTCATCTCTCCCTCCCCAAAGACACCCACATCCTCATCTCTCCCTCCCCAAAGACACCCACATCCTCATCTCTCCCTCCCCAAAGACACCCACATCCTCCTCTCTCCCTCCCCAAAGACACCCACATCCTCATCTCTCCCTCTCCCCAAAGACACCAACATCCTCATCTCTCTCTCCCCAAAGACACCCACATCCTCACCTCTCCCTCTCCCCAAAGACACCCACATCCTCCTCTCCCTCCCCAAAGACACCCACATCCTCATCTCTCCCTCCCCCCAAAGACACCCACATCCTCATCTCTCCCTCTCCCCAAAGACACCCACATCCTCACCTCTCCCTCTCCCCAAAGACACCCACATCCTCATCTCTCCCTCCCCAAAAACACCCACATCCTCATCTCTCCCTCCCCAAAGACACCCACATCCTCACCTCTCCCTCTCTCCAAAGACACCCACATCCTCATCTCTCCCTCCCCAAAGACACCCACATCCTCATCTCTCCCTCCCCAAAGACACCCACATCCTCAACTCTCCCTCCCCAAAGACACCCACATCCTCCTCTCTCCCTCCCCAAAGACACCCACATCCTCATCTCTCCCTCCCCAAAGACACCCACATCCTCATCTCTCCCTCCCCAAAGACACCCACATCCTCCTCTCTCCCTCCCCAAAGACGCCGACATCCTCATCTCTCCCTCCCCAAAGACACCCACATCCTCATCTCTCCCTCTCCCCAAAGACACCCACATCCTCATCTCTCCCTCCCCAAAGACACCCACATCCTCATCTCTCCCTCCCCAAAAACACCCACATCCTCATCTCTCCCTCCCCAAAGACACCCACATCCTCCTCTCTCCCTCCCCAAAGACACCCACATCCTCATCTCTCCCTCTCCCCAAAGACACCAACATCCTCATCTCTCCCTCCCCAAAAACACCCACATCCTCATCTCTCCCTCCCCAAAGACACCCACATCCTCATCTCTCCCTCTCTCCAAAGACACCGACATCCTCATCTCTCCCTCCCCAAAGACACCCACATCCTCATCTCTCCCTCCCCAAAGACACCCACATCCTCACCTCTCCCTCCCCAAAGACACCCACATCCTCACCTCTCCCTCCCCAAAGACACCCACATCCTCATCTCTCCCTCCCCAAAGACACCCACATCCTCACCTCTCCCTCCCCAAAGACACCCACATCCTCCTCTCTCCCTCCCCAAAGACACCCACATCCTCATCTCTCCCTCCCCAAAGACACCCACATCCTCATCTCTCCCTCTCCCCAAAGACACCCACATCCTCATCTCTCCCTCTCCCCAAAGACACCAACATCCTCATCTCTCCCTCCCCAAAGACACCCACATCCTCATCTCTCCCTCTCTCCAAAGACAGCGACATCCTCATCTCTCCCTCCCCAAAGACACCCACATCCTCATCTCTCCCTCCCCAAAGACACCCACATCCTCACCTCTCCCTCCCCAAAGACACCCACATCCTCACCTCTCCCTCCCCAAGACACCCACATCCTCATCTCTCCCTCCCCAAAGACACCCACATCCTCACCTCTCCCTCCCCAAAGACACCCACATCCTCCTCTCTCCCTCCCCAAAGACACCCACATCCTCATCTCTCCCTCCCCAAAGACACCCACATCCTCATCTCTCCCTCCCCAAAGACACCCACATCCTCCTCTCTCCCTCCCCAAAGACGCCGACATCCTCATCTCTCCCTCCCCAAAGACACCCACATCCTCATCTCTCCCTCTCCCCAAAGACACCCACATCCTCATCTCTCCCTCCCCAAAGACACCCACATCCTCATCTCTCCCTCCCCAAAAACACCCACATCCTCATCTCTCCCTCCCCAAAGACACCCACATCCTCCTCTCTCCCTCCCCAAAGACACCCACATCCTCATCTCTCCCTCTCCCCAAAGACACCAACATCCTCATCTCTCCCTCCCCAAAGACACCCACATCCTCATCTCTCCCTCCCCAAAGACACCCACATCCTCATCTCTCCCTCTCTCCAAAGACACCGACATCCTCATCTCTCCCTCCCCAAAGACACCCACATCCTCATCTCTCCCTCCCGAAAGACACCAACATCCTCATCTCTCCCTCCCCAAAGACACCCACATCCTCACCTCTCCCTCCCCAAAGACACCCACATCCTCATCTCTCCCTCCCCAAAGACACCCACATCCTCATCTCTCCCTCCCCAAAGACACCCACATCCTCATCTCTCCCTCCCCAAAGACACCCACATCCTCCTCTCTCCCTCCCCAAAGACACCCACATCCTCATCTCTCCCTCTCTCCAAAGACACCGACATCCTCATCTCTCCCTCCCCAAAGACACCCACATCCTCATCTCTCCCTCCCCAAAGACACCCACATCCTCACCTCTCCCTCCCCAAAGACACCCACATCCTCATCTCTCCCTCCCCAAAGACACCCACATCCTCACCTCTCCCTCCCCAAAGACACCCACATCCTCACCTCTCCCTCCCCAAAGACACCGACATCCTCATCTCTCCCTCCCCAAAGACACCCACATCCTCATCTCTCCCTCTCCCCAAAGACACCCACATCCTCATCTCTCCCTCCCCCCAAAGACACGCACATCCTCACCTCTCCCTCTCCCCAAAGACACCCACATCCTCATCTCTCCCTCCCCCCAAAGACACCCACATCCTCATCTCTCCCTCTCCCCAAAGACACTCACATCCTCACCTCTCCCTCTCCCCAAAGACACCCACATCCTCATCTCTCCCTCCCCAAAAACACCGACATCCTCATCTCTCCCTCCCCAAAGACACCCACATCCTCATCTCTCCCTCCCCCCAAAGACACCCACATCCTCACCTCTCCCTCTCCCCAAAGACACCCACGTCCTCCTCTCCCTCCCCAAAGACACCCACATCCTCATCTCTCCCTCCCCAAAGACACCCACATCCTCATCTCTCCCTGCCCCCAAAGACACCCACATCCTCACCTCTCCCTCTCCCCAAAGACACCCACATCCTCATCTCTCCCTCTCTCCAAAGACACCGACATCCTCATCTCTCCCTCCCCAAAGACACCCACATCCTCATCTCTCCCTCCCCAAAGACACCCACATCCTCACCTCTCCCTCCCCAAAGACACCCACATCCTCATCTCTCCCTCCCCAAAGACACCCACATCCTCATCTCTCCCTCCCCAAAGACACCCACATCCTCATCTCTCCCTCCCCAAAGACACCCACATCCTCCTCTCTCCCTCCCCAAAGACACCCACATCCTCATCTCTCCCTCTCCCCAAAGACACCAACATCCTCATCTCTCTCTCCCCAAAGACACCCACATCCTCACCTCTCCCTCTCCCCAAAGACACCCACATCCTCCTCTCCCTCCCCAAAGACACCCACATCCTCATCTCTCCCTCCCCCCAAAGACACCCACATCCTCATCTCTCCCTCTCCCCAAAGACACCCACATCCTCACCTCTCCCTCTCCCCAAAGACACCCACATCCTCATCTCTCCCTCCCCAAAAACACCCACATCCTCATCTCTCCCTCCCCAAAGACACCCACATCCTCACCTCTCCCTCTCTCCAAAGACACCCACATCCTCATCTCTCCCTCCCCAAAGACACCCACATCCTCATCTCTCCCTCCCCAAAGACACCCACATCCTCACCTCTCCCTCCCCAAAGACACCCACATCCTCCTCTCTCCCTCCCCAAAGACACCCACATCCTCATCTCTCCCTCCCCAAAGACACCCACATCCTCATCTCTCGCTCCCCAAAGACACCCACATCCTCCTCTCTCCCTCCCCAAAGACGCCGACATCCTCATCTCTCCCTCCCCAAAGACACCCACATCCTCATCTCTCCCTCCCCCCAAAGACACCCACATCCTCATCTCTCCCTCCCCAAAGACACCCACATCCTCACCTCTCCCTCTCTCCAAAGACACCCACATCCTCATCTCTCCCTCCCCAAAGACACCCACATCCTCATCTCTCCCTCCCCAAAGACACCCACATCCTCACCTCTCCCTCCCCAAAGACACCCACATCCTCCTCTCTCCCTCCCCAAAGACACCCACATCCTCATCTCTCCCTCCCCAAAGACACCCACATCCTCATCTCTCCCTCCCCAAAGACACCCACATCCTCCTCTCTCCCTCCCCAAAGACGCCGACATCCTCATCTCTCCCTCCCCAAAGACACCCACATCCTCATCTCTCCCTCTCCCCAAAGACACCCACATCCTCATCTCTCCCTCCCCAAAGACACCCACATCCTCATCTCTCCCTCCCCAAAAACACCCACATCCTCATCTCTCCCTCCCCAAAGACACCCACATCCTCCTCTCTCCCTCCCCAAAGACACCCACATCCTCATCTCTCCCTCTCCCCAAAGACACCAACATCCTCATCTCTCCCTCCCCAAAAACACCCACATCCTCATCTCTCCCTCCCCAAAGACACCCACATCCTCATCTCTCCCTCTCTCCAAAGACACCGACATCCTCATCTCTCCCTCCCCAAAGACACCCACATCCTCATCTCTCCCTCCCCAAAGACACCCACATCCTCATCTCTCCCTCCCCAGAAACACCCACATCCTCATCTCTCCCTCCCCAAAGACACCCACATCCTCCTCGCTCCCTCCCCAAAGACACCCACATCCTCACCTCTCCCTCCCCAAAGACACCCACATCCTCCTCTCTCCCTCCCCAAAGACACCCACATCCTCATCTCTCCCTCCCCAAAGACACCCACATCCTCATCTCTCCCTCCCCAAAGACACCCACATCCTCCTCTCTCCCTCCCCAAAGACGCCGACATCCTCCTCTCTCCCTCCCCAAAGACACCCACATCCTCATTTCTCCCTCTCCCCAAAGAAACCCACATCCTCATCTCTCCCTCCCCAAAGACACCCACATCCTCATCTCTCCCTCCCAAAAACACCCACATCCTCATCTCTCCCTCCCTAAAGACACCCACATCCTCATCTCTCCCTCCCCAAAGACACCCACATCCTCATCTCTCTCTCCCAAAAACACCCACATCCTCATCTCTCCCTCCCTAAAGACACCCACATCCTCCTCTCTCCCTCCCCAAAGACACCCACATCCTCATCTCTCCCTCTCCCCAAAGACACCAACATCCTCATCTCTCTCTCCCCAAAAACACCCACATCCTCATCTCTCCCTCCCCAAAGACACCCACATCCTCATCTCTCCCTCTCTCCAAAGACACCGACATCCTCATCTCTCCCTCCCCAAAGACACCCACATCCTCATCTCTCCCTCCCAAAAACACCCACATCCTCATCTCTCCCTCCCTAAAGACACCCACATCCTCCTCTCTCCCTCCCCAAAGACACCCACATCCTCATCTCTCCCTCTCCCCAAAGACACCAACATCCTCATCTCTCTCTCCCCAAAAACACTCACATCCTCATCTCTCCCTCCCCAAAGACACCCACATCCTCATCTCTCCCTCTCTCCAAAGACACCGACATCCTCATCTCTCCCTCCCCAAAGACACCCACATCCTCATCTCTCCCTCCCCAAAGACACCCACATCCTCACCTCTCCCTCCCCAAAGACACCCACATCCTCATCTCTCCCTCCCCAAAGACACCCACATCCTCATCTCTCCCTCCCCAAAGACACCCACATCCTCATCTCTCCCTCCCCAAAGACACCCACATCCTCCTCTCTCCCTCCCCAAAGACACCCACATCCTCATCTCTCCCTCTCCCCAAAGACACCAACATCCTCATCTCTCTCTCCCCAAAGACACCCACATCCTCACCTCTCCCTCTCCCCAAAGACACCCACATCCTCCTCTCCCTCCCCAAAGACACCCACATCCTCATCTCTCCCTCCCCCCAAAGACACCCACATCCTCATCTCTCCCTCTCCCCAAAGACACCCACATCCTCACCTCTCCCTCTCCCCAAAGACACCCACATCCTCATCTCTCCCTCCCCAAAAACACCCACATCCTCATCTCTCCCTCCCCAAAGACACCCACATCCTCACCTCTCCCTCTCTCCAAAGACACCCACATCCTCATCTCTCCCTCCCCAAAGACACCCACATCCTCATCTCTCCCTCCCCAAAGACACCCACATCCTCAACTCTCCCTCCCCAAAGACACCCACATCCTCCTCTCTCCCTCCCCAAAGACACCCACATCCTCATCTCTCCCTCCCCAAAGACACCCACATCCTCATCTCTCCCTCCCCAAAGACACCCACATCCTCCTCTCTCCCTCCCCAAAGACGCCGACATCCTCATCTCTCCCTCCCCAAAGACACCCACATCCTCATCTCTCCCTCTCCCCAAAGACACCCACATCCTCATCTCTCCCTCCCCAAAGACACCCACATCCTCATCTCTCCCTCCCCAAAAACACCCACATCCTCATCTCTCCCTCCCCAAAGACACCCACATCCTCCTCTCTCCCTCCCCAAAGACACCCACATCCTCATCTCTCCCTCTCCCCAAAGACACCAACATCCTCATCTCTCCCTCCCCAAAAACACCCACATCCTCATCTCTCCCTCCCCAAAGACACCCACATCCTCATCTCTCCCTCTCTCCAAAGACACCGACATCCTCATCTCTCCCTCCCCAAAGACACCCACATCCTCATCTCTCCCTCCCCAAAGACACCCACATCCTCACCTCTCCCTCCCCAAAGACACCCACATCCTCACCTCTCCCTCCCCAAAGACACCCACATCCTCATCTCTCCCTCCCCAAAGACACCCACATCCTCACCTCTCCCTCCCCAAAGACACCCACATCCTCCTCTCTCCCTCCCCAAAGACACCCACATCCTCATCTCTCCCTCCCCAAAGACACCCACATCCTCATCTCTCCCTCTCCCCAAAGACACCCACATCCTCATCTCTCCCTCTCCCCAAAGACACCAACATCCTCATCTCTCCCTCCCCAAAGACACCCACATCCTCATCTCTCCCTCTCTCCAAAGACAGCGACATCCTCATCTCTCCCTCCCCAAAGACACCCACATCCTCATCTCTCCCTCCCCAAAGACACCCACATCCTCACCTCTCCCTCCCCAAAGACACCCACATCCTCACCTCTCCCTCCCCAAGACACCCACATCCTCATCTCTCCCTCCCCAAAGACACCCACATCCTCACCTCTCCCTCCCCAAAGACACCCACATCCTCCTCTCTCCCTCCCCAAAGACACCCACATCCTCATCTCTCCCTCCCCAAAGACACCCACATCCTCATCTCTCCCTCCCCAAAGACACCCACATCCTCCTCTCTCCCTCCCCAAAGACGCCGACATCCTCATCTCTCCCTCCCCAAAGACACCCACATCCTCATCTCTCCCTCTCCCCAAAGACACCCACATCCTCATCTCTCCCTCCCCAAAGACACCCACATCCTCATCTCTCCCTCCCCAAAAACACCCACATCCTCATCTCTCCCTCCCCAAAGACACCCACATCCTCCTCTCTCCCTCCCCAAAGACACCCACATCCTCATCTCTCCCTCTCCCCAAAGACACCAACATCCTCATCTCTCCCTCCCCAAAGACACCCACATCCTCATCTCTCCCTCCCCAAAGACACCCACATCCTCATCTCTCCCTCTCTCCAAAGACACCGACATCCTCATCTCTCCCTCCCCAAAGACACCCACATCCTCATCTCTCCCTCCCGAAAGACACCAACATCCTCATCTCTCCCTCCCCAAAGACACCCACATCCTCACCTCTCCCTCCCCAAAGACACCCACATCCTCATCTCTCCCTCCCCAAAGACACCCACATCCTCATCTCTCCCTCCCCAAAGACACCCACATCCTCATCTCTCCCTCCCCAAAGACACCCACATCCTCCTCTCTCCCTCCCCAAAGACACCCACATCCTCATCTCTCCCTCTCTCCAAAGACACCGACATCCTCATCTCTCCCTCCCCAAAGACACCCACATCCTCATCTCTCCCTCCCCAAAGACACCCACATCCTCACCTCTCCCTCCCCAAAGACACCCACATCCTCATCTCTCCCTCCCCAAAGACACCCACATCCTCACCTCTCCCTCCCCAAAGACACCCACATCCTCACCTCTCCCTCCCCAAAGACACCGACATCCTCATCTCTCCCTCCCCAAAGACACCCACATCCTCATCTCTCCCTCTCCCCAAAGACACCCACATCCTCATCTCTCCCTCCCCCCAAAGACACGCACATCCTCACCTCTCCCTCTCCCCAAAGACACCCACATCCTCATCTCTCCCTCCCCCCAAAGACACCCACATCCTCATCTCTCCCTCTCCCCAAAGACACTCACATCCTCACCTCTCCCTCTCCCCAAAGACACCCACATCCTCATCTCTCCCTCCCCAAAAACACCCACATCCTCATCTCTCCCTCCCCAAAGACACCCACATCCTCATCTCTCCCTCCCCCCAAAGACACCCACATCCTCACCTCTCCCTCTCCCCAAAGACACCCACGTCCTCCTCTCCCTCCCCAAAGACACCCACATCCTCATCTCTCCCTCCCCAAAGACACCCACATCCTCATCTCTCCCTGCCCCCAAAGACACCCACATCCTCACCTCTCCCTCTCCCCAAAGACACCCACATCCTCATCTCTCCCTCTCTCCAAAGACACCGACATCCTCATCTCTCCCTCCCCAAAGACACCCACATCCTCATCTCTCCCTCCCCAAAGACACCCACATCCTCACCTCTCCCTCCCCAAAGACACCCACATCCTCATCTCTCCCTCCCCAAAGACACCCACATCCTCATCTCTCCCTCCCCAAAGACACCCACATCCTCATCTCTCCCTCCCCAAAGACACCCACATCCTCCTCTCTCCCTCCCCAAAGACACCCACATCCTCATCTCTCCCTCTCCCCAAAGACACCAACATCCTCATCTCTCTCTCCCCAAAGACACCCACATCCTCACCTCTCCCTCTCCCCAAAGACACCCACATCCTCCTCTCCCTCCCCAAAGACACCCACATCCTCATCTCTCCCTCCCCCCAAAGACACCCACATCCTCATCTCTCCCTCTCCCCAAAGACACCCACATCCTCACCTCTCCCTCTCCCCAAAGACACCCACATCCTCATCTCTCCCTCCCCAAAAACACCCACATCCTCATCTCTCCCTCCCCAAAGACACCCACATCCTCACCTCTCCCTCTCTCCAAAGACACCCACATCCTCATCTCTCCCTCCCCAAAGACACCCACATCCTCATCTCTCCCTCCCCAAAGACACCCACATCCTCACCTCTCCCTCCCCAAAGACACCCACATCCTCCTCTCTCCCTCCCCAAAGACACCCACATCCTCATCTCTCCCTCCCCAAAGACACCCACATCCTCATCTCTCGCTCCCCAAAGACACCCACATCCTCCTCTCTCCCTCCCCAAAGACGCCGACATCCTCATCTCTCCCTCCCCAAAGACACCCACATCCTCATCTCTCCCTCTCCCCAAAGACACCCACATCCTCATCTCTCCCTCCCCAAAGACACCCACATCCTCATCTCTCCCTCCCCAAAAACACCCACATCCTCATCTCTCCCTCCCCAAAGACACCCACATCCTCCTCTCTCCCTCCCCAAAGACACCCACATCCTCATCTCTCCCTCTCCCCAAAGACACCAACATCCTCATCTCTCCCTCCCCAAAAACACCCACATCCTCATCTCTCCCTCCCCAAAGACACCCACATCCTCATCTCTCCCTCTCTCCAAAGACACCGACATCCTCATCTCTCCCTCCCCAAAGACACCCACATCCTCATCTCTCCCTCCCCAAAGACACCCACATCCTCACCTCTCCCTCCCCAAAGACACCCACATCCTCACCTCTCCCTCCCCAAAGACACCCACATCCTCATCTCTCCCTCCCCAAAGACACCCACATCCTCACCTCTCCCTCCCCAAAGACACCCACATCCTCCTCTCTCCCTCCCCAAAGACACCCACATCCTCATCTCTCCCTCCCCAAAGACACCCACATCCTCATCTCTCCCTCCCCAAAGACACCCACATCCTCCTCTCTCCCTCCCCAAAGACGCCGACATCCTCATCTCTCCCTCCCCAAAGACACCCACATCCTCATCTCTCCCTCTCCCCAAAGACACCCACATCCTCATCTCTCCCTCCCCAAAGACACCCACATCCTCATCTCTCCCTCCCCAAAAACACCCACATCCTCATCTCTCCCTCCCCAAAGACACCCACATCCTCCTCTCTCCCTCCCCAAAGACACCCACATCCTCATCTCTCCCTCTCCCCAAAGACACCAACATCCTCATCTCTCCCTCCCCAAAAACACCCACATCCTCATCTCTCCCTCCCCAAAGACACCCACATCCTCATCTCTCCCTCTCTCCAAAGACACCGACATCCTCATCTCTCCCTCCCCAAAGACACCCACATCCTCATCTCTCCCTCCCGAAAGACACCAACATTCTCATCTCTCCCTCCCCAAAGACACCCACATCCTCACCTCTCCCTCCCCAAAGACACCCACATCCTCATCTCTCCCTCCCCAAAGACACCCACATCCTCATCTCTCCCTCCCCAAAGACACCCACATCCTCATCTCTCCCTCCCCAAAGACACCCACATCCTCCTCTCTCCCTCCCCAAAGACACCCACATCCTCATCTCTCCCTCTCTCCAAAGACACCGACATCCTCATCTCTCCCTCCCCAAAGACACCCACATCGTCATCTCTCCCTCCCCAAAGACACCCACATCCTCACCTCTCCCTCCCCAAAGACACCCACATCCTCACCTCTCCCTCCCCAAAGACACCGACATCCTCATCTCTCCCTCCCCAAAGACACCCACATCCTCATCTCTCCCTCTCCCCAAAGACACCCACATCCTCATCTCTCCCTCCCCCCAAAGACACCCACATCCTCACCTCTCCCTCTCCCCAAAGACACCCACATCCTCATCTCTCCCTCCCCCCAAAGACACCCACATCCTCATCTCTCCCTCTCCCCAAAGACACCCACATCCTCACCTCTCCCTCTCCCCAAAGACACCCACATCCTCATCTCTCCCTCCCCAAAAACACCCACATCCTCATCTCTCCCTCCCCAAAGACACCCACATCCTCATCTCTCCCTCCCCCCAAAGACACCCACATCCTCACCTCTCCCTCTCCCCAAAGACACCCACGTCCTCCTCTCCCTCCCCAAAGACACCCACATCCTCATCTCTCCCTCCCCAAAGACACCCACATCCTCATCTCTCCCTGCCCCCAAAGACACCCACATCCTCACCTCTCCCTCTCCCCAAAGACACCCACATCCTCATCTCTCCCTCCCCAAAGACACCCACATCCTCACCTCTCCCTCCCCAAAGACACCCACATCCTCATCTCTCCCTCCCCAAAAACACCCACATCCTCATCTCTCCCTCCCCAAAGACACCCACATCCTCACCTCTCCCTCTCCCCAAAGACACTCACATCCTCATCTCTCCCTCCCACCAAAGACACCTACATCCTCATCTCTGGAACCTGTGAGTATTGCCTTATGTGGTAAATAGGCGCTTTGCAGACTATGATTAAATTAAAGATCTTCAGTTGGGGGGGTGGGTATCTAGGTGGGCCTTAAATGCAATCACATGGGTCTTTCTAAGAGGGAGGCAGCGGGAAATTTGACACAGATCCACTCAGAGAAGAAGGCCATGAGAAGATGGGGCAGAGAGAGATGTGAAGATCCAGGCCTTGAACACTGGAGCTATGGGGCCACAAGCCCAGCAATGCCAGCAGCTCCCAGAAGCAGAGGAGACAGCGAACAGATTCTCTCCTGGAGTCTCCCAAGGGAGCACGGCCCTGCTGACGCCTCCAATTCTGCCCTGGATATGCCTTCAACTTCCAGCCTCTAGACTAAGAGAAGAACTTCTGTTGTTTTACGCCACCCAATTTATAGTACTTTCTTTAGCAGCCACAAGACACTAATACACCCTGGTAACTCCCGCCGCTCCAGAACATCAGAATACTTCCTGCTGGCCAAGCACTCCAACTGGGGGTCAACATCAGCAGGGAAGAAATCACAGAGGTGAGTGCATTTGATTTTGGGTCTAATCTCTGACTCTCACTACATCAGGACCCCTCATGTAATTTCGCGAGATTATTGCCTTATTTGTAAAACGTCTGTTCGTTAAAGTGATGGATTTGAAATGGTTTTACAAACTGTGACGCATTTGCAAATGTTCAACAACACACAGTCAGGGAAAGTAAGCCAAGTCTAAGGAGAATTCCATTTTCCCAATAGGTGACGTGAAACTTCAAAGATTACAATAGAGTTACTAATTTCATTTGCATCTCTAAAATTGGTAAAAATCATCATTAATTGAGCAGTAGAGTGGATGCCAGAACCTCTCATCTTGAAAGAGATGCCAAAAAGAAAAGAAAGAAGGTTCAACAGCTCTGCATAGCACTAACAGAAGTGCACTGGAGAAGCAATGTAGGCACAATAAGTAAACTTTGTAGAAGTCAAAAGTGTATAAATAAAAGCACACAAGCTTCTTATTCTAAGGGCCCTGTGCCTCGCCACCATTCCAGAGCACTCATCAAAGTCTTCACTGAGTGTTTCCAAGAGCTACACCATTAACCTTAAGTGCCTCTTGCTGTGAATTACCTTTGTTATACTGATGGTCTTTCAGGAGCAGCAAACACTCACTAGTCCGGACACACAACGGACACAATCATTGTGCCGCGGTAATCATGGTCAGCTCTGGCGGAGTACAGGGATGGGACTCCTAGGTACACGCAAGCTACTGGCTACACTTCAGTCCTTAGTTGAGAAGTTGGTTCCCAGGGGTTCATTATATGAGTATGTTTTGGAACTTACATGTTACATATGTTATGTATTAAAATATTTTAACATAATATTTTAATTATGGAGAATGGGAAAAAGAGAAAACAAAACTTCACTTATAGCGCATTTCCAGGAAGCTTAGATATACCCACGACTGCTCCTGTCAAGCACTTCCTTCCGTCTGATGTTCTCCTGCCAGTTCAATTTATTTCCAGGATTCATTGGAGACATGGATGGCTTGGGGGCATCATTGCCATTACAATGTTGCCTGCCTTTCCCAGCGTACTCAGAGAATAGCAGGTAATGAATTCAGTTACCTGAGCTGCACTTCTCCTGTGAACATTTCCCTGTTCCATTTGCACCAGGTGTTTTCATTAGGCTAGGAGAAGCCCCTCTAACAAGAGACCCCAGCGAAAGCACAGCTGAAAGAACAAAGAAGGTACTTCCCACTCGCACAGCAGGCAGAGGTGAGCGTCCCCGCTGGCAGGTAGTGGACAGAGCTCAGTGGACAGAGCCTCTGCCGTCTTGACCCCGCGGCTTCCAAGGCCACCCCAGTGGATGCCATTCCAGCCAGGAGGAAGGGCTGCAGCTGGAATCCAAGAAGGAGATCTCTTAGGCCAGCAATATGGAAATCGCACAGACTGCTTTGTTAGTGCTTTGCCCTCCAAGATTTTCACGTTAAATCCTCATCCCAGGACCTCAGAATGGGACTGTATTTGCAGATGGGGCCTTTGAAGAGGCGATTAAGTTAAATGGCATCATAGGAGTGGCCCTAAACCAATACGACTGATGTGCTTATGAGGAGAGGAGATTAGGATACAGATACACAGAGTGGGGCGACCCAGCAAAAGATGCTGTCTGTGAGGAAGGAGAGGAACCAGCCCCGCGGACACCTTGGTCTCAGACTTCCAGCCTCCGGAGCCGGGAGAACAGATATTTCTGTTGTTGAAGCCTGCAGGCTGTGGGGCTTTGCTCCGGACGCCCCGGACACTCATAGAGGCTTCTAGTGACATTGCCCTCAGGATAACAGCCACACGTCACAACCAGCTACAAGGGAGGCTGGAAAATGAGGCCTCCAGGACCCAGCTCCATTTCTGCTGCTGTGGAGAAAGGAAAGACAAATGTTGATGAGTGGGCCTCACCTAGGGATAGGTCTACGGCCACGCCACCCTGTGCAGTCAGTCAATGAAGACCTCGGAGAGTGACATGGCAGGAGCATCTGCCCAGCTTGGTGGGGGGAATCTAAAAAGTGTAAGACCTGTCTTAAGAAATGGGCTCCTTATGTGAAGAAACAAATGAGGTGCAATGGGAAATAGAAAAGAAAGAGACGCAGACCGGAGTGATGAGGGAAGACCTCCACAGCAGGCAGGGCTGGCTGCAGCTCGCGAGACTCCAGTGAGTGGGGACGAGGGAGCAGGCATGCATGATGGGTGTGGCATGACCGTGGGAATGAACGCCGTGCATGCATCTGAACCTTCCGTGTCTATCTGGAATCTAACCCCGGTGCCCTCGGTCCCCACGTCTTCCAGATCCCACACTCTTCCAGTACCTTTGTTCTCCGTGTAAGCTGAGCAGAGTGATTTCTGCTGCTAGGAACCAAGAACCCTGGCTACAAAACAGATCGGCTAACCTGCAATGGTGGGGGCGAGTGCAGGTTCAAGACAGAGGTGCAAGGCTTCAGAGGACAGCAAATGCAGTCGCTCCAAGAACAGATCTAATATGTGCACAATGCACAAGTCCCTCTTGGCCATGGGCTGCATTTATTCATTTATTCAGCACCCACTTACTGGGTGCTTTCTGTCTCCCATTGTTCTGCATGTGAAGTTTCTGGATGGCCCACCCAGAAGGTGGGAAAAATGGGGATGCTCTGATAGAAATCCTGGCTTTACAATGGGAATGGCAGCTCAGTGGCAGAGGAGCTGAGGATGAGAGGAGGACAGGATGTCCTAGATGCCCCCAGGAAGCTGCAGGTGCAACCCACACACAGATGGGTCCCCTGAGAGAGTGAGAACACAGGGAAGAAGGAAACAAGGCATTGGGGAAGACACTTGGCAGACAGAGGGAACAAGCAAAGGTATGTTCTGAGGAGACAGAAGGCATCAGAGAGGCAGAGAGAGGTCCGGGAAAACTCAACATCACAGAAGCTAAGAGAGGACAAAGCTGCAGGGAAGAGGTCAAACGCTGGCCAGCTAAGCGTGACTGGCTAAGTGAGCTGTCGCCCACATATTGGAACACTAAACTGAATGTTAGCTATTCCATGGTAGATGAATATTTGTTTTCAATGAAAGATATTTGCAATGCACTACAAAGTAAAAGCCTCAGCACTCGGACACGTGTGCAGGAGCTCTGAGGACAGAGACCTGCGTGTAACATGTGGGTTACTGGGGCAGGCGCCAGTAGCAGAATGGAAGTTGAGCTAGGTTCATCTCTCGCCACAGGGCTTCCTTCGAGGCATGCTGTGCAGGGCCGGCACCAATCTCCCATCTCTGTTGGGTAATCTGAGCCTGATCAGTGAACATCTGGCTGAAGAGAGGGAACGGGCTGTTGTTGAGAGTGGAGGGGAGCACACGGCACATCTGCAGCCTAAGACAGAATAAAGAATCTGCGTAGAGCTCTCACTTCTCACCTGGATGCCTGCAGAGTCCAATGCCCAGCTGGGTTCAGAGGCCCTTCACTGGGCTGTCAGCAGAAGACGACAGTGGGGATGTGTCCCACTCTGCAAAGCCTGGCTCTGCACGCCCACAGCCACGCGGCCTTTCTCCCCAGGTGGTTCCGATCTTCATTCCCCTCAGTCCTCATTACCCTCAGTCCTCATTGATATCAGTCCTCATTACTCTCAGTCCTCATTCATCTCAGTCCTCATTGATCTCGGTCCTCATTCCCCTCAGTCCTCATTTCCCTCGGTCCTCATTCCCCTCGGTCCTCATTGCCCTCGGTCCTCATTGATCTCAGTCCTCATTGATCTCAGTCCTCATTGCCCTCAGTCCTCATTGATCTCGGTCCTCATTGCCCTCAGTCCTCATTCCCCTCGGTCCTCATTCCCATCAGTCCTCATTGCCCTTGGTCCTCATTGATCTCAGTCCTCATTGCCCTCAGTCGTCATTGATCTCAGTCCTCATTGATCTCAGTGCTGATTGCGCTCAGTCCTCATTGCTCTCAGTCATCATTGACCTCAGTCCTCATTGATCTCAGTCCTCATTCCCCTCAGTCCTCATTCCCCTCAGTCCTCATTCCCCTCGGTCCTCATTGCCCTTGGTCCTCATTGCCCTCAGTCCTCATTGCCCTCGGTCCTCATTGATCTCAGTCCTCATTGCCCTCAGTCCTCGTTGCCCTCAGTCCTCATTCCCCTCAGTCCTCACTGATCTCAGTCCTCATTACCCTCAGTCGTCATTGAACTCAGTCCTAATTGATGTCAGTCCTCATTCCCCTCCGTCCTCATTGCCCTCAGTCCTCATTGATCTCAGTCCTCATTCCACTCAGTCCTCATTGCCCTCAGTCCTCATTCCACTCAGTCCTCATTGCCCTCAGTCCTCATTCCCCTCAGCCCTCATTGATCTCAGTCCTCATTGCTTTCAGTCCTCATTCCCCTCAGTCCTCATTGCTTTCAGTCCTCATTCCCCTCAGTCCTCATTGCCATCAGTCCTCATTCTCCTCAGTCCTCATTCCCCTCAGTCCTCATTGATCTCAGTCCTCATTCCCCTCAGTCCTCATTGCCCTCCGTCCTCATTGATCTCAGTCCTCATTGATCTCAGTGCTCATTGCCCTCAGTCCTCATTCGCCTCAGTCCTCATTGCCCTCAGTCCTCATTGATCTCAGTCCTCATTGCTTTCAGTCCTCATTCCCCTCAGTCCTCATTGCTTTCAGTCCTCATTCCCCTCAGTCCTCATTGCCATCAGTCCTCATTCTCCTCAGTCCTCATTCCCCTCAGTCCTCATTGATCTCAGTCCTCATTCCCCTCAGTCCTCATTGCCCTCAGTCCTCATTCCCCTCAGTCCTCATTGCCCTCCATCCTCATTGATCTCAGTCCTCATTGATCTCAGTGCTCATTGCCCTCAGTCCTCATTCGCCTCAGTCCTCATTGCCCTCAGTCCTCATTGATCTCAGTCCTCATTGCTTTCAGTCCTCCTTCCACTCAGTCCTCATTGCCCTCAGTCCTCATTTCCCTCAGTCCTCATTGATCTCAGTCCTCATTGCTTTCAGTCCTCATTCCCCAGTCCTCATTCCCCTCAGTCCTCATTGCCCTCAGTCCTCATTGATCTCAGTCCTCATTGCCCTCAGTCCTCATTACCCTCAGTCCTCATTCCCCTCAGTCCTCATTGCCCTCCGTCCTCATTGCCCTCAGTCCTCATTGATCTCAGTCCTCATTCCCCAGTCCTCATTGCCCTCAGTCTTCATTGATCTCAGTCCTCATTCCCCTCCGTCCTCATTGCCCTCAGTCCTCATTGACCTCAGTCCTCATTGCTTTCAGTCCTCATTCCACTCAGTCCTCATTGCCCTCAGTCCTCATTCCCCTCAGTCCTCATTGATCTCAGTCCTCATTGCCCTCAGTCATAATTGATCTCAGCCCTCATTGATCTCAGTGCTCATTGTGCTCAGTCCTCATTGCTCTAAGTCCTCATTGCTCTCAGTCGTCATTGATCTCAGTCCTCATTGATCTCAGTCCTCATTGATCTCGGTCCTCATTCCCCTCAGTCCTCATTCCCCTCGGTCCTCATTCCCCTCGGTCCTCATTGCCCTCGGTCCTCATTGATCTCATTCCTCATTGATCTCAGTCCTCATTGATCTCGGTCCTCATTCCCCTCAGTCCTCATTCCCCTCGGTCCTCATTCCCCTCGGTCCTCATTGCCCTCGGTCCTCATTGATCTCATTCCTCATTGATCTCAGTCCTCATTGCCCTCAGTCCTCATTGATCTCAGTCCTCATTCCCCTCGGTCCTCATTGCCCTCGGTCCTCATTGATCTCATTCCTCATTGATCTCAGTCCTCATTGATCTCGGTCCTCATTCCCCTCAGTCCTCATTCCCCTCGGTCCTCATTCCCCTCGGTCCTCATTGCCCTCGGTCCTCATTGATCTCATTCCTCATTGATCTCAGTCCTCATTGCCCTCAGTCCTCATTGATCTCAGTCCTCGTTCCCCTCAGTCCTCATTCCCCTCAGTCCTCATTCCCCTCGGTCCTCATTGCCCTCGGTCCTCATTGCCCTCAGTCCTCATTGATCTCAGTCCTCATTCCCCTCAGTCTTCGTTGCCCTCAGTCCTCATTGATCTCAGTCCTCATTGCCCTCAGTCCTCATTGATCTCAGTCCTCATTCCCCAGTCCTCACTGATCTCAGTACTCATTGATATCAGTGCTCATTGCCCTCAGTCCTCATTACGCTCAGTCCTCATTGCCCTCAGTCCTCACTGATGTCAGTCCTCATTGCCCTCAGTCCTCATTCCCCTCAGTCCTCATTGCCCTCAGTCCTCATTGATCTCAGTCCTCATTCCCCTCAGTCCTCATTGATCTCAGTCCTCATTGATGTCAGTCCTCATTCCCCTCCATCCTCATTGCCCTCAGTCCTCATTGATCTCAGTCCTCATTGCTTTCAGTCCTCATTCCCCTCAGTCCTCATTGCTTCCAGTCCTCATTCCCCAGTCCTCATTGCCCTCAGTCCTCATTTCCCTCAGTCCTCATTGATCTCATTCCTCATTGCCCTCAGTCCTCATTGATCTCAGTCCTCATTTCCCTCAGTCCTCATTGATCCCAGTCCTCATTGCTTTCAGTCCTCATTCCCCAGTCCTCATTGCTTTCAGTCCTCATTCCCCTCAGTCCTCATTGCCCTCAGTCCTCATTGATCTCAGTCCTCATTGCTTTCAGTCCTCATTCCACTCAGTCCTCATTGCCCTCAGTCCTCATTTCCCTCAGTCCTCATTGATCCCAGTCCTCATTGCTTTCAGTCCTCATTCCCCAGTCCTCATTGCTTTCAGTCCTCATTCCCTTCAGTCCTCATTCCCCTCAGTCCTCATTCCCCTCAGTCCTCATTGCCCTCAGTCCTCATTGATCTCAGTCCTCATTCCCCTCTGTCCTCATTGCCCTCAGTCCTCATTGATCTCAGTCCTCATTGCTTTCAGTCCTCATTCCACTCAGTCCTCATTGCCCTCAGTCCTCATTTCCCTCAGTCCTCATTGATCCCAGTCCTCATTGCTTTCAGTCCTCATTCCCCAGTCCTCATTCCCCTCAGTCCTCATTCCCTTCAGTCCTCATTCCCCTCAGTCCTCATTCCCCTCAGTCCTCATTGCCCTCAGTCCTCATTGATCTCAGTCCTCATTCCCCTCTGTCCTCATTGCCCTCAGTCCTCAATGATCTCAGTCCTCATTGCTTTCAGTCCTCATTCCACTCAGTCCTCATTGCCCTCAGTCCTCATTGATCTCAGTCCTCATTCATCCCAGTCCTCATTGCTTTCAGTCCTCATTCCCCAGTCCTCATTGATCTCAGTCCTCATTCCCCTCAGTCCTCATTGCCCTCTGTCCTCATTCCCCTCAGTCCTCATTGCCCTCCATCCTCATTGATCTCAGTCCTCATTGATCTCAGTGCTCATTGCCCTCAGTCCTCATTCGCCTCAGTCCTCATTGCCCTCAGTCCTCATTGATCTCAGTCCTCATTGCTTTCAGTCCTCCTTCCACTCAGTCCTCATTGCCCTCAGTCCTCATTTCCCTCAGTCCTCATTGATCTCAGTCCTCATTGCTTTCAGTCCTCATTCCCCAGTCCTCATTCCCCTCAGTCCTCATTGCCCTCAGTCCTCATTGATCTCAGTCCTCATTGCCCTCAGTCCTCATTCCCCTCAGTCCTCATTCCCCTCAGTCCTCATTGCCCTCCGTCCTCATTGCCCTCAGTCCTCATTGATCTCAGTCCTCATTCCCCAGTCCTCATTGCCCTCAGTCTTCATTGATCTCGGTCCTCATTCCCCTCCGTCCTCATTGCCCTCAGTCCTCATTGACCTCAGTCCTCATTGCTTTCAGTCCTCATTCCACTCAGTCCTCATTGCCCTCAGTCCTCATTCCCCTCAGTCCTCATTGATCTCAGTCCTCATTGCCCTCAGTCATAATTGATCTCAGCCCTCATTGATCTCAGTGCTCATTGTGCTCAGTCCTCATTGCTCTAAGTCCTCATTGCTCTCAGTCGTCATTGATCTCAGTCCTCATTGATCTCAGTCCTCATTGATCTCGGTCCTCATTCCCCTCAGTCCTCATTCCCCTCGGTCCTCATTCCCCTCGGTCCTCATTGCCCTCGGTCCTCATTGATCTCATTCCTCATTGATCTCAGTCCTCATTGATCTCGGTCCTCATTCCCCTCAGTCCTCATTCCCCTCGGTCCTCATTCCCCTCGGTCCTCATTGCCCTCGGTCCTCATTGATCTCATTCCTCATTGATCTCAGTCCTCATTGCCCTCAGTCCTCATTGATCTCAGTCCTCATTCCCCTCAGTCCTCATTCCCCTCAGTCCTCATTCCCCTCGGTCCTCATTGCCCTCGGTCCTCATTGCCCTCAGTCCTCATTGATCTCAGTCCTCATTCCCCTCAGTCTTCGTTGCCCTCAGTCCTCATTGATCTCAGTCCTCATTGCCCTCAGTCCTCATTGATCTCAGTCCTCATTCCCCAGTCCTCACTGATCTCAGTACTCATTGATATCAGTGCTCATTGCCCTCAGTCCTCATTACGCTCAGTCCTCATTGCCCTCAGTCCTCACTGATGTCAGTCCTCATTGCCCTCAGTCCTCATTCCCCTCAGTCCTCATTGATCTCAGTCCTCATTGATCTCAGTCCTCATTCCCCTCAGTCCTCATTGATCTCAGTCCTCATTGATGTCAGTCCTCATTCCCCTCCATCCTCATTGCCCTCAGTCCTCATTGATCTCAGTCCTCATTGCTTTCAGTCCTCATTCCCCTCAGTCCTCATTGCTTTCAGTCCTCATTCCCCTCAGTCCTCATTGCCCTCAGTCCTCATTTCCCTCAGTCCTCATTGATCTCAGTCCTCATTGCCCTCAGTCCTCATTGATCTCAGTCCTCATTTCCCTCAGTCCTCATTGATCCCAGTCCTCATTGCTTTCAGTCCTCATTCCCCAGTCCTCATTGCTTTCAGTCCTCATTCCCCTCAGTCCTCATTGCCCTCAGTCCTCATTGATCTCAGTCCTCATTCCACTCAGTCCTCATTGCCCTCAGTCCTCATTTCCCTCAGTCCTCATTGATCCCAGTCCTCATTGCTTTCAGTCCTCATTCCCCAGTCCTCATTGCTTTCAGTCCTCATTCCCTTCAGTCCTCATTCCCCTCAGTCCTCATTCCCCTCAGTCCTCATTGCCCTCAGTCCTCATTGATCTCAGTCCTCATTCCCCTCTGTCCTCATTGCCCTCAGTCCTCATTGATCTCAGTCCTCATTGCTTTCAGTCCTCATTCCACTCAGTCCTCATTGCCCTCAGTCCTCATTTCCCTCAGTCCTCATTGATCCCAGTCCTCATTGCTTTCAGTCCTCATTCCCCAGTCCTCATTCCCCTCAGTCCTCATTCCCTTGAGTCCTCATTCCCCTCAGTCCTCATTCCCCTCAGTCCTCATTGCCCTCAGTCCTCATTGATCTCAGTCCTCATTCCCCTCTGTCCTCATTGCCCTCAGTCCTCAATGATCTCAGTCCTCATTGCTTTCAGTCCTCATTCCACTCAGTCCTCATTGCCCTCAGTCCTCATTGATCTCAGTCCTCATTGATCCCAGTCCTCATTGCTTTCAGTCCTCATTCCCCAGTCCTCATTGCTTTCAGTCCTCATTCCCCTCAGTCCTCATTGCCCTCAGTCCTCATTGATCTCAGTCGTCATTGCCCTCAGTCCTCATTCCCCTCAGTCCTCATTGCCCTCAGTCCCCATTGACCTCAGTCCTCATTGCCCTCAGTCCTCATTGCCCTCCGTTCTCATTGCCCTCAGTCCTCCTTGATCTCAGTCCTCATTCCCCAGTCCTCATTGCCCTCAGTCCTCATTAATCTCAGTCCTCATTCCCCTCCATCCTCATTGCCCTCAGTCCTCATTCCCCTCCATCCTCATTGCCCTCAGTCCTCATTGCCCTCAGTCCTCATTCCCCTCAGTCCTCACTGATCTCAGTCCTCATTGCTTTCAGTCCTCATTGCCCTCCGTCCTCATTCCCCTCAGTCCTCATTGATCTCAGTCCTCATTGATCTCAGTCCCCATTTCCCTCAGTCCTCATTGATCCCAGTCCTCATTGCTTTCAGTCCTCATTCCCCAGTCCTCATTGCTTTCAGTCCTCATTCCCCTCAGTCCTCATTCCCCTCAGTCCTCATTGCCCTCAGTCCTCATTGATCTCAGTCCTCATTGATCTCAGTCCTCATTGCTCTGAGTCCTCATTGCCCTCAGTCCTCATTGATCTCAGTCCTCATTGCCCTCAGTCCTCATTGATCTCAGTCCTCATTGCCCTCAGTCCTCATTGCCCTCAGTCCTCATTGATCTCAGTCCTCATTGCCCTCAGTCCTCGTTGCCCTCAGTCCTCATTCCCCTCAGTCCTCATTCCCCTCAGTCCTCATTGATCTCAGTCCTCATTGCCCTCAGTCCTCATTGATCTCAGTCCTCATTGATCTCAGTCCTCATTGCCCTCAGTCCTCATTGATCTCAGTCCTCATTCCCCTCAATCCTCATTGCCCTCAGTCCTCATTGATCTCAGTCCTCATTGCCCTCAGTCATCATTGATCTCAGTCCTCATTGCTGTCAGTCCTCATTACCCTCAGTCCTCATTGCCCTCAGTCCTCATTACTCTGAATCCTCATTGTTCTGAGTGTTCATGAAGGGCATGATTTCTTCCATGTGGTTGGTGCAAAAGTAATTGCAGTTTTTGCCATTACTAATAAATAGTAGCAAACAATGTTATATTTTGTAGGGACACAATTTTCCACGGGTCTCCTGACTGTCTGTACATCCTGAAAGCAAAGATCTCAAAACCTCTGCCCCAGGATTTCTTGTCACGGATGTCTGCAGACAACCCTGGTTTGGAATATGAAGTGTCCCCTGCAGAGAAAAGATCCCAGTTCCCTAAGCTGGAGGATCCTCTCCTGTCCCGGAATCCACAGTGAGTGCAGGTCTCGTTCTGTGGGGATTAGGGCTTAAATAACTTAGACAAAAACGGCTAGTACTCTGCCTGCTGCTGTGACTGTGAGTAATACACCATCCTTGTCTCTGATGCAGCAGTCTTGTGTCTTTTGCCAGCATCCACAAAACTATGGCAGCCTAACTTGTTAGCCCGCAAGTAGAGTAAGATCTCAGACCCTTCACAGCTCTCGACCCATTTGTAGAATTTTATTAAAAAGCAGACAAACAGTACCAGCAAGAGTTATCATCTAATTAAAAGAGCTGGAGACTCCTATATAGTTCCTAAAGATGAAAGTGTGTCCTGGGCTCCCACCTTCTCCCTGCCTGTCCTATCACCCACCACAGTGCTGATGCAACCAAGGGTGCTTGGTGAAAACTGGGCTAGAGGTGAGCTCTTGGTGCCTGTTTCCAAAGCAGGCGTTGTTGGACCTGAGCAGCCTGCTTCGAGTGGGAGAGTCGTCCACTCTTCCCAAGCCCTCCTGCTGTGCCAAGCCAACCACAGCCAACAAGAAGACCAACGTGGTGCGTGGTCGTGTTGCTCTGATGAGGACGGCGGCATGGACAGCTTCAATTTTCAGTGAGGCTGGCGCACTTTACACACACATTCCTTTGAATTCTCAACACATCCTGTAAGGTTGAAACTATTTTCCCCACATCACAGACGAAGAAAACTCAGCCAGATCAAGGTCATGTTGCTAGAAAGTGACCTAACTGGGTTTAAACCTACCAGTTTGGCATCTCACGAGTAAGCTGCAAATGCTGGATGGAAGCTTAAAACCGTGTTGGTGTTCATTAGGCAAAGCCGAGGAGTGCCGGCGAGGAGGACCAGCCCGGGCTGCTGGGTGCTCCGCGTGCTGCAGACACAAGGTGGCTTTTGGAAGACAAGCTGCTTACATGGCCTTGTGGCCATCTGGCTCTTGTTTGTGGTGGGGGGGGTGGTGACTAAAGGGCATGGGGTGTGGAAGCCGATCTGTCGTTTCTTGTATCTTATTGGGCACAGGCTGTATTTAGATATGTGGCTCCCAGGGCCCGAGGGGGGAGGGCCGGGCTTGCCCGTGGCCAGTTCTGCTCACTCAGCAACCCAAAGTGGGCTCCTGAGGGGGTAGAGCATAGAGGGACCCCAGGAAGGACCCACCTAGAACTAGATTCTATCTCTCCTTATACACCCCAAAAGTCCTGGGCTGAAATTTCACACCAAATGCATCCCTCGCCCTCATTTTTCTTTTCTTTTTTTTTTATGCTGTTTCTTGTCTTCTCTTTCTTTCTTTTGGGGTGGAATTGTGTCCCCCTAAAAGGTTTTTTGAAAACCTAACTCCTGGCACCTCAGAAAGTGGCTTTGTGTGGAAAGAAGGTCCTTGCAGACACAGTTAGTTAAGATGAGGTCACGTGGAGTAGAAGGGTGTTTGCACAGTATGCCAGCAATCTTAGAAGAGAGACACACGGAGAGGGGATGCCACACAGAGACACAGACACACAGAGGGAAGCCGGCCATGTGACGGTGGCTAAGGAGAGGGGAGTTACAGAGCTGCAAACCAAGGAATGCCAAGCAATGTGGCAAGGCCAGCAGCCAGGAGAGAGGCGCGTGCAGGGAGGCCAGCGGTATACGTGGCCAGTGGCCGGGACAGAGGCACATGCAGGAGGGCTGGTGGCCAGGACAGAGACTCATTTACGGAGGCCAGAGGCGGGCACAGAGGCACATGCAGGGGGGCCAGTGGCCAGGACAGAGACTCGTTTACGGAGGCCAGAGGCAGGCACAGAGGCGCGTGCAGGGAGGCCAGCGGCTGGGACAGAGGCACATTTATGGAGGCCAGAGGCAGGCACAGAGGCATGTGCAGGGAGGCCAACAGCCACCACAGAGGCACGTGCAGGAAGGCCAGCGGCCGGGACAGAAGCGCGTGTACGGAGGCCTGGAGCTGGGACAGAGGCGCGTGCAGGGAGGCCAGCGGCCGGGACAGAGGCGCGTGCAGGGAGGCCAGCGGCCGGGACAGAGGCGCGTGCAGGGAGGCCAGTGGCCGGGACAGAGGTGCATTTACGAAGGCCTGGAGCCGGGACAGAGGCGCGTGCAGGGAGGTCAGCGGCTGGGACAGAGGCGCGTGCAGGGAGGCCAGCGGCCGGGACATAGGCGCATTTACGGAGGCCTGGAGCCGGGACAGAGGCGCGTGCAGGGAGGTCAGCGGCCGGGACAGAGGCGCGTGCAGGGTGGCCATCGGCCAGGACAGAGGCGCGTATACCGCGGTCAGTGGCCGGGACAGAGGCGCATTTACGGAGGCCTGGAGCCGGGACAGAGGCGCGTGCAGGGAGGCCAGCGGCCGGGACAGAGGCGCGTGCAGGGAGGCCAGCGGCCGGGACAGAGGCGTGTGCAGGGGATCCGCGGCCGGGACAGAAGCACAGAGAAGACTGGCCCTCAGAGCCCCCCCAAGGGGGAACCACCTCTCACCAAGACCTTGGTGCTGGCCTCTTGGCCCCCTGAACAGTGAGAGGCCATGCCTCTGTGGTTGTCAGCCCCCGTCTGGCCGTGGTTTGCTGTGCCATCCCCGGACTCTCGCCCCCCTTGCGGTTTTTCTTTCTGTGGCTTTCATTTACTCTTTCTTCTTCCTTTCTCATGGGCTTCCCCTGCCGGAAGTACACTTACTGCTATGTCACAAGGTGCAAGTGAATGCTATGGCTGTGCCCCCTGGCTCCCTTTGGGATTTTCCTGGGGTCCCAGGGACTAGAAATGAGACCAGGTGGTCTTTGCCCCCAAGCCTGGCTGCCCCCAGACTCAGTCCCGGCTCAGTCTGGCTTCCACCTCTGGGGTGGCCTCAAGCACGGGCTCATCTTCCCCACACAGCAAACAGAGCCTCAGCAGGCTGGGCTTGGAGAAGCCAAGTCCTCTCAGACAGCAAGAAGGGTTTTATCCTGAGTACGTTTTTTAAAATTAAATTTCAGGAGTGGGGTTGGGAGCAGATTCTTTCTTCTCCCACGAGTAGGTCTTTCCCACGGTGATGACCATAAGGACAACAAAAGAACAAGCAAGAGTTAGCATCACCTCCCGCCTCCCGAGCAAGGGTCAGCATCACCTCCCGCCTCCCAACACGCACGGGGAAGCCAGGCGCGTCTGTCACGGGTGAGGGCTGCTCTCGCCCAGGGCAGCCGAGGGAGGGGGTAGGCTGTTCAGCAGCCTCTGGGGCCTGGAGAAATCGGGTCCCTTCTGGAGGTGTGACCCGGCCAGAGTCCTCCTGGGCTGACCCAGAGGGGGCCTCCTCAGCCCCTTCTTCCCATGGGAACTGCTGGATCCAGGCCTGCTGCGCGCCGCAGTAGGGCCAGCCGGCCTGTCCCGTGTCGGGGGAGACACCCCACCCAGCTGCCCAGGCACACACCAGCCCGCACCCACCCTCTAAGCCCACAGCTAAGAGCCCATCATGCACTCCAGCTTCAGACCCCGCTCCGGGGCTGCCACTGACTGCTATTTTAGCCGCTTGCTCCAGCTACCTTTTCATCAAAGGCCTCGAGACTTAGCTAATTCAGGAGACCACAATGGGCCCAAGAAGGCATCTGTGAATATGGCGTCTGCCTGTGGGGCCTCGTTCCCAGCAAAGGGACTGTCCATAGCCTTTCAAAGCGACAGGGCCCGATGGGAGAAGGGGGCAGAGAAGGAGAAGAGCACCGGAGAAGGGAGCCAGCAGACATACTGGCCCCAGGCAGCGGGTTAAAGGCTGTGACGCCTGCTTTCCCAGGTCACAATGGAGAGGAGAGTCCGCTGGATGCTGCCCCAACCCTGGCCTGTGGCTGCAGCCCAGAGCCCTGTCCACTTCCAGGGGACCCTGTCATGCGTGGCAGCAGACACCCATCCCTGGACCGCGGGGTCTTCTTTCCTCCGAGCCCGTGGCCACACACCTGGCACAGGCCTGTGTCTGATCTGTTTGACTGGCTTGGCCCACTGTCCCGTGTGAGGCACAGGACCACAGAACCACAGGACCCCAGGGATGGAAGAGGTTTCGGAGGTCTGTGTCCAGCACCCCGCTGTGCAGAACTGCCTCCTTGCTTCCTGACGGGGACGGGGAACTCACTGCCTTTCTTGGTGCCCTCTCTGTCTAGGATGCTCTGGGAGTGTCACTCTCTCACCAGCATTTCGTGTTACTTTCCTGCAGCTGTGGTAAAGCGTATCTAACAGAGAATTGACCAGCTTCCAATGCACCATTCAAGGGCACAAAATCCATTCACAGAAATGTGCATTCTTCCCCACCATCTGCCTCCAGAACTTTCTTCCATCTCCTAAATGGAAACGGCACCCACTAAGCAGTAACTCCCCACTCTGCCTCCCCAGCCCCAGCACCCACCATTCTACCTTCTGTTTCTGTGAATGTGACAACTCTAGGGACCTGCCATGAGTGGGATCATTCAATACTTGCCCTTCCGTGACTGGCTCATGTCCTCTGAGCTCACTCCTGCTGTAGCGTGGGTCAGGTCCCTCCCCGTGGCTGAGCACTCCTCTGCCGTATAGCGTGGGTCAGGCCCCGTGGCTGAGCACTCCTCTGTTGTAGTGTGGGTCAGGCCCCGTGGCTGAGCACTCCTGCTGTAGTGTGGGTCGGGCCACGTGGCTGAGCACTCCTCTGCTGTAGTGTGGGTCAGGCCCCGTGGCTGAGCACTCCTCTGCTGTACAGCGTGGGGTGGGTCCCGTGGCTGAGCACCCCTCTGCCATGCAGATGGACCACATG
Source organism: Gorilla gorilla gorilla (assembly GCF_029281585.2). Taxonomy (NCBI): domain Eukaryota; kingdom Metazoa; phylum Chordata; class Mammalia; order Primates; family Hominidae; genus Gorilla; species Gorilla gorilla. The sequence goes on from NC_073230.2 coordinate 164,227,650, forward strand.
GGGTTCATCTCACCAGTACTTTAGGCTACCCTTGTCTGCTGGCTTCTTCCTCACAGCCTAAAAGTATGTTTAGGTCTCTTCCATGTATTAGCACACATAAAAATCCACAAAACAGCAAAATAGGGGCCTGAGACCCACCCACTTTGACATGGTGAAAACCAAGAGCCTGCGACCCACCTGCTTTGACACAGTGAAAACCAAGAGCCTGAGACCCACCTGCTGTGACATGGTGAAAGAGCATTCAAACACTCCCTAGCAACGCACCACATGCAGGGGGCTCAGACATCACAAACGTATCTCCCCTCAGTTCTGGAGGCTGGAAGTCCAAGATCAAGGTTGGGCAGGGCTGGTTTCTCCCGAGGCCTCTCTCTGTGACTTGTAGTCAGATGCCATCTCCCTGGGTCCTCACATGGTCATGCCTCTGCGTGTCTGTGTCCTTATCTCCTCTTCTTCTAAGGACACCAGTCCTATGGGATTAGGGTCCACCCCAGTGAACCCATTTGACCTTAATTTCCTCTTGAATGGCTCTAGCTCCAAATACAGCCACATTCTGTGGCCTCCCCCCGGGGATTGCAGACAGCTATTTTTACCTTCCCGCAGGGCTCTCCCTGTGGGTGTCTGTGTCCAATGTCCCCCATGTTTAAGGACACCAGTCATACTGGACTAGGGCTCACCCTAACAACTTCATCTTAACTTGATGACCTCTGTAAAGACCCTATCTCCCTATAAGGTCACCTTCTGAGGTCTTAGGGGTTAGGACTTCATCCTTTGGATTTATGGAGACACAATTCAGCCCCTAACATCTTGGAAACTCTAACCCACTTAACCCATTCTCTTCCCTGGAAGTTCAATATTGTTTTGATGTTTATGTGTAACATTGCTTTAAAAACTCTGTCTCTTGATCACAACAACAAACACCAATGGTCTGCGTGGCTGTGGTTTCCCTGGCTCCCTTGTGTGGCTGTGGGTCCCCAGCTCCCTTGCTCCGAGATGTCTGTTTTGCTTTATGCAGTTTCCTTCAAGCCCAGCATTTCGTCCTAAGGGCCTCCCATGGACTGAATGTTGGTGAGGCCCCAAAATTCCCATGCTGGAGCCTCAAACCCCGGTATGGCTGTATGTGAAGTAAGGCAGCCATTAAGGTTACACGAGGCCATAAGGGTGGGCCCTGATCCCACAAGATTAGTGCTCTTATGACAAGGGACACCAGAGAGCTCGCTCATTCTCTCCTCCGATGCTGGCACCAAGAAAGGCCACTGAGGAGGGCAGGGCAAGAAGGTGGCCTTCTGTGAGCCTGGAAGAGGGGCCTCGCGAGAGCCCAGCCATGCTGGCACCCACCCCTCAGGCCTCCAACCTCCAGAGCCTGAGGAATAAGTGTCTGTGGTTCAAGCCACCCAGTCTGCGGTATTTTGTGAAGCAGCGGGAGAAAGCTATGGAGGGCTGTTATTTTGTTTGTATCATCTTTCGTGATTTGAAAGCTCTCTGTACTTTTAAAGTAGTAACCTTGACATTTTTCTAAACCATTCTTTACCATATGCCTCTTTAATATTTGTTAGCAAGAGCTCCCCAACCCCCACTGCCCAATATAGTTCAAATATCTTCACTTTCCTCTACTTCTTTCTCACTCCCCACTTCCAAATTCCTGGTATGTTGATAGATTTTTGAATCATGCATCACCTCTTTCCACATACTTTGTGATTCTGCGTTCAGTTTACAAGCTTGGTTTTCTGTTGTTCTGTTTTAACTATTTCTACGTTAGTAACCCTACTGATTTCTTTTGTTTAACTCATCTTTGAACACCAATAACTCTGTACGATCTGTCTTGCTTAACCCACTCAGAACATGCACTTCACGCAGCCAGATCACAGCAACTACTGGGGTTTCACCTGGCATAATCCAAGCCTGAGGGGCCACTGTAGCTCTCCCCACTGTGGTCCTAACAGATGGAAGGGGACCTGGTCTCCCTCGTGCGATCTGAACTTGTAGTGTAGGCACCCAGTTAATATCCATGGAGTGATGGTAAACAGAGTCCAAATGCAAGAAGAAATCTGCAAGTAACTGTCCTGGAGCCCAGGGAACAGGGCCAATGCCCACACTGCCAGGGGGACGGCTATACTGTACGGCTGAGTGGCTCCGCACCCTGTCTCCATGCCCCTGGGAACCCATCAGAGCATTTCCGTGGATGCCTGTCTTTATCTCTCTTGACCAGGATATTCAGCATCGCCTCAGTGGCATTTGGACTGGATAACTGTGTGGGGCTGTCCTGTGCAGGGCTGGGGGCCTCTCTGTGGGGCCATCGTGTGCATGGCGGTGGGCCTGCCTGCATCCCTGGCCTCTGCCCGTGTGCATGGCGGTGGGCCTGCCTGCATCCCTGGCCTCTGCCCGTGTGCATGGCGGTGGGCCTGCCTGCATCCCTGGCCTCTGCCCATTCAGATGCCTGTGGCAGCCCCTCCTGCAACCAAATCAGCTTCAGACACTGCCAGTGGCCCCTGCAGCCAAAGACAGCGATTCAAAGGCAGGCCAAGGCTTGTCACCTGTCTCTGCCCCACACACAGCAGGCGCTTCAACGGCCTCAGCTCGCATTCCAGAAAGATCTGCCCACTGTGAGGTGCAGGGCCTTTCTCCCACCTCACCAATGGCAGAAACGCACCTTTGGTGACCTGCGGCCCACCTGGGGATATTACCTGGGCATCGTGCCTCACAAAACCACACCCTAGGCTGGGCGCAGTGGCTCATGCCTGTGATCCCAGCACTTGGGGAGGTCGAGGCAGGTGGATCACGAGGTCAAGAGACTGAGACCATCCTGGCCAACATGGTGAAACCCTGTCTCTACTAAAAATACAAAAAATAGCTGGGTGTGATGGCATGTGCCTGTAGTCCCAGCTACTTGGGAGGCTGAGGCAGGAGAATCGCTTGAACCTGGGAGGCGGAGGTTGCAGGGAGCCAAGATCGCACCACTGCACAACAACCTGGGCGACAGCGCGAGGCTGTCTCAAAAAACAAACAAATAAACAACAACAACAAAACAATGAAAAAAACCCACACCCTACACTGTGGGGCCCTACGGCCGGCCGTGGTGCAGGCAACCTCCCCTTGACACCACTCCTGTTGCTGCGGGGCCTCCCGACCTGGGGCTGGTTCTGCGCTTTCCCTTTTCTGGGGCTTTCCCAGGCCCTTCCTGGGGCCCTCCTGGGACCTTCCTGGGGCTCTCTCGGGACCTTCCTGGGGCTCTCTCAGGATCTTCCTCGGGCTCTGCCAGGGTCTTCCTGGGGCCCTCCCGGGACCTCCCTGGGGCTCTCCCGGGGTCTTCCTGGGGGCTCTCCCGGAACCTTCTTGGGGCTCTCCCTGGAGCTTCCTGGGGCTCTCCTGAGGCCCTCCTGGGACCTTTCTGGGGCTCTCCCGTGGCCCTCCCGGGGCTCCCCTGCGCCCGTGTGTCCTTAGTGGGAGGGCGCTTTCAGCCTCCTTCTCCCACACACCTGTCCCGCCAGCGCAATCCAGGGGCCAGGGCGGCTGCTGAGGCCCCGGCCCGAGGAGGCGCGGTCACCCCGCAGTCGGACGCCGCCGCGCCCCACGCCGCAGGGCAGCGCGCCCCAAAGCTTCCCGCGCGGGGACCGAGTGGCGCCCTGGGCTAGTCCCCGCCCCTTCGCCCGCGCCGCGCCGCACCAGCGCCCCCTGGCGGCCATCCGCGCGCCGCGCGCTCCGACTCCCGCCCACCCTAGAGAGAACGCGGAGCCCTGCAGGCGACTGACTTCAAGGCACAAGGCAGTGGGAATTTCGTCGCTGAGAAATGCAGCGTGTACGTCGGTTGTCTTTCCTTAAGCTGTATACACACTAGACGGAGCTTTCGGCAATGTATTCACTGAGGTTACAGGAGACAGGGACTTGGGGCTTGTTTTCTAGATTGCTGAAAATGAAGCTTTGAGAGCAGGGATGACACGTAAGTGGCTGAAACGTAAAAAACTGGAAGGTCAAATTACAAATGTAATAGAAATAGCCACCGGGTCCACTCAGTCCCCAGCTGCCTTGCAATCTGCTGCTTTAACTAGCTGCTCTCATCCGATTATAACAACCATCCGCCCCTTCAGTGGTTCCAGGGACTGCAGAGTCACATAAGAGCATCGCATGGAGCAAGTAACACATTGAGGGGGCACTCACTAAAGACAGCACCCACATAAAGAGAGCACCTACATAAATAGAGCACTCACATAAACAGAGCACTCACTAGAGCATCTACATAGAGAGCACTCCCATAGAGAGAGCACCCACATATAGCACTCAGTAAAGAGAGCACCCACATAGAGGGAGCACCCACATAGAGAGAGCACTCACATAGAGCACTCACTAAAGAGAGCGCCCACAGAGAGCACTCCCATAGAGCACTCATATAGAGCATCTGCATAGAGAGAGCACCCACACAGAGGGAGCACCCCCATAGAGACAGCACTCACATAGAGCACCCCCCTAGAGAAAGCACCCCCATAGAGAGAGCACCCTTATAGAGAGAGCACCCCATAGAGCACCCCTATAGAGAGAGCACCACCATAGAGAAAGCCCCCACACAGAGGGAGCACCCCCATAGAGACAGCACCCCTTAGAGAGAGCACCCCTTAGCGAGAGCACCCACACAGAGGGAGCACCCACACAGAGGGAGCACTCACATAGAGCACCCCCTTAAAGAAAGCATCCCCATAGAGAGAGCATCCCTATAGAGAGAGCACCACCATAGAGAAAGCCCCCACACAGAGGGAGCACCCCCATAGAGAGAGCATCCCTTAGAGAGAGCACCCATAGAGACAGCACCCACACAGAGGGAACACCCTATAGACACAGCACTCACACAGAGCACCCCCTAGAGAAAATACCCCCATAGAGAGAGCACCCCACAGAGAGGGTATCCCATAGAGCCCCCACACAGAGGGAGCACCCCCACAGAGAGAGCACCCACACAGAGGGAGCACCCCATAGACAGAGCACTCACATAGCGCACCACCATAGAGCACCCACACAGAGGGAGCACCCCCATAGAGACAGCACTCACATAGAGCACCTCCATAGAGAGAGCACCCCCATAGACCACTCACATAGAGCACCTACATAGAGAGCACTCACATAGAGAGAGCACCCACACAGAGAGAGCACCCACATAGAGAGATCACCCACATAGAGTACCCTATAGAGAGAGCACCTACATAGAGAACACTCACATAGAGAGATCACCCACATAGAGAGAGCACCTACATAGAGAGCACTCACATAGAGAGAGCACCCACATAGAGAGAGCACTCACATAGAGAGAGCACCCACATAGAGAGAGCACCCACATAGCACCACTGTCAGGGCTGAGTGGTGCAGTTGCAGAGGGAAAGGGCTGCCAGGTATGTCCCACCCTGCTCACTGCCTGCCTCATGCCAGGAGCTCTGGCCAGGTGGCCTTACTTGCCTTCAGGTGTCTGTGGCTGCGAACCCGTCTGTTTGACCTGGTGGAGAATGGGGCCTTCCATTAATCCCCAGATGCTCCTGCCTACTGTCAAAACCTAGGAAGAGAGAGAAGATACTTACCAACAATAATTTGAAGCCAGCAAGGCAAGAAGCTTTGCCCTTGGGGACCAGGTAAAAATTATAACAGATGCTGCAGCCTCTGCCAAAATGAATTTGTAAATGCGTCACTTTGGTAGCAGGCGCAGTAATGAAGAAAAATACACTTTTTTTCATTCGTGGGGGTAAACAGCTGGAAAATAATATTAGTAAGGGGGAAAAACAAAAGAGAAGGCTGGGGGATTCTTCCTGCACAAAAACAACAGGGCCAAAACTCTCGGTGCCTGTGGGAGGAGATGACGACGCTCATTCTTGTCTCGTCCTGCCACCAGGCACCACACTTTGCCCTTTGTAGCCAATGACAGACCTGGGAGGTGGAGAGAGCAGGAGAGCCACGGAGTCTGGAGCCAGCCACCAAAACTGCTGAGAAGCGAAGGAGGGACTCTGGAAGGCAAGGCATGAGTGTCCTTCACACAGCCTGCAGATCTCCTTTCACCACCTCCGTCCTGGAGGCTTCCTCCGCGTCGTCCTGGGGTTCTCCTGCCTTGGGAACCCAGCTCCTCCCCATGCAGCGTAGCCGGCCCCGCCCCCACCCGTCCCTCCCCACCCCTCCCCCGCAGGAAGCTCAGAGAAGGTGCAGAGACCTCGCAACTACCGGCTCGGCCATCATCCGAGCTCCACCAGTAGGGTCAAGGAGTACGCGGCTGGAGCAGGTTTCCAGCCCTGAAGGCATTTCCCTGAAATGTTTGAAGACGCCGCTGCACAGGCTTCTGACCTGCAGTGTCGCTGTGCGGAAGCTCAAGGCCATTTCAGGGCCGGAGCAAGACTTTGGGGTTCTTCACCCCGCGTGTGCTGGGCCTCACTCAGTGGGTAGACTTTCCCCGAATCCCCACTTTCAGCCTGGGCCCTACCCTGAACCCCGGTCCTGTGACTGCTGCTCCCAGGACAGAGCGTTTCTGGTTCAATTTCTCCCGAAACCGATGCCCTCGTCCTCGGCCGGAGCAGGGTTGGAAGACCATGCCAGCGCCTAACTGCTCCCCGAAAGACGTCCAGCCACTCTTCCTCTTCCCTCTCATGCTGTCCCTCGGGGGCCTCGGGCCCCAGTTTCCCGGCCTGCTGGGCTCACACACTCCCTCGGCTTCCTAGAGACTCGGCTTCCGGCTTCCTGCGGTCTCCTCGGCCGACCTCCCCTCCCGGCTTCCTGGGCCACACAACCCAGTGCTCGTTATTGCATTAGGTGTTGTTTCCTCCTCTTCCCTTTATTGTGGTGGGTTTATATATTTTCCATTCTTTACCTCATTAAGACAAATAAAACATACAAAGAATAATGAAATGGATACAAGTTGTTCCCGCCCTGTTGAGAAACAGAACGTGCAACACAGCTCAGCCCCCTTGGGCTCCCCTCCTCCTGGCCTCTCCCGGTTCCCCCACCCTAGATAGAACCCTTGCTATGGGTTAAATGTGTTCCCCCTAAAATTTATATGTTAACAGCGTAACTCCCCAGCACCTAGAACATGAGCTTATTTGGAAATAGGGTCTTTGGCGCTGTAAGAAGTTCAGATGAGGTCATCCTGGAATACGGTGGCCCCAAATCCAGTGTGCCGGCGTCTTGGTAACAAGTGGAAATATGGACACAGGAACGCATGAGGAGACGGCCGGAGGAAGAGTGGAGTGATGCTGTGGCCAGCCAGGGAGCCACTGGCAGCCAGAGAGGATGGGACAGACCCCTCCCTGGTGCCCTGGAGAGACTGTGGCCCTGCGACGCCTTGCTCTTGGATATCCGGCTTCCAGAATCGTGAGATGATCCATTTCTGCTGAGGCCACATGGTCTGTGGTGCTTTGCGTGGTAGTTGCAGGAAGCCCATACGCTCCCCCTGAACTGGGCATTTGTCTCTTACCCCTAATACCCTTTCTGTGAGTGTCTCTTGGTTTCTTCCTCCACAGGATGGACAGCGAAGGTGAAATGGAGGAGGAAAGCCTGGGGAGGCATGAGGAAGGCGGCTGGGCACCTGAGACCTTGGCAGGACCCATTAGGGACCCTCAGCCACAGCTCAGCCCAGCCAGGGCCCTCCTGGGTCTGCACAGCCCCAGGCCTCATCACAGCCGTCATGGTGCTGCTCCTGCCACACCGGCAAAGGTCCCACCGCAGGAGTGGAGGGAAGAGCCTCCCTCGCACTTTTGGGTCCGAGACTGCTTTGGACTGGAGGAAGCTCCATTTTGGGGTGGGACCAAGAGGCAGAGACCCCCTCAGAGGCAGCTGTGAACATGTGGACAAGTTACTGTGCCTATTCAGTTAGATCAGTCCAGCCACCTGATGCATTTGTGGCTGCACCAGAGACTGCCACTTGTCCTCTAGTATCCACTTCTCCTTCTAGAACCGTCTAGGCTGCCCCGGATACTCTGTGAAAGATTTCGCTCCCCAGTCTCCATGTAGCTAAGGGAACATGTGTGACTCAGTGGCCCAGGACAGTAGCAGAAGTGGCCCGAGAAGCTTCCGGCTGGGGTATGTATAGGGTGGCGCCTCTTGCCCCTTGCTCTGCTGGTGTGCAGGGGACACGGACATGAGCGAGGACCCAGGAGGATGCTGGATGGCTCAGGCTGGGGAGGAGCCATCCCTCTCTGACTCCTTTCACCTCCTGATGTGTACCGGGGCGAGGCTTACCTGGATGAACACCGTGAATGAAATGGAACAGCAGTGGGTCGAGCCCCGCCTTGGGGCATCGCAGCACCAGGAACGTGGCTCGCACTAACATGCGTGACCTCAGATAAGCTTCATGACAGTCCTGTAAGAGGAGGGCTGTCTTTATCCTGTTTCTCAGATGAGAAGACTGAGGCCCAGAGAACTCCACAGCCGCTCAGACATCACAGGCAGGAAAAGGCAGATGTGGGACTCAACTCCAGCCTCTGCCGTTCGTCACCAGCTGAACATGGGCAGTTACCCCTCTGAGTTTCCTCAGCTGTCCAAGTGGCAACTGGTGCCCTCAGGGCTGCTGTGAGGGCCGAGTGGGACAAGGACCAGCCGGGCCCCATTAAAGGGCCATTTTGAGGTGCAAAAAGGCTGATGTCTGCAACTCTGTTGGTGCAACCTCATATATAAAGAGCCAGGGGAGGGGCTAGACCTACAGCAGACACTGTCATCATCCTGATCTGGGGGGGCACCTTAAAGGGGAGCTGCACCCCCAAATGCCGGGAGCTTTTCCATTGTCCTGGGAGAACAGGGGAAGCCTGGGGTGGAAAATACATTGGGTTTAACCGCAGCCTTTTGTGGGTGGCAGTGCTGTGCATGTGTGTGTCTGTGGGTGTGTCCAGGGATGGGAATTGTGGCATTTTATTGGTAACCTAAATAACTGTGGCGAAAGCTTCCAGCACAGTAGAAAGGCGAAGTCACTCATTGTTTTTTCATTAAGAGCGTCTAAATGACAGATTGGAGCAGGTGCAATATTATCATTTAATTTGTCTCTCTGCCATTTTGTAGGCTACAAGTGTCCTCCTGGGTCTTAGGAGGAACTAGTTGAAAACGTTCAAGGCACCAACCATTCCAATGTTTTTAACAATTTAAAAGCAATTGAAGCTAGCAGAAATACTCCACCGTGAAAACATCAGTGCCATTAACCCACTGGACAGGACACCCCAGGATCACGCTTAAGTTGCGCTTTATTCTCAGACGCTGACTCCATTCCCAAAGGACACTATGACAAGAATTATCTTCTCCAGAGCAAAGGCAATCTTGCCCAAGATGCTCCAAAGATGTCCAGGCATAAAACCAAGCCCTCGTCTTTAGGAATGATCGAGTCAGGCAGCAAGCTTGCCTCCCTGGGAGACCCCACCCCCACCCCACTAACCACATGTCTCTGTTTGGCTCTTCAGACTCCGGGGCTCCAGGCCAGGACCCCAGACACTAGAACTCAGGGGACACCTGGCTGCACTCCTTATCCTAACCAAACCATTTGGTAAGTGTGATCTTACCAGCCAGCTGCTTGTAGGGAAGATGGGGTGAAAACTGTGGTCCCCAGGAAATGGGATCCCCATCCTTGGACTCGGGTGTCCTGCCTCCCCGCTGAAGGGCAAGAGACACATCTTGCGTTCCTGCAACGGGTGTGGGGCTGGGGTACTCAGAGAAGATGAACAGACCGGCCCACACAGGAGAAGCTCAAGTGCCCTCTGGAATTTCCCCACCTGGGGTTATACAGCAAATACATTGTGTGAAAGGCAGCCCCCAACTTTTATTAGATTTTCATCAGGAATGATCTTGTTAAATATTTAAGATGGGCTTTTGAGAATGATATTTTTAAAGAATCATGTGACAAAGGGAAGAACACGGGGAAGCATAAATTTTTAAAATTCATTCCCTGGATATAATAATTCTACGAGGCATTTATTGCTGCTCAGCTCTAAGGAGAACCAATCAGCAAGTATCTTTCTTGTGGCCAATTATCCTGTCCTCTCGGCCCCAGGACCCCGGTCTGCAATCGCCAATCCCAGCTGTTTACCTGAACTAATACCAGCTGGCTGGATGAAGACGGTAACTCAGATTTTTTTAAAGGGGTCTGACTTTTGTGTTCCCACTAAATTAACACTGTCTCTCTTACTGAATTAAACAGATTCTCTATTTTGGCATAGTAAGGTCCAGTCAAAGCACACACATACACACACATATGCACGCACAGACATGCCATGCAAGTTCACACACACACTCACCTGCACACACACGTGGCATGCACACACACTTGCATGCACAGACAGGCCATGCAGGTGCACACACACACTCACCTGCACACACACACACATGTACACACACTTGCATGTACAGACACGCCATGCAGATGCACACACACACTCACCTGCACACACACACAGCATGTACACACACTCGTGCACACACACTCACCTGCACATGCACACAGCATGCACACACACTTACATGGACAGACATGCCATGTAGGTGCACACACACTCGCAAACACACACTCACCTGCACACACCACACATGGCATGCACACACAGACATGCACACACACTTGCATGCACAGACACACCATGTAGGTGTGCACACACTTGCACACACACTTGTGTGCACACACACTCACCTGCACACACCCATGGCATGCACACACACTCGCACACACACTCACTCGCACACACACAGCATGCACACACACTCACCTGCACACACACGGCATGCACACACGCACGTGCACACACATGCATATACATGACACACAGACTTGCACACACATAAGACATGCACACACTTGCATGCACCAATATGCCATGCAGGCACACACGCACACGACACACACATTCACATGCACACACTCATACACACATGCACATATGTGATACACTTGCACACACATGACATGCACATACTTGCACACACAGGCACACTATCCCTTCATGCTGTCAGACACATCCTGTCACGCTCAGGCTGTGGGCATGGAGCCCGAGGGCAGGACAGAAGGTTGGGAATCCCAGGGCTTGTGTGTTTCTGGTGCTGCCCAGCCCCTGTCTCCTGCTGGGAAGGCAGGGACATGGGGCAGGGAGCTCACCAGAGTCACAGAAGCCCAAGGCGAAGATGATGATGATGATGATGGACAAAAGGAATAGTGGGGGCACCTGGGAGGCGTGACATCACATGCCTGAGCCCTGGCCCTGCCCCATCGATCCCGCCTTCCCAAGGGTACCCAGCAAGTGTGCCCTGCTTCAGGTCCCATTTCACTATGCGGCCAACACAGAATCCCCACCGAGGTGCCAGCAGATGTAGAAGACGGGAGGGGCTGGCGAGCCAGGCAGGGCACCCCCAGGCGAGCCCCCCAGAGGGCAGAAAGGCTGGGACTTGTCTCTCAAGTAAAAGTTGAGGTTGCGTGACTGGGGGTCTGTCCCCAAGGCTGCCCCCGGTGGAGACGGCCACCGCCAGTCCACAGGACAGTGGAACAAGAGCAGATTCCATCCACTTACCATCCACTCTCCAAAGTGTAGCCCTTAGACCTCACCTAACTGCAGAGGAGATGGCAATGTGTGCCCCTAACATGTAGTTCCCTGACTAAAGGGACACCTGCCGTCTCTGCCACACTGAACACAAACCCTGGGCCTGCACCCTTTTCTCGGTTCTACAGTAGAACATACTTGAGAAAAGAAAAGCTGACTTCAAAGGACAGGACGGGACCTGCTCAGGGATAGCTGAACTTGAATCTGGGTTCAAAGCCTTTGAACAACATATGATGGGCCTAGTATTTGGGGTCAGGGATCCACCTTCTAGACCACCAGGATGGCAGAGGGGAAAGGAGCGTTTCTTGTAGCATTCCCCTTGCCCCTCCTCCTGACAGGCCGAGGCACCTGGTCCCTGAATTGCAGGAGGCTGTGCCCCTCAGCCAGGCTGCGCAACCTTCCGTGGCCGTGACGGGCAAGGCTGGTCCTGGCTCCAGCCCCTGCCACACTGCTTTGCCCAGCAGTCCCGGACTCTCCTGCCCGCGGTGTGCAGGTTCAACACCCCCATATGATTTACAATACGTCATTTGGACTAACAGCTGTTGTCTAAGCTGCCTGTTAGGCAGGGTTCTGCAGGGAAGCAAAGCTAATAGGGTGTGTGTGTGTGTGTGCGTGCACACAAACGTGCACACATCTATATGTCTGTATCTTTGTCAAGAGGAAGAGAGACATCTATTTTAACAAAAATTCACTCACTGATTGTGGGGACTGGCGGGACTGAAATCTGTTGAACAGTCTTGCCGGCTGAGATTCAGGTAAGAGTTGATGCTGAGGTCCTGAGCCCACGTTCTGCTGGGTAGCCAGTGGGGAACTCTGGCTGGGTTCCTACATT